>NC_092390.1:6980222-7580222 GCF_030028105.1 Mobula birostris | reverse complement strand
TTTCTCTGTGCTCTTTCAACCTGTTTGATATATTTCCTGTAGGTAGGTGAGCAGAACTGCACACAGTAGTGCGAAGTAGCTTGGACCTCCCTTCTGCGATCTCGAGCTGGAAGTTTGTAATTCTCTGTAGTGCTTTTGGAGCAGGTAATTCCAAATTCAAAGTCAAAGGCAAGTTTATTGTTGTATCCACAGGTGAAGTGAAAACCTTGCTTGCAGCAGGTTCGAGGGGAAATAGCATTAGATAAGCAGCAATCGCAAGAAAAACTACATTAAACGTACATTAAATTTTACATGAAAACATAAAACAAAAAAAAATCCTACTTTAGTGCAAAGTGGCACAAGTGGTTGTACTGTTGCTATACTAAGGAGTTTTGTGGGTTGGTTCCAGAACCAAATGGTTGCAGGGAAGCATGATTCCTGATGAGGGGTCTCAGCCTAAGACATCGACATTTTATTCCCCTCCATGGATGCTGTCTGACCTGCTGAGTTCCACCAGCTTTTTATGTGTTTCTCTGCTTGGAGGGAAGTAGCTGTTCTTGAGGTTGATGGTGTGAGATTTCAGGTTCCCTGCCTCCAGCTTGATGGCGGGAGACAGCGTGGCCCGGATGGCGGGAGACAGCGTGGCCCGGATGGCGGGAGACAGCGTGGCCCGGATGGCGGGAGACAGCGTGGCCCGGATGGCGGGAGACAGCGTGGCCCGGATGGCGGGAGACAGCGTGGCCCGGATGGCGGGAGACAGCGTGGCCCGGATGGTGTGGGGGTCCTTGGTGATGGAAGCTGTCTTCTTGAAGCAGCACCTCCTGTGAGAACTACCAAGTCCACGTGAGTATCAGTGTGCTTGTGCGTGAGGGAATATGAGTGGGTGAGTCCGTCTGAGGTCATCTGTGTAAACTCCACACCTCTGAATACCATACAGGGGTAATGTGCAATGTCTCTGGGGTGTGGGGTGCTCTGACTAGATCTAATGGATGCGCGTTATCTGGTGTTTCAAATGCTGTAGGCAGTTATTTGATTCTTAGTCTCACCACAGACCTCGTCCTTGTTAAACAACGAGAGTATGAGAGTTTCAACACACCCACTCAGGATCCTTTGTAAAATGTCATGTTGTTCCCTTCAGGAACAACCCCTGAGGAACGTGTCACACACCCAAAGGTGGGGGGGGTGTTTGTTCAAGCAATATTCACACCCAAAGGGGGTGTGTTTGTTCAACCAATATTCACACCCAAAGAGGTGGGGGTGTGTTTGTTCAAGCAATATTCACACTCAAAGGGGGTGTGTTTGTTCAAGCAATATTCACAGTGGTGCATTGGTATGAATGGCCAGTGTGGATCACTGCATTAAACTGTCTGATGTCTCTTTTGTGAAAGGAGCAATTAAAGTTTACAGAGAGGTCCACTGTCCTCTCCCCAGAGAAACACTGTTTCGTTTGGCTGTATTCATGTGTGGTTGAATGACAATTAAACTTGAACTTGAAGCTAAAAGATCAGATATAAACCCAAGTTTGCTGACAAAATGATGGAGTTTCAGACAAATACCAGAGAGCGGAATTGATTGAGAACTGGCATTGGGAGCAATGTACCCCGATGTTATGGGTCTCTGAAATTGGACAGTTGACCTCGTTATGATCTTGCACCTTGCACAGCACTTCCTCTGTAGCGTTTACATTTTTACTCTGCATTGATACTGTTTTACTGCTCTACCTCAGTGCACTGTGTAATGATACCATCTGTACGAGGAGTGTGCAAGATGAGCTTATCACTGTATCTCATTACGTTAAATAATAAACCGATTCCAATGCCAATGACAAGAACAATGGAACTGATACTAAAAAACTAGTCATAGCAGCACTTAATTATTCCACAGCACACTCAGTGAGACATTCTCACATTATTCATACATTGTATTCCAGAATATAATTTTATTAAAGGAAATCTAACTAATTTGCATTTGAATGAATTGATATCAGCTACTTCCATCATCACCCCTCAGGGTCTGTCCTATAAATTAACCATAACTTGCTGAAATAATGTTTCTGCAGATTTATTTTAAAGTTATCCCACCATGAGCTGGATTATTCAGTTACAACATTGTTAGACTTGCAAAGGATCATTTTTAACTGGCTCCACTGTCCTGTCAGATGCATTTCCTTATGGGATGGCTGTCAGCAACTTGAGGCATCAGCAAAGTATCTGAAGCATTGATTTAAGTTGATGTGCGGTGCTGTGAAGTCCTTGTTATGCTGCTTTCAGCTTTGTTAGCCCCTCATTACCACACAGAGCAAAGCTGTGCATGACTGACATCCCATCCACCATCCCAAACCTTCATTCCACTTTCCACCGTTGCCCCGAGGCTACCACCCTCAAAATCCTTACCTCAGCTGTTCTGACAAAGTTCACGGGGTCTGTCTGTCACCAAGGACGGGTGAAGCAGGTGTACAGGAACACCAGCACCCAGCAGGTTCCCCTCCCCACGGTGAGCCGTTCTGATGTCACCGACGCGGCACCATCAATGGGTCCAAATGCGGGAGCTCTCTGTCCAGCTGCACCGTGGGCAGTCCTCCACCAGCCCTCCGCCACTGTCAAGGGCAATTCGGGATGAGTAATAAATGCTGTTCTTGTCAGTGATGCCCACATCCCGAAAAATCAATAAGCAAGAGCTTACGATACCAAAGTAGGGCAAATATATTTATTAAATGATTTATTTAGACTATCGATAGAGCATGGCAACAGACCCGCCCAGCGCAGTGAGTCCACGCCGCGCAATCACACCCATGTGACCAATTAACATGCTAACCTGGACACCTTTGGACTGTGGGAGGAAACCAGAGCACCTGGAGGAAACCCCATTGTCACGTACTCTGTGATGGGTTAAAGATCCAGCAGAAATGGAAAACACTTTGGTGTCCAGTATTGCTATTAACTACTGGAATTTATTAGTAACAATGCAATACTGAAATATAAATGCAGATAAATCAAACAGGTTAGCAATGATTATATATAAGTAAGTGTGGAAATATATGAAAACCAAGCTTCTTCAAGTCTAGGGGTAAATAGATAGTCTCACGATGATGAGTAAAGTTCAGTTCAGTTCATGGTATTGAGTTGAGTAGTGATGGAGAGAGACAGAGGGAGAGATTTGAGTCTTCAGGTGAGTTGACGCCATCAATCTTCCCGTTGTCCTCTGAAATCCTTTAGAAGTCACCGGCTGTGACCACAACAAAGGAGACCGTTCTTCTGTGGTGGAATTATCAACAGGCGAGGGTTTATCACACAAATAACTCCCCACCGGTCACTCCCTTTTTGCACTGTGAGAGCCACTGATCGATCTGCCCGATCAATCCTCCAAAACCCACTTTTTCTGTGGGCACAACAAAGCTCATTCAGTGTCCAAAACCATGTGTCTGTAGGTCTAACAGCTGATCTTCTGTTTATCTCACCGTGCTGAATACCAGCTCCCTTCTCTCTCTGTAAGAACACAGAAGCTGCCAGTGTCCTTGTAGAAAGTGTAAACAAACTGTGTACAGTCTTTGCCTCTCTCTCTCTCTTTCTCTCTCTTTTCAGCAAGGTGTCTGTGTTCCACAACTCGCTCTCTCTCTCTTTTCAAAAGCACAGTTCATAGGGGTGACTCAGGACCCCGTCACACCATATACAAACTCCGTACAGGCAGTGCCAGGAATTGAACCCGGGTCACTGACACTGTAACAGCATTATGCTAACTGTGCCCAACCTGGTTGGTACCACTGCACGGTTTCTCGGGCACTTTCTGACCAGATACAGCCGGCTGGGGATACTCTAGGTCTTTTGCCTTGGTTGTCATAGCTTTCCCCGGTGTCTCAATAACGTGTGCACAAACTGAAAGCTATGAAATATTGAGTCAGCTGGTCATGAATGGAAACATGGAGAGATTGCTTGTGATGTTTGAAAAAAGACTTAAGGGAGACACAAGAGTTTGCAGATGCTAGAATCTGGAGCAAGAAATGAAGTGCCAGAGGAAGTCAGTTGATGAGGCAGCAGTTATAGAGGGGAATGGGCAGCTGAAGTTTCGGGTCAGGACTTTGCACGCAGTCCGGAGGAAGAGTCTTGACCCAAAACTTTGACTATTTACTTCCCAGTACAGATGCTGCTTGACTCACTGAACCCCTCCAGCAGATGAATTCCATCTATTAAATTTAACTCAGATTGACTGTGGTTTCTTACTTCTATGAAGCCTTAGGTAGCTGAGACTCCAAAATTATTGATGGTCTAAAAATCAATAAAGCATATGAAGAACAGGACAATAAACTCTAAAGACTGAGTGAATCTCTGAAGTTATCCCTTAGAAAGTTGTTAGACTTTGAATCGTTGAAAAGGTCGTGGAAAAAGATGCAGGACTCCTGAAGCGATTGAAGACAACCTTGGTAAACAAGAATGTACAACGTTGCAATTGGGCCCTTCATGATCGTATTAAGTGGTAGCCCATTCTTGTCGGGATTCCTACTCCATTCTTAGATGTTCACATGTAAGAGGTTGGGTATCTCATTTTCAATAGGCCCAAACAAAATGGGGCTCCATAAACACAAGAGATTCTGCAGATGCTGGAAATCCAGAGCAACACACACAAAATGCTGGAGGACAGGCAGCATCTATGGAGAAGAATAAACAGTCGACAGTTTTGGCCAAATCCTTTCATCAAGACTGGAAAGGAAGGGAGAAGAATCCAGAAAATGGAATCCCACTGTGTGATAAACTTTCTTTGATTTCAAGCAGTTATTTAATCTCCCTGTGTGGAATTACCAAGAGTATAGTATGTCTCTGCATGTTTTCTAGCAGGGGACCTGATCAGACTAACCCTGCTAGACATTATTTCATCACTGGATATTTTTATTGCATTAACTCAAGTTTGTCTGGTTTAGGGACAATTTTTTTTTTGCTCAGCATTTGAAGGTATTTCAGCACTAAGGAATAGACAAACAAGATGCTTCACATAGGCACCTACTGGTGAAAAGAAAAGCAATTCTTACACCTAAACTGAGCATTCTGCCACCTCAGGATGTCCTCCTGGAGGTACGGCAGAATATTTATAGTAAGGTCCACCATGCAGCACAAGGTCATCTGTTCACCCCATTCAACCAGAGAGGATAATTTCACTCACCCCACCCCTGAACTAATTCCATAACCTATAGACCAGTGTTAATGTCTCTATAACCTGTGTTCTTGATATTTATTGCTTATTTATTTATAATATATATTTTTTTCTTTTTGAATTTGCACAGTTAGTTGTCTTTTGCACATTTGTTGTTTGCCTGTCTCTGTTATGTGAGGTTCTTCATTGATTCTATTGTGTTTCTTTCTACTTATCACAAGACATCGAATCTCAGGGTTGTATATGGTGACATATATGGTGTGTACTTTGATAATAAACTCACTTTGAACTTTGAACAAGAAGGAAGGTGGAGGTTATGGAGAGGGTGCAGAAGAGCTGCCTGGATTAGAGGGCACACCTTGGCTGTTTTCTGTGGATTATCGGAGGTGGAGGGGAAACCTGACAAAAGTTTATAAGATTATGAGAGACACAAATAGAGTAAACAGCCAGTATCTTTTTCCTAGAACTGAAATGTCTAATCCTAGGGGGCATGCATTTAAGTTGAGAGAGGGGAAAGTTCAAAGGAGATATGTGGGGCAAATTTTTTTACACATAGATAGAGTGGTGAGTGTCAGAGAAGCACTGCCAGGTTGGCAGTGAAGGCAAATAGAGGCATTTCAAAATGTCATTTCCAGTACACAGTTGTAAAGGAGAATGAAATCATTGTTATTCCGATCCGATGCAGCACAAAAAAGAACAATAAGGTAAAGAACACAATAAATATAAACACATGCAATAGCTTATATACATAGATTAATTGTATGAACATAAAGTGACACTAGGCACAGGAGTGTCTGTACATTAGGTAACTGACAGTAATGATAAAGTTGTGGTGGTTGGGGGTGTGTTGGGGTGGCTTAGTGATGGAGGTGTTGATCAGCCTTACTGCTTGGGGAAAGTCACTGTTTCTGAGTCTGGTATTCCTGGTGTGGATGCTATGTAGCCTCCTCCCTGATGGGAGTGGGACAAACAGTCCATGAGCAGGGTGGGTGGGATCCTTCATGATGTTACTGGCCTTTTTCTGGCCCCTTTCTGTATGTATGTCTTTGATGGTGGGTAGGCTGGTGATGTGATGGGCAGATTTGACTCCCCGTTGTACAGTCTTCGTGTCTGCTCCAGGGCAGTGACGCAGCTTGTTAGGATGCTCTCTACTGCACGTCTGTAGAATGATGTAAGCATGGATGTGCAAAGTCCAGCTCTCTGCAGCCTCCTCAGAAAGTAAAGGTGTTGGTGAGATCTTCTGGTTGTGCAGAGTGTGTTCTGGGCCAATATGAGATGTGTATTCCCAGGGGTTTGAAACTACTCACAGTTTCCACTGCTGTGCTGCCAATGTAAAGAGAGTGGTCCGTGTTCTCACAAAATCAATAACCATCTCCTTTGTCTTGTTGACACTGAGGAAGAGATTATTTTCCTGGCACCAGGCCTCGAGCTCTTCCGCCTCCTCTCTGTGGACCATTTCATCATTGTTGGTGACGAGCCCCACCACTGTTGTGTCATTGGCAAACTTGACAATGGGACTGCTTGGGGATTTGGCCGGGCAGTCACATATGAGCAGTGTCCAGCGATGGGCTCAGCACACAGCCTGGGGGGTGCGGGCACCCCCTCTGAGGGTGATGGAGAGGGAGGGGTGATTGTGCATCCTGACTACCTGAGGTCTGCTGGTTAGGAAGTCCAAGACCCAGTTGCACAGTGGTGTAGGTAGACCAAGGAGCAGGAGTTTGTTCACCAAGACCTGCTGGACAATAGGGTTGTTTGCTGAACTGAAATCCAGATAGAGCATCCTGACATAACTGTCCTTGTTTTCTAGATGTGTCAAGGCCAGGTGATGACAGATGCTATGGGATCTGTCGGAGAGTGGTTCTGTTGGTAAGCATATTGGAGAGTGTCTAATATGGCATGAATGGAGTTTTTGATATGTCATTATCAGCTGTTCAAAGCCCTTCATGATGATTGGCATCAGTGCTGGGGTGATTTAGTTCTGAAGGTGCAGAGTTCTTTGGTACAGGGTTGATGGTGGCTGATTTGAAGCCTGTGGGGACAGCAGCCTGGATGAGTGAAACATTGAAGATGTCCGTGCAGATGTCAGTGATCTAGGATGTGTACTCACTGTGTATTCAGCCTGGGGTGCTGTCTGGCCCAGCCACCTTGGGGGGGGGGGGTTTGAATCTCTGCGGAGTCCTTCTCACGTCTGTTGCTGTTACAGACAGTGGCTGCTCACCTGGGAGGGGGTGGGGGGACTTTTGTGGCTGGAGTTACCTCCAGTACGCATTTGAGAACTGTCTGACGCAAACCCAATAAATTCTGGTTGACACCCCTCTGTTTATTTTCAACTGCATAATTCACTACCTGTTTTAACTATCTGGCTAAAGAAATCAGTTATTGAGGGAAGGGGTGTCACCTGATCTCTGGAGCTGAACCCACTTTGCAAGGTGTTACGATACAGACCCAACCACGCCAGCTTCCGGAATTCCGATGCTCTAACTCTCCGGAGTATGGATAGCTGGCACAGACCCTTTAAGGATTCAGGGCCGTCCCACTGTTTGATGCTGGGATTTCAGTATTTAAGGAACACCTGAACGGAAGTTCAGTGCTCAGTCATAACCTCAGCTTGGGTTATCGTCTAGTGTCTTGTCTGGTGTTCAGTTCTCGTTCCAGTCCCGTACCGGCTCTCGATCCTAGTCTCGGACACTCCAGCACTTGGGTCCTGAACATCCTCGTCAAGGTCCCTGGTTGCACAAGGATAATGATTTGCCCTGACCCATGCTTGGCTTCCAAAACGTCATTGCATCACGCAGTACAAACAATCAGAGTTATTGTCACCTGTACCAAGTGAAAAGCTTGTCTTGCGTACTGTTCAGATCATTAGCCAGTGCACCGAGACAGAACAAGATAAAACAATAACAATCCAAAGTGTAATGGCTACAGAGAAAGTGCAGTGCCAGTAAACAAGGGTGGTCTAGAGGATCGTAAGGTCTAGAGTCCATTTTATCACACTAGAGAACTATTTAATAGTCCTTTAACAGAGGGTAGAACCTGCCCCTGAGCCCGGTGGCACATGCTTTCAGGTGCTTGTATCTTCTCCCAACGGTATCATGTGCAGATCTGTAGATGGAACTAGAGCAGAGTCAGCCACACAGTCACGAGTGTGGAGGGAGCACTGAGAACGCAACACTGCTTAGAATCATTGTTGCTGCCTACCCGTACTGATAGTAGTGTGCTGCCCAAGAAGTCAATGATTCACTTGCGGTGGGAGGGATCGACCCTCAGGGTTCGGAGCTTGCTTGGAATCCATACAGATGCCTAGAGCTTGGATTCTCGCCAACAGTTTCTGTTCTCAATATATTCAAGTCAAAATGTCCTTCCTCGTTTATCCGTTTGCAAGCAATTGAACAAGCAGCCTCTGATAATCTATTTGTTGTATCCTTGTAGCAGAGCTTCCAGAGAATTAGTTCTAACTCTGGAGGTGTGCAAGGTAAGGAGAATCAATAAGGGGGCTGGTATGAGCTGTAATGAATCATTAAAATTGTTGAATTTTTACATACTTATCTACATCATCTAGCATAATTACTGGGAAAAGCTTTGCTTTCTAGACAACATACAGACTAGCTATGATTAATGGCTGCACCCACCCCAGTCGGAATTGGTAACAGAATCCCAGTTTTAGAGATTAATGCAAATACATGTCCTATCTTGAAGAAGGAAGATCAAAGAAATGGCTGAGGATTGTGCTGTACCAAGTACACATTACCGAGGAAACATTTCAGAGGATTAAAACCTAGAATGATTCAAAAAATAACAGTTTAACTTCTCAGTTTTGATGGGTGGTAGTTACGACATTCCACAAATCACAGTAGAAAATATTTTGTATTGCAGAGGGTGGTGAAGTGAAGTGAGGATGCTTTGGAAGGCACCCAAGACCACAAGAAATTGAAGAAAGTTGTGAACACAGCCCAGTCTGTCTTGAAAACCAGCCTCTCTTCCATCGTCTGCTGCCTTGGGAAAGCACACAAATTAATCAAAACCCCTCCCACCCCAGTTCATCACTCTTCTAACCCCCTTCCATTGGGCAGAAGCTACAAAAGCCTGAGATCACACCTCACCAGGCTGAAGGACAAGCTCTACACTGAACAAACCCCTTCTACAATAAAACTGAACTTGGTCTCTTAATCTACCTCATCGTGGCCATTGTACTGCATATGTCTGCCTGCACTGCGCTTTTTATGTAACTGTTACACTCTATTCTGCATTGTTTCTGTCTTTTCCATTGGTGTACCATTGTTTGGAATGATCTGTTGGGGGTAAACAAAAGCTTGCCCCCTGTATCCCAGTACATGTGACAATACTAAAACAATAATCTATCTCACTGCCAAAATGCTGTCACCATTGCTTTGGAGAATAAAACTGAATTCTTCGAGAAGCTGGGGAAGTTTTGTCAGCAACATTGAAGGGAGCTTTAGGATTTGAAGAGCTCTGTCCTCTCCATTTCTCTCCATAGAATCTGCCTGGCCTGCTGAGTTCCTCCACCATTTTGTGTGTGTTGCTCTGGTTTTCCAGCATCTGCTGAATCTCTTGTCTATAGGGGGAGGGAGGGGAGGGGAGGGAGGGAGCCTCAGCTGTGGCAGCGTGTTTGTGTCCTTGAGCAAGGCACTTAACCACACATTGCTCTAGTGTCTGTGTGAGGAGTGGTGCCCCACACAGACTTCCAATCTGCGCCTTGTAAGGCATGAAAATGCCCAACGCAGGCCTCTCATGGTCTGAGTCGACGTTCCCTCCCCTCTTGTCTATAAGTCTTTCATTATACTGCTTTAAATTAAGCAGCTGAGGCAAAAAACATAGACATCAGTGTGGGAACTATCAAAATTACAATCAGAATCAAGTTTTATTATTAAAGTTCAAAATGTATGTATTATCAAAGTACAGATGTATACTATACACCACCATGTGATTCACCTCCCTCGAGGCAGCCACAAAACAAATACACCCAATAGAACCATTAAAAAAAACAAACTGAATGCCGTCAAACACCCAATATGCAGATAAAAAATAAACCGTGTAAACAATTAAAGTAAGCAAATAGCATTCCGAACTGAATTTCACTAAAGGACATGAAGCCAGCGGCCGATCCAGGAGCCTGTTTTGCAGGCCACGAGTGCAGAGACGGATAACCCTCGCAGAGCAGTGAGGTGAGCCAGCCTGTCGTCACCTTCGGCCCCGACACCCTGACCTTTCCGATCTGGCCCGGTGCCTGAATTGTTCAAACCGCAGGTTGTTCCTCTCTCTCAGACCCGAGCCCTGCTGGTTCAATATGCTCTCGGGCCCAGACCTGCCACTTCGATTCAGCCCCTACCCGGTCTTTCCAAATTGGCCCGATGTTTATATTGATCAGACTTCGGGTCTTCCTCCGCTCTCGGGCCGGGTCTGGGACCTGCCGCCTCAGTTCTGTCCCATTGAGTAGCCTCCGAGCGCTCCAGCAATGGCCAAACGTTGGCTCTCATGCACAGGCCAAACCACCTCGATTCAGCCTGTAGCCGCCACACCGCAACCACCCAGCACCTTCATGCTTCAGTTCACACCTCAAAACTGCCAGGTCGTACGGGTGGGTTCAAAAGCTCAGCTCCACAAGGAAGGCAGTGATCGTTTACCAGAAAAAGTGTGATTAGTGAAGCAATTAGTGTTTTGTTTGTTCAGTTTGCAATGGCAAATAGCCACTCAGCTTCACCAGAATCGTCTGAAACTTGATTTCCGTAAATGTGTTCTTCTGTGGTAGTAGTACAGTACAAGACATCAACATCACAATAAGTTATGATTAAACATTTAAACAGTGCAGAAGTGGAATATTGAGGTAGCGTTTGTGGTTCATGGACCAGTCAGAATTTTGATGGATGGGAAGAAGTTGTTCCTACATTGAGTGTGGGTCTCCAGGCTCCCCCGTCCCTCCTTTCTAATGATAATAATGGGAAGAGGGCAGGTTCGGAAAGGTGATCCTCCTGACTAAGAGACTTTAGGTGGAAGAAACATCACTAACCAGTCCTTCGTAGTGTGGTTAAAGGTAACTGACCCAGCACGTTGTTCTGAGCTTGAATTTGAGAGCTTGGAGCCCAGTTAATGGACATTTTGTGCACAGCATGTCTCTACCAGTGAAGCTAGAATGCCCATGCTTCTGTCCAATCACCTGAACTCCTCATCTCAGTTGTGCCAACAGGAAGGAGGGGTGAAAATTGAGATACATGACAAAGGTTAAGAATAGATCGTGTAATCCATTAAAAATTCATCCCTTCGTTATCCTAACATCCCTCCCCGCCAAACCATGCATTGTGGCATCCAACAGTACCATCTAATGCAGTCTTTGAAACAAACCCGGACCAATTCTGGAGACACACAGTAAGACAGGCAGTTCATAAGCAGAAGAAATTCTGGAACTGCTAGAAATCTAAAGTTACAAACCAAAATGCTGGAGGAACTCAGCATCTATAGAGAGGAACAAACAGTTGACGTTTTGGGCCGAAACTCTTCACCAGGACTTCATGATACCATCTGACCTGTTGAGTTCTTCCAGCATTTTGTACGCGTTGCTCAGGACAGGCAGTGGCTTTGCAAAGGAAAACAACTAACATTTAAAACATAGAAAAACCTACAGCACAGTACAGGCCCTTCGGCCCACAAATTTAAGTTGATGACCTTTGGTATTGATAGCTAGATTCAACATGGTGATCTGTAGGGCCTGTTTCTGGGCTAACTATATGACTTCCATTAGCCTAACTGGGGATTACCTGTGACATCAGTCTCCCACACTTGTACAAGACAACAGTGGCACGGGTTGGTTGCCTGCCACTTTGGCCAAGGTTAGGGAGCCGAGGGAGATGTCTCTTCGGAATGGCATGCGGAAGAACAAAAACAAATATGGCACTTTTTGTCTTGAAGTTAGGGTCTGACAGATCCACAGTCAGACAAATGAGCAATTTCTGTTTGATTTGCCACCTGACTTGAGGATGGTATATTTTCAAGTCTGATTTAAAGGTACCGTGATAAAAATTCAACAATCTCAGCCCTCAGCCAGAAATAAACCTGACCTTGAATTGACTGAAAACGCTGCGAGCCGAGCAGGATTATCATTATGAGATGGACTTGTTTGTACAGAAAAACATTGCTTTCTGAGAAGTATAATTAAGACATTGATTCAGTGTGTCTGGATTAAGGTGTTGTGAGATCTGCGGGCGCTTTGGAGATTGTTGTTAGGTGAGCTATTAAAACAGTGCCCCTACCACGCTGTTAAAACAGTGTCTCTACCACGCTGTTAATATAGTGTCCCTACCGCGCTGTTAAAACAGTGTCCCTACCGCGCTGTTAATACAGTGTCCCTACCGCGCTGTTAAAACAGTGTTCCTACCGCGCTGTTAAGACAGTGTTCCTACCGCGCTGTTAAGACAGTGTCCCTACCGCGCTGTTAAAACAGTGTCCCTACCGCGCTGTTAATACAGTGTCCCTACCACACTGTTAAAACAGTGTCCCTACCGCGCTGTTAATAGTGTCCCTACCGCGCTGTTAAAACAGTGTCCCTACCGCGCTGTTAATACAGTGTCCCTACCACACTGTTAAAACAGTGTCCCTACCGCGCTGTTAATAGTGTCCCTACCGCGCTGTTAAAACAGTGTCCCTACCGCGCTGTTAATACAGTGTCCCTACCACACTGTTAAAACAGTGTCCCTACCACACTGTTAATACAGTGTCCCTACCACGCTGTTAATAGTGTCCCTACCACACTGTTAATACAGTGTCCCTACCACACTGTTAATACAGTGTCTGTACCACGCTGTTAATACAGTGTTCCTACCGCGCTGTTAATACAGTGTCCCTACCGCGCTGTTAAAACAGTGTCTGTACCACGCTGTTAATACAGTGTCCCTACCACACTGTTAGAAAAGTCCCAGAGAAGCAGAAGGAGGCAATCTGTGAATTTTGCAAATATCCTGCCCAATATTTGCTCCTTAACAATGAGAGTAAACAATAAATAGAACATTGAGGGACATCACCCCAATTTCTAACGAGGCGTGTTATAGCCCTCAAAATTAACTAATGAATTCAATAATTTCAGGACACAGGCCTTCCCAGTTTGCTAGCACAAGAAACGGGAGCAGGAGTAGGCCATTTGGTCCTCCAAGACTCTCAATGTCAAAGTCAAGTTTGTTGTCACATGCTGTACATGAGTATGCACAAGTTTATTGTCATATGCTCTATGTGAGCACCTGCATGCACAAGTGCATTGAAATCCCTTTCATGGCAAACAGGGCAGATCTACCACCTCAAACTCCAGTATCTTGCCCAACCTACATAGCCCTGATTCACCCACACCTCAGGGACTGCAGTGGTTCAAGAAGGCAGCTCATCACCACCTTCTCAAGGGCAACTAGGGATGGGCAATAAATGCTGGCTTAGCTGGCGATGCTCATATCCAGTAAATTATTTTTTAAAAATCTATCAATGTCTATTTTAAGTCACCCCTCTCCCTCCCGATTTCACCTATCACCTACTACTTTGTACTTCTTCCTCCCCTCCCCTGACCTTCTTACTCTAATTTCTCATCATTATTTTTTCCAGTTCCGATGAAGAGTTTCAGCCCGAAACATTGTTTGCTTTTTTTCCATAGATGCTGCCTGATCTGCTGAGTTCCTCCAGCATTTTGTGTGTGTTGCTTGGATTTCCAGCATCTGCAGACCTTTTCGTGTTTGTGATCAACTTGACTTTTTGTTGTTTTAATTCTTTCTTGTTGTGTAAAAAACAGTGTATGGTCTATAATTTTCTTGTGTATATATGACGCTAGGTGTCTGGGATGCTGTTGCTAGTGAAGTTTTATTGCACTCAAGCAAACACTACAGTCTGTTGTGCTGCTGGCGTTTAGGGCAGCAGTGAAGGTCCTCCTTCTCTGTTGGTGTTCAGGGGTTTCTTCATCACGCCAGTAATTCAATTTCCACCACTGTCGGCCATGCAGTCCTGGGTGGAGGCTCAGGAATACCGTCACACTGAGATGTAGAAGGATCCTTCATTGCTGTTTCCGTTACAGTTTTGTTTGACCAGTCAGGGTTGTTAGCCATGAGCTGAACCCCCAAACCTGGAGAAGCGGTGGGCCACTCTTAGTCTGGCCTCTACCCTTTGACCTGTTTGACATGGGTGATATCACCAAGAGCCAAAGCACAAAACCCTGACTCCAGCCAGCAGAGCTCTCCTGATCATCGAGCTCACAAGCCTCCAAACCCTACGACAGGTCGTGGTCCTCACGTATATGTACAAGGGGTGATTGATAAGTTCATGGCCTAAGGTAGAAGGAGTCAATTTTAGAAAACCTAGCACATTTATTTTTCAACATAGTCCCCTCCTACATTTACTCACTTAGTCCAGCGGTCGTGGAGCATACGGATCTTGGACCTCCAGAAAGTGTCCACAGCAGGAGTAATTGATAAGTTCGTGGCCTAAGGTAGAAGGAGATGAGTTATACAGCTCTCGTTACATGCACATGCAGTTCAACGCTTTGAGTGATTATGCAAAAAGTTTGAAGTTAATAACTCATCTCCTTCAACCCTAGGCCACGAACTTATCAATCGCCCCTGATGAGTTATTAACTTCTAACTTTCTGCATAATCACTCAAAGCGTTGAACTGCACGTGCATGTAACAAGAGCTGTATAACTCATCTCCTTCTACCTTAGGCCATGAAGTTATCAATCACCCCTGCTGTGGACACTTTCGGGAGGTCCAAGATCTGTATGCTCCAAGATCCGTATGCTCCACAACTGCTGGACTAAGTGTGTAAATGTAGGAGGGGACTATTTTTAAAAATAAATGTGCTAGGTTTTTGAAAACTGACTCCTTCTACCCTAGGCCACAAACTTATCAATCACTTCTCGTATTTGTGTGTAACAATAAACTCCACCAACTTTCCATGAACGCTGATTGACTGGCTGAGTATTTCCAGCACTTGTGCCATTTTTGTTTAGTTTAATAACTTGCTTGTCTCATTCACTACCTGTGTGATTACACAATGTACACCTGATGTTTGGTTCACCTACACAGCAACAGTGGTGACAGATTGCAGGCGAACATTCACCTCTGGCAAACTCTGGGATAAATCATTGAGGTGATTCCTCTCAGGCTGATTTGTAGCTCAAAATAACCCACAGCTCATCCAAACCATCCAACCACACCTTTAGGCAACACACACAAAACCATAGAAAGGGTGCGGAGGAGATTTACAAGGATTTTGCCTGGATTGGGGAGCATGCCTTATGAGAATAGGTTGAGTGAAATCGGCCTTTTCTCCTTGGAGCGACAGAGGATGAGAGGTGACTTGGTAGAGGTGTATGAGATAACGAGAGGCATTGATTGTGTGGATAGTCAGAGGCTTTTTCCCAGGGCTGAAATGGCTAGCACGAGAGGGCACAGTTTTAAGGTGCTTGGAAGTAGGTACAGAGGAGATGTCAAGGGTAAGTTTTTTTACACAGAGAGTGGTGAGTGCATGGAATGGGCTGCTGGCGACAATGGATGAGGCGGATACGATATGGTCTTTTAAGAGACTCCTGGACGGGTATATATGGAGATCAGAAAAACAGAGGGCTATGGCTAGGTAATTTCTCAGGTAAGGACATGTTCGGCACAGCTTTGTGGGCCGAAAGGCCTGTATTGTGTTGTAGGTTTTCTATGTTTCTAAAATGCTGGTGGACCTCAGCAGGTCAGGCAGCCTCTGTGGAGGGGAATAACCAGTCAAAAGTTTGGGACAAGACCCTTCATCAGGACTGAAAAGGAAGGGGAAAGAATCGGGGTGGGGGGGGGAGTACAGTTATAAATACGAAATTCTGCGGATGCTGGAAATCTAGAGTAACACACACAAAATGGAGGAGGTCAGGCAGCATCTATGGAAAGGAATAAATAGTCGATGTTTTGGGCCAAAACCCTTCATCAGGGAGCTGGCAGATAATAGGTGAGACCAGGTGACTGGGGAGGTGATGGAGTTGGGGGAGAGGGAATTAAATAACAAACTGGGACTTGATAGGTGTAAGAGGAAAAGGGATGAAGAAGAAGGACTCTGATAGGAGAGGACAGTGGATCGTTGATGAAAGGGAAGGAGGAAGGGAACCGGGGGAGGTGATGGGCAGGTGAGGAAAAGCAATCATAAAGTGGTGAGACGGTAATAAGAATGGGGAATGAAAGAAGGAGAAGGAGGGAAGGGGAGAATTTAGAAGTTTGAGAAATTGATGTTCATGCCATCATGTTGGAGTCTACCCGGACGGAACATGAGGTGTTGCTCCTCCAGCCTGAGTTTGGCCTCATTGTGGCAGTACAGGAGGCCCTGGATCAACATGTCAGGATGGGAATGGAAATGGGTAGCCACCATGAGATGCTGCATGTTGTGGCAGACAGAGCGAAGACCTTTGGGCTTTGTCTCGTGACACCTTTTACCCAGAGCATTTGGTCCCATTTATTTCACGACAATAGAAAAGAGGCAGGTTAAAAGCAATGAGAAAAGGTGCTTCCTGTTTAGAAGCGTGTACATGGAGCCTGGACGAAGTTAGCATGAGTGAGCAATATGAAAACTAAAATATTATACAAAGTAAGCTCTAGGCTGTAACTTCAGCTTGGACTTTAAAACAGCTAGAACATACAGCACAGAACTAGGCCTGTCAAATCCATGTTGTTATCTCTCCAAACAAGCCTCTTAACCTTCTTGATCTAACCTTATCACCACATCTCTGTGGTTGTTCTATTGACAATGATTTAGAGGAGTTTTGAAGAAATTCCTTCATTGTTTGGTGACTACACTGCTACAAATGGTTGAGATCTTATCTGTATACGTTATTATTTTCTGTTCACTGCCTGTTTCTGGGGAATTGCCTTCGTTTTTTTGGAAGAAGTTGTTTTAGTTTTTGTTTCCTGTGCTCCAGATGAAGTGTCTCGATCTGAAACATCTGTTGTCCATTTCCCTTTCCAGATGCTGTCTGGCCTGCTGAGTTCCTCCAGCGTCTTGCATTTTGCTTCAGATTCCAGCATCTGTAGTCTCTCGTGTATCTATAAGGTACTTATTTGCTTCATAATAGTGTTAAGTACTTTGTGTTCTTCTTCTTCAGCCCTTTACCTCTTCCACCCACCATCTTTCAGTTTCCTACTTCATCCCCCCCCCCACCTAGACTCATCATCTGCCATGTGGTTCTCCTTCCCCTCCCCCACCTTCTTATTTCTTGCTTTTCCCCTCTTCCTTTCCAGTCCTGATGAAAGGTTTCAGCCTGAAATATCAAACGTTTAGTCCAAAGTTCAAAGTAAGTTTTATTATCAAAGTATATAAATGTCACCATTTACAACCCTGAGATTCATTTCCATAGACCTGTTGAGTTCCTCCAGCATTTTGTGTGTGTTTCTCTGGATTTCCAGTGTCTGCAGAATCTCGTGTGTTTTTGATTCGTAACCTTTAGCCGAGGCAGTGTTGTGACGAATACTCTGACCCTTTCACCTTTTCACATTCCCATCTTCATCTTGCTTCCTCTTGAAGTTATCGGTGATTGGGTGCCACGACAGCGTAGCGGTTAACGTTTTTCAGCTCGGAGCGTTCTGGAGCCCAGAGCTGAAATCTGTGCCGTTCTATAAGTCGTTGTCGTCGTCTTCCTCTTCTTCGGCGGTTGGCACCCAGCTTAATGGTGCATTACCGCCACCTTCTGCTCCAGAGTGTGCGATAGACTTACATTCCAAATCCCTTCACCCAATCACACACCCACATACGCATACCCCAATCTTCACTTTATCCTCCCATCTTTGGCCATCCTAGTACCCTATTCCTGCTTATCCGTCATATCCTATAAAAAAAAACCTGTACCCCCTAAGAAAGCTAAAAATACCCCAACCTCTGCTCTCTCACCCATGCCCAGCAACCCTTTTAATGTGAATTCCTGCACCAATTCCCTTAGATTAATTCTCATCATCTCTCTCTGTATCCCATACTTCCTGCAACTCAGAACTACATGATCTACTGACTCCACTTCCTGACATTCCTCACTCAATCCTGTCTGGTGCTTCCCTATCATTTTCAATGTTTTGTTTAATGCACAGTGCCTCAGCCTTAACCTAGTCCACACAGTTTCCTCTCTTCTGTATCCACTGTCTACCCTAGTACCTGCAACACTCTTTTGTATTTGATATAAATGCCTCCCCGTCCCATCTTTCTTGCCACATTTGGTTGATTTTTTTCCCAGATTACACACTTAACCTCTGCTTTACTGATATTGTACTAATGTGCATTTCTATATTTTCTTTCTTTAACGCTCTCTTTGCCAACTAATCCACCCTCTCATTCCCCTTCACCCTTACATGTGCTGGAACCCATAGGAATTTTACCTGACCTCCCTGATCTGCAATTCTTCTATAAGGAGTCTCTGTACTTCCTCCCGCGGAATGTGCAGGTTTTCCCCAGGTGCTCTGGTTTACTCCCACAGTCTAAGAACGTACCGGGTGGGTGAACTGGTTACTGTAAATTGTCCTGTGAGTAGGGTAGAGTTACATCAGTGTCCTGGGCTTCCTGGGGCAGTGTGGCTCGAAGAACCCCAAGGGTCTACTGCGTGCCGTATCACTAAATAAACACAGTATGGCACAAAAGTCTTAGGTATATATCTATGGCTAGGGTGCCCACGGCATTTACACAGTACTGTAACTTTATGTATTACACTGTACTACTGCCACAAAAATAAAATTCATGACATAAGTGAGTGATGACAACCTGATTCTGATATGTGTCTCTACTGTGGACTGAGAGTGGGAAGGGGGCAGGGAGAGGGGAATCATAGTTGGGAAAAGGGGAGGGAAGCAGGAAGCACCGGCGAGTCACTCTGTAATGATCAATAAACTAATTGTTTGGAATCAAGTGACTTTGCCTGGTGTCTCAGGGCTGGGTGTATCTGCACCCATGCCACCCCCTGCCCCTGGCACTCCTTCCCTGTCATCCCCTCCTGCAGCACCCCGCCGTCGCCTTTCCCAACATCCTTTGCTCCCGCCAGATTTGCTTTCTGTTCCATATTGACAAATCCAGTACTGTGCAAAAGTCTCAGGCACTCCAGCCGCTGTGTGTATCTACGTGCCTAAGACTTTTGCACAGTGCTGTAAATATTTACCTCAGCTATTTCTTGCCCTAATACAGCTACACATTCTAACTACTTTCAGCCAAGTACTCTAGAATAGTTGGCCCCTGAGTTAACTGCGCTTTAAAAGACAACTGAAGGGGATAGTTTCTGGTCCTGTTCACTCTCCAGTACCTGCTCCTTTAAAGAACTTGTGTAAGTGGAGGGAGCGCAGCAGAGTGTGGAACGAACTGCCAATGGAAGTGGTGATTGCAGGTTCCATTGCAATACTTGAGAGAGATTTGGAAAAGTACATGGATGGTAGGGGTGTGCAGGGCTATGGTCTATGTGCATGTTGATAGGACAAGAGTTTGGCCTGAAGTGGACAGAAACATTCTGTAGTGCTCTGTGACTCTACGTTCCTTAATAGCACTGATGTACAGAAGGATCTTTGTGTCCCAGTCCGAAGGTAGCCACGCATTTAGATGTAAAGAAGGCAGATGGCATATGGCATGTATGCCTTCCTTGGTTGGGACATTGTATATTAGAGTAAGGAAATGATAAGGAGAAGCTGGACAAACCTTGGCTGTTTTCTTTGGATCAGCGGGTGCTGAGGGGAGACCTGAATGAAGTTTATGAAATGATGGTAAGTGTAGACAGGGTAGACAGTCAGAATTTCATTTTTCCCCAAGATAGAAACATGAAATACCAGAGGACATGTATTTAATGTGAGAGAGGGCAAGCTGAAAGGATGTGAAGGGCAAGTCTTTCACACAAAGAGGGGTAGGTGCCTGGAATGGGCTACTGGGGGGAGTGGCGGAAACAGGTACGACAGTGGCATATGAGCAGCTTTTAGATAGATACATTAAAATGCAGGGAATAGCAGGACAGGGATCATGTATGGACAGGTGAAAGGATTTACTTTAATTGTGTTTACAGAGATCATGGGCCAAAGTACAGTTCCTCTACCCAACTACTTTACACACTTCAGTTAACTCAGTTAACTCTCTGAATCTTCTTCTACTTTGCAGTGAGCAACACCCCGAAAGGGCATTTGTAAATCAGTCGTTTCCCCAGTTTGCCCTCAAGACCAGGCCCGTGCTTTGAAGAAACAGGGAAATGTGGCTTATTGTCAGCATTAATTTTGACAGGACTAGAAGCAAGGATGCAATGCTGAGGCTTTATAATCATTGTCAGACTGTACTTGAAGTATTGTGAGCAGTTTTTGGTCCCTTTCCAATGATGTTCTGGCATTGGAACATCTTCTGGGTCCAGAGAATGATACCAGCAATGAAAGGGTTAATGTATAAGGAGCATGTGATGGCTCTGGGCCTGTACTCCTTTGAGTTTAGAAGAATGAACGGGGGGTGGGGGACGTCTTATTGAAACCAATCAAATATTGAAAGGCTTAGTGGATGTGGAGGAGAGATTTCCTATAGTGGGTGAGTCTAGGACCAGAGGGGTATGGTCTCCGAAGAGGGATATTCATGTACAGCAGAGATGAGGAGTAATTTCTTTAGCTAGAGGATAGTGAATCTGTGGAATTCATTGCTACAGATGGTTGTGGAAGTCCAGTTGTTGAGTACATTAAAGAGAACGTTGATAAGTTCTTGATTCATAAGAGCATCAAAGATTACATGAAGAAGGCAGGAGTGTATTAGGGTATTTTGAGGTCAAGGAAGAGGAAGTGTTGGGTGGACAAGGGTGGATAAATCCCCAGGCCTGATGGGATTTACCCCGGGATTTTGAAGGAGGAAAGAGATGAAATTGCTGGGACCTTGACCAATATCTTCTTATCCTCTCTAGCCACAGGTGAGGTCCCGGAGGACTGGCGAGTGGCTAATGTTGTACCTCTATTTAAGAAGAAAACAAGAAAAAATCCTGGGAACTATAGAGAGAGAGTCTCACCAGTTGCGGGGAAATTGCAGGAAAACATTCTTAGGGATAGCATATATGAGCATTTGGAAACCCATGGCCTAATTATTTCCAGCATTTTCAGATTTTCCCTTGCCGAATTAGGGAGTGCAAGCATGGCTTTGTGTGGAGTATGGTGTGTCTCACCAACTTGATTTGAGCTTTTTCACAAGGAGACAAGCAAGATTGTTGAGAGTAGGACAGTGGGTGTTGTCTTCAGGATCTTAGTAAGGCGTTTGACAAAGTCCCTCATGGGAGGCTAATCCAGAAGATCAAAATGCATGGGGTCTGCAGGAATTGGCTATTTGGATTCATTACTGGCTTGTGCATAGATGACAGAGGGTAATGGTTGAAGGGACTTATTCGAGCTGGGGGTAATCAGTGGGGTTCCACGGGGATCTGTGCTGGGACCTTTGCTGTTAGTGATGTATGCAAATGACCTGGATGAAAATGTAGATGGGTGGGTTAGTAAATATATGGATGGTACCAAGACTAGCGGAGTTGTGGATAGAGTAGAAGACTGATAAAGAATACAGTGTGATATAGATCAGTTGCAGATGTGGGCAGAGAAATGGCAAATGGAGTTTAACCCAAATAAATGTGAGGTGTTGCACCTTGGTAACGCAAATGCAAGGAGACAGTACACTATTAGAGGCAAGATCCTTAACAGTGTTGCTGGACAGAGATCTTGGGATCCAAGTTCATAGCTCCTTGAAAGTAGCTACACAGATTGAGGAGGTTGTTAAGAAGGCTTGTGAATGCTTGCTTTTATTAGTCAAGGCATTAAGTTCAAAAGTCAGGAAGTTGTGTTGCAACTTTATATAACTCCAGTTAGGCCATTCTGGACTATTGCATATAGTCCTGGTCATCCCACAATTGGAGGGATGTTGAGGCTTTGGAGAGGGTCCAGAAGAGGTTCACCAGGATGCTGCCTGGTTTAGAGGGCATGTGCTATCATGAGAGGCTGGGTAAGCTTGGGTTGTTTTCTCTAGAGCACCGGAGGCCGCGGGGAGATTTGATAGAGGTTTATAAGATTATGAGAGGTGTAGATAGAGTGGGCAGAGAGTATCTGTTTCCCAGAGTAGAAATGTCTAATACCAGAGAGGATGTATTGTAGATGAGAGGGGGTAGGTTCAAGGATGATGTGAGGGGTATGTTTTTTACTCAGAGAGTGGTGGATGCCTGGAATGTGCTGCCTGGCACGGTGGTGGAGGCAAATACATTAGAGGCTTTTAAGAGATGTTTGGACTGTGCTATACTTTTCTGTGTTCTAATGAGGTTGAGAGGGATAATAAATCAGCCATGATGGAATGGCAGAGCAGACTTGATGGGCCAAATGGCCTGTAGCAATAAGATTGTCCATTTGCAGTTGAGCTGAAAGTGCAGCAGGAAAGGAGTCTCTCTTGAGGTACGTCAGAGCAGCCTGAGATTAGTCATGAAGTTGCCTCTTGCTCCATAAAACACATGAATTAGGTCTAGCATTCCGGCCGGTTCCCTGAATTATTTCAAATGAGAACTAGACTGTATCTGGTTGGTGTGAGATCAAAGACCTCCAATATCTAGGCCATGCTCCCTTCTTGCTACTACCACCAGGTAGAAGGTACAGGTCCCACATTACCAGAGTCAGAAGAAGTTATTACCCTACAACATCAGGCTCCTGAACCAGCGTGAATAACTTCACACACCTTAACACCGAACTGATTCCACAATCTACAGACTCACTCTCAAGGACTCTACAACTCATGTTCTCTGTATATTTACTGTTGATTATTTGCACAATTTGTCTTCTTTTGCTCATTGGTTATTTGCCAATCTTTGTTTAGTATACAGTACAGTAATTTTTCATAAGTTTGATTGTATTTCATTACCGGCCCGTACATGAATCACAAGGTAGTATATGGTGACATATACAGAACTTGGATATTAAATTTACTTTGAACTTTGATCTGGCAACAGTGTTCACCCTGTGACCACATGCCAGAGATATCCTTGACCCAATGAGGTTACAATAGAAATTTCTTCCACCCCTTCCAACCTCACCCACAAACTACATGTGATTTGTGATCTCCTCCAAAACACGAAATGGGGTCGACTGCCATAACAGGACAGGCTGGATGGACTGGTTGGTCTTCTCCTGTCAATCAGCAGATGTCAGTTTGACAGTAAACAAGTCGAAGGTAACGCATCAGTGGGGTGAGTGCTCGCCTATTGGAACACGATAACCAGAGCTGTACAAAGCAACACCCACAAAATGCTGGCGGAATCAGCAGGTCGGGTAGGGAGGAGAAGATGGCGGCGCGACACAGCGCGTGCGGCCGTTCCAAATGAATATTGATATGTGTAACTAGGGGCCGTGCATCAATCCGGATTTGATGGAGACAGCCGTGAAGTGTAGAGGAACATCTGGAGAAACTTCTGAAATGCCTGCTTCGCTGCCGCTGCTACTGTGCAATTAAAGAATCTCCGGCGACGAAGGCCCCAAATCCTCAGCTTAGCGTATTGCCTGTTGCCGGGGCCAGGGTCGAAACGCTCAGCAGAGATGGTGCTCGGTGCATCGGTGTCGGAGAGCTGGTCGGAGGCTCGGAGTTTTTCAGACGGACTCGGAGTTGAACTGTGGTTGGATGCTTCTGGGATGCTGCACCAGCAAGTTGGCGGCACTGGAAGTTTACCATCTGCGTGAGATGAAGAGACTTTTGAGAGACTCTGAGATTTTTACTGTGCCCATGGTCTGTTCTTATCAAATTACTGTATTGCTTTGCACTGTTGTAACTATATGTTATAATTATGTGGTTTTTGTTAGTATTTAAGTCGATTTGTCATGTGTTTTCGTGATATCATCCTGGAAAAACATTTTTATAATTTCTTAATGCATGCATTACTAAATGACAATAAAAGGGGACTGCGTGTCCTCATAATCATAATCATTCATGGAAATGGAAAAAGCAGTCAATGATTCCGGCCACAGGACTGGAAAGGAAAGGGAAGACACCTGTATGTGAAGATGGGGTGAGGGGAAGGAGGATAGCTACAAGGTGACATGTGAAGCCCGGCAGGTGAGAAAGGTAAAGGCTGGAGATGAAGGAATCTGATAGGAGAGGAGAGTGGACAATGAAAAAGGGAAGGAGGAAGATCCCTTTTGAGGAAGCTGCAGAGAATGATGTGTCGGATGCAGAGGCTCATAGGGTGGTATGTAAGGACAAGAGCAACTATGGCTGTTATATCAGTAGGAAGTTGAGTGAGGATGTCTGGAAAATTAGAGAAGATGCAGGTGAGGGTATTTTAATGGTGGTGGAAGAGAAACCCCATTCTTTGGACCAGGACATCTCTGATATCCTAGAAAGGAAAGCCTCACGCTGGGAACAAAAGGACAATGTGTGCAGACACCACGTCCTTTTAGCTCTGAGGCATGGTAGTGTAGCACTATTACAGCATCAGCGGCCCGGGTTCAAAACTGCTGCTGTCTGTAAGGAGTTTGTACCTTCTCCATGCGACCACGTGGATTTCCTCTGCGTTTTCCAATCTCCTCTCACATTCCGAGGACATACAGGTTAGGGTTAAGTTGTGGGCATGCTATGTTGGTGCCTGAAGCTTGGTGACACTGTTGGTCGTTGACTAAGAAGCACATTTCACTGCGCGTTTCAATATCACAATGTACATGTGACAAATAAAGTTAATCTTTTCTTTTCTTACTCTATCATTCACTGACTGCCCGACCTGACCTTCTAATGTGAGTCCAATAGTCAGTACACTGTCAGCTCCAGCCAGCTGATCTCCATGCCTGACACAGGCTCAGACTCAAAAAAAAAACAATGAACTGAGAGAGAATAAGAGCAGGGAAATGTTATCAAAACTTTGAAGGCTGCTGCTGAAGCTAACTGGTCTAATGCATTAATTAATGACATCACTGTTGCCATGGGACCAGAGCAAGAATGCCATCTGTTTACCTTTGAAGCTGATTGTTGCTTTCTGCACCTTAGTATCTTCTAGAATTTAACTGTAAGCAGCTTTGTGAGGCAATACAGTTGGATAACATGTGGAACTGGCAGCATTTACAGGGTATGGTGTTGTCGTGGCTGTGTGGCTCAACGATACACTGGTAATCCAGAGGCCCAGAAGATTCTATTCATCCCTCCCTCAGGGCACTTCTCCCTGCAAGTGGAGGAAGTGCTACATCTGCCAAAGTACGTCCTCCCTCACCTCCATTCAGGGCTCTAAACAGTCCTTCCAGGTGAGGTAAGACTTCACCTGTAAATCTGTTGGGGTCATCTACTATATCTAGTGCTCCCGATGCAGCCTCCTCTACATTGGTGAGACCTGATGTAGATCGCGGGGCCGCTTTGTGGAGTATCTTTCCACCTGCAAAAAGCAGCATTTCCTAGTGGCCAGTCACTTCAATTCCAATCCTCATTCCCATTCCGACATGCTGGTCTGTGGCCTCCTCTACTGCCACTCTCAGGTTGGAGGAGCAATTCCTATTCCGAATGGGTAGCCTCCAACTTGAAGGGATGAACATCGATTTCTCTAACTTCCCGTAGTTTCTCCTCTCCGCACCCCCCCCACCTTCCCTCTTCCTCAGTGTTGTACTCTAGCCCCTCCTTCTTCCCTTTCTCCCATACTCCACTCATCTATCCTATCAAATTCCTTTCTCTGCATCCCTTTATCTTTTCTACTTATCACCTCCCAGCTTCTGACTTTGACCCACTCCCCCACCCACCTTGCTTCACCTATCATCCTCTAGCTTGTACCCTCTCCCCCTTTTTTTTATTCTGGCTTCTCCCCCTTCCTTTCCAGTCTTGACAAAGGGCCTCAACCAAAAACACCGACCGTTTATTCCTTTCCATAGTTCCTATCTGACCTGCTGAGTTTTAAGCAGAGAGTATAGTATGCAGTGGGATCCTTGTGCAAAGATTCATGAAGCACTAATTTCATGCACAAACTCAGCAACAGCTTAGAGTCATCGAGACAGCACCACAGCACAGAAACAGACCCTTTAAGATACATTATCTTAGTCTGACACATGTACATCAAAACATATAGTGAAATGTGTTTGCCAACAACCAACACAGTCCGAGGATGTGCTGGGGACCAAGCTTACACCGCCAACATAGCATGCACACAACTTACTTCCCGTATACCTCTGTATTTAGGAGGCAACTGTCAAGAGAAGAATGTACAAAATCATAGATAGCAGTGGAAATTGAACCCCGACCATTTGTGCTGTAAGTGTTAAGCTGTCAGACCTGCTGGGTGTCAGTATTATATCACAGAAACAGGCCCTTTTGCTCATCTAGTCTGTGCTGAACTATTATTCTACTTAGTCTCATCGACCTGCACCTGAACCACAGCTCTCAAATCCACCCCCCCCCATCTTGTACTTAACAACATTTTCCTTAAATGCTGAAGCAAAACAACATTCACCACTTTTGCTGGCAGCTCGTTCCACATTCTCCCCACCCTCTGGGTGAGGAAATGACACCCCCTGACTGTTATCATTACAACATTGGCGTGCACAGAATTAGACATACCTTCTGTGTTCCCCAGGTCCCTGCAAGTTAAAACAAGCTTGTTTCCCTGCTGTTTCTAGTTTGGTGAAGGGTCCTTGACCTTTGCCATTGGAGAGCTCTTGTGGTCTGAAGCATTTCAGAAGTTCCTTTAGGGCCTCTCTCCTCACAAGAAGTGTGTCAACGGGATGAACACAAGCTGCTTTCTATGCTTGTTTTTATTTTACACTTGGAGAGGAGATTGCTAGCTGTTTCAGGTAGACGCAGTGTATAGTATTCTTGCCTTGGGCATTGTGCATGCATCTTGAACTCACTTCAGGACAGTGCACTGGGAGTGTTCCACTGTTGGAGGCACTGCTTCTCACACAAGTCACTAAACTTGTGGACCCTCATTCCTTCTCTCAGGTAGACATAAAAGTGCCATTTTAGATTCTGCAGATACTGGAGGAACTCAACAGGTCAGGCAGCATCTATGGAGAGGAATAAACAGCTGATACTTCGGGTTGAGACATCTCATCAGGATTGGAAAAGGAAAGGGGAAGAAGGCAGATTAAGACGGTGGGGGAAGGGAAGGAATACAAACTGACAGGTGATAGGTGGGTCCTGGTGAGAGGGAGGTTGGGTAGGTGAGTGATGGGGGGGGGGGGGTTGGATTTGAAGTGATAGGTGAAAGAGGTAAAGGGCTAAAGAAGGAATCTAATAGGAGAGTGGACCATGGGATAAAGGGAAGGAGGATGGATACCAGACAAAGGTGATGGGCTGGTGAGAATGGGTAAGAGGAGGATCAGAATGGGAAATGGGGAAAAACAGAGGGGGAGGGAGAGAAATTACCAGAAGTTAGAGAAAAAATTGTTTTCTTATATATCATTTCATGGATTTTAGATTCAGATTCATTATTTATCACATGTAATCGAAACATTCAGTGGCAGGAGTGATACCTTTCTCTCTCGTTAGTGAGAGAGCCTGTGGCATGTCTAACTGTTGGGAAGAACAATGGTTTTTTTGATGGACTCTCAATCACGATCTCTTTGGGGGTGCTATTGCTTGCATGAGTGGTGGGTGCAGGAGTGATGTTTTGCTGCTGCTAGGCGTGGGAGGGGAGAGGGGTCTTTGGGGTTCTAATGTTTTCCTGTCATTCATTCTTTGGGGTTTCTCTTCTGTTTCGAGGGTGTCTGCGGAGAGTAAGAATTTCAGGCTGTATACCATATAAATTCTCCGATATTAAATGGAACCACTGAAATGCATTATTTGCATTAACAATCATCACACCCAAGGCTGGACTGGGGCCAGTGGCAAATGTCGCCACACTTGCTGGCACCAACATAACACGCACATAGTATTCAGCAAAACAACACAAGCGGCAACAACAGAACAAAGTAACAGCAAAACAAACCTCTTCACCACTCCCCTCACAGACAAAGATGTATATCATATTACATGATGAAGGGTCTTGGCCTGAAACGTCGACTGCACCTCTTCCTACAGATGCTACCTGGCCTGCTGCGTTCACCAGCAACTTTGATGTGTGTTGCTATCATATTACATTACATATTGGAAGAGATACTGGGTTCATTGTCCTACATCAATTTCAACAGAAGAAATTATCTGGTCACTGTCATATCGCAGCTACTTCCCTTCAACCATTTGGTTCTTGCGCTTAGCAGTACAACCTTAATCACAAGCAACACTATGTCCACTTTGCACTAAGATTGACTTTGTTTTTTCTTTGTTCCAATTCTGTTCTTTCCTGTAAAAATTGTGTATATTTTTTTTATTGTGAAGCTGCTGCAGGTTTTCAATTGCTCCTGGGATCGATGTACTTTTGCATATGTCAAAAAAACCTCGACCTTGACCTTAGGCTCTGTGCGAACTGGCTGCTGTGTTTCCCACAATAACGACACCAAAGTAAGTTCTTCATTCACTGTAAAATGCCATTTGGCATGAAGGTGGATTAGAATGGAGGCTTTTGAAAATAAAAACAACATGTATTGACAACAATGAGTCAATGATGTGGAGTTTAGGCCTCTGAGGTTTAGACCAACCATCCCAAAAATAACGTGCAATTTACAGCTCCAGCAACTCAGGTTCAACTGTAACCTCTGATGCTCTCAGTGTATAGTTTGCATGTTCTCTGTGCAAGTGCATGGTCTTCATCCACATCCCAAAGATGCAGGGATTAGTATGTTAATTGACCACCATTAATTGCTCCTCAGCAATTAACAGTGGCCAATTAATGTTTTTATTTTATTTTTAGTTGGAGGTACAGTACAGTAGCAGAACCTGCTGACTCAATGAGTCCACATTGTCCAAGTGACAATCAACCTACTAACCCATACACCTTTGGAACGTGGGAGGGAACCAGGGCACCCGGAGGAAACCCACACGGTCACAAGTGGAACACACAAGCTCCTTACAGACAGTGGTGGGAAATGAACCCTGGGTGCTAGCACTGTAAAGTGTTACACTAATTGCTATACCACCGTGCTGCCCCATTTTTACCCAGAAAGTGGTAGAATCTTGGTGGGGGAGGAGAAAGATCAGGGCATTGTCCGTTATATTCAACACTCACTTCTGAGGCTGTGCAGGAAAGGAAAGATGGGGGAGTGAGTGTGGTAGAGATGAAAGGAAGGAATGGTCCCTTTGGAATACTGAAAGAAATTGGGTAGCGGACTTTGTGTCTAGTGGCAGCATCAGTTTGCTCGTTTGTTTGACTAGATTCAGCAAAGATAAAAACCCTTCCCTTCCCCAAATCAGCACACAAATAAAAAATGCTAGAGGAACTCAGCAGGTTAGTCAGTATCAATGGAAAGTAATAAACAGTCATTGGGCTGAAAACCTACAAAACAATTAGGTATTCAATCTTAGTGTCTGGGCAATATCCTCCCACATCTCCTTTCCTTATTGGTTGTACATAGCCCCAGAGATGCAACATAAAGATTTTTACTCTCTCATGCTGTGAGATGGATGCAAGAAATAAAATTCAATTCTAATTCTAATTCTTCGTCAGGACTGGAAGAAACCAGCATAAGAAGGGAAGGACTACGAGCTAGGTGAGTTGGACAGGGAGCATGAAGTGAGAAGTTAAGAGGTAAAGGGCTGAAGACGGAGGAATCTGATAGGTCAGGAGAGTGGACAGAGGAAGGAAACCAGAGAGAGGTGATAGGCAGGGGAGAAGAAGAGGTGAGAGAAGATCAGAATGGGGAATGGAAGAAGGTGGAGGGATGGGAAATGACCAGAAACCGATGTTCATACTGTCAGGAAGCTAGCCAGACAGAATATGAGGTGTTGCTCCTCCCATTCAGAAGGATGGAGTTGGAACAGTACTTCCCTCAACAGGACCTCCATTTCAGAGGACTGTGTCTAATTCCGCCTGTAACACTGAAAGCTGGTCACATTTAACTGTCCAGAAAGAGGATATTAAGCACTTCTGTATCTTTAATAACATTTACCAACTTGTCAACAGTTACAGAATCAAGGTTTGAAGCTCAGAGCAATGTCCCACCGCAGGGAGGGCTGAAGAAGATAGCTGGAGATTTTCTAGTCATGAGAACCCACTTGTAATCACACGTTCAGTCACTGGAGGAAGACTGATTTTAAAACGGGAAAAGCTATAAAGGGACTGACTACATCAGATCCTCTGCTTCTGACAATGAGTCTGGCTTCTCAGTCTTTCTTGAAGTTTTGCACGTTCAAGGCACTGGGCTTGTTGATGAATGGGTTCCACTGACCCTGTATGCTTGGGCTGTCGGTGTGAAATGGTTTGCGGATGCGGATTATGTCCAGCCCTGACTGAGTGGTCATTTTCTGTATGAGCTGGGCAACCTCCGGTGCAGTCTTGGTGTGTAACGATTCTTCTCTCACTGCTCCGTTCACTGCAACAAGATTGGGACAGGAAGTCAAATGTTTGCATACATACCTCTAATATAATCATAATATCTGCTGTGCTTTCTGTTCAATTTTGCATGCATTATAGATCTTGTCCTACCAAGCTCAGCTGGACCTGGAGTGAGCACTAACATAGGCATGGTAGCAGAGCAGTCAGTAGAATGTTTTTTACAGTGCCAGCAACACGGATTCATTTCTGCTGCTGTCTGTAAGGAGTTTGTACCTTCTCCCTGTGACCATGTAGATTTCCTCCAGCTGCTCTGGTTTCCTCCCACAGTCCAAAGATGTACAAGTTAATTGGTCACAGGGGTGTAATTGGGAAACAGAGGCTTGTTGGGCCAGAAGGGCCTGTTCCTGTGCTGTATCTCTAAATAAAATAAATATGCACAGCACCAGGTCAGCTGCCAATCACTCCAGGTCTGATAATTGTAACAGGCAGCAGTGAAATCAACAGAAGTGACAAGTAATCGTCTAGAAACAATAAACATTGAAGACAGATTCCCTGTTCCCCTTCACTCTCAGTCTGCTTACCTCAAGCAGTATTCAGCCCCCAACGTCACCAAACAAATCATCTGTATCATCTGTTCCCCTTCACGCTGAGTCTGCTTACTTCAGGCAGTATTCAGCCCCCAACATCACCAAACAAATCATGTGTATCACCTGTTCCCCTTCACTCTCAGTCTGCTTACCTCAGGCAGTATTCAGCCCCCAACATCAACAAACACGTCATGTGATCACTGTCAGATGCTGCGCCTGGCAGCATGTGTATAAATTTCTAAGCAGTAAAGCATTTCAGAAGTATTGGCTGAAACATACTGAGGCACTAAGTATAAATGTAAGGTAAAGAATGAAATGAAGAAGTCCCTCCTCACCCCCATTCACTTGGAACTAAAGACTGCACCTACGCTTGCATGTAAGATGCACACATGCAAGTGCGAACTGCTCAAAGTGAACTAGCTCTTGAACAAGTTGTGAGCATGCTTGTATGTGCAGATACTTGTGTGCCAGAATGCGTGTGTGTGGCCATACATGCATGTGTGTGATTTTTTTAATTTAAGCTGACTGTGACCAGCCTTTCATTTTTGGAGTGTGTTGATAAGGACAAAACACCTCATCTAGGGCTGGCAATTACTGGGTTGCTTCTTAAAATAAGAGCTTGCGTCCAAAATTAGCAGCTGGCAATGGCACTGTTCATCAAAGCACTTGTGTCTGACTCACACATAAAAGCTCAGGGGTTTATTCCACTGATGAGAACAAAGAGGCCAATGACCCCAAGTAATTGTGCCTGTGTCATGATCGTCTCAAAAGTGACATCAAATTCTCAAAAAATATTCTGTTTATTTAACCCTTTCTTACCCAGCCATTTCAAGTATCCTTTTCCTCAGACTGCAGCATTCTAATGCCTCCAATGGGTTGCTGTTTCCCAAGTCTCACTTCCATGGTATCACGTTCCTGTTGATGGGCTTCCTGTGCTGCCCTGCGGTTGAGATTGTAACACTGAGCCAGCAGGGCCTTGGTGTGTTGAACAACCAGTGTTCAACAACATTGTTCCTACGGTTTTAGACAAAGCTGCCTTTTGCTTCTAGTTTATCTACCACGAAAAGATCTATGAAGGTTGAGAACTATTAGAAGGTTAGTTAGGAAGGTTCAATCATTAGGTATTAATATCAAGGTAGTAAAATGGATTCAACAGTGGCTGGATGGGAGACACCAGAGAGTAGTGGTGGATAACTGTGTGTCAGATTGGAGGCCGGTGACTAGTAGTGTGCCTCAGGGATCTGTACTGGGTCCAATGTTGTTTGTCATATATATTAATGATCTGGATGATGGAGTGGTAAATTGGATTAGTGAGTATGCAGATGATACTACGATAGGTGGAGTTGTGGATAATGAAGTAGGCTTTCAAAGCTTGCAGAGAGATTTAGGCCAGTTAGAAGAGTGGGCTGAAAGATGGCAGATGGAGTTTAATGCTGATAAATGTGAGGCGCTACATTTTGGTAGGACTAATCAAAATAGGACATACATGGTAAATGGTAGGGCACTAAAGAATGCAGTAGAACAGAGGGATCTAGGAATAATGGTGCATAGTTCCCTGAAGGTGGAATTTCATGTGGATAGGGTGGTGAAGAAAGTTTTTGGTATGCTGGCCTTTATAAATCAGAGCATTGAGTATAGGAGTTGGGATGCAATGTTAAAATTGTACAAGGCATTGGTAAGGCCAAATTTGGAGTATTGTGTACAGTTCTGGTCACTGAATTATAGGAAAGATGTCAACAAAATAGAGAGAGTACAGAGAAGATTTACTAGAATGTTACCTGAGTTTCAGCACCTAAGTTACAGAGAAAGGTTAAACAAGTTGGGTCTTTATTCTTTGAAGTGTAGAAGGTTGAGGGGGGACTTGATAGAGGTATTTAAAATTATGAGGGGGATAGATAGAGTTGATGGGGATAGGCTTTTTCCATTGAGAGTAGGGGAGATTCAAACAAGAGGACATGAGTTGAGAGTTAAGGGGCAAAGTTTAGGGGTAACACGAGGGGGAACTTCTTTACTCAGAGTGGTAGCTGTGTGGAATGAGCTTCCAGTAGAAATGGTAGAGGCAGGCTCGATATTGTCATTTAAAGTAAAATTGGATAGCTATATGGACAGGAAAGCAATGGAGGGTTGTGGGCAGCGTGCAGGTTGGTGGAACTAGGTGAGAGTAAGCATTCGGCATGGACTAGAAGGGCCGAGATGGCCTGTTTCCATGCTGTAATTGTTATATGATTATTATCTGGACCAAATACGTTCTTCTTTTCCTGACGTTTGTTTGAGAAGTATGTGTAACTGTATGTGAGTTTGTGTGTATATTTTGAATTTGTGCATATACGGTTGATTCCGATTAATTGAGATACAACGGGACCAGTTCATTTTGGCTCAGTTAAGCGTCTGTTCTAATTAACTGAAAGTTTCATGGAAATATTTAAAAAGGTATTAAAAAAAAAGGTTTAACAGTGTAACGAAATATGTATTCAATTGAAATACCGAACAAATTATAAGTCTATCAATACTACTACAATACTATAAAACTGTGAATTAGTTCCCAATAGCCATTGAAGGAAGAATTCATCCAGTGTACACATTCTTTTGATTGATTGTAAATGACCAAAATCAGCGCAGAGACCTGTGTAGATAATAGACTGCCTTCATACCATACTATTGATGATTACATCCTCCAAATCATCATTTTCATTATAACACTCAAAATGTTTGTTGATAACTTCAAATTATTTGTAGTTCCTAACTTGTTGAAGTTGTTAAGTCATTTTAATTTCTCTCCCGGCCATTTCTAGCATCTCTAGGCATGAATACTTGAAACTGCAGTGAGCAAAACAGTTCTGAATTGTCTTACTTCTTATTTCACACCAACATTCAGTGACACATCACTGATTTTTGAAGACAAGCACAGGTAACTGACACTATTTAAAAACTGTTCGCTCTAAGCATGGTTCAGTGTCTAATGGTCACATCTGACGCTAGTTAGAAACTGTTCAGTGCCAGACTCCTGCCCCAATTAAGTGGCATAGTGTCCCAAATAAACAAAGGGGATACCAACTACTTTTTTCTTTAAGAGTTGTCAAATAAACAGCTGACCCGATTAACTGATGGCCCAATTAACCAGAATCTATTGTGTTTATGTGTGTGTACCTGTATATTTATGAGAGTGCACACACATATTTATGGGAATGTGGGGATATATTTATGAGATTTTGCAGGTATATTTATGAGTACGTTATCAATTTCTTCAGTACATGTGCCTAATTTTAAATAGTCTTTATTTCTATTCGGCTCTCCACTCCCAAGGTGATGTTGCAGTGGCAAGCTGCAATGGCAGATCTACCCACTACTTGTTCCCAACTTTCCCAATTATTCAATTTTGTGAATTTGTAAAAAGGGGACACAAGCGTGAACTGTGGGTCACTAGGCTGCTCTTCAGACCTGATGGCATCTTCTGAGTCTGAGGGCAATTTACATTCTTCCTCCGAGTACATCTGTGGCAGTTCCATGTTTACTTGTGACTGATCCTGAAGCTCAGAATATTGATAAGCAATGTTCTTTAGAGTGCGTGGGTATATTTATGAGAGTGTCTGAGTATATTTGAGAGTAAGAGGGTACATTTATGGAGGAGCAAGGATATATTTATGAAAGTAGGTGGGTACATTTATGTTCATTTGTTTTCAGTGGGATTCAGCTCCTCTTTCACCTCGGCACTAATGCGCCAATCCTGTATCCTTTGATTTTTTTTTGCTCTTCAACAGACTCCAAGTTTTTATAAGCTTGCCTTCTCTTCCTTCCTCTGCCAATCAGTTCCATCACAGGCACTAGCCTCCCCGTCATCAAGCACAACTTCAAAAGGTGATGCCTCAAGAAGGCGACATCCATCATAGAACGTACAGCAGTACAGCACAGGAACAGGCCCTTCAGCCCACAACGTTGTGCTGAACCAGCTAAAAAGCAAATCAAAAACACCCAAACATTAACCCTTCCTCCTACACCATGTCCATACCCCTCCATCTTCTTAACATTCATGTGCTTATCCAAACATCTCTTAAAAGCCTCAAACATATTTGCCTCTATCACCATACCAGGCACCCACCCACCAGGAGCAAAAAAAACTCACCCCTCACATCCCCCTTCCCATTTTCAATGCGTGCCCTCTGGTTTTAGACATTTCAACCATGGGAAACAGGGGTTCCCATCTACTCTATCTATGCCACTCATAATCCTCTAATAGATCTCCCCTCAGCCTCCACTGCTCCAGAGAAAACAACCCAAGTTTGTCCAGCTCTCATGATAGTACATGCCCTCTAAATCAGGCAGCATCTTCGTAAACCTCTTTTGCACCCTCTCCAAAGCTTCGCCTCAACACTTTTCCTATAGTGGGGTGATCAGAACTGTATACATTACTCCAGATGTGGCCTAACCAGAGTTTTATAAAGTTGCAACATAACCTCTTGACTTTTGAATTCAGTGTTTTGACTATTAAAAGTAAGCACATCATAAGCCTTCTTCACCATCCTATCAACCTGTGTAGCCACTTTCAAGGAGCAGTGAACTTCAACCCCAAGATCTCTCTGCTCAGCAAGACTGCTGCGGTTCTTGCAGCGTACTGTCTCCTTGCATTTGCAAAGTGCAACACCTCATATTTATCTGAGTTAAACTCCATCTGACATTTCTCTGCTTATACCTGCAACTGATCTATATCAGACTGTATTCTTTGCCAGTCCCTAAGGACCCTCGCCATCTGGGGCATGCTCCTTCGCATTGTTACTATCGAGGAGGAGATACAGGAGCCTGAAGACACACACTCTATGTTTTAGGAACAACTTCCTCCCTTCAGATTTCTGAACAGTTCATGATCACATGACACTCCCTCAGTAGTTTGCTGTTTTTGCACTATTTATTTTCTATATTTCTTACTGTAATCTATAGTTTTTTAAAAATTTATTGCTTTTTCCTGCTGCCACAAAACACCGAATTTCACGACACGTGAGTGATAATAAACCCAATTCTAATTCTGTTCCCCATTAAACTTCTTCAGTCCTCCCGCCTTCCTCTCATTAGATCTCTTTGGTCATCCCCAATTTTAGTTCAGCTTTTCCCCACGCTTCTATTAGTACAAGTTATGGCAGCATTATCTCACTAAAATATTTAAAGATGGTTTCAAAGGTCTTACCTTGTGCTCTTGGCTTCACTAGTATGCCAGGTTGAAGATTTGCTGCCCCCTTGTGGAACCAGGAGAGCCCCAGACCTGATCTACATTCTGTGGGGTGCTGGGAATTAGATTTGATATCTTTTTCATTAAAACCAATGAAATTTACAAGGAAAGATTGCCAGGTCTGGGGGAAGCTCAGTTATCAGGAAAATTGAATAGTTTAGGATTTTATTCCTTGGAACATAGAAGATTGAGGGGAAATTTGATAGAGGTTTACAAAGGGGTATAGAAAAGGTAAATGCAAGCAGGCTTTATCCACTGAGGCTGGGTGGGACTACCACTAGAGGTCATGGGTTAAGGGTGAAAGGTGAGAAGTTTAAGGGGAAAATGAGGGGAAGCTTCTTCATTCAGAGGGTTGTGAGAGTGTGGAATGAGCTGCCAATACAAGTGGTGCATGCAAGCTTGATTTCAACAGTTAAGAGAAGTTTGGATGATGGCAGGGTTATGAAAGGCTATGATGTGGACGTAGGCTGATGGGAGAAGGCAGTTTAAACGGTTTGGCACAGAAAAGGTGGACTAAGAGGCCTGTTTATGCATACTTTTCCATGATTCTAATTAGATAATTGTTTCCTCTAACCCCCAAACCAACACCCATTACCAGTTTGCACTGGACAAGGCTAAATCAAACTTATATCAGGTCTTACTCACTGTCAAGGATCTCATCCAGAAGCACAGGGGTAAGCAAGATAAGATGACAATATATGCATGTTTAAAGTTCAACGTACATTTATTATCAAAGTATGTGCATGTCACTATATTCTACCAAGATAAATTTCTTTGCAGTGGCTGCAGGGGAAAATAGCTTGAGCTTTCTCAATACCGACCGCCCCCCTCCCCCCACCATGCTCCCTCTTTTTCTCCTTTTCCCTTCCCCTTCTAATGCTTTCTTAGAATCTCATTGCTGCAGATCTTTCAAGAAATGGCTTATTTGCAAACTTGGCAGCAGTTGAAGTAGAAGTCCACTGGAAAGGGAGTAAACGAACAAGCAGCCGCCCAGTTCTCCTACTTTGCACGTTTGAACTGACAGCTCATTCCTTGATCAATGCCAGCACCCTCAGCCAATTCCTGATGAAGCAGAATGGCAAAGAAATTTGCAACTGAGCAAGCTGAAATCAAGTCTGCTGACAACCCGTCTGGCTTTACGCAAAATGCATCAAAGCAGTTTCAGGAAATGTTCCATTCGACGTGTCCCTACAGACCTTTACTGATTAATATTTATGATTTGTCTGGCATGTGGGAAGCAAACTCTGACAAGTTTCTGTGCCCTGTTAGTGTCAGATGACATCTTTAATACATCAGCCTCTGTACAGACAAACCGTGCTGCACTAGTACACTGTGCATGTCAACTGCGACGAAAAGAGGCACAGACTTCCCATGGATAACACAAAATGCATTGCCACCAAGGCCATCAACCATGACTTGAAAGCTGCAATGATGTACAGTAGATCAAATAGGCTTACGGGAATGCTGCCTGGATTAGAGGGCATGTGCTAAGGGAAGCTTGGGTTGGTTGTCTTAGAGAGAACAAGAGAGGATCAGCTTACATTTTGCCAAATGTTATAAGGTATTACTGAGATGTTACAACAAATGCTACAATATTCAAAGTGTTCAGGCTACGTCATTATGGTTTTGTGGAAAGGAAACCATGTTTTACCAATTTATTGCTGTTCTAAGAAGTAACATTATGTGGATAAAGGGAAACTGGGTGAATGTACTAAGATTTGATTAGTTGTCACAAACCTTACTCCATAAAATAAAAACTCATGATGCCAGAGATAACATATTAACAGGCAGAAACTTGTCTGGCTAAAGGATGAGGCAAAATTGAGTGTGTCTAGTTTGCATGGTGTGCTCCATGTCTCTTTTTTTCCCCTTTTCTAGGTGGTCGTGGTCCTATCAAGGTCCTGATCTGCAATTGGCACACAAACTGCACTTTTTTAAAATGGATGAGTTCCTGTTCTTGGAGCTCGTTGGCTGGCTCTGTTCCGACATTCCCCAGGTGCGCCTTGGAAAATGGCACCTTTGGGGTGCAGCCCTGTGGATGACTGATTCCAGGCTGGTGTTGCCAAACTGAAGCGCCACAGGAGAAGGAACATCAAGGTTTTGCTGCAGTGGATGGAGGTCTCTGTAGTCAAGCAATCACATTCTCTCTCTTTCTTTTGATATGGGGAGAGTTTGCTGCCGATTCTTAGGTTGGGAATCTCTGAGTAAAAGAGAGGTGCGGTAGACTGTAACATCAACGGTCAGACCCCCCCCCCCCACCGCCCATTTGCTGTGATAAATGGGAGATATCTCAGAGTAAGTGAGTGAGAGTGAGAGTGGGAGACAGAGACAGAGACAGAGAGAGAGAGAGAGAGAGAGTGAGAGAGAGAGAGAGAGGGGGGGGAGGGAGAGAGTGTGAGAGTGAGGTGTGTGCGTAGGGGGAGAGAGCTCTCTGAATGCTTTGCTGTTGCTGGGTGGGTGGTGGGTGCTGACTTTTTTTTGTTGAAACGGGTGGTGGGCAGGGGATTGGTTGATGCTTGTTGCTGCTTGTGTGAGGACAGGGGAAGAGGGGTCTTTGGGGTTCTAATATTTTTCTGTCGTTCATTCTTTTGGGGTTCTTCTGTTTTTCGTGGATGTCTGCCAAGTATTTCAAGTTGTATACTGCGTATATTCTTTGAAAATAAACGGAACCAATTGAGCCAACATTTTACATTATGTTATTAACCTCAATGACCAAAAGTAATGTGTGTAAATCTGCTCACAACATAAAAAATGGACAGGCAAGAAAGTTATTAGGAGCACATAACTAGGCCACAGAGTGATTTATGTAGTTAGGTCAAGTGATTGGACATACACTGGCAAATGGAGTGGCAAAACATGAACTTGTCCATTTTGACTAATTAATAGCCAGTCAACTCTCTGCCACCATTGCCAAGCATTCTTTCAATATTATAATTGTCAGGAATTCTAACCATAAATTAGTTTGAAAGTTTTCCCTTTCTATCTTAATTCAACAACTGGGAGAATCTACAGCTACTCACAGAAAATGCTGGAGGAACCCAGCAACTATAGAAATAAATTAACTATCGGTGTTTTGGGCTGAGACCCTTCTTCAGGACAGATTCTATGATAGGAAAACTGGTATCAATAATGGTGAGTGGTCTCACTTACAAATCGCAACAATGTGGCTGATTTTTTAATTGTCCTCTGAAATAACCTGACAAGCCTTCACTTGTACAGTGATTCCAGGAAGTGGTTTCCTCCCTCCTTGCTAGTGACACCCATATTCCATGAAAGAAAGAGAATTGCTGGGGCCTCTTCCACTTTCACATAAGAATTGCACCACAGTACACAATAGATACAAAAGACAGCTATTATAACTGTACAGCATAAAACAGAATAATTCAATACCTGAATGTGAATGAGGCATAGTTAAATATCTAAATTTACCCAAATACTTCCAGGCAATAACTGAGTATTCCATCTGGCTCCTGACTTGAGCTTTGTGCACAGAAGGTGATATTCTCAGATTTGCCCTACATTGTTTTTAATTGGCTGCTTAGTGTTTGCTTTTTATTCATCGAGGCATTGAATTCAAGAGTTCTAAAACACAAGTCTATGTCTTCAGGCTCCTGTACCCGCTTCCTGGCTAACAATGAGGAGGGGGCAAGGGGTGATGATGGTCCTTAGTAATGGATGCTGCCTTTTTGAGGTACGTCCTCCCAATGCTGGGGAGGCTTGTGCACACGACTGTTTTTGGAACAGCCTTTTCTCCATTGGATTAGACTTCTGCATGGACAATGAACCCATGAACAGTAACTTTTTTTTTTGCTCTCATTTTGTACTATGTAATATTTTTCTTATATAACATACTTTTTATGCAATTTATAGGCTTTTTTTTTGGTGTTGCACAGTATTGCTACCACAAATCACAAATGTCATGACATACACCAGTGCTATTAAACCCGATTCCGATTCTGGGTCAGGAAGTTATGTTTCAGGTTTATAGAAGTTGAGTTAGGCTACATCTGGAGTACTCTGGTTGTTTCTGTATGGGACAGATGTGGAGGGTATGGAAAGGGTACAGAAAGGTTTACTGCCTGGATTAGAGGGCATGTGCTAAAAGGAGAGGCTGGACAAACAATGGCTGTTTCCTCTGGAGTGGCAGAGGCTGAGGGGAGATCAGAAAAAATAGCTGGAATCTTAGAAACTCTACCGCCCCCACCCCCCGGTTCAAAACGGCTCATCCTAAAGAGCTTGCCTTCAATGAGAGGGGAAAAGTTTAAAGTAGATGTGCAGGACAACTTTATTTTTACGGCGTGATGGATGGCTGGAGTGCACTGCCAGGGTGGTGGTGGCAGCAACAGATACGAAAGATGCTTTGTAGAGGCTCTTAGATAGGCAGATGAATATGTAGAGAATGCAGGGATAGGGACCATGTACAGTCAGAAGGGATTAAGGATGAAAGAAAATTTTTAAAGATAGTTAGCTTTATTTTTTTCAATGTACATGTATGTGTTTGTTCATTGTCAACGTCAGTGAGGACCTTGACACCATCTGATGCTGTCGAGATGAGCGTGTGATTTGGATTTAAGTGAGGGAGAGTTGCGCAGCGTCAGCCTCATTCTCTCTTCCCAATTCCCATCTGGATCCAGTGGCAAGACAGAGTCGAGACGGCTGGAGATGGGACTAGGTGCAGTAGATGACCAGGATGTCTTCTGTGTCTTGTCGTGCTCTACACGTTCCACAACACTTGCAGAGACCGCCTTCTTCACCTTCCATTGGTCTCGTCCGCTCAATCCGCCGAAGTCTGTCTTCACGTGCTGGGATAGACAACTCCCTATCTCACCAAGGGTTTGAGACCCGTCAGCTACCCTCACCTGGTTGAGCCGGCTTGTCGAAGCCGTTGCCCGGGGTGTGGCCGCTGTCCTGTGCAAACAGCTACGGGGAGCCACAGGTGAGAGCTGAGTACCAGGTGGGGACCAAAGGTGGACTAACCGCCTTGAAAAGGAGGTAACATGTTCCCCCACCAGAGGTGCTACCCCTCCCTGACACATGTAACATGCAGTGAAACACGCAATTTTGCATCAATGACCAACTTAGTCTATGGATGTGCTAGGGGCAGTATCACCCTGCTTCCAGCACCAAAACAGCATGCCCACGACTTACTAACCCTAACCTGTATGTCTTCTTTTGGGATCCAAAGAAACTGGAGCATCCGGAGGAAACCCGTGTGGTCATGGGGAGAACGTACAAACTCCTTATAGACAGTGGCACGAATTGACATCAATTTTATAGCTGGCACTATAAGGCATGACAAGGGAAATTAGGGATAGTATCAATTCCAAAGAAGAAGCATACAAATTAGCCAGAAAAAGTGGCTCACCTGAGGACTGGGAGAAATTCAGAGTCCAGCAGAGGAGGACAAAGGGCTTAATTAGAAAGGGGAAAAAAGATTATGAGAGAAAACTGGCAGGGAACATAAAAACTGACTGTAAAAGCTTTTATAGATATGTAAAAAGGAAAAGACTGGTAAAGACAAATGTAGGTCCCCTACAGACAGAAACAGGTGAATTGATTATGGGGAGCAAGGACATGGCAGACCAATTGAATAATTACTTTGGTTCTGTCTTCACTAAGGAGGACATAAATAATCTTCCAGAAATAGTAGAGGACAGAGGGTCCAGTGAGACGGAGGAACTGAGCGAAATGCATGTTAGTAGGGTAGTGGTGTTAGGTAAATTGAAGGGATTAAAGGCAGATAAATCCCCAGGGCCAGATGGTCTGCATTCCAGAGTGCTTAAGGAAGTAGCCCAAGAAATAGTTGATGCATTAGTGATAATTTTTCAAAACTCGTTAGATTCTGGACTAGTTCCTGAGGATTGGAGAGTGGCTAATGTAACCCCACTTTTTAAAAAAGGAGGGAGAGAAACCGGGGAATTATAGACCGGTTAGCCTAACGTCGGTGGTGGGGAAACTGCTGGAGTCAGATATCAAAGATGTGATAACAGAACATTTGGAAAGCGGTGAAATCATCGGACAAAGTCAGCATGCATTTGTGAAAGGAAAATCATGTCTGACGAATCTCATAGAATTTTTTGAGGATGTAACTAGTAGAGTGGATAGGGGAGAACCAGTGGATGTGGTATATTTGGATTTTCAAAAGGCTTTTGACAAGGTCCCACACAGGAGATTAGTGTGCAAACTTAAAGCACACGGTATTGGGGGTAAGGTATTGATGTGGATAGAGAATTGGTTAGCAGACAGGAAGCAAAGAGTGGGAATAAACGGGACCTTTTCAGAATGGCAGGCAGTGACTAGTGGGGTACCGCAAGTCTCAGTGCTGGGACCCCAGTTGTTTACAATATATATTAATGACTTGGATGAGGGAATTAAATGCAGCATCTCCAAGTTTGCGGATGACACGAAGCTGGGTGGCAGTGTTAGCTGTGAGGAGGATGCTAAGAGGATGCAGAGTGACTTGGATAGGTTGGGTGAGTGGGCAAATTCATGGCAGATGCAATTTAATGTGGATAAATGTGAAGTTATCCACTTTGGTGGCAAAAATAGGAAAACAGGTTATTATCTGAATGGTGGCCGATTAGGAAAAGGGGAGGTGCAACGTGACCTGGGTGTCATTATACACCAGTCATTGAAAGTGGGCATGCAGGTACAGCAGGCGGTGAAAAAGGCGAATGGTATGCTGGCATTTATAGCGAGAGGATTCGAGTACAGGAGCAGGGAGGTACTACTGCAGTTGTACAAGGCCTTGGTGAGACCACACCTGGAGTATTGTGTGCAGTTTTGGTCCCCTAATCTGAGGAAAGACATCCTTGCCATAGAGGGAGTACAAAGAAGGTTCACCAGATTGATTTCTGGGATGGCAGGACTTTCATATGAAGAAAGACTGGATGAACTGGGCTTGTACTCGTTGGAAGTTAGAAGATTGAGGGGGGATCTGATTGAAACGTATAAAATCCTAAAGGGATTGGACAGGCTAGATGCAGGAAGATTGTTCCCGATGTTGGGGAAGTCCAGAACGAGGGGTCACAGTTTGAGGATAAAGGGGAAGCCTTTTAGGACTGAGATTAGGAAAAACTTCTTCACACAGAGAGTGGTGAATCTGTGGAATTCTCTGCCACAGGAAACAGTTGAGGCCAGTTCATTGGCTATATTTAAGAGGGAGTTAGATATGGCCCTTGTGGCTATGGGGATCAGGGGGTATGGAGGGAAGGCTGGGGCAGGGTTCTGAGTTGGATGATCAGCCATGATCATACTGAATGGCGGTGCAGGCTCGAAGGGCCGAATGGGCTACTCCTGCACCTATTTTCTATGTTCCTATGTTTCTATGTTGCAAACTGCTTTGCTATTGTGCTGCCCATTTCATTAGCTCAATAAGTTCAGCATAACATAGTGGGCCAAAAGGGCTGTTGCTGTGCTGTACAGTCCTGTGTTCATGGTACACTCAACTTGTCCCTGTGCCAAGATACAAGAAAAGGGACAGATGCAGATCAAAAGTTCTTCAGAATCCCAAGGTCTTCTGTAGGGTCAGACCTTGACTAGTGACCATCTGGACATTGGATGTTTGAGAGGAGGAGATTTTAATCAGGTCCATTGCCCGAGTAGAAAAAGGGAGCAGCCAGTCATGGCAACACAATAGAGCTTTGACCAGTGACCAATCTACATTCGAGGTTGATTAGCAAGAGCCAATTAAGGGAAGGCAGGGGCAAGTGCAGCAGGCATCATCTAAGTGGACAGAGTCAGAGTGGTGACTCTTGAGGCTTCAGTCAGAGAAAGCAAAGAAAAGCTCACGGTTAAATTCTTTTCCTTTCCCTCCTTTATATCTGCCAGGCAGGATAGTGGAATGATCCTCTTGCGGGACGTGGGAAGGCAGGGAGACATCCAGTACCCCTGACGACTACAACTGTGAGAAGTGCATCCAGCTGCAGCTAACAAACTGTGTTAAGGAGTTGGAGCTGGAACTGGATGAGCTCTGGATCATTCAGGAGGCTGAAGAGGTGATAGATAGGACTATAGAGAGGTAGTTCCCACAAAGTGCAGGACACAGGAAACTGGGCAACCGTAAGGAAGGGGAAAGGGGTTAAACGGCTAGTGCTGAGTGCCTCTGTGGCCATGCCCCAACAACAGGTATATCACTTTGGACACTGTGGGAGGGGGTCGACTGAACAGAGGAAAGTAATAGTGGTCAGGTCTCCGGCACCAAGTCTGGCTCTGTGACTCAGAAGGGAATGGGAAGAAGAGGCACGCTATGGTAATAGGGGACTCATTAGTTAGGGGAATGGACAGCAGGTTCTGTGGATGAGAACATGATTCCAGAATGGTACATTGCCTCCCAGGTGCCAGGGTCCAGGACATCTCAGATCCAGTCCTCAGCATTCTTGTGGGAGGGCGAACAGTCTGAAGTTGTGGTCCACGTAGGTACTAATGACTTGGGTAGGACGAGTGACGAGGTTCTGCAAAGGGAGTTAGGTGCTAAGTTAAAGGGCAAGACCTCCAGCGTTGTGATCTCAGGATTACTACCCATGCTACGTGCTAGTGAGGCCAGAACTAGGAAGATTATACAGTTTAATATGTGGTTAAGGAGTTGGTGTAAGAGGGTGGGTATAAGATTGTTGGATCATTGGGCTCTTTCAGGGAAGATGGGACAGTTTGCACCTGAACTAATATCCTAGCAGGAAGGTTTGCTAATGCTGCAAGGTGGGGTTTACACTAGTTGTGGGGGATGCAGGGGGGTGGGGGAACCAGAGTGCCAGCACAGTTAGTAGAAAGGTTGTGGAAATAGATGTCGGCAAGAGCACAGACAAAGTCAGGAATCAAAAGGTTCAGCATGGCATGACTAGTGCCCTGAGCTGTGTATATTTCAATGCAAGAAGTATCATAGGGAAGGTGGGTGAGCTCAGGGCATGGATCAACACCTGGAATTATGGTGTTGTAGCCATTAGTGAGACTTGGTTGCAGGAGGGGCAGGACTGGCAGCCCAATATTCCGGGGTTTCGTGTTTTAGACGTGACAGAGCAGGAGGAGGGGTGGTGTTATTAGTCAGTGAAAATGTTAAGGCATTGCTCCATCAGGACAGACTGGAGAACTTGATTAGTGAGGCTTTATGGGTGGAACTAAAAAATAAGAAAGGTAAGACCATGTTAATGGGGCTACATTACAGACCACCCAACAGTCCTGAGGATTTAGAGGAACGAATTTGTAAAGAGTTTGCAGACTGTTGCAAGAAACATAAGCTTGTTATAATAGGTGATTTTAACTTTCCACATATTGACTGGTAATCCCATACTGTAAAAGGACTGGATGAGAAAGCGTTTCTCAAATATGTTCAGGAAAGTTTCCTTAATCAGAACGTAGAGAGAGCGTGTGATACTGGATCTGCTATTAGGGAATGAGACAGGGCAGGTGACAGAAGTTTATGTAGGAGAACAGTTTGCATCCAGTGACCACAATGCCATCAGTTTCAGAGTAAGTATGCAGAAAGATAGGTCTAGTCCACAGGTTGAGATTCTTAACTGGAGAAAGACCTATTTTGATGGTATCAGAAATGAACTGGCAAGTGTGGATTGGGACAGGCCATTTTCTGGTAAAGGTGTACTTGGTAAATGGGGTGCCTTCAAAAATAAAATTTCAAGAGTACAAAGCTTGCATGGGCCTGTCAGAATACAGGGTAGGAAGTGTAGGAAAACTTGTTTTTCAATATTGAGGCTCTGCTTAAGAGAAACAAAAAGAGGTACGTAGCAGGTATAGGCAAGTAGAAACAAATGAGATGCTTATGGAGTATAAGAAATGCAAGACAGTACTTCAGAAAGAAATCAGGAAGGCTAAAAGAAGGCACGAAGCTGCTTTAGCAGACAAGATAAAGAAGAATCCTGAGGGATTCTACATGTTAAGAGCAAAAGGATTGCTAGGGACAAAATAGGTCCTCTGGAAGACCAGAATGGTAATCCACGTGTGAAGCCAAAATAGATGGGGGAGATCTTAAATGCATTCTTTGCATCCGTATTTATTTGGGGGGCGGCTGGAAGTCTATGGAAGTGAGGCAAAGTGGCATCAACTTCATGGACCTTTAACAGATTACAGAGGAGGTAGTGTTTGCTACCCTGAGGCAAATCAGTGTGGATAAATCCCCACGACCTAACAATGTGTTCCCTTGGATCCTATGGGAGGCAAGTACAAAAATTGCGGGGGCCCTAGCAAAGGTACATAAAACATCTTTAGCGACAGGACAGGTACCAGAGGACTGGAGGATAGCCAATGTTTTCCAAAGCATGGATTGATACCTGGAAGTATGATGTGGTAGTTATTAGTGAAACATGGTTACAGGAGGGGTGTGATTGGCAACTAAATATTCCTGGATTTCGTTGCTTCAGGTGTGATAGAATCGGTGGGACAAGAGGGGGAGGTGTTGCATTGCTTGTCAGAGAAAATATTACAGCAGTGCTCTGGCAGGATAGAATAGAGGGCTCGTCTAGGGAGGCTATTTGGGTGGAATTGAGGAATGGGAAAGGTGTAGTAACACTTATAGGGGCGCATTATAGACCACCAAATGGGGAGTGAGAATTGGAGGAGCAAATTTGTAAGGAGATAGCAGATATTTGTAGTTAAGCACAAGGTTGTGATTGTGGGAGATTTTAATTTTCCACACATAGACTGGGAAGCCCATACTGTAAAAGGGCTGGATGGTTTGGAGTTTGTAAAATGTGTCAAGGATAGTTTTCTGCAGCAATACCTAGAGGTACCAAGTAGAGAAGGGGCAGTGTTGGATCTCCTGTTAGGGAATGAGATAGGTCAGGTGATGGAGGTTTGTGTTGGGGAGCACTTCAGGTCCAGTGTTCACAATGCCATTAGTTTCAATATAATTATGGAGAAGGATAGGTCTGGACCCAGGGTTGAGATTTTTGATTGGAGAAAGGCTTACTTTGAGGAGATGCAAAAGGATTTAGGAGGAGTGGATTAGGACAACTTGTTTTATGGGAAGGAAGTAATAGAGAAATGGAGGTCATTTAAAGGTGAAATTTTGAGGGTACAGAATTTTTATGTTCCTGTTAGGTTGAAAGGAAAGGTTAAAAGTTTGAGAGAGCCATGGTTTTCGAGGGCTATTGGAAAAAGAGAGATATTTACAATAAATATAGGCAGCATGGAGTACATGAGGTGCTCGAGGAATATAAAGAATGTAAAAAGAATCTTAAGAAAGAAATTAGAAAAGCTAAAAGAAGATATGAGGTTGCTTTGGCAAGTAAGGTGAAAATAAATCCAAAGGGTTTCTACAGTTATATTAATAGCAAAAGGATAGTGAGGGATAAAATTGGTCCCTTAGAGAATCAGAGTGGACAGCTATGTATGAAACCAAAAGAGATGGGGGAGATTTTGAACAATTTCTTCTTCGGTATTCACTGAGAAGGATATTGAATTGTGTAAGGTACGGGAAACAAGAAGGGTAGTTATGGAAAGTATGATGATTAAAGAAGAAGAAGTACTGGCGCTTTTAAGGAATATAAAAGTGGAGTAAGTCTCCGGGTCCTGACAGGATATTCCCTAGGACCTTGAGGGAAGTTGGTGTGGAAATAGCAGGGGCTCTGACAGAAATATTTCAGATGTCATTAGAAACGGGGATGGTGCTGGAGGATTGGCATATTGCTCATGTTGTTCCATTGTTTAAGAAGGGTTCTAAGAGTAAACCTAGCAATTATCGGCCTGTGAGTTTGATGTCAGTGATGGGTAAATTGATGGAAAGTATTCTTAGGAGATGGTATATATAATTATCTGGATAGACAGGGTCTGATTAGGAACAGTCAACATGGATTTGTGCGTGGAAGGTCATGTTTGACAAATCTTATTGAATTTTTTGAAGAGGTTACTGGGAAAGTTGACAAGGGTAAAGCGGTGGATGCTGTCTATATGGACTTCAGTCAGGCCTTTGACAAGGTTCCACATGGAAGCTTAGTTAGGAAGGTTCAATTGTTAGGTATTAATATTCAAATAGTAAAATGGATTCAGCAGTGGCTGGATGGGAGACACCAGAGAGTAGTGGTGGATAACTGTTTGTCAGATTGGAGGCCAGTGAGAAGTTTAAAGGGAACACAAGGGGAAACTTCTTCACCCAGAGGGTTGTGAGAGTGTGGAACGAGCTGCTGGCACAAGTGGAGCATGTGAGCTTGATTTCAACGTTTAAGAGCAGGTTGGATAGGTACATGGATAGTAGAGATATGGTCCTGGTGCAGGCTGTCGGGAGTAGGCAGTTTAAATGGTTTCAGCATCGATTAGATGGGCTAAAGGGCCTGTTTCTGTGCTGTAATTCTCTGTGAGTTTTGCTGAGTTGGAAGAAATTAAAATTGCATTTTCAATAGTCCTTTCACAATGCTCAAGTTGCCTTACAGCCACTGGAGTTTTTTTTTGTAGAACTGTCACTGCCATCTCCTGGTGAAAATGGCAGTTATGGCACACAGCAAGTTTCCCTAAACACCAAAAATAATAACCTTCAAATAACTAGAGGTAGAGGGAGAGGTAAATATTGACCAGGCAAGGTGCAATTTTCATTCAGTGGCCACTATTGGGTACAGGAGTGGATTCCAATGTGGTCTTCTGCTGCTGTAGCCCATTCACTTCAAGGTTCGATGTGTTGTGTGTTCAGAGATGCTCTCCTGCAATGTGCAGTTATTAAGTTACTGTTACTTTCCTGGCAACTTAAACTAGTTTAGCCATTCTCCCCGACCTCTCTCATTAAACAGGCATCTTCACCCACAGAACTGCTGCTCACTGGACATTTGTTTTGCATTTCGCACCATTCTCTGTAAACTCTAGAAACTGTTGTGTGTAAAAGTCCCAGGTGGTCAGCAGTTTCTGAGACACTCAAACCACCCTGTCTGGCACCAACAATCATTTAACTGTTAGATCACATTTCTTCCCCATTCTGATGTTTGGTCTGAACAACAACTGAACCTCTTGACCATGACTACCTGCTTTTATGCATTGAGTTGCCGCCACATGATTGGCTGATGAGATATTTGCATTAATGAGGTCTACAGATGTACCAAATGAAGTGGCCACTGAGTGGAAATGCAATTTTTAAAAATATTTGACTAGGTCTTCAGAATTGTTACTGGCATTGAAACATGTTGTTTAGCAGCAGCAGTACAGTGCAAGACATAAAACCTCTTGTGATGTCCAGAGGGTATGAGGTACAATGTATGTGTACATCACTCTCCTAACGTTAATGATTTAGACAGCAATGTCTGGCCAGAGAAAACCAGTGGGTCCACAAAGGACCCAATTCCATGCAGGGTGGTGTTAAGTAAGAACACAGCTACACGCTGACATTCCTCATTCTGTCTGGCTGCATTGCTCTCTCTCATCTCCAGCTAACCTATGGAACAAATTAGAAACAATATATTACCTCCACTCCAGAACTCAGAAAACCCCACCCCTGGTATGCAGTTGCATTGCTCTGATGCAGCTTACCTGCTCAGACACCGAGTCTCAGAGTTATTACTGACTTGTTCAGTGGAGCATGAGGAAAGATGGACCTCGTACTCAATTTCCACCTTAAGTACCTCCATCAACACACACACTGCTCTCTGCCCAAGACGATGACAAGACCCTGGGAAACATGGACCACTTCCCACACCTCAGGAACCATCCTTCATCAAAGGCAGACATTGATCATGAAATTCACCAGTGCCTTCAGTGCTAACCACACAGCCTTTGGCTGTCTGAGAAGAATGTTCAAATATCAGGACAAAAGCCTCAAAGCCCAAAACAGTGATTCCTGCTCTCCTTCATGCTGCTGGGATTTGGATAATCTACAGCAACCATCTACATCAATGCCAAATCAACAGAAATAGTCCAAGTCCACTGGCTGGATTGAGAACCAACATCAGCATCTTTTTCCAGAACTAGAACTACTGACATTGGCTTAAGGCACAGCTTGGGTGGCATTAAATAACAGCATGGACTGAACAGAACATCACAATTCCATGCAAAAGGAATGGGGTTTACCACTGAGTTTGAGCACCATCTTGTGGTCATTGGCTGCACCTGACAGTACAGGTGATCCCTGTGGTACAGGAATGAGCTTATATGCCAACAAAACATCTCACATCATGATTTTCCATGATACAAAGCCACTTTGCCAAAGCATCAGGAAATGCAAGTTGAAAAGATTTACTTTTTTCCCCCCCCATAAAATCCAAGTTTTTAAATCGGTGACTAATGAATATAGTAAGGGGAAATTTCTGTTACTCAAATTGCTGTAAAATAGCAGGGAGGTGTTGGACAGTGGAAATTACACTGATGCTGAATGTTTAATAGGACTTGGGGTGATGAGAAGGAAAAAGAATTGGCTTTCTTTCACGTTACTCTTTGAGAAATCTTCAAAGGCCACCAAACAGTCCTAGACTGAGTCAGAATTAGGGGTTCTAACATCTTTCTGTCATTTATTCTTTGGGGGTTTTTCTTCTGTTTCGTGGATGTCTGAAGAGTAAGAATTTCAGAATGAATACTGTGTACATTCTCTGGAACCATTACACTCTTTTATGACATGAAATTTATTGTTTGTAGTAGTACAATGCAAAGACATAAAAAGTTACTATAGATCACAAAATAAATTTTGACGAAGAGTCTCAACTTAAAATATTGATTTTTTACTCTTCTCCATAGATGCTGTCTGACCTGCTGAGTTTCTCCAGTTGTGTGTGTGTGTGTGTTGCGTTGCTCTGGATTTCCAACATCTGCAGGATCTCGAATTTACAAACTAAATTAACGTGGAACAATCAAGGAATGTCCAGTTGGACCATTCAGAAATCTGATCTCTGAGGGGAATAAGCTGTTCCTGGGTCATTGATAAGTTACATCAATGATCAAAGTCAAAGTAAATACGGAATTGAAGTACATGTCCTAGCTTGCAATTCATTTTCCTGCAGGAATTTGTGTGAAAATAAAGAAATACAATAGACTTTATGAAAAACTATATATAAACAAAAGACTGACAAATAACCAATGTATGAAAGACAAATTTTGATGTTTAATTATTGACAGGTTATATCAACGATTGATGTGGCGCATTCACACGAGTTGAATATGAAGTTCTACTAAGGGGTTGAAGGGTCCTCAGGTGACTGTAAAGACCAATCCAGGATACACATACAGTAGATTCCAGTTAATTGAGCCATTAGTTAATCAGGAAAACTCTTGAACAAAAAATAATCAAGAAAATAACCCAGATTCCCTTTATTTATTTGGGACTGTATGCCACTTAATTGGGACAAGAGATGGCCACTGAACAATATCTAAACAGTGTCACTTGTGTGCACTTGTGTAGTCGTTAAGACACTACAATGTGCTTACAGCAAACAGTTTTTAAGTAGTACCAGTTGTGTGTGCTTATGTTATGTTATCTATTTGGTCTGACAAACATCGATTCATAAAGAAGTAATTTTTGATAATTTTGTTTTTTTATTTTGACTTTAAAAAGTTTGCCAAGGTGTCACGGAAAGATTTGACAATAGCCAAAAACATCATCCTACTGGACCAAATGGCAGCATTCATTGGATGACTTCCTGTGTTGAGAACTATTTGGAACTAATACATAGTTTTATAGTACTGCAGAACTATTGGTAGTGTTTTAACTTGTTCTCTATTTCATTTAAATATATAATGTTACACAAGCACATAATCTGTCTGATAAATGGTTATACTTTTTAATTATTTCAATGAAATTTCGGTTAATTGGGCAACCGCTTATTTGGGCCAAATTTTATTGATTTAACTGAAAACCACTATATTCTGGTATAGCGTGGGTAAGCGTAAGCGGTGGCTGTGGTTAGTATTTTGGGTTGTTTGCTTGTTCAATACCTCCTTTCACAGCTGCTACTTGTTTTCTGTGGGCGTTCTCATGTAGCACAGCTCCAGAGGTTGAATTATTGATGTAACCTATTGAGTTCAAGTTTATTGTTGCCCGACTATATTTTTACAGGTCCTCCATTGGTCGGGCTCGACCATGCATGCTGTTACACGCAGGCCAGGGCAGTACGGGGAGTAGGCTGATGCCCTTGCAGCAGGCTCCCCCACTCCATGCAGCTGAGGAATCCAAAGGAACGGCAGAGACCAGTACAGCTTGGCACCAATGACATTACAGGAGTTGCCAGTCTGCATTGAACTCAATGTACAACTGCCCCAGGGACTCCAGCTCTGGATTCTTCCCCGGGGTTTACTCAAAGCCTTCCTCATGAGTAGGTATAACTGCAAAGTAGCAGAGGTTTGAGATCAGAGATCTTAGAGATTTTCTCCCAGGTGAGCTAACAACCATGGCTGACGAGCCCCATCTGCCCAAAATGACTTGCTTTAAGGCACAAGTATCCTGCCTTTGACCCTTTTCCTGTCAAAAACACTTTCGCTGGGCTTCACAGCTAACCCATATGTGAAGGCCAGGGACTCAGCTTGGTTGTCAGGCTGTTTGAGATGCACACCACTGGGATAATTTAATAGGTAGTGGGAGCTTGTCCCCATTACCCACCCTCTCCCTTGGCTACAACAAATGGTTGCACATGTATACAACCAAATGAAATGGGGTGTGGGGAGTAGCTTTATTTGTCATATGTACATTGAAACACAGAGAACTTTGTCCTCTGTGTCAAATCAAATCAGCTAGGATTGTGCGGCCAGACCATAATTGTAGCCATGTTTCCGGCACCAACATAGCATACCATCAACTCAGTAACCCTAACTGTATGTCTTTGAAATATGGGAGGAAACCAGAGGAAACCCACGTGGTCACGGGGAGAACGTAGAAACTCCCTACGGACAGCAGTGGGAATTGAATTTTGATCCGTGATCGCTGGTGCTGTAAAGCAATGCATTAACCACCACGCTACCATTCACCCTCTGCTTTGCCCTAAATCCCAGTTCTAGCAACACTCAAACCTAAAGGCATTGAAATATTGTTAAAAGCTGGGGTTACTAAATGAGGGCACAGGCAGAGGACAGATTGAGAACAATTATCTACAGAACCAGCGGCAAGAATTTTTTTTTTTTGCAAGCTTCAAAGTAGTGCCCTGCTATGCACGCCTGAAAAAATGGAGAGGATTATAAGTAACAACCTGATAAGTCCATAAGACATTAAGATATAGGAGCAGAATTAGGCCACTTGGCCCATCGAGTCTGCTCTGCCATTCATCACGGCTAATTCATTTTCCCTCTCAGCCCCAATCTCCTAACTTCTCTTTTTTTAAAAAACTATACAAGTTTATTTACATTATCTATACATAAGATATACACAGTAAATATTTACATGAAAGTAAGTATCCCTTTATGCCCTGACAAGGCTGTGTACTCAGCCCCCTGCTGTACTCACTGTACACCCATGATTGTGTAGCCAAGTTTCCATCAAACTCAATATATAAGTTTGCTGATGACACAACAATTGTGGGCTGCATCTCGGGTAATGATGAGTTTGAGTACAGAGAGGAAATTAAGAACCTGGTGGCATGGTGCAAAGACAATAACCTATCCCTCAACGTCAGCAAGACGAAGGAATTGGTTGACTTCAGAAGGAGTAGCGGACCGCACGACCCAATTTACATCGGTGGTGCGCAAGTGGAACAGGTCAAAAGCTTTAAGTTCCTTGGGGTCAATATCACAAATGACCTGACTTGGTCCAACCAAGCAGAGTTCACTGCCAAGAAGGCCCACCAGCACCTTTACTTTCTGAGAAAACTAAGGAAATTTGGCCTGTCCCCTAAAACCCTCACTAATTTTTATAGATGCACCGTAGAAAGCATTCTTCTAGGGTGCATTACAACCTGGTATGGAAGTGGTCCTGTCTAAGACTGAAAGAAGCTGCAGAAGACTGTGAACACGGCGCAGCACATCACACAAACCAATCTTCTGTCCGTGGACTCACTTTACACCGCACGCTGTCGGAGCAGTGCTGCCAGTATAATCAAGGACACGACCCACCCAGCCAACACACTTTTCGTCCCTCTTCCCTCTGGGAGAAGGCTCAGGAGCTTGAAGACTCACACGGCCAGATTTGGGAACAGCTTCTTTCCAACTGTGATAAGACTGCTGAACGGATCCTGACCCGGTTCTGGGCCGTACCCTCCAAATATCCGGACCTGCCTCTCGGTTTTTTGCACTACCTTACTTCCCATTTTTCTATTTTCTATCTATGACTTATAATTTAAATTCTTAATATTTACTAATTTTAACTATTTTTAATATTTTTAATATTTAATATTTGTAATCCAAGGAGCGTGAAGCGCAGAATCAAATATCGCTGTGATGATTGTACGTTCTAGTACCAATTGTTTGGCGACAATAAAGTATAAAGTATTCAAGAACCTATCAACCTCTGCCTTAAATGTGCCCTAACTCATGGCCCCCACAGCCGCTTGTGGCAACGAATTCTACAGATTCACCACTCACTGGCTGAAGAAATTCCTCCTGATCTCCATTCTAAAAGCATGCCCTTCTATGCGTCCTCAGGTCTTAAGACTCACCTGCCATATGAAACATCCCTCCACATCCACTCTGTTGAGACCTTTTAACATTTAATAGATTTCAATTAGGTCGCCCCCACCCCCCCCACCATTTTTTCTGAATTCCAGCGAGTACAGGCCAAGAGCCATCAAATGTTCTTTGACGAACCTTTCAACCCCAGAATAATCTTCATGAACCACCTTTGAACCTTCTCCAGTGCCAACACATCCTTTCTTAGATACGGGGCCCAAAACTGCTCACAATACTCCAAGTGAAGCCTCACCAGTGCTTTATAAATTATCAACATTATATCCTTGTAGTTGTATTCTAGTCCTCTTGAAATGAATGCTAATATCTCATTTGCTTTTCTCACCACTGACTCAAACTGAAAATTAACTTTTTGGGGATCCTGCACAAGGACTCCAAAGTCCCTTTGCACCTCCGATTATTGGATTTTCTCTCCATTTAGAAAGCAGTCAATCCTTTCATTTCTTCTACCAAAGTGCATGATCCTATACTTCCTGACACTGTATTCCATCTGCCATTTCTTTGCCCACTCTCCTAATCTGTCTAAGTCCTCTGTAGCCTCTCTACTTCCTCAAAACTACCTGCCCCTCTACCTATCTTCAGATTGTCTGCAAACTTTGCTACAAAGCCATCAATTCCATCATTAACATATAATGTAAAAAGAAGTGGTCCTAATACAGACCCCTGTGGAACATCACTAGTCACTGGCAACTAACCAGAAAAGGTTCCCTTTATTCTTACTCTTTCCCTCCTGCGCGTCAGCACTGCTTTATCCATGTTAGAATCTTTCCTGTAATATCATGGGCTTGTAACTTATTAAGCAGCCAAATTTGTGGCGTCTTTTAAAGGCTTTCTGAAAATTCAAGTGCACGACATCAACCGATTTTCATTTGTCTATTCTGCTTGTTATTTCTTCAAAGAAAGAGATTCGTCAGGCAAGATTCACCCTTGAGGAAACCATACTGACTACTGCCTATTTTATCATGTGCTTCCAAGTACCCTGAACCTCATCCTTAACAATTGACTCCAACATCTTCCCAACCATTGATATTTGACTAACTGGCCTATAATTTCAGGCAGAAAGGGAATGGGTGGCCACTAAACAGCGTAGCAGTAGGCAGGTAGTGCAGGAGTCCCCTGAGGTCATCTCCCTCCTAAAGAGATATACTGTTTTGGATACTGTTGGGGGAGATGTCTCATCAGGGGAAGGCAGCAGCAGCAGCTGAGTTCATGGCACCATGGGTGACTCTGCAGCACAGGAGGGAAGGAAAAGGAGTGGGAGACCTATAGTGATAGGGGATTCGATTGTAATGGGAACAGATAGGCGTTTCTGCGGCCGCAAACGAGACTCCAGGAGGGTATGTTGCCTCCCTGGTGCAAGGGTCAAGGATGTCTCTGAGCGGCTGCAGGACATTCTGGAGAAGGAGGGTGAACAGCCAGTGGTCGTGGTGCACATAGGTGCCAATGATATAGGTAAAAAAACAGGATGAGGTCCTACAAGGTGAATTTAGGGAGTTAGGAGATAAACTAAAAAGTAGGACCACAAAGGTAATAATCTCTGGATTACTACCAGTGCCACGTGCTAGTCAGAGTAGAAACAGGAGGATATTTCAGATGAATACGTGGCTTGAAAAATGGTGCAAGGGGGAGGAATTTAAATTGCTGCGGCATTGGAATCAGTTCTGGAGGAGGTGGGACCGGTACAAACAGGACGGTCTGCACCTGGGCTGGACTGGAACCAATGTCTTAGGGGGAGCGTTTGCTACTGTTGTTCAGGAGGATTCAAATTAATGTGGCAGGGGGATGGGAACAAGTGCAGAGAGACAGAGGGGTGTAAAATGAGGGTAGAAGCAAAAAGTAGTAAGGTGAAAAGTAAAAGTGGCAGGCCGGCAAATCCAGGGCAAAAATCAAAAAAGGCCACTTTTCAACATAATTGTATAAGGGCTAAGAGTGTTGTAAAAGCGAGCCTGAAGGCTTTGTGTGTCAATGTAAGGAGCATTCGTAACAAGGTGGATGAATTGAATGTGTAGATAGTTATTAATGAATATGATATAGTTGGGATCACAGAGACATGGCTCCGGGGTGACCAGGGATGGGAGCTCAACATTCAGGGATATTCAATATTCAGGAGGGATAGACATGAAAGAAAAGGAGGTGGGGTAGCATTGCCAGTTAGGGAGGAGATTAACGCAATAGAAAGGAAGGACATTAGCTGGGAGGATGTGGAATCGATATGGGTAGAGCTGCATAACACTAAGGGGCAGCAAACACTGGTGGGAGTTGTGTATAGGCCACCAAACAGTAGTAGTGAGGTTGGGGATGACATTAAACAGGAAATTAGAAATGCGTGCAATAAAGGAATAGTAGTTATAATGGGTGACTTCAATCTACATATAGATTGGGTGAACCAAATTAGTAAGGGTGCTGAGGAAGAGGATTTCTTGGAATGTATGCGGGATAGTTTTCTGAACCAACATGTCAAGGAACCAACTAGAGAGCAGGCCATTCTAGACTGGATATTGAGCAATGAGGAAGGGTTAGTTAGTAATCTTGTCGTGCGATAATATGATGACTATAATATGGTGGAATTCTTCATTAAGATGGAGAGTGATATAGTTAATTCAGTAACAAAGGTTCTGAACTTAAAGAAGGGCAACTTTGAAGGTATGAGACGTGAATTAGCCAAGATAAACTGGCAAATGATACTTAAAGGATTGACGGTGGATATGCAATGGCAAGCATTTAAAGATCGCATGGATGAACTACAACAATTGTTCATCCCAGTTTGGCAGAAGAATAAACCAGGGAAGGTAGTGCACCTGTGGCTGACAAGGGAAATTAGGGACAGTATCAATTCCAAAGAAGAAACATTCGAATTAGCCAAAAAAAGCAGCTCACCTGAGGACTGGGAGACAGTCAGAGTCCAGCAGAGGAGGACAAAGGGCTTAATTAGGAAAGGGAAAAAAGATTATGAGAGAAAGCTGGCAGGGAACATAAAAAATGACTGTAAAAGATTTATAGATATGTGAAAAGAAAAAGATTGGTTAAGACAAATCTAGGTCCCTTACAGTCAGAAACAGGTGAATTGATCATGGGGAACAAGGACATGACAGACCAATTGAATAACTACTTTGGTTCTGTCTTCATTAAGGAGGACATACATAATCTTCCGGAAATAGTAGGGGACAGAGGGTCCAGTGAGATGGAGGAACTGAGCGAAATACATGTTAGTAGGGAAGTGGTGTTAGGTAAATTGAAGGGATTAAAGGCAGATAAATCCCCAGGGCCAGATGGTCTGCATTCCAGAGTGCTTAAGGAAGTAGCCCAAGAAATAGTGGATGCATTAGTGATAATTTTTCAAAACTCATTAGATTCTGGACTAGTTCCTGAGGATTGGAGGGTGGCTAATGTAACCCCACTTTTTAAAAAAGGAGGGAGAGAGAAACCAGGGAATTATAGACCGGTTAGCCTAACGTCGGTGGTGGGGAAACTGCTGGAGTCAGTTATCAAAGATGTGATAACAGCACATTTGGAAAGCGGTGAAATCATCGGACAAAGTCAGCATGCATTTGTGAAAGGAAAATCATGTCTGACGAATCTCATAGAATTGTTTGAGGATATAACTAGTAGAGTGGATAGGGGAGAACTAGTGGATGTGGTATATTTGGATTTTCAAAAGGCTTTTGACAAGGTCCCACACAGGAGATTAGTGTGCAAACTTAAAGCACACGGTATTGGGGGTATGGTATTGATGTGGATAGAGAATTGTTTGGCAGACAAGAAGCAAAGAGTGGGAGTAAACGGGACCTTTTCAGAATGGCAGGCAGTGACTAGTGGGGTACCGCAAGGCTCAGTGCTGGGACCTCAGTTGTTTATAACATATATTAATGACTTAGACGAAGGAATTAAATGCAGCATCTCCAAGTTTGCGGATGACACGAAGCTGGGTGGCAGTGTTAGCTGTGAGGAGGATGCTAAGAGGATGCAAGGTGACTTGGATAGGTTAGGTGAGTGGACAAATTCATGGCAGATGCAATTTAATGTGGATAAATGTGAGGTTATCCACTTTGGTGGCAAGAACAGGAAAACAGATTATCATCTGAATGGTGGCCGATTAGGAAAAGGGGAGGTGCAATGAGACCTGGGTGTCATTGTACACCAGTCATTGAAAGTGGGCATGCAGGTACAGCAGGCCGGAAAAAGGCAAATGGTATGCTGGCATTCATAGCAAGAGGATTCGAGTACAGGAGCAGGGAAGTACTACTGCAGTTGTACAAGGCCTTGGTGAGACCACACCTGGAGTATTGTGTGCAGTTTTGGTCCCCTAATCTGAGGAAAGACATTCTTGCCATTGAGGGAGTACAAAGAAGGTTCACCAGGTTGATTCCTGGGATGGCAGGACTTTCATATGATGAAAGACTGGATCGACTAGGCTTATACTCTCTGGAATTTAGAGGATTGAGGGGGAATCTGATTGAAACGTTTAAAATTCTGAAGGGATTGGATAGACTAGATTGTTCCCGATGTTGGGAAGTCCAGAACAAGGGGTCACAGTTTGAGGATAAAGGGGAAGCCTTTTAGGACCGAAATGAGGAAAAACTTCTTCACACAGAGTGTGGTGAATGTGTGGAATTCTCTGCCACAGGAAACAGTTGAGGCCAGTTCATTGGCTATATTTAAGAGGGAGTTAGATATGGCCCTTGTGGCTAAAGGGATCAGGGGGTATGGAGAAAAGGCAGGTACAGGGTTCTGAGTTGGATGATCAGCCATGATTGTACTGAATGGCGGAGCAGGCTCGAAGGGCCGAATGGCCTACTCCTATTTTCTATGTTTCCTTTCTTCTGCCTTTCTCTCTTCTTGAAGAGGAGTAGCATTTGCAATTTTCCAGTCTTTCAAAACTATTTGAAAACCTAGTGATTCTTGAAAGATCATTACGAATGCCTCCACGAGCTCTTCAGCCACCTCTTCAGAACCGTGGGGTGTACACAATCTGGTCCAGGTGACTTAGCTATCTTCAGACCTCTTTCCCAAGAACCTTCTCCTTATTAATGGCAATTCTCACACTTCTGACCCCTAATGCACTCCAACTTCCAGCATAGTGCTGGTGTATTCCACAGTGAAGACCAATGCACAACACTTATTCAGTTCGTTTGTCATTTCCTTGTCCCCATTACTACCTCTCCAGTATTGTTTTCCAGCAGTCCAATACCCACTCGCCCCTCGTTTTTACTTTATGTATATGAAGAAACTTTTGGTATCCTCTTTAATATTCTTGGCTAGCTTACTTTCATATTCTATCTTTTCCTTTTCAATGACTTTTTTCAGTTGCCTTCTGTTTTTTTTAATACAAGCTTTCCAAACCTCTAACTTCGCACTAATTTTTGCTCTATTGCATGCCCTCTCTTTGGTTTTTATGTTAGCTTTGACTTTGCTTGTCCACCACAGTTGTATCACTTTGCCTTTAGAATACTTCTTCCTCTTGCTTCCCGAAATTCCAACCATTGTTGCTCTGCCGTCATCCCTGCCAGTGTTCTTCCTGAATCAATTCTGGCCAGCTCCTCTCTCGTGCCTCTGTAATTCCCTTTACTCCACTGTAATACTGATACAGCTGGCTTTAGCTTCACCTTCTCAAATTTCAGGGTGAATTTAACCATATTAAGATTATTTCCCCCATTGCTTAAAGAAGGATTGAAAAGTAATCCAGGAAATCATCGGCAAGTTTAATGTCGGTAGTAGGTAAGTTATTGGAGGGAGTACTAAGAGACAGAATCTACAAGCATTTGGATAGACAGGGACTTATTAGGGAGAGTCAACATGGCTTTGTGCGTGGTAGGTCATGTTCGAACAATCTATTGGAGTTTTTCGAGGAGGTTACCAGGAAAGTGGATGAAGGGAAGGCAGTGGATATTGTCTACATGGACTTCAGTAAGGCCTTTGACAAGGTCCCGCATGGGAGGTTAGTTAGGAAAATTCAGTTGCTAGGTATACATGGAGAGGTGGTAAATTGGATTAGACATTGGCTCAATGGATGAAGTCAAAGAGTGGTAGTAGAGAATTGCTTCTCTGAGTGGAGGCCTGTGACTAGTGGTATGCCACAGGGATCAGTGCTGGGTCCATTGTTATTTGTCATCTATATCAATGATCTGGATGATAATGTGGTAAATTGGATCAGCAAATTTGCTGATGATACAAAGATTGGAGGTGTAGTAGCCAGTGAGGAAGGTTTTCAGAGCCTGCAGAGGGACTTGGACCAGCTGGAAAAATGAGCTGAAAAATGGCAGATGGAGTTTAATACGGACAAGTGTGAGGTATTGCACGTTGGAAGGACAAACCAAGGTAGAACATACAGGGTTAATGGTAAGGCACTGAGGAGTGCAGTGGAACAGAGGGATCTGGGAATACAGATACAAAATTCTCTAAAAGTGGCGTCACAGGTAGATAGGGTGGTAAAGAGAGCTTTTGGTACATTGGCCTTTATTAATCAAAGTATTGAGTATAAGAGCTGGAATGTTATGATGAGGTTCTATAAAGGATTGGTGAGGCCGAATCTGGAGTATTGTGTTCAGTTTTGGTCACCAAATTACAGGAAGGATATAAGTAAGGTTGAAAGAGTGCAGAGAAGGTTCACAAGGATGTTGCCGGGACTTGAGAAACTCAGTTACAGAGAAAGGTTGAATAGGTTAGGACTTTATTCCCTGGAGCGTAGAAGAATGAGGGTTGATTTGATAGAGGTATATAAAATTATGATGGGTATAGATAGAGTGAATGCAAGCAGGCTTTTTCCACTGAGGCAAGGGGAGAAAAAAACCAGAGGACATGGGTTAAGGGTGAGGGGGGAAAAGTTTAAAGGGAACATTAGGGGGGGCTTCTTCACACAGAGAGTGGTGGGAGTGTGGAATGAGCTGCCAGATGAGGTGGTAAATACGGGTTCTTTTTTAACATTCAAGAAATTGGACAGATACATGGATGGGAGGTGTATGGAGGGATATGGTCCGTGTGCAGGTCAGTGGGTCTAGGCAGAAAATGGTTCAGCACAGCCAAGAAGGGCCAAAAGGCCTGTTTCTGTGCTGTAGTTTCTATGGTTCTAAAGTTTCTTTTACTTTAAGCTCTCTAACGGATTCTGGTTCATTGCACAACACCTAGTCCAAAGCAGCTGATCCTCTAGTGGGCTCAACCACTAGCTGCTCTAAAAAGCCAGCTCATAGGCATTTTAGTAATTTTCCCTCTTGGGATCCATCACCGACCTGATTTTTCCAATCTACCTGCATACTGAAATCCCCCATGACTATTGTAACATTGTCCTTTTGGCTTGCATAAAGGGGGAAATTGATGAACAGTCGGAAGGATAAGTGGAAGTGGGGAATGTACAAGTCAGTTGAAGTGATTAATAGCTGCTTTCAAATAGTTGGTACAGTCACAATGGGCCAAATGGCCTCCTTCTTTGTTCTGTGTTTATCTGAAAAACCCTACAGTTAATAGGAAACAAAGGAAAGGGTGTGAGATAGTTTAATCTAGGGGCCAAGATCCAAGGTGGCAGACTGGTTAATCCAACGTTTACATGGGTTATTGAACACAAGCTGAACAGGAAAGCATCCTGTTTTTCTAATGTCCCTCCTCGGAAAATAAACCATATCCCACTTGCGATGTACTTGGGATTTGGAGCAATGCTCCAGCAACTCACAGTATTCTGCAACCAACTTAGGAACATGGCATTTCTTTGGAGTGACGTAGACGACAATGCCAGGATTCTGCCGTGCAAAATCTACCACGCCTTCTTCAATGTATTCTCTGCAGGAGACCAAAGAACATGGAAATACTTTAGAAGTGTTGAAGTAGAAACAAAGAGGGATACAAGAACAGAGCAACACGGTAGTGTGGCTTCAGCGATTTTGTATCTCTCACCGCAGTCTGTATGAGTTTGTACAAGTTCACTGTGACCCTGTGGTTTTCATCTGACTGTTCCCGTTCTTTCTCATATTTTAAAGTTATACAAGTTAGCATTAGCAAGTTGGAAGCACGGCAACACTCGTGGGCTGCCCCTTGGGCTGTGTTGGTTTTTAACACAAATGACATTTCAAAGTATGCTTCGATATATGTGACAAATAAAGCTAATCTTTAAAAATTCTTTAGATACAGAGGCAATGCTGCAAGATCTCAGCCTGCATGAAGAGAGCTCTTCACAGAAAATGCCTCACAACCTGATATCACTGAAACACCATAGACCTGCAGTGGCTGTGCTGAAATCCACCATAATCACCTGTACTAGAAAGCACCACGATTAATTCTAAGCAAATGACCTGGAAATCCAACTTATTAATGCAAGGCATGCAGAGATTGGAAAGTCTTCAAGGGAAAGGAAACAATTCTACAAAACACCTGAGGGCCAAGGTTCAACAGGAAACCTGTGCAGAATCTTCAGAAGGTAACCATGACATGCATGGATTCTCTCGCACCGCCATGGCTCAAACACTCGAGGAAACACTTGCTGACAGCCAAGAATTAGAGGTGAATCGAGGTCAGGGAAGTAGTCAGCACCTGCTTGCAGACAATGAAGTTCAAAAACCTGATGAGGGAGAACTACATTCAATAATTCAAAATTATATCTCCAGCTTGTTAGAACCACAGGCCAAAGGATTATAAGACCAGAGGACACAGGAGGAGAATTTGGCCATTCAGACCTTTGAGTCTGTTCCACCATTCCATCATTGCTGATTATTATCCCTCTAAACCCCATTCTCCCACCTTCTCCCTATAAATCTTAATGCCCTTATTTCTACATAATGACCTAAATCTGATCAGACTTTCACACGTCTTAAAACTAGATAAACAGAACTCAATTAAATAAATAATGATCCAATGTTATACGTATTTGTTGGACAAAGTATGTGAACCCTTTCTTTCAGTAACTGGTGTGACCCCTGTTGTGCCAAAAGTTAAGGACTGTTTGCAGATCCGAAATAAGCCTTGCACATGCAATACTGCACACAGCACACTTTATTGCTAAGAGCCCATTAGGTGCTGCTTTAAATTACCATGATGGCCTCCACAGCCATCTGTGGCAATGAACTCCACAGACTCACCACCCTCAAGAAATTCCTTGTATCCTGAGACTGTGCCCTCTAGACTCCCCCAGTATAGGAAATATCCTCTCCACGTCCACTCTAGGCCTTTCAATATTCCATAGGTTACCTTCCCCTCACTTTCTCCTCCCTGTCTGGCTTCACCTGCCCATCGTCCTCCATCCGTCTTTGGTCCACCCGTCCATTTGACCAACCCTTGCCTCCCGTCGGCTCTTTATACTGACTACCTACTGCCTCAGTTCTGCTGCAGGGTTTTGATCTGTAATAGTGAAAATTTCTGCCCCATCCCACCACAGATGCAACTTGACCCACTGAGATCCTGCAACAGTTTGTGTTGTTTTTTTTGCTATAGAGCAGGGGCTCCCAATGTGGGGTCCACGGACCCCTGGTTAATGGGAACCCCTGCTCTAGAGCCTCCCTTTTCTCGGCCACAGGGAGAAGCTACTCAGCTGCCTCCTCCCAGTGGTCAAGGGTCTGTTTCCTGAAGTTTACCATGGATTCTGTCTGTCTAGAACAAAGGACATGATCATTACTCTGCCTCAACTCTAAAGGAAAAGCACGAAGAAGCATCAGCCACCACGCATGGCCTCTTAACCTCAGAATACTTCAACTCCTTCATTTCAAATCCAACTGCCCAAGGAAATTTGTCTCCTCCCACACTCCCAAGTCTGCTATACACTGGTAAGCAAAGCATAATCTTAAACAATTAGTCCAATTGAACACACTAGTTTCAGAACAAGGTCATGTCATCGTCCCAACACTTATCTCAATCTTTTCCCCAACAGCTTACTACAAAAAGGAGCTTCCTGTCCGAGTGATACTATTCTACCCGACAAGGAGGAAACTGCTCAACATACGCCACCTTCGCTCTGGACACAGATCTACAGTAAGTAGGTAACACTCGCATATGCACGTGGCCGGAGCCCAAGCTCCAAGTGATCAACTTGTTCAGTGATATGGAGTTGGGTTTTACACTTAACACCTCAAAATGGAGATGCTCCACTAAGTTATCCCTTTGTACAGAATGATAGTCCAGAACAGCCTAGAAAACACAGACTATTTTACAATAATTCAGGTGCCATCGCCCAAAGACAAATACGACAATTCATTACCATACAAAATAACAGCACAGTCTTTATGACTCTGAATAAAATGCTGTTGATGGAGACCTAAAACCCGGCAAAATGCTCACTGTTTATCAGACCACAGTGGTCCTTGTCCTTGCATACACATCCGAGTCAAGCTCTACCTGGAGCAGAAGTGAAAGTACTGCATAGATGTCATCTTGGCCTTCTCTGTGAAATCCTCAAATCCATCAACAAACCAATATCCACATCCTCTACATCAGGTTCGTTCCAATGGGTGTCACCTCACTTTTTATACAGATTAGCTTTGTGTGTTACATGTATTTCAAAACACAATGAAATGTGGTCTCGCCATGATTCTGGTGCCAACAGAACATGCCCACAACTCACTAACCTAACAGTGCATCTTTAAAATGCAGGGAGAAACCAGAGCACCTGGAAGAAACCCACACAATCACAGGGAGAACTTTCAAACTCCTTATAGACCGCAGTGGGAATTGACCCTGGATCAATGATTACTGTAAAGTGATGCACTAACTACTTGCATGGCTGGCACTGATTTTTAAAATGATCACTCTGTTCCAAACAACATGATGACAGATTACCAGAGGGAACATCTGCAGGAAGCTCATAAACATCCTTGGAAAAACTGGAACATCAGGGATACCTGGTCAACCACTGATTAAAATGAGAAAGGAGTACTCAGCATAATATTAGCCAACTAATCATCAGCACGTGGAAGCCCAGTGTTAATGGCACATCCTCCTATACTACCCATTACACAGCTGCATCACCTCTGGCAGAACCTGTTAGTCAAACAGCAGCCAGCATGGAGCCTGAAGAACTGAAGTAGAAAAGTCATCTTGGACTCTAAGGTGAAGCTTAAGAGGGAAGGAAAATGCTCAAACGCATAGTAAAGGACTCTGGGATGTTCTGAAACATGTGACACACTTCATAAGAAAGAGACTTGCATGTTGTTGCAATACATAAAATTACTATAGTACTGTAAAAATGTCTTTGGCACTCTATACAGTGGTTCTAGAAAGTTTGAGGATCCTGTAGAATTTTCTCTATTTCTACATAATGACCTAAATCTGATCAGATTTTCACACGTCTTAAAACTAGATAAACAGAACTCAATTAAATAAATAATGATCCACTGTTATATGTATTTGTTGGACAAAGTGTGTGAACCCTTTCTTTCAGTAACTGGTGTGACCCCTGTTGTGCCAAAAGTTAAGGACTGTTTGCAGATCCGAAATAAGCCTTGCACATGCAATACTGCACACAGCACACTTTATTGCTAAGTTATCACGGAAGTGTGCCTGAGTTCATTTTACTGCAGAAATCTCTAGAACTTGCTGAAGTCTCTGTAGTGGACACATGAACAAGAATGGTGTTCATGGAAGGACATCATGGAGGAAACCAATGCTCGCCAAAAAAAAAAATTGCTGCGCTTCCCAGGTTTGCAAAAGACCATCTGGATGTTCCACAATGCTTCTGGGACAATGTTCTGTAGAAAGCTGAGACGAAAGTTCAACTTTTTGGCAGAAACACACATTGCTATGTTTGGAGGAGAAAGGGCACTGCACACCTACACCAAAACCTCATCCCAACGGTGAAGCATGACAGAAGAAGCATCATCGTTTAGGGCTGCTTTGCTACTTCAGGACCTGGGCAGTTTGCGGTCATGGAGGGAACAATGAATTCAAAATTATATAATGACATTTTACAGGAGAATGTCAGGGTAGCAGTCTGTCACCTGAAGCTTAATAGAAGTTGGATAATGCAACAAGACAATGATCTGAAAGACAAGGGTAAATCAACAACAGAGTGGTTTAAAAAGAAAATCAGTGTTTTGGAATGGCTGAGTCAAAGCCCTGATCTTAATCCTATAGAAATGTTGTGGAAGGACCTGACTCAAGTAGTTCGTGCAAGAAAGCCCACAAACATCCAGGAGTTGAAGCAGTTTTATAAGGAGTAATGGCCTAAAATTCCACCCAACCAATGCGAAGGACTGATCAACAATTGCTGGAAATGTTTGAAGTTATTGCTGTACAAGGGGGTCACACCAGTTACTGAAAGAAAGGGTTCACATACTTTTTCTGACAAATACATATAATATCAGATTTTTTTCCCCTCAATAAATAAATGAACAAGTATAATTTTTGTGTTATTTAATAGAGTTCTCTATCTAGCTTTAGGACTTGCATGAAGATTTGATCATCTTTTAGGTCATATTTATGCAGAAATAGAGAAAATTCTACAGGGTTCACAAACTTTCTAGCGCCACTGTAAACATGTGCCTAAGACTTTTGCAAAGTACTGTTTAAGGAGGGACTGGATAGAGTGGGACTGCTTTTAACTCCCGTGAAGGAAACTGAGGGGAGGCCTTATAAAATCATGTGTCGCTGGCCACTGTCCTTTCCTCTGGATAGGGGAGTCAAAAATTAGAGATTTAATTGAGTTAGTGTAAAGTTAAACATGACTACTTTCTGCCTTCTGTAAGGCAAATATGATTTTCCATATAGAAGGTGGTAGGCATATGGAACAAGCTGGCATAAGAGGAGGAGTTGGGTACAATTAAATTTAAAAGACATTTGAAAAGGATAAGAAAGGTTTAGAACATGGGCCAAATGTGGATTAATATCGTAGTAACACACACAAAATGCTGGAGGAACTCAGCAGGCCAGACAGCATCTATGGAAAAAAAAAAGAGTAAACAGTCGATGTTTTGGGCCGAGACCCTTCATCACGACTCAAGTTAATATGATAGCCTTTTTCCTCAGGGTGAAAATGTCAAGTACTAGAGAGCATACTGAATTGAATTGAATTGACTTTATTACTTACATCCTTCATATACCCGAGTAAAAATCTGTACGTTACGTCTCTGTCTAAATGTGCAATTTATAGTAAACAATATGTACAACAGGATAGTCAATATAACATAGAAATACAGTTGTGTCAGCATGAATTAATCAGTCTGATGGCCTGGTGGAAGAAGCTGGTATCGTTTCCCAGATGGTAGCAACTGGTACAGTTTAAGGTTGGGGGTGACTCAGGTCCCCAATGATCCTTCGGACCCTTTTTTTACACACCTTAAGCATATACTTAAGATGAAATGAGGAAAGCTTAAAGCAGACGTGCAAGACATCTTTCTTCTCCTCCCCTTCCCAGTGTGTGATAGGAGCACATACAATTAACAACATTTAAGGGGCATTTATGCAGGTAAGCGAATAAGCAGGGAAGAGAAGGAGCGACACACAAAACGCTGCAGGTACCCAGCAGGCAGGGGAGTGTCCGTAGAGAAACAGACGGTTGACCTTCATTGCGTGGGAAGTGTCGGAGATCCTGAAGGGACGCGGCCTACTGACCTGACCCCTCTGCTGCCGGCAGCACCCGCGCTGAAGACGATACTGAGCCTCTTCAGCTGGCAGATGTACCTGCCCACACCGTTCTGCAGAACACTCTGCAAGAAGCGGCTAGCCGTTCCCCGGGCCGTCATCTCGGCTCCTCCACCATGTCCGTCCCCGCTATTCCTCCCCACCCCCCGCCGACCGGCGGAGCACGTGTGCGCTGTGTGCGCCGTCCAAACCCCTCCGGCCTCCGCCCGCATGCGCCGTGTGCGCCGCCCTAACCCCTCCGCCCGTGCGCAAGGATACCAGCGGCGGGGAGGCAACCTACAACCCGGGGACGGCGGCAGTTGCCCCGGGTAACGGATAACTAACAGCCTCCTCCCTCCCCACGTTCGCCGATGGGCCGCGCCGGTCGTTGCTGGACTGGGTTGGCGCACGTGTCCGCCCCCCGAGAGGCCGGAGCATGCAGGCGGGTAGGTAGGTGCTCTCGGCTCACCCTCCCAACGCGGACCCTCGCTGGACCAGGGTTTCCAACACTGTTGTTTGCATTCCTTGCTAACAGGCTGCAGCGTGGCTTTGGAGACGCGAGAGACCCCAGATGACGGAATCCGGAGCAGCGAAGGAGCCTCTGGAGGAACTCAACGGGTCGAGCAGCACCTGTGGGGCTGGTGCAGGTTTCCGATCCGAAACGCCAGCGGTTCATTTCCCCCGTGGCGTTCCTCCAGCAGATTGCCTGCTGGTGCGTGTATTTAACTCGTGTCCAGAGCGGCCAGACACTCCGGGAAATTACATCAAGTTAGCTGGGTCAGGGAGCTTCTAATCCAACTCCCGTCTCAATGCTCACAATGAACTCCCCACAGCAAAAATAAAAACGTTTGTTATTTATCCCGAAACGAGTTCATAAGTAAGCTATTGTGGGTGTACTCGAATCCAAAGCACAATAGAGACAAAGACTTGTTTTGTAATCCCACCCCACTTAACCCTTTTCTTGGTTTTGGCCCTTTGAATGTTGTGACGGTCGCAATTGTTACTTTTGCCCTTGCGTTCATTTGTCTTGAAGTAAACTGATATCCAGTCGCGCAACCCAGTATTTTCATCGGCTAGTCTCCCGCTCGTACAGGTTAGATAATACAATACTGTACATATTATATAATACAATACAGTATGTATTATCTAATCATTTACTCAAACTCCTCCTTCTCGGAGAAAACGAGTGCACTTGGATCTCCCCCTCCCACTTTCAAATCTCTTACTAGCTCTTCTTTCAGTTAGTCCTGACGAAGGGTCTCTGCCCGAAACATCCACTGTACCTCTTCCTAGAGATGCTGCCTGGCCTGCTGCGTTCACCAGCAACTTTGATAAAGTGTGTTGCTTGAAATTCTAGCATCTGCTGATTTCCTCGTGTTTGCAACGTACTAAAAGCGGATTTTTTTAAACTTTATCTGATACAGAAAACGCGCGGAGCTACACGTGACAGGCAGCTCTCCCCCCCGGTGTACACGGGCTCCATTCGCCGCCCTGCCCGCGGCTGCCTTGGCTGGGCAACGTTGTGTTGCAGAAAGTTCCAGTGCACGGGAAATCCGGTGAGTAAAGGTGGGCTGTGATTGGCGTTAACGATGTTGATCTTTAGCTAGCACCTTTCAGGCAACAGCCAATGACACCAGCAAACTGCACGGAGAAACTTTACTCACTTCAACCCTGAACTGACTCTACAAGGACTCTGCAATTTATGTTTTCTGTTATTTATTTCAGAATCAGAATTATTTACTACTTCATTATTTATACCATTGGTCATCTTATGCACATTGGTTAGGTAGTCTTTGTATGTGTATGTAGTTTTTCATAAGTGTTGCTGTGTTCAGGAGAAGGAGGGGGAATGTACAACCAGTGCAGAGTACACCTGTGGCCGTTCCCCTCAATAATAGATACTATTGAGGGGGGGGCACGGACCATGTCTCTGGCACCGAGAATGGTGCTGTGGCTCAGAAGGGCAGAGAGGTGAAGAGGGCTGCAGTGGTGATAGGAGATTCCATAGAGGAACAGAGACAAGGTCTGTGGGGACAATAGAGACACCTGGATGGTATGTTGCTTCCCTGGTGGCAGGATCAGAGATGTCCCAAGGTGAGGAGGTGCTGAAGAGAGATTTTAGGGAGCTAGGTAGAAAGTTGAGAAACAGGACCTTCAGGGTAGTAATCTCTGGATTGCTGCCTATGCCATGTGCCAGTTAGGGTAAGGATAGAATGATTTGGCAGGTGAATGCACAGCTGAGGAACTGGCACAGGGGGCAGGGGTTCAGATTTATGGATCATTGGGATCCCTTCTGGGATCCAGGGAAGTTTGGCCAGGTGGATTCAGAATTGATTTGCCTGCAGAAGGTCGTGGTGGAGGGAGTACATTCGGATTGGAGAATTGTGACTAGTGGTGTCCCACGGGGATCTGTTCTGGGACCTCTACTTTTCGTGATTTTTATTAACGACCTGCATGTAGGGGTAGAAGGGTGGGTTGGCAAGTTTGCAGACGACACAAAGGTTGGTGGTGTTGTAGATAGTGTAGAGGATTGTTGAAGATTGCAGAGAGACATTGATAGGATGCAAAAGTGGGCTGAGAAGTGGCAGATGGAGTTCAACCCAGAGAAGTGTAAGGTGGTACACTTTGGAAGGACAAACTCCAAGGCAGAGTACAAAGTAAATGGCAGGATACTTGGTAGTGTGGAGGAGCAGAGGGATCTGGGGGTACATGTCCACAGATCACTGAAAGTTGCTTCACAAGTGGATAGGGTAGTTAAGAAAGCTTATGGGGTGTTAGCTTTCATAAGTCGAGGGATAGAGTTTAAGAGTTGCCTCACTATAGGAAGGATGTGGAAGCATTGGTAAAGGTACAGAGGAGATTTACCAGGATGCTGCCTGGTTTAGAGAGTGTGCATTATGATCAGAGATTAAGGGAGCTAGGGCTTTACTCTTTGGAGAGAAGGATGATGAGAGGAGACATGATAGAGGTGTACAAGATAATAAGAGGAATAGATAGAGTGGATAGCCAGCGCCTCTTCCCCAGGGCACCACTGCTCAATACAAGAGGACATGGCTTTAAAGTAAGGGGTGAGAAGTTCAAGGGAGATATTAGAGGAAGGTTTTTTACTCAGAGAGTGGTTGGTGCGTGGAATGCACTGCCTGAGTCAGTGGTGGAGGCAGATACACTAGTGAAGTTTAAGAGACTACTAGACAGGTATATGGAGGAATTTAAGGTGGGGGCTTATCTGGAAGGTAGGGTTTGAGGGTCAGCACAACATTGTGGGCCGAAGGGCCTGTACTGTGCTGTACTATTTTATGTTCTATGAAGGTATGACCTATTCTAAAGAGACGGGTTACACCTGACCCAGGACAGTCCAATATCGTTGTGGGCAGATTGGCTAGAGTTGTTTGGGTGGGTTTAAACTAGTTTGATGGGATGGGAACCAGAGTGAAAGTGCTGAAGATGAGGTAGTTGGTTTACAAACAGAGGCAGTGTGTAGTGAGACCCCGGGCAAGGAGAGACTGACGATAGGGCAAATTTACAGTCAACAGGATAAGTTGCAACATAAAAGGCAGACAAAACTGAAAAGGGTGAATACAGGACTGAAAGTGTTGTATCTGAATGCACGCAGTATGTGGAATAAGGTAGATGAACTTATAGCACAGGTGCAGATTGGTGGGTATGATGTTGTAGGCATCACTGAATCACGGCTGAAAGAAGATTATAGCTGGGATCTTAATGTCCAAGGATACACGCTGTATTGAAAGGACAGACAGGAAGGCAGAGGGAGCCGTGTTGCTCTGTTGGTGGTAATGAAATTAAATCAAATCATTAGAAAGATGTTGTGTCATTGTGGATAGAGCTAAGGAACTGCAAGGGTAAAAAGTCCCTGATGGGAGCTGTATACAGACCTCCAAACAGTAATGAGGATGTGGCCTACATATTACAATGGGAGATAGAAAATGCATGCCAAAAGGGCAATGCTACAATAATTATGGGGGAATTTCAATATGCAGTTAGATTGGGAAAAGCAGATTGGTGAAGGATTCCAAGGGGGAGCAATTTATAGAATGCCTAAGAGGTGGGATTTGTAGAGCAGCTCATGATTGAACCCACCAGGGGATCAGCTATTCTGGATTGGGTGTTGTGCAGTGAACTGGAATTGAGTAGAGAGCTTAAGGTAAAGGAACTCTTGGGGGCAGGTGATCATAATATGATTAAGTTCATGCTGGAAGTTGAGAAGGAGAAGCTAAAGCCTGATATCAGGATCACAGTGGAGTAAAGGGAATTACAGAGGCACGAGAGCGGAGTTGACCAAAATTGATTGGAAAAGAATACTAGCAATGATGATGGCAGCACAGCAATGGCTGGAATTTCTGGAAGCAATTCATAAGGTATAGGATATATACATCCCTAAGAGGAAAGAGGAATCAGTATCAGGTTTAATATCACTGGCATATGTTGTGAAATTTGTTAAGTTGACGCAGCAGTACAATGCAATACAGGATAATATAGAAGAGATCAATTACAGTAATATACAGAGCCTATAAAAAGTATTCACCCCTGCCCCCTCCCCCCAGAAGTTTTCATGTTTTATCGGTTTACTATGTTGAATCACAGTGGATTTAATTTGGCTTTTTCAACACTGATCAACAGAAAAGACTCTTTTGTGTCAAAGTGAAAACAAGTTTCTACAAATTAGTTTAAATTTATTACAATTATTAAATACAAAATAATTGGTTGCCCCTTCAAGACAGTATTTAGTAGATGCACCTTTGGCAGCAATTAGTTATAGTCATACTTTATTAATCCCAGGGGAAACTGGTTTTCATTACAGTTGCTCCATAAATAATAAATAGTAATAGAACCATAAATAGTTAAATAGTAATATGTAAATTATGCCAGTAAATTATGAAATAAGTCCAGGACCAGCCCATTGGCTCAGGGTGTCTGACCCTCCAATGGAGGAGTTGTAAAGTTTGATGGCCACAGGTAGGAATGACTTCCTGTGACGCTCAGTGCTGCATCTTGGTGGAATGAGTCTCTGGCTGAATGTACTCCTGTGCCCACCCAGTACATTATGTAGTGGATGGAAGACATTGACCAAGGTGGCATGCAACTTAGACAGCATCCTCTTTTCAGATACCACCGTCAGAGAGTCCAGTTCCATCCCCACAACATCACTGGCCTTACGAATGAATTTGTTGATTCTGTTGGTGTCTGCCACCCTCAGCCTGCTGCCCCAGCACACAACAGCAAACATGATATCACTGGCCACCACAGACTCATAGAACATCCTCAGCATCGTCCGGCAGATGTTAAAGGACCTCAGTCTCCTCAGGAAATAGAGATGGTTCTGACCCTTCTTGTAGACAGCCTCAGTGTCCTTTGACCAGTCCAGTTTATTGTCAATTCGTATCCCCAGGTATTTGTAATCCTCCACCATGTCCACACTGACCCCCTGGATGGAAACAGGGGTCACCGGTACCTTAGCTCTCCTCAGGTCTACCACCAGCTCCTTAGACTTTTTCACATTAAGCTGCAGATAATTCTGCTCACACCATGTGATAAAGTTTCCTACCGTAGCCCTGTACTCAGCCTCATCTCCCTTGCTGATGCATCCAACTATGGCAGAGTCATCCGAAAACTTCTGAAGATGACAAGACTCCGTACAGTAGTTGAAGTCCGAGGTGTAAATGGTAAAGAGAAAGGGAGACAAGACAGTCCCCTGTGGAGCCCCAGTGCTGCTGATCACTCTGTCGGACACACAGTGTTGCAAACACACGTACTGTGGTCTGCCAATCAGGTAATCAAGAATCCATGATACCAGGGAAGCATCCACCTGCATCGCTGTCAGCTTCTCCCCCAGCAGAGCAGGGCGGATGGTGTTGAACGCACTGGAGAAGTCAAAAAACATGACCCTCACAGTGCTTGCTGGCTTGTCCAGGTGGGCGTAGACACGGTTCAGCAGGAAGATGATGTCATCCTCAACTCGTAGTCGGGGCTGGTAGGCGAACTGGAGGGGATCTAAGTGTGGCCTGACCATAGGCCGGAGCAGCTCCAGAACAAGTCTCTCCAGGGTCTTCATGATGTGGGAGGTCAATGCCACCGGTCTGTAGTCATTGAGGCCGCTGGGTCGTGGCATTTTTGGCACTGGGACGAGGCAGGACGTCTTCCACAATACAGGAACCCTCTGGAGCCTCGGGCTCAGGTTGAATACATGGCAAAGTACTCCACATAGCTGAGGGGCACAGGCTTTGAGCACCCTGGTACTGACACCATCTGGTCCTGCAGCCTTGCTTGGGTTGAGACGTTTCAGCTGTCTTCTCACCTGTAGAGCTGTGAAGCCCATCGTGGTGGTTTCGTGTGGGAAAGGGGTATAGTCATGAGAGCGGGGTGGGGGACTGTGAGGAGGGGTAGGAGGGGAGAGTGGAATATGTGTTGGTTGGGGGCCGACAACAGATGGCTCATGTGGGGGATGGGCAGGGGCCACACTGCCAAATCTGTTAAAGAACAGGTTAGGTTCATTGGCCCGGTCCACACTGCCTTCCGCTCCTCCGTTGCTAGTTTGCCGGAACCCAGTGATGGTCCTCATTCCCCCCAGATCTCTCTCATGTTGTTCTGCTGAAGTTTCCACTCAAGCTTCCTCCTGTACCTGTCTTTAGCCTCCCTGATCCTGGCTTTCAGGTGCCTCTGTATTGCCCTCAGCTCCTCCCTATTTTCATCTCTAAACACCCTGTTTTTAGCGTTCAGGATGTCCTTAATATCCTTTGTCACCCATGGCTTGTTATTTGAATAACAAACGACAGTTCTTTTCAGAACATTGCAATCCACACAGAAGTTGATGTGATCAGTGATGCACTCTGTGAGCCCATCAATATCCTCTCCATGTGGCTCACTGAGTGCCTGCCAGTCTGTCACCTCAAAACAACCCTGGAGCGCCTCATAAGCATCCTCCAACCATTTCCTCACTGCCCTCGAGGTTGCAGGTTTACTCTTCACCAGAGGCACGTAGCAGGGTTTTAGATGCACCAGGTTGTGATCTGACCTTCCTAGTGGGGGGAGGGGAGAGGAGCTGTGTGCATCCTTAACATTAGCGTACATCAAATCCAGAGTCCTCTCCCCTCTGGTTGTACAGCTCACATACTGCGTGAAGTTGGGCAGTGTTCTAGCCATGGTAACCTGGTTGAAGTCACCCAAGATGGTAATGAAGGCACTCGGGTGCTGGGTTTGTAATCTGGCTATGACGGTGTAAATGCTGTTACACGCTGATGTCGGGTTGGCAGAGGGAGGGATGTACACAACAACCACAATTGCATGCGAGATTTCCCTTGGCAAATAATATGGCCGGAGTCCAACAGCAAAAAGTTCAATATCCGGGCTACAGACCCGTTCCTTGATCGTACTATGACCAGGATTGCACCATCTGTTATTTACCAGAATCGCCAGCCCCCCTCCTTTACGCTTACCGCTCTCCATGTAATTTCGGTCAGCTCGAACGGTCTGGAAGCCCTCTATGGAAACGCTTTGATCGGGTATGTCCTCGTGCAGCCACGTCTCAGTGAAGCACATGACACTGCTCTCCCGAAATGTTCTCTGACTCCTGACAAAACGTCCATTTTATTCCCCAGCGATCTCATATTTCCCATGATAAGAGAGGGGAGACATGGCTTATAAATGCTCTTCTCCAAAAGCCTCTTCTCCAAAATTACAGCCTTGAGTCTGTGTGGATAGGTCTCTTATCAGCTTTGCACATCTGGACACTGCAATTTCTCCCCATTCTTCTTTACAAAACTGCTCAAGCTCTGTCACATTGCATGGGGATCATGAGTAAACAGCCGTTTTCAAGTCCAGCCACAAATTCTCAATTGGATTGAGGTCTGGACTCTGACTTGGCCACTCCAGGATATTAATGTTGTTTTTAAGCCATTTCTGTGTAGCTTTGGCTTTATGCTTGGGGTCGTGGTCTTGCTGGTAAATAAATCTTCTCCCAAGTCATGGTTCTCTTGCAGACTGCATCAGGTTTTCCTGCAGGATTTCCCTGTATTTTGCTGCATTCATTTTATCCTCTACTTTCACAAGCCGTCCAGGGCCTGCTGCAGTGAAGCATCCCCACAGCATGATGCAGCCACCACCACGCTTCACGGTAGGGATGATGGGTTTTTGATGATGTTGCAGTGTTTGGCTTACGCCAAACAGAGTTTGGTCTGATGGCCAAAAAGCTCAATCTTGGTTTCATCAAACCATGGAACCTTCTTCCAGCCGACTTCACTGTCTCCCAGATGCCTTTTGGCAAACTCTAGCTGAGATGTCATGTGAGTTTTTTTCAACAGTGGCTTTGTCTTTGCTGCTCTCCCATAAGCTGAGACTAGGGAAGTACTCAGGCAATAGTTACTGTATGTGCAGTCTCTCCCATCTCAGACGCTGAAGCTTGTAACCCCTCTAGAGTTGTCATGGGTCTCTTGGTGGTCTCCCTCACTAATCCCCTTCTTGCATGGTCACTCAGCTTTTGAGGATGGCCTGCTCTGGTCAGATTTACAGCTGTGCCATATTCATTCTTTCCATTCCTTGATGGATGACTTAACTGTTCTCCAAGGGATAGTCAGTGACTTGGAAATTTTCTTGTATCCATCTCCTGACATGCATGCTTTCAATAACCTTTTTGTGGAGTTGTTTGGAGTGTTCTTTTGTCTTCATGGTGTAGTTTTTGCAGGGATACTGACTCACCAGCCATTGGACCTTCTAGATTCAGGTGTATTTTTACTACAAACAATTGAAACACCTTGACTGCACACAGGTGATCTCCATTTAACTAATTCCGTGACTTCTAAAACCAATTGGCTACACCAGTGATGATTTGGAGTGTTACATTAAAGGGGGTGAAAACTTGTGCAATCGATTATTTTGTGTTTTAGATTTGTGATTAATTTAGATTAGATTATAAGGACACGCAGTCCTCTTTTATTGTCATTTAGTCATTTAGATCACCTTGTAGAGATCTGTTTTCACCTTAACATGAAAGTCTTTCTGTTGATCAGTATCAAAAACGCCAAATTAAATCCACTGTGATTCAATAAAACAATAAAACATAAAAACTTCCAAGGGGGTGAATACTTTTATAGGCACTGTATATGTATATTAACTAGTTAAATTAAAAGCAGTGCAAAAGCAAAAATAATATTTTTTTAAAAGTGAGGTAGTGTTCATTGTTCATTTAGGAATGGGATGATAGAGGGGAAGAAGCTGTTCCTGAACTGTTGAGTGCGTGCTTTTTGGCTTCTGTACCTCCTACCTGATGGTACTAATGAGAAGAGGGTGTGTCCTGGGTGATGAGGGTCATTAATAACGGACGCCTCCTTTTTGTGGCCCTGCTCCTTGAAGACATCTTGGATACTATGGAGGCTAATACCCAAGATGGAGCTGACTAATTTTACAACTTTCTTTATTTTCTTACAGTCCTGTGCATTATCTCCCACCCCATACCAGACAGTAATGCAATATGTTTTAGGTGTCAAACCAAATCTCCTCAAACTCCTAATGAAATATAGCTGCTGTCTTGCCTTCTTTATAGCTGCATCGATATGTTGGGACCGGGTTAGATCCTCAGAGATCTTGACACCCAGGAACTCACTCTCTCCACTTGTGATCCCTCGATGAGGACTGGTGTGTGTTCCTTCATCTCACCCTTCCTGAAGCCCACAATCAGCTCTTTGGTCTTACTGACATTGAGTGGTTGCTGTGACACAACTTAGCTAGCTGGTGTATCTCACTCCTGTACGCCCTCTCATCTCCATCTGAGATTCTGCCAACAATTGTCAGCAAGTTTATAGATGACATTTGGGCTGTGCCTAGACACACAGTCATGGGTATAGAGAGAGTAAAACAGTAGGCTAAGCACACGCCCCTGAGTTGTGCCAGTATTGAGCGTCAGGAGATACTCTTACCGACTCGCACAGACTGTGGTCTTCTGCTTACAGAGTCGAGGATCCAGTTGCAGAGGGAGGTACAGAGGCCCAGGTTCTGTAGCTTATTAATCAGGACTGGAGGAATGATGGTATTAAATGCTGAGCTATAGACAATGTACAGCATCCTGACATAGGTGTTTGTATTGTCCAGGTGATTTCAAGCAGTGTGAAGAGCCATTAGGATTGCATCTGCTGTTGACTTATTGTGGCAATAGGCAAATTGCAGTGGGTCCAGGTCCTTGCTGAGGCAGGAGTTCAGTCAAGCCATGACCTACCTCTCAAAGCATTTCATCACTGTAGATGTGAGTACTACTGGATGATAGTCATTAAGGCAGCCCACACTACTCTTCTTAGGCACTGGTATGATTGTTGCCCTTTTTGAAGCAGGTGGAAATTCTGACCGTAGCACTGAGAGGTTGAAAATGTCTTTGAACACTCTCGCCAGTTGGTTGGCCTTACCAGGTACTCCACCGGGACCTGCTGCCTTGCAAGGGTTCACTTTTGAAAGACAGCCTAATATTGGCCTCTGAGACAGCGATCACGGGGTCATCAGGTGCAACAGGGATCTTCACAGCTGTAGTTGTATTCTCGCTTTCAAAGCGGGCATAGAAGGTGTTGAGTTCATCTGGTAGTGAAGCATCGCTGCCATTCATTGCTATTTTGTTTTGCTTTGTAGGAAATAGTGCCCTGTGAACCCTGTCAGAGTTGACGTGCATCCGAACTTGCCTCCAACCTTGCTTGGAATTGTTTCTTTGCTCTTGAAATAGCCCTCTGCAAGTCACACCTGGTCTTCTTACACAGACCTGGGTCGCCAGACTTAAATGCCATAGATCTAGCCCTCCGCAGACATCGAACCTCCTGGTTCATCCACAGCTTTTGGTTTGGGAATGTACAGCAAGTTTTCGTAGGCACACACTCATCCACACAGGTTTTAATGGAGTTGGTAACAACTGTGACATACTCATCCAGATTTGAAGGTGAATCTCCCTTGTCCATACCTTCTTGGTCCTCACTACTGGTGCTGCAGTCTTCAGTCTCTGCCTGTACTCAGGGAGTAGAAGTACAGCCAGGTGGGCAGACTTTCCAAAGTGTGGGTGGGGAATAGCACAGTAAGTGCTCTTGATGGTGGTGTAACAGTGGTCCAGCGTGTTATTTCCTCTGGTACAACAGGTGATTTGTTGATGGTAATTATTTAGTGATTTTTTTTTTTCAGGCTGGCCTGTTTAAAATCCCCCAAAATGATAGTGAAGGTGTCAGGGCGTGCGGTTCTGTGTATGTTGATCCCATTGCTCAGATCATCCAGAGCCTGTTTGACATTGGCCTGAGGTGAAATGTACACTGCTACCAAAATGATCGCAGAAACCTCCTGTGGCTGGTAAAAGGGATGGCACTTAATTGCTAAATATTCCAAGTCTGATGAGCTGAATTGGGAAATCACTGATACTTTTGTGCGCAAATAGGAGCTGATAATGAGCCATACACCATCACCTCTGCTTTTGAGGGACTCGACAGGTCCTATCCTGACTGTATAATGAACCCATCGATCTGAATCACTGTCCAGTACGGAGGGGTTAACCAGGATTCCGTGATGCAGAGGACGCATGCTAGCCTAACATGTCTCTGATACAGCACGCTAGCTTGGAGATGGTCAGTTTTATTTTCCAGAGACACTATGTTTGTCAGCAGTATTGTCGGTATTGGGAGTTGAAAACCTTGTTTCTTTTTAGAATATACTTGTAGTCCCGAGCAACAACCCCATTTCCTACAAGAAGTACAGCCACAATCGGCATTACTTCCATCAATTTTAACCAGCGATAGATTGTTCAATCATATTAAAACATCTTCACTAAACTTACAGACCTTGGATGCAGTTGTGGTTCAGCTGTAGCCGCCTGAAATGGGAATATTTAATCATAGCCACTGACCTGTTCTGAAGACGCACTGGTCTTCAAAAGTATTCTAAAGGCAAGATGATAGCTGTGGCTGATGAGAAGTCCAAACCAACATAAAAGCCAAAGAGAGGGCATATAATAGAGCAAAAAATAGTGGGAAGTTAGAGGGTTGGGAAGCTTTTAAAAACCAACAGAAGGCATCTAAAAAGTTGTTTAAAAAAGGTGAAGGTGGAATATGAAAGTAGGCTAGCCAGTAATATTAAAGAGGATACCAAAAGTTTCTTCAGATACAGAGTGTGAAAGAGAGGCAAGAATGGATACTGGCCCGCCAGAAAATGATGCTGGAGAGGTACTAATGGGGGACAAGGAAATGGTGGGTGAATGAAATAAGTATTTTGCATCAGTCTTCACTGGGGAAGACACTAGCAGTATGGTGGAAGTTCCGTGTCAAGGTCACGAAGTGTGTGAAGCTACCATCACTAGAGAAGAGGTTCTTGGGAAATTGAAAGGTCTGCAGGTGGATAAGTCACCCGGACCTGAAGGTGTGTGCCCCAGAGTTTTGAAAGAGGTGGCTGAAAAGATTGTAGAGGCATTTGTAATGATCTTTCAAGAATCACCAGATTCTGGAATGGTTCTAGAAGATGAGAAAGTTCCAAATATTACTCCACTCTTCAAGAAGGGAGAGAGGCAGAAGAAGGAAATTATAGGTCAGTTAGTCTGACCTCAGTGGTTGGGAAGGTGTTGGAGTCGATTGTTAAGGATGAGGTCTCAGGGTACTTGGAGGCTCATGATAAAATAGGCCGTAGTCAGCATGGTTTCCTCAAGGGAAAATCTTCCTTGACAAATCTGTTGGAACTCTTTGAAGAAATAACAAGCAGGATAGACAAAGAAGAATCAGTTGATGTTGTGTAGTTGGATTTTCAGAAGGCCTTTGACAAGATACCACATATGAGGCTGCTTAACAGACTATGAGCCCATGGTATTACAGGAGGGATTCTAGAATGGATGAAGTAGTTGCTGATTTACAGGAGACAGTGGGAAGAAAGGAATCCTTTTCTGGCTGGGTAACGGTGACTAGTGGTGTTCCACAGGGGTCTGTGTTGGGACTGATTCTTTTACATTATAAGTTCATGATTTGGATGATGGAATTGATGGCTTTGTTGCAAAGTTTGCAGACGATATGAGGATAGGCGGAGGGGCAGGTAGTTTTGAGGAAATAGGCTACAGAAGGACTGACAGATTAGGAGAATGGGCAAAAAAGTGGCAGACAGAATACAGTGTGGGGAAGTGAATGGCCATGCACATTGGTAGAAAAAAATGAAAGGCTAGACTATTTTCTAAAAGGAGAGAAAATACAAAAATCTGAGGCACAAAGGGACTTGGGAGTCCTTGTGCAGAATTCCCTAAAGGTTAATTTGCAGGTTGAGTCTGTGGTGAGGAAGGCAAATGCAATGTTAACATTCATTTCAAGAGGACTGGAATATAAAAACAAGGGCGTAATGTTGATACTTTATAAAACACTGCTGAGGCCTCACTTAGAGTATTGTGAGCAGCTTTGGGCCCCTTATCTCCAAAAGGATGTGATGAAACTGGAGAGGGTTCAGAGGAGGTTCAGGAAAATGATTCCAGGATTGAATGGCTCATCATATGAAGAGCGTTTGATGGCTCTGTGTCTGTATTCACTGGAATTCAGAAGAATGAACGGTGGCCTCATTGAAACCTATCAAATGGTGAAAGGCCTGGATGGAGTGGATGTGGAGAGGATGTTTCCTGTGAGGGAGAGTCTGAGACCAGAGGACACAGCCTCAGAATAGAGGGCTGACCTTTTAGAATGGAGATGAGGAGGAATTTATTCAGCCAGAGGGTGTTGAATCTGGAATTCTTTGCCACAGTCAGCTGTGAAGGGCAAATCTTTGTGTATATTTAAAGCAGAGGTTGATAAATTCTTGACTGATCAGAGCATGAAGTGACATGGGAGTGGGCAGGAGATTTGGGCTGAGAGGAAACTTGGATCAGCCATGATGAAATGGCAGAGCAGACTCGATGGGCCAAATGGCCTAATTCTGCTGCTATATCTTGTGGTCTTAAGGTATTTCTTTATTTTCTTGTAAATGTCTGTAAGAAAATAAATCTGAAGGTAGTATGTTGTGAAATATACACAACTTTACTTTGACTCTGATAACATCTCCCTCATTGTAAAACAATAATCTTAATTAATCCTTAATTAAGGATTCATGAAACAACACATTCACTGTTTATTTGGGGAAAAAATCAAGAATTGTGCAACTCTTACGTAATTGCAAATCATCTACAACTGGTGAGCGTGAAAGTTTTTGTTTACCTGGAATTTCATGTAGCATTGGGCAGCAGGGTAGCATAGTGGGCAGCGCAGCGCTTTACAGTACCAGTGACCCAGGTTCAATTCCCGCCACAGCCTGTCAGGAGTTTGTATATTCTCCCCTTGACTGCACGGTTTTCCTCCGGGTGCTGCTGGTTCCTCCCACAGTCTGAAGATGTTCCGGTTAGTAGGTTAATTGGTTATTGTAAGTTGTCCCGTGATTAGGCTAGGGTAAAATGGGGGGGGGGGGGGGAGATGCAGAATTGCTGGGTGGTGCGGCTCAAAGGGCCAGAAGATATTCCACACTGTATCTCAATAAATAATAAATGTGCTCGGTGTGGTTATGGAAATCGGAATGGTTATAAAATGAGTTAAATAAACAGTGTCCCATCTGCCCTAATGGTGAATTCTGCTCAGTGCTACACACCGTGTAACACCTTAATTCAGGATGAACTTGATTAGACAATCTGATTCGGGGAACTTTGCCCAGCAACATAGGGGATTCTGTGAGCATATTTATAAGTTTGTTGTTCTCCAGTTACCCAAAAAATAAAGATCTAGCCCTGTCAACCACTGTCCATAATTCAGGACCTCTTGTCGCAAACAACAACCGTATAAGATGTTTTTGCCCTCTTTCTAGATTAACTTAGTCTTCTGACAGACTGACCAAACAGTAGTACCTCAAATGCGGCCTCACCAATGACATATACAACTGCAACATGAAGTCTCAACATCTGTGCTCAATACCCTGACTAATGAAGATCAGCATCCTAAGAGCCCTTTTCACCAACCTATTTAACTGTGATGCTGCTTTCAATGAGCTATGCAAGTATTCTGAACTCTCTGTCTCTGTTCCATTATATGCCCTAGTGTCCCACCACTCTGGTATAAGTCCTAGGGGATGCTTGCTTTTATTAGTCAAGGCATTGAGTTCAAAAGTCAAGGGGTTATGTTTGTAACTTTATAAAACTCTGGTAGGCCACATCTGGAGTATTGCATACAGTTCTGGTCATCCCACTACAGGAAGGATGTTGAAGCTTTGGAGAGGGTTCAGAAGAGGGTTACCAGGATGCTGCCTGGTTTGGAAGACATGCTATTGTGGGTTTTTGCAAATAAAATGGCAGGGGCGTTTTACGTTTAAGGGAAACTGTAACAACTCCTTTATTGTCAATCAAACAAAGAACATAAAGTGCAGTAAAATAACTTTGTCATCATGTCAGACCAGCCTCTTAAAGTGACCCCGACTGAATGTTGGTGGCTTTGAATTATGTACATTTCCACCCATTACTTTACCCTACTCAGCCCCCCCCAGAATTCACTAAAACCGGCATTGTGACCCTGTCCGGAGCTCAATGAGCTACCCCTCTCGGGTCCTGTGCTTCATGGGTGGAGGAACAGCAGAGGCCTCTGGCTCGTCCAGAGGTGTGTTGACACATTTATGGTCAAGTGGTGACACGAGGGATGGCAGTGGAATACTCCAAATCTTGGTGGGCTGGTTTAAGGTGATCTATCAAAATACATCTGGTTTACCCCTCAAAACTATGACAACTTTTTTTTTCTCTCCATTCCAAAGTGTGGAACGGGCTATTGTAAGGAGGCCTAAGGGGATGGTGGTGTGTGTCATGGCGGATGAAAACTAATGAGGTGGAATGTACGTCAACAGGAACCCAAGAGTGCTCTGCACCATGATGGGAGGTAGGAATAGGTGCAAAGGAATTGAACTTACTAAGCAGCCGATGGGAAATCGTGCTGTCAGGAATAAAATCACCTGGCACTCGTAATGTCTCCCCATTTACCGATTCAGCCACAGATGACTGCAGGCCCTTTTTTGGAGCTGTTCTGAAGCCCTCGCAGACCCACAGGAGATGATTATGCCAACACTCATTCGTCAGGGATACCCTCAGAGCAGCCTTTAAGGAGCCCAGAGGTCTGATGTGAATTGGAGATCGTGGTCAGAGGAAATATCAGATAGGGTGCCAAACCGAGCAACCCAGATGCTGCTGAGTGCCTGAGCCACATCTGCAGTTGTCACCATTCCTCTGGCCGCCTGGTGGTTCAGTCCACTGTGGTAAGGTGGAGTGTGAAACCGCGGGAGAAGGGAGGAGGACCAACAAGGTCTACATTGACAACGGTTAAATCGTTGCTCAGGGATCTCAATATGTGCCAAGCAGTGCCTGAACACGACAGTTAATTTCGCCTGCTGGCACTCAAACACAGGCTGCAGTCCGATCACGCAAGTCCTTTCTAAGGCTGTGCCACACAAACTTTAGTGCAACCGGTTTCTGTGAGTCCTTCCGGGTCGAATGCGTGAATGGAGTTAAAAACAGTCTGCCTCCAGTTTGTGGGCATTATGGGGCGATGGCGACTGATTGAGACATTACATGGGAGAGAAACCCCAGCTTCAACAAACTTAATGTCAGCCAACCACAGGCCTATGACTGCTGCTCCATAAGCCTGGACCTCTGGGTCAGCAGCTTGGTCGGCTGCCATGCCGGCATATTCAACCCCTGTGTGCATGGCCTCAATGGCTGGCCGTGAGAGGCAATCAGCCACAGCATTATTTTCCCCCTTGATATATTTATATCAGTCGTGAACTCTGACATGTAGGCCAGGTGGTGTTGCTGCCATACAGACCAATGGTCTGATATTTTGGCCATCGTGTGCACAAGGGTTTCTGGTCCACGAAACGGGTAGTAGAACTTCACCATACCTAACTCTTGTCATTTCTTTTGTAGTGCGGAATGATGGGAAATCCATTTTGATGAGAAGGGCTTTGCACCTTCTGTGGGGATATGATGTCCAAAAATGCCAATGGTTGACAACCCGAACTGGCACTTAGCAGGGTTAATAATCACCCTGTGTTGGCTTAAGCGCTCAAGGTGTACAGAGATGCGATACATGTTCAGATTAGGATGCACTGGTAACAAGTATGTCATCCAGGAAAACAAAAAGAAAATCCAAGTCTTTAATGCACAGTCCATCAGCCATTGGAAAATCTATGTTCCATTTTGCAACCCAAACTGAAACTCAGGCCAAACACAGTTATCACAGCTGTTTTGGGAAAGTCCTGCAACCACACAGGCATCTGATGTTCGCCCCTAACTAAGTCAACAAAGCAAAACTGCTGAACCGTGTCTACGCCCAGCTGGACAAGCCAGCGAGCACTGTGAGGGTCATGTTTTTTGACTTCTCCAGTGCGTTCAACACCATCCGCCCTGCTCTGCTGGGGGAGAAGCTGACAGCGATGCAGGTGGATGCTCCCCTGGTGTCATGGATTCTTGATTACCTGACTGGCAGACCACAGTACGTGTGCTTGCAACACTGTGTGTCCGACAGAGTGATCAGCAGCACTGGGGCTCCACAGGGGACTGTCTTGTCTCCCTTTCTCTTCACCATTTACACCTCCGACTTCAACTACTGCACAGAGTCTTGTCATCTTCAGAAGTTTTCGGATGGCTCTGCCATAGTTGGATGCATCAGCAAGGGAGATGAGGCTGAGTACAGGGCTACGGTAGGAAACTTTATCACATGGTGTGAGCAGAATTATCTGCAGCTTAATGTGAAAAAGTCTAAGGAGCTGGTGGTAGACCTGAGGAGAGCTAAGGTACCGGTGACCCCTGTTTCCATCCAGGGGGTCAGTGTGGACATGGTGGAGGATTACAAATACCTGGGGATACGAATTGACAATAAACTGGACTGGTCAAAGAACACTGAGGCTGTCTACAAGAAGGGTCAGAGCCGTCTCTATTTCCTGAGGAGACTGAGGTCCTTTAACATCTGCCGGATGATGCTGAGGATGTTCTACGAGTCTGTGGTGGCCAGTGCTATTATGTTTGCTGTTGTGTGCTAAGGCAGCAGGCTGAGGGTGGCAGACACCAACAGAATCAACAAACTCATTCGTAAGGCCAATGATGTTGTGGGGATGGAACTGGACTCTCTCATGGTGGTGTCTGAAAAGAGGATGCTGTCTAAGTTGCATGCCACCTTGGTCAATGTCTCCCATCCACTACATAATGTACTGGGTGGGCACAGGAGTACATTCAGCCAGAGACTCATTCCACCAAGATACAGCACAGAGCGTCATAGGAAGGTCATTCCTGCCTGTGGTCATCAAACTTTACAACTCCTCCCTTGGAGGGTCAGACATCCTGAGCCAATAGGCCGGTCCTGGACTTATTTCATAATTTCCCCTGGGATTTACTGACATAATTTACATATTACTATTTAACTATTTATAGTTCTATTACTATTTATTATTTATGGAGCAACTGTAACGAAAACCAATTTCCCCTAGGATTAATAAAGTATGACTATGACTAACTTTAGAAAAAATTAACTTTCTGGAGAAATGTGCTGATAAGTCTTGGACGTGTGGGACTGGGTAATGATTGGGGGTGGTGACCTTGTAAAGGTGTCTGTAATTGCCACATGGGCGGCAACTGGCATCGGACTTGGGGACCATGTGGAGGGGCGAAGGCCAGGGACTATTCAACTTGTGTACAATGCTAAGTCTTTTCTTGTTGGCAAAGGCAGCCATCCTGATTACCAGCTTTTCTGGGTTCAGTCTAAGTTCATGGGCGCGGACTGGCGGGCTAGTTGTGGAAATGGGCTGGACCGCATGTTTTGTAACTGCAGTTGAGAATGTGAGCTTGGTGAGGTTTGAGATTTCGCCCAGTGGTTGAGTAAAACGCAACTACACGTGCTTAACAGAGTCGTGGGGAACTTACTGGGGGAGCAGGATATCGACCCAAAGTTGTTTACATCCATAAGCCGGCATTCTTAAGATCGACTAATAGGCCTTGGGCACACAGGCAATCTGCATTGAGCAGAGGTCTAGCTACGTTGGCCAGGTGTGTATTGTCAGCCACTGAAGCAGAGCGGCACCATCGTCCTGCTGTTCCGTTGGCGGCCTCCAGCGGTTCCACCACTATTTGTCTTCTGTTCAATAGGTGGCGCTGGCAGCACACTCACTTGAGCTCCCGTGTCACATAGGAAGCATCGCCCTGAAAGGGTGTCCATGATGAGCGGTAGACGACACTCACAGCTGGAGCTCACTGTGTAGGCCTCTAATGTATTGAGGTGCTGGCACTGTCAAAGCTTCAGGGTGATCAGCAATCAGCACTTCAAAGTGATTGTGGTGAAAGTGCAGACCCAGTGTCGTCTGCAGCCGGGGGCGTGCTTGTGTTCGAGGCCCTGCTGACCGGGTTACTGAGGCAGGGAAAGGAGGGAGAATTGTGCACCACTATCTGAGTGTTATTCTAAATCAGCCACTTTAGCAAGCTCCCTATAGTCCTTCACAGGTGCGACTTGATCAGGCATTTTTTGTCAACTTGATCAGGCATTTTTTGCAAGAAGAGCTCTTTAAAATAAGACGGGGATGGTGATTTGCCAAGGGAGACAGCATATGGTTCATTCGCTCCAAAGGCCCAGCTTTGCCAAGACCAGCTGTTTGGTGTGCTCAGACTCCAATAGTCTAAAGTCTGTAAAAGGTGAGTTTTCAGCGATTGATGTTCTTTGCGTTCGGGGATGGTGTTCGAGCCGACTGTGGGACTACTGAGCGATGCAGTAATAGCTGGTGTTGTACGCAGAGATTTCTCGCAGCGCAAACTTGTCCTGGGCTTGTACAAACCAAGAGTCGGCATTTTGCTACCGACACTCTGGCAGTTTCAGAGCGATTGCACTGGCCGACATGCTCAGTAACTCTAGAATCACCTTAGAGCGTCGGGGTCACCAATGTAGGTTTTCACAAATAAAATGGCAGAGGAGTTTTAAGTTTACTGCGAACTGTAACAACTCCTTTATTTTCCTCCAAACATAGAACATAAAGCACGGTATCGTGTCACTACGTCATCAGGTCAGACTAGCCTCTTAAAGTGAACCCCAACTCAATATCAGTAGTTGTGATGTACCAGAGGGGGTGTAGCCAGTTAGAATGCTCTCCAGGGTACACTTACAGAATTTTGAGTGTTTTGGGTGACATATCGAATCTCTTAACCACTAATGAAATATAGCTGCTGTCGTGCCTTCTTTGTAGCTGCATCGATATGTTGGTCCAGGTTAGATCCTCAGAGATATTGTAACCAAGGAACTTGAAATTGCTCCTGATCCATCTACAAAGACTGGTGTGTGTTCCCTCGTCTTACCTTTTCTGAAGTCCACAGTCAGTTCTTTGTTCTTACTGACGTGTGCAAGGTTGTTGCTACAACACCACTCAACTGGCTGATATATCTTACGTTCTTGTCACCTTCTGAAATTCTGCCAACAACGATGGGGGAAGAGACAGAAAGAGCCTCTTGTTGGATTTAGAGTAGGTGAGAGGAGGGAAGCTGGAAGCCAGGAGTAGATGGGCAGTGATTTGGCCACCACTGCCGGCCCACCAACTGGAGAGGGTCGAAACACTAGGTGAAGGTTGGGAACCACCTGATGACATCTGCTCCTGGCTGAAAGCTATGGTTATCTTATAAAGTAATTGGAGAATGCACCCTAACAGGTGTATGTAACAAGCAAGTATTGTCAGCTAATTTATAGATGGCATTTGAGCTGTGCCTAGCCACACAGTCATTAAGCGTAGAGAGAGTAGAGCAGTGGGCTAAGCACACACCCCTGAGGTGTGCCAGTGTTGATTGTCAGCGAGGAGGAGATGTTATTTCTGATCTGCACAGATTGTGCTCTCTGGTTAGGAAGTCGAGGATCCAGTTGCAGAGGGAGGTACAGAGGCCCAGGTTCTGGAGTTTTTCAATCAGGACTGTGGGAGTGATGGTGTTAAACGCTGAGCTGTAGTCAGTAAACAGCATCCTGACATAGGCATTTGTATTGTCCAGGTAATCCAAGGCTGCTTGAAGAGCATCCGCTGTAGACCTATTGTGGCGATAGGCAAGCTACAGTGGGTCCAGGTCCTTGTTGAGGTAGGAGTTGTTTCTAGCCATGACCAACCTCTCAAAGCATTTCATCATCGTAGATGTGAGTGCTGCTGGACAGTAGTCGTGATGGCAGCTCACATTGCTCTTGGGCACTGGTATAATTGTTGCCCTTTTGAAGTAGGTGGGATCACCTGACTGTAACAATGAGAGATTGAAAATGTCTGTGAACTCCTCTGCCGATTGGTTGGCACAGGTTTTCAGAGCCCTCCCAGGTACACCATTGGGGCCTGTTGCCTTGCGAGGGTTTACCCTCTTGAAACGTCAGCCTCTGAGACAGAGATCATGGGATCACCAGGTGCTCCAGGGATTCGCGGGGCTGTAGTGTTATTCTCTTTCAAAGCGTGAATAAAAGGCGTTGAGCTTGTCTGTTTGTGAAGCATCACTGCCATTCATGATATATTTATGCCCATTACATTATGCTACAGTATCATAGAGGCTGGACAAACATGGGCTGCATTCTCTGGAGAAGCGAAGGCTGAGGGGAGACCTGATCGAGGTTTCTAAGATTATGAGCGGCATCGATAGGGTAGACAGTGAGTATCTTTTACCCAGGGTTGAAATGTCTAATGCCAGAGAGCATGCACTGAAGGTGAGAGGGGGTAGGTTCAAAGGGGATGTGAGGGGTAAGTTTTTTACTCAAGGGTCGTCGATGTCCGGTATGGTGGTAGAGGCAAAAATACATCAGAGGATTTTAAGAGAGGTTTCAATAGGCACATCAGTATGAGGAAGACAGAGGAATATGGACATTGTTTAGGTAGGAGGGATTAGTTTTTGGGGTTTTTTAGATTTGCTGCCTAACTGGTTCGGCACACCACTTAGGGCCAAAGGGCCTGTTCCTGTACTATTCTATGTTCAATGCTGGTTTGACTTTCCAAAATGCATTACCTCATTTTGGAAAAGGTTCTTCGCCACTTTGAGTGGCCGTTATTTCCATATTTACTGACCTACATATCTTGGGATAGAACAGTCGTTTCAGGCCGTAACCCTTCATCAGGACTGGAAAGGAAGGGGGCAGAAGCCAAAAGTTTAAAGTAAACTTATCACGAAGTATATGTGTTGCCATATGCTGCTTTGAGATGCATTTTCTTGCAGACATTTACAACAAAAAAAACAGAATTTTTGAAAAGCTCTACATTAACACATTGTACAAAAGGACAACATATTGCACAAATAAACTAATAATACTGAAAACAACTTGTAGAGTCCTTGAAAATGAGTCCAGAGTAAGAAGTTGGGGGAGTGGGGAGATGGGGGGGGGGGTGAAGCAGGAAGCTGAGGGGTGAATTGTGGAAGAGGTACAGTCAGGGCTGAAGAAAGAGTGAACCATGGAAGAAAGGGAAGGTGGAGGAGGGGTTGTTTGGTTCTTTGTTGATGCTTTCTCAACTGATAATTACCCTCCTTTCTTAAACAGGCACCATGCTCTGCTTGCATCGCTGCACCCACAGAGTTCTTCCCAGCCTCTCAAGAGGGCTGTCTCCCTGGCGACGAGGTTGCACTGCAGTGGCGGTTGCGTGCCAGCGGCCGGCTGGGCAGCCGAAGTGGCGGGGCGTCCGGTGGGGGCGGCCGGGATCCGCGGCCCCCCTGAGCACCGCGACTCCCTTCGGTTTCTGTAACAGCAGCCGCCCCGGCAGCAGGAGTTCCAGAGCAGAGGATGACCCTTCCCCCCCAGTAGTGACCGTGACCGAGATCCGGCAGTACCTCCGGGCCAAGGGCATCCCCTTCCACAACGGATACTGCTGCCTCCATGTCCCCAGCCTGTTCGTGGGAAAGGCACTGGGCTCAGCTGGGGAGGAGAAGGAGACTTTCTCCCTGTTCATCGACAAGACCACGGGGCAGTTCCTGTGCAAGAGCACTCTGCTGGAGGGCAGCTGGGAGGACTTCCAGGACTGCCTGGAGGTAATGCAGAAGGAGGGGTTGGACAGCCTGGGCCCAGATGTGCTGCTGAAGGTGCCCAAGAGCGATTGGGAGCTCAGTGCCCAGGAGATGGACCAGAGGGAGGTGCAGCAGATCTGGACCAACACCACGGCCTTCCCCGACATGGAGGAGGAGGAAGTCCGGTTGGTCAAAGCCATGTTTGGCATCTCCAAGGTCACCAACCGGACGCTGAAGGAACTGGATGTGAAGTACTTCAGGCCCACCAGGAGCTTGGTGTTTCCCTGGTTCAGCTGGAGGGATTCGAAACTGAGGGGGGTGAAGCTGCTCTCGGCCGAGCAGAATGGCGAGACGGTACACTACATCACCACCACCCTGCCTAAGCCAAGTGATTACAACAACCTCTTCGGGCTCCGCCTGCTGACCGGGAAGGACACTACCCTTGTCCTGACGGGAAGTGAGACTGACTGCCTGGCCGTGGTGTCTGCCATGGGAATGCCCTGCGTCTCCTTGCCCCGGGGCGTCAGCTGCCTGCCCCCGGCCCTCCTCCCCTACCTGGAGCAGTTCCGGAAGGTGGTGCTGTGGCTGGGTGACGACATCCTGTCCTGGGAGGCCTCCAAGATCTTCGCGCGCAAGCTGGGCGTGAAACGCTGCTGGCTGGTGCGGCCCGGCGAGGGCCAACCCTGCCCCCTCAAGGCCCTGGCCGCCGGCATCAACCTGCAGAAGATCGTGAAGGGGGCCGTCTTCGCCAGCCACAAATCCATTGTCTCCTTCCGGCAGTTGCGGGACGACGTATTCGGGGAGTTGGCCAACGCCGACCAGATCTCTGGCGTCAAGTGGCAGCGGTTCCCCGAGCTCAACAAGATCCTCAAGGGCCATCGCAAAGGGGAGCTGACGGTGTTCACAGGTAGCCAACCTCCCAGTCTACTCCCTCTGCCGTGCACTTCACCTGGGGATTTCACAGGGGGTTCTGCAAATGGTGCAAATCGTGAGCTATGTGCACTAAATACAGGACGCATCCAACAGGTCAGGCAGCATCCATGGAGGGGAATAAACAGTCATAGTTCTGATGAATAGTCTCCCCTGAATTAAGCGTCAGCTATTTCATCACCTAACTATGGGAAAGGTATCAACAAGGTTGAAAGAGTACAGATGTTGCCAGGATCTGAGTGACGGGGAAAGGTCAAATAGGTTAGGACTTCATCCTCTTGAGCATTGAAGAATGAATAGAGTTTTGATAGAGGAATACAAAGTTACGAAGGTGTAACTGGGGTAAAAATGCCAGACTATTTCCACTGAGGTTGGGTGAGACTAGAACAAGAAGTCATACGTGAAAGGTGAAACGTTCAAGAGGAATCTGAGGGGGAGCTTCACACAGAAGGTGGTCCAAGTTTGGAACGAGCTGCCAGTTTTGATTGTGTTTAAGAGAAGTTTGGCGGCAGAGGTATGTGTGGCATGGACTAGATGGGCTGAAGGTCCTGTCTGCTACAGCACTCTGACTCTATGCTGCTTGACTGGAGTTCCTCCAGCATTTTGTTGTGTTGCCCAGGATTTGTGGTATCTGCAGAATCTTTTGTGTCTAAAGATTTTTACTGCACCTCCGTACACGTGGCACTGATAAACCAATATTATTCCCAATTTATTCAGTTTCCTTTGGTTTATTATTGTTGCAAGTACTGGGATACAATGATATCAGTCATGCGTACAGATCAGTGTACAAACTGTAAGCACTTAGAGGGAGTACAAAGGGAAGAATTCAGAATACCACACACAGAATGCTGGAGGAACTCAGCCAAGCCAAATCTATGGGGTCCAATAAGCAGCTGACGTTCCAGGCTTCATCAGGACTCAATGCTGCCTGACCTGAATTCCTCCGCCATTTTTTGTGCGTTATTCTGGATTTCCATGATTTTCAGAATCTCTTGTTCAGAATATAATGTGAGCACAGAAGTTCTGCAGATGCTGGAACAGCACAAACAAAATGGTGGAGGAACTCAGCAAGTCAGATAACATCCCTGGAGACCAGCTTTACTTCCTCTTATCTCCCTCCCTCTCCCCCCCCCCCCCCCCCCCAGGGGGTGGGGGTGGGCAAATTTTTATTCTGGCTTCTAGATGCTGCCTGTCTGCTGAGTTCCTCCAGCATTTGGTGTGTGGTAGGACCCCCTGGCTATCTATCTCGTTCGTTTGTGGGCGCTTGCTGTGCTGAAATTGGCTCTTGCCCTTCCTGCATTAGAGAAGCAACCAGACTGAATGTGTGTTCAAGTTTATTGTTATGGACATGTATACTCTGGATAAAAATGGCATGAGAATTAGCTTTTTGCAGCAGCAGCACCACCACAGTTCATTACAAATGTAACATAAACTGTAAATTGCCCACAACCTACATGACAAAGTATACAAAAATAACATAACGATACTGCAACTTGAAGTAAATATAGTCTGAGGTAGAATTTTCAGCTCTATTCCAGAACCTGATGGCAGTGGAGAAGAAATTGTTGTTGAATCTTGAGTTGGGGGTCTTCACAGTCCGGTATTTCCTGCCTGATGGCAGCAGTGAGAGGGGGGCACTGTGGGGGTCTTCAGTGTTGGATGTTGTCTTCCTGAGACACATCCTTGAGCGTGGAAGAAAGCTGGAACCATGGTGGAACTGGCTGAGTCCTCCCCTGGAGTCCATACATTTTACTGCTTACAGGGAGTTTAGTACATGGAATCACGTAACAGTATAGCACAGAAACACTCCCCTTGGCCCGTCTAGTCCATTCTGAACTGTTACTCTGCCAAGTCCCATTAACCTGCACCTGGACCTGCCCTCTCTACCCCTCCCATCCGTTTATCTATCCCAGCTTCTCTTAAATGTTGGAACTGAACCCGCATCCACCACTTCCACACTCTCACCACCTTCTGAGTGAAGACATTTCCCCCCATGTTCCCCTTAAACATTTCACCTTTTATCTTTAACCCTTGCAGTAGATATAGAACAGTACAACACAAGAATGGACTCTTTACTCCACGTTGTCTGTGCTGACCATGGGCTAATTTAGCCTGCCGATCTTCCTGTTAATGTGCCTATCTGAATATTTTTTTGAAGAATGCTACTGTCTCTGTTTCCACCTCTTCACTTGGCAGTGTGTTCCAGGCGTCTGCCATTCTCCTTGTGAACCAAAACCTTACCAAGTAAATTTCCTCCCTGGTTTCACCTTAAAGAAATACTCTCTTATATTTAATGTTCCCAACCCGGGGGAGAAGAGACTCTGACTTGTAGTCTATTGATGTCTCACTTAATTTTATGTTCTTTAATCAGGCCCCCCTCAGATGCAGCCTCTGACGTTCTAGAGAAAGCAATCCAATTTTGTCCAACCCCTCTCTACAGTTAAATTAGCTAATACTGCAAGTATCCTGAGGCAGCTGAAGACAATGCTGAGGCTCCTTCACCATGTCAATTGTACATTCACCAAGGCAATTAATGCTGGTCCTTGTGAGAAATACCACCCCCCATGAAGGAACTCAAGAAGGTTGTAGTTTATTGCTGTCATAGGTACTGCAATACAGTGGAAAGCTCGCCCTGCATACGGTTCACACAGATCAGATCACTGCACAGTGCATTGTGGTTGAAAAGGGTAAACCAATACCAAAGCAGAGTGAAGTGTCGCAGCTACAGAGAAAGTGCAGTTCAGGTAAACAGTAAAGTGCTGGATCATAATGAGGTAGATTGTGAGGCCAAGAGTCTACCTTATCATACAGGAGGTCCATTCAAAGTCTGCTAACAGTGGGATAGAAGCTGTTTTTGAACCTGGTGGTAGGTGCTTTCAGCCATTTGGAGAGGGGCAAGGAGAAAATATCTGGGGTAGGTGGGGTCTTTGATTATATTGGCTGCTTTACTGAGGCTTGCAATTCTCTAAAGCCGTTTTTGCTTTCCATTTCAGTCTTCACAGCCGATGTGAGCAGGAAATGGAGCTGTTGATTGCACACAGCGAGCACGGCTTTGACTTTGTACACCCTTGCTACCACACTGGGATGAGGTGGGAGCATGGCTCCATGAAGCACAGCCAACTCTGCTGTTCATGTCTCCAGCCACTACATTGTTGGGGTTCTCTGTAGCTTACCGTGGCAGAGGTCAGGTAACCAATGACGCGCCCTAAACACCCGTCTTCTTCCTGCAAACAGGTCCAACAGGCAGCGGGAAGACCACCTTGATCAGCGAGTGTGCCCTGGACCTCTGCATCCAAGGGGTGAACACCCTGTGGGGAAGCTTCGAGATCAGCAATGTCCGGCTGGCCAAGATCATGCTGACACAGTTTGCCATGCAGCGCCTGGGCGATCAGCTGGACAGCTACGACAAGTGGGCTGACAAGTTCGAGAACCTGCCTCTGTTCTTCATGACGTTCCATGGGCAGCAGAGCATTAAGTGAAGTACCTGACGGAGGCAGTAACAACTTGTACCTGTGTGGCAATGTTTAGAGAGAGAGACTGTCCCTGGGGCCTTGTCAAACAAAAGAGACAGACATAAAGGGAAAGTACACAGCTAATGACAGGACTCTTAGACAGGATGGCACAGTAATACAGTGGTTAGCATAATGCTCTCCATTGCCAATGATGGGAGGATTGATGCTCAATTCCTGCCACTGTCTATATGGAGTTTTGTGTGTTCTCCCTGTGTCCAGGAGAATTTCCTCCCACGTTTCAAAGATGTACTAGTTAGGGTCTGTAATTTGTGGGCTTGCTAGCTTGGGCCGGAAGAATAGCCAGCACTTAAGGGCTGCCCCCAGTGCATCACAAGCGACGCATATCACTCTGTTTCAATGTATATGTGACAAATAAAGCTAATTTCTCTTTTAAAGCACAGAGGGATCTTGAGATCCAAGCCTGTAGCTCCCTGAAAGTGGACTTCCAAGTTCACAGAGGGTAATGAAGACATACTTGCCTTTATTAGCTAAGGCATCGACTTCCAGAGTTGGGAAGTTATGTTGTGTTTGTATAAAGCTCAGGTTGGGCTGCATCAGTTCAAATCGTCCCATTGCGTGTAGGGTGTGGAGGCTTCGGAGGAAGTGCTGAAGAGATTTACTAGGATGCTGCCCAGGTTAGAGGCTTGTGCTATAAGGAAAGGTTGGACAAACTTACTTTGAAGTGGCAGAGACTGATGAAAGACCTACTAGAACTTGAGACAATTATGCGAGGCATAGATAGAGTAGACAGCCAGTGTCTTTTTTCCACTTAGTCAAAATGTCTTCACGCTGGAAGTTGTGAGAGAAGTAAAGTTCAAAGGAGGTGTGCTTGTCTGTTTATTCTTACACAGGAGAGTGGTGGGTTCTGGACTGCTTCATTTGGGGGAGGGGGCTGGAGGTAAATCCACTTAAGGTGAGGCACTTAAGGTTTTTAGGCACATAAGTGTACAGATGAATGGAAGGATTTGGACCCTGTGCAGGCAAAAGGGATTAGGTGTCATTCCCTTAATTAGTTCAGCACATCATGGGCCAAACTGTGTTCTGAGGTATTAGGACAGGAACTCAGTGGTATCAGGTTATAACTGAGAAATAAATAGATTCCATTTCTACAGGAAATGTACAAAAACAACCCAATATTGGTTACAATATCCCCACAGTACTGTAATGAATGGCATCTAAAGCACATAACACTGATATGAAAGAACAGATACTGGAAGTGGAAAGAGAGAGGACACTAGTTCTATAGTTTGAAGGAGCATACGTGTGTGTGTGTGTGTGTGTATATGGCAGTCCTCTGAATTTACTGATGTTGCAGAGCCTTTAGGGTCTTTTAAGAGACTCTTAGATGGGTACGTGGAGCTTAGAAAAATAGAGAGCTATGCGGTAGGGAAATTCTAGACAGTTTCTAGAACAGGTTACATGGTCAGCACAACATTGTGGGCCGAAGGGCCTGTAATGTGCTGTAGATTTCTATGTTCTATGTAAGCAGGGGTGTTTAAAAGAACAGGATGATTTGGCAGATGAATGCTTGTCAGGAAACAGGGTTTCAGATCTCTGGATCATTGGGATCTTTCCTGGGGGAGGTATGACCTGCACAAAAAGGGTGGGTTACACCTAAACCCGAGGAGGACCAATATCTTCATGAGCAGGAGCTTTTGGGGGCAATGGGGACAAAGAAATGGTGGATAAACAACAGGAATTTTGCATCAATCGTCACTGTGGAAGATACTAGCAGTATACCAGAAATTGGAGAGTGTCTGGGGGCAGAAGTGAGTGTAGTTGCTATTGCCAGGGAGAAGGTGTTTGGGAAGCTCAGAGGTCTGAAGGTAGACAAGTTACCTGGACCAGATGGGTCCTAAAGAGGTAGCTGAAGAGATTGTGGAGGCATTAGTAGTGATCTTTCAAGAATCAATTCATTCTGGCATGATTTCAGGGAACTGGAAAATTGCAAATATTTCACCACTCTTCAAGAAGGAGGCAGAAGAAATGAACTTGTAGGTCAGTTAGCCTGACTTCAGTGGTTGGGTAGATGTTGGAGTCCACAATAAGGATGAGGTTTTAGAGTACTTGGAGGCACATGATAAAATAGGCCTCCATAAGTCAGCATGGTTTCCTTAAGGGGATATCTTGCTTAACAAATCCATTGAAATAGCAGGCAGGACAGACAAAGGAGAGTCAGTAGATGTTGTTTATTTGGATTTTCAGAAGGGCTTTGACAAGGTGCAGCACCCATAGGTTTCTTAACAAGATAAGAGCCCATGGTATTTCAGGAAGGATACTAGCATGAGTAGAAGATTGGCTGACTGGCAAGAGGCAAAGAATGGGAATAAAGGGAGCCTTTTCTGGTTAGCTGCCGGTGACTAGAGATGTTCCCCTGGGGTCCATGATGGGACCACTACTTTTCATGTTACATGTTAATGATTTGGATGACAGACTGAATTGATGGCTTTGTGGCCAAGTTTACAGACGATATGAAGATAGGTGGAGGAGCAGGTAATATTGAGGATCTAGGGAGTCTGCAGAAGGACTGGGATAGATTGGGAGAATGGACAAAGGTGGAAGATGGAATATAGTGTAGATAAGTGTATAGTCATGTATTTTGGTTGAAGGAATAGAAGGATAGACTATTTCCGAAATGGGGAGAAAATTCAAAAATAGATGGGGGTCCTCATGCAGGGTTTCTTAAAGGTAAACTGGTAGTTTGAGTCAGTGCCAAGGAAGGCGGATGCAACGTTAGCATTCATTTTGAACAGAGCTAGAATAAAAGGAGGCGTGTAATACTGAGGCTTTATAAGATGCTAGTGAGGCCTCATTTGCAGTATTGTGAGCAGTTTTGGGCCGTTATCTAAGAAAAGACGTGTTGGCATTGGAGAGTGTCTAGAGCTAGGTTTCCCAACCTTTTTTATGCTGTGGACCCTTACCATTTGTGGACCCCAGCCTGTGAAGCCCTCGTCTACAGGCGGTTCACGAGCATGATTCAGACAACAAAAGGGTTAACACGTGAGAAGCTCTGGGCCTGTACTCATTGGAGTTTAGAAGAACGAGAGGGGATCTCATTGAAACTATTGAATATTGAAAGACCTCCATAGGGTGGATGTAAGGAGGATGTTTCCTATACTGGGAGAGTCTAGGGCCGGAGGGCACAGCCTCAGGATAGAAAGACTCACTTAGAACAGAGATGAGGAGCAATTTCTTTAGCCAGAGGATAGTGAATCTGTGGAATTCATTGCCACAGACGGTATGGAAGTCAAGTCATTGGGTATATTTAAAGCGGAGTTTGATGGGTTTTTGATTAACCAGGGCCTCAAAAGTTACAGGGAGAAGACAGGAGAATGGGGTTGTGGGGGATAGGTCATGGTGGAATGTCGGGGTAGATTTAGAGAATCAAAAGGAATCAAAATTGCCTAATTTTGCTCCTAGGTCTTAAGTGTCATAAATTTATTAGTGGTACAGGAGTGGAACCCAGTGTGGGCTTCTGCTGTAATCCACTTCAAGATTTAACGTGTTGTGCATTCGAAGATGCTCTTCTACACACTACTGTTGTAACACATTGTTATTTGAGTTACTGTCACCTTCCTGTCAGCTTGAATCAGTCTGACGGTCTCTTCTGACCTCTCTCATTAACGAGGTGTTTTTGCCCATGGAATTGCCACTCACTTAATGTGTTTTTTTTTTTGTTTTCTTATCATTCTTTGTAAACTGTAGACTGTTGTGCATGAAAATCTCAGGAAATCGGCAGTTTCTGAGATAGTCAAACATTCATCACATTTCTTCCCCATTCTAATGTTTGGTGTGAACAACAACTGAACCTCTTGACCATGTCTGCAAGCATTTATGGATTGAATTGCTGTCACGTGATTGGCTGATTAGATATTTGCATTAATGAGCAGATGTATCAAATAAAGTGGCTACTGAATCTAACGTGTAGGCAAACTGAGTTTAAATCCCAGCTTTTGGTTTGCAGTGAGGATGAGAAATCGCTGCTACATTGCAAAAGGTGTGCAGTGAAATTGGGAGCAGTTCAAAGGGTCACTGAGCCTCTTTGGGCTTTCAATTGCATTGCAGTTTCTGTTCTGGGTCTCATCTGTGTTTCTGAGAAGTGCTGATTGGACTGGTGACTAACAAAATCTGTCTCTCTGCTGCCCAGGTCAGTCATCGACACTATGCAGCATGCGGTCTACATGTATGACATCACCCACGTCGTTATAGATAATCTACAGTTCATGATGGGGCAGGAATACCATTCTGTTGACAAGTAAGTTCTCTTTTTAATTAAAATGTAACCCATTTTGTGAGTATGATAACAAAGACTTAATATGGGCTGTATACTTTACTGGACAGCTGTTCACCTCTGTCTGCTCAAGAGGAGTAAGTGCTGGTCTTACTCACAATCCCCATGTCCTGGAAATGAATATTAAAAAAACTTGTCCATTCTTCCACTGGGCTTCGCCACTTTCTTCCCCCTGTCCATGTAATAAACCCAAAAGCTTTACACAGTAATGGGGCGGTAACAGCACAGGAGGCACTTACTTTAAAATTATGAACATGAGATGTTCTGCCGATGCTGGAGATCTTGAGCAACACAGCAGCGGTGCTGCAGGAATCCAGCAAGTCAGGCACCATCTAGAGAGAGGAATAAGCAGTCGATGTTTTGGGCTGGGACCTTTCATCAGGACTGGAAAAGGAGGGGGAGGAAGCCAGAATAAGGTGGTGGTGGGAATGGAAGGAGTACAACCTGGCAGCTTCCTCATTACCTCCTCTCCCCCCCACCTTCCACATCACCTGGGTTCACCTATTGTCAGGCCAGTCCAATACATAAAAGGAATCATAAGTTGCAATAAGAAATTTTTTTAATAAATTAGTGCAAAAAGAGAGCAAAATAGTCTGGTAGTGTTCATGGATCATTCAGAAATCTGGTGGCAGGAGAGAAGCAGCTGTTCCTAAGACCGTAAGGTAGAAGCTGAACTGGCCCATCGAGTCTGCTCCACCACGTCATGCCTGGTCCAACTTTCCTCTCAGCTCCCCATATCCCATCATGTCCTGACCAATCAAGAATCTTATCAACTTCTGCCTTAAAAATACATAAAGACTTGGCCTCCGCAACAGCCTGTGGCAAAGAATTCCACAGATTTGCCACTCTGTGAAGATGATGAGTGTGAGTCTTGGGGATCTGTGCCCCCTCCCTGACGGGAGTTATGAGAAGAAGGCGGTGGTCCCGACTGATGGATGCTGCCTTCCTCAGGCATACAAAGAAGTACGCATGCGCAAATCGACACAACTCAAACTACAAGAACCGACGGCCTCTGCAAGTGAAAGTGACTCAGAGTCAGAATTGGATTCTGCAGAGAATACAGATGAAGAAGAGGAGGAAGAACTGGAAGAGACTGGAAGTAAAGGAGGTGACGGAGACATAAGAGAAGCTTTATTGCAAGTAACGGCTGAACTAAGAAAATTAAGAACAGAGCTTAGAGACGTGAAGATGTGCTATGATAAAGCTATGAAAAGACGGGATAAAATGGATAAGAAACTTAAGATGGAAAGAACAATGGAGCATATTAACGATAGACTGGAAAAAACAGAAAGTGATCTGATTGTCTGGAACACGGAAAGAAATCGACTCTTGGAGAAAGTGGACGTGTTGGAAAATTTTAGTAGACGTAATAATATTAAAATTGTTGGTCTTAAGGTATAGAGGGAGATAATCCAATAGAATTTTTTCAAAAATGGACCTGGAAAACCTTGCAAATAAAAGAGGAAGACCGATCAATTGAAATTGAGCGGGTACATAGAGCTCTTAAGACCAAAACCACAAGATGACCAATATCCACGATCAATTTTCTTTTTTTTTTTTTTTACCTTTTCCATTTTTTTTATATGTATAAAACTACAATTATTTATTCATTCTTAAGTACACATTGAGATGATATAAAAGAAAAATAAACATTTAAATAGATAATTATGTACTGTGGTAAATCTAACCTATTAGGCTAAGTAATGGAATTAGTTGTTAAGAAAAATGGTAATAATAGTTTCCATATAACCCTTCTGGACCATTTCCACTGGTCCAAGATGTTGTATATAAGCCTATGTATCAACCATTGTAGGTGTTTATATCCTAATTTGTTCATGCTTGCTCCTGCCCGCAGACATAATTATCCAATCCCTATGTACTTATTTACTTAATTTTTTCATTTTTTTTTATCCCTTTCCCAAATCTTTCCCTTTACTTGTGTTAATTCTCTATTTTCCAAAAGAAAACAAAAAAAAAAACAAACATTTAGACTAGGGGTGCTTACGTTAGCAATATTACTGTGTTGATGAGAAGAGCAGTATAAATCATTAGGAGAGTCATCTAAAGTCTGCTCGCATTGGGGTTATATATTCAATCCATTTATTCCAGATTTGATAAAATTTTTCTTTTTGAGTTCTCAGGGAGTAAGTCAACTTTTCCATTTTAAATATTTCCAAGATAATTTCATACCAATCTTCTAATGTAGGTGGTATTGGATTTAGCCATTTTCTAGTGATTGATTTCTTACTTGCCGCTAAGAGGGCCTGCAGCAACTTTATATATTCCTTCTGTTCAAGAAACAATACATGCCCCAAATAGAGCGTCTCAAAGTTCAGAGGTATCTGGGACCTAAGTACCTTAACTAATCTTCTATGAATACCTTCCCAAAATAGACTTAATTTAGGGCAATCCCAAAAGATATGAAAATGATTTGCCTCCTTGGAGCCGCACCTTCTCCAACACATCACATTTGTATCTTTATATTTTTCCTGATATGGGGTCTTGAAGTATCTTATAATGTTTTTCCAACAATGTTCTCTCCAAGTCAAAGAATTAGTCGAGGACCATTGAAAGCTGCAGATTTTCGCCCAAGCCTCCTCTGAAAGTACCAACCCCGCTTCTTTCTCCCACTTCTCTTAATATACAGTGTATTTACATTTTTAGCATGGGAGAGTGCATTATATAATCAAGAAACTGATTTACTAGGTATTGAACTGCAAGCCGAATTCAGAATCTTGAAAAATTCTAATTCTACTGTTGATAGGTCTGTATATCTACAACTCTGGTTAACATAGTTTCGTACTTGAAGGTACCTAAAAAAGTCATTATGTTCTAGGCCATGTTTGCCCTGCAGGATTTGGAAACTTTGTAATACTCTTTTATCTATAAATGAGAGGTAGGTTGTAAGACCTTTCTTTATCCATAGCTCAAATCTTTTATCTCCTCTGTTGGGAAGGAATTCGGTATCATATTCACACCATCTAAAGAGTTTTAACATGTTGTTAATTCCACATGAATTAACCACCTTCTGCCATACTTTTAATGTAAGATTTATCCAAGCGTTTTTAAATTTTTCCAACTGGGCCATCAATCCTTTGTCAGCTATTGAGGCCTGAAGAGGAAAACTGTCAACTAATCCAAATTCTATTTCCTTCCATCTAGCCTTATATTCCCTATTACACCAATATAACAGAGGGGTTATCTGTGAGGCATAGAAATAATTTCTCAGGCAAGGAAGAACCATACCTCCTCCTTCCTTCCCTAACTGTAAGGTGTTATATCGAATTCTAGGTTTCTTTCCTTGCCAAATAAGCGGGAAATCCATTTGTCCCATTCCCTGAATTGATTATCATCCACCTCCACCGGTAAAGTACGGAAAAGATACAATAACCGAGGAAAAATATTCATTTTTATAGTATTTATCCTTGAAGTTAAACTTAAAAAGGGGATAAGATTCCATCTATGCATATCTGCTTTTATTAATGGCCCATAATTTACCTGTGACAGTGTTGAAAGATCCTTCAGCAGGGTTATTCCTAAATATTTTAATGATATAGCTTCCCACTTAAGATCATATGTATCCTGCAACTTTTTGGATGGTGTATAATTTAGGGATATAACCTGTGTTTTCTTTACATTTATTTTATAACCTGATATTTTCCCAAAGTCATCCAACAGTGTAAACAATCCTATAAATGATTTTTCTGGTTCACTCAGATAGACCAAAACATCATCTGCGAATAACGCCACTTTCTGTTCAATCCCTGCCACCTTGATACCTTTTACAATTTCGCTCTGTCTTATTAGTTGGGCAAGCGGTTCAATATATAGTGCAAAAAGGAGAGGAGAAATTGGGCATCCCTGTCTAGTGCCTCTCTCTAAGATGAAGGAGTCAGAGAGGTCCCCATTTATCTTAATTCGGGCTGTAGGGCTGTCATATAGAGTCTGAATTACTTTAATAAACTTTTCTTGAAAGCCGAATCTTCCTAACACTCTGTATAGGAATGCCCAACTAACCGAATCAAAAGCTTTCTCAGCGTCCAATCCTACTACCATTGTCTCTGTCTCGTTCTTATTAACCTGTTCTAATATGTGCAGAGTTCTCCTTATGTTGTCCTGTGTTTGTCTTTGTTGAATAAATCCAGTCTGGTCTAAGTGGATTAGGCCAGGTAAAAGCTTTTCCAATCTGCGCGCTAATATAGATGTAAATAGTTTGTAATCTAAGTTAAGAACACTAATTGGCCGATAATTGCCACATTCTAGTTTATCTTTACCCTCTTTAGGAATAACTGAAATAATCGCTTCTCTCCAGGAAGGTGGAGTTTCTCCTCTCTGCAAGATCCAATTAAAGGTGTTAAGTAGTAATGGGGCTAACTGTGTCTTCAGGGACTTATACCACTCTGAGGTAAACCCATCAGAACCCGGGGACTTTCCAGCCTTTAACCTAGAGATGGCCACGTTCAGTTCTTTGACAGTTACTGGTTCTAATAAACTTTCATTTTGTAAATCTGTAAGTTTAGGTAGATCTAAAAAATTCAATACACTGTCTATATAGGGCTCATTGGGGGCCCGGGGTTGGGAGTACAACTCTCGATAATACGTTTCGAAACTCTCTTGAATTTTCCCTATTGTACTCTCCACAAGCTTTGTCTTTGGATTCTTTATTTTATGAATTGTATTGTCTGCTTGTTGTTTTCGTAATTTATATGCTAATAATCTAGCTGATTTACCTCCTACTTCATAATTCTTTTGTCTCAGGTAAAGAAAATTTCTTTGAGTTTCCAACGTATAAATATCGTCAATTTCACTTTGCAATTTCCTAATTTCCTGTTTTCGATTTGAATTACTTTTGTTGCTATCTACAACTTGAAGTTGTTTTAATTTTCCTTGAAGGTCTGCTAATTTTTGTGCATTGATTTTTTTCATGTGAGTGGTAATGGAAATAATTTTCCCTCTCAGTACAGCTTTCAATGTATCCCATAAGATCACTGGTGATGTTTCTCCCGTGTCATTAAGGTCTAGATCTTCTTTGATTTCTCCCCTTAATCTCTCCATTACTTTCGAGTTATTGAGTATATGTGAGTTTAGCCTCCATAGTGTTTTCCTCATTTTCCTTTCCAGGATTAGAGACATAGAGACTGGGCTATGATCCGACAGATCAATTGTTGCAATATTACAGTTTTTTATCCTGAGTCTATCTGTATTAAAGATAAAGAAATAGTCTATCCTTGAATAGGCTGAATGAGGGAAAGAGTAATATGTATAATCTTTACTAGTAGGGTGTAATTCCCTCCAGACATCTATAATTCCCAACTCCTCCATCAATGAATTCACTTTCTGAGTCAGAGGTTTATTCTGAGTAACTATTCTTGAAGAATCTAATATAGGATTTAATCTAATATTAAAATCCCCTCCACAAATTACTATCCCTTGAGAACTGACCATTAGGTCAAAAATGTGTCTATAAAATGACCATTCACAACCTGGAGGAGCATAAACATTCAGCAATGTTATTTCTGTACCTTCTATTCTTCCTGTGATTTTTACGAACCGTCCTTCTTTGTCTCTAGTCTCTGAAATATGTTCATAATTAAGAGTACTTGATATTAAAGTAGCTACCCCTCTTTTGTGACTCAATTTATATGATGAATAAAATACATGCTTAAAGCCCACTCTTTTTAATTTTCCATGTTCAGATTGGCTCATATGTGTTTCCTGGAGGAAAGCTGTTTGTGCCCTCTCTTTTTTCAATTTAGACATAATCTTATTTCTTTTAATTGGATTCAAAACCCCATTAACATTATAGGAAATTATTTTTACCAATTCAGTTTGCATTTTTCTCTAGTAGAAAAAAAACACTCTCCTTTTCTAACCAAACAGTAAGCAATCCCTTCTCAACAGTAAACCAAGACATATAACCACACCCTAGACATTTTTGAACGTGCAACATTTGAAAATTTTTCCCGACTTCCCACAGTGAGGCCTGAGCACCGACCCGCCTCAGTTCAGAGGGATAACCTCTATCTTCACCCTGTGTTAGAGGGCCCTCAGCAGTTTGAATAATCATAGAGAATTTTCTCCTATTTATGTCTTGACCATATTGCTAACATTCAAGTTATTCCGTCTAGCTTATTTTCAGTTACCAGTTTTCATTTTACCTTTAAGTCCGATTTACTCTTTTCAGTCATTTATCTTAATTAATCTGTGTTCTCTGTACATTCGCGTCTGAATATTTGCAGCTTTTCCTTGTAGTTTGACACTCTGGTTCGTGTGGAGCGTCCTCGCCCCACTAGCTGCCACGACTTCTGCCGAATCCTCTCCAGTAGCGACTCTGGTTGGGTGATAACTTTAATAGGTAGTCCCCGGTCCGCCAGGTCCAACGTTGCCTCCTCCACCGTAGCGTAAGTTTTTGTCCCTCCGTCGTAAAAGACTCTCAGCCGAGCTGGATACAGGGTCTGGAATTTGATGTTGTTTTCCTTCAGGACTCTCCGTGTTTCCGTATATTCCTTCCGTCTGGCAAGAATCCCCGGTGCGTAGTCGTGGTCTAAACTGATTTTACAGTTGTTCCACATGAAACCTTTCTTTTGCCATGCCCTTTTAAGCACCTCTTCCTTCGTTCTGTAACTGAGAAATCTGACCAGAATCGATCTGGGCTGGGCGCCTGCCGGAGGCTGTGGTGCCAACGCGCGGTGAGCTCTTTCTATCTGTAGGTCTTTTGCGGCCGGTATATCAAGGTTCTCTCTAAGTAGCTTCTCCACGAAGGGAATCATCAATCCGGGTTTACCTTCAGTTCCTTCGGGAACTCCGTAAATCCTCACATTTTCCCTTCTCGAGCGGCCTTCTTGATCTATTAGTTTCCACTGCAGCTGGTCTTGCAGCTTCAGCATTTCTGCTATCACCTCCTCTGCGTTTTGTAGCTTCTCTTCAATTCCAACAATCCTCGCTTCGGCTTCATCTATCCGCGAGTTAGTTTTTACTATTTCTTCTTTAATATCTTCCAGCTGTTTGCTGTTATCTTGTCGGAACTCGCGAATCTCTCCGAGAATCAAGGACAGAGTCACCGATTTCCCCCTCATTATCTCCGTCTTGGCTTGTCGTGGGGGAGCTAGGCCCGTCGCCTTGCTGCGTCTCTTTATGTTTATCAGCCTTCGGAGCGGACTTTTTAATCTTGTTCTTAGACATCATCCTTGCCCCTTTTATTAATATAGTTATGCAATATTAAGTATTTGTCTAAATTCCATTATGGGGCAGTTTACCTTCTTTTTTGTCGAGAGACCTTTTCCTTACGCCGCCATTCCCTTGATGACCCGGAAGTCCTCCCATGATCAATTTTCATAAAATTCTTAAGATTTCAAGACAAAGAAAGGATTCTACAGGCGGCTGCCTAAGCTGCCAAGAAGAGAAAAGGGCCACTGATGATAGAAGGGAAGAAAATTTTTTTCTACCCTGATATAAGTTATGAACTTTTGAAGAGAAGGAGGAAATTTAATCCAGTGAAAAAAGCCCAATGGGATCACGGTTATCAATTTATATTGCATTATCCTGCAACCTTGAAGATTTTTTTGGCTGGTGGAGAAAAAAGATTTTTTGACGATTACCGGAAAGCAGAGGAGTTTGTGCGAGATTCTTTGAATATTCATCAGATACAAGAACAAACCCAGGGGAGCGAGATGGATTGAAGATGAAAACTGGATCAAGGATTAGGCCTGTTGGATTTTTAGGCTGATGAATATATAAATATATTATTAATTATATGAGGGAGGGGAAGAAAGGTTAAAATTTGAGGAATATTAGCTGGGAATAATGATATTAATTTTATTTTATATATATACAATTTTTTGTTACGGGGAGCTGGAAGAAATACTGACCAATCGCTACGTTATTCAGGTGTGCAAGTGTGGCAATAGCCACGACCCGCACAATGGAGGGGGGTAGTGTTGTGTACCTTTTCATTCACAACATTAGTGTTTTTTCTTTTTTTGTATCTTATCTATTTTTTCTTTTTGCCTGGATGATTGGGAGGGAAACACTTAGCAACATGGTGAAGTTCAAAGAGATTCCCCAGGGAACTATGAGAGTTGAGAAGCTAAGTAATGTTTTAGATTTTAAGAGATAAATATGAAACATTTTTGAATATTTGGAGCCCTTATTTACAGCTCTGATGATAAAGATCTTGGTTCCTTGGGGAAAGTAACAAATATATATTAAATTTATTTTTAATCCCATAGAGCATGTGCAAACCTTCCAATATTCAGTCGTTCTTTTTTCCTCCTTCTTTTCTCTTTTGGTAGGAGTATATATTGGGGGGGGAGGGTTAAGGGGAGGGGGGAGGGTAGATATTATGTTTACTTTGAAAATTCAATAAAAATTATATATTTAAAAAAAAAAGAAAAAAGCCAAAATAAACTAGCTAATTAATTAGGTGCCACCCGGCAAGTAAATGTCAGCCCAGATCAGAGGCAATCACCTCTGATCTGGTCCGACATTCACGTGCCAGGCGGCACCTAATTAATTAGCTTGTTTATTTCAGCTTCTTTCTTAAAGATGTGCTGGGAGTGTCCCGGCTACCGCTGCATTCTCCGTGAATTGGTACCTGTCCGCGGCCCGGGGGTTGGGGTGGTGGTACACTGGGGTGTCATCTCATCGTCAATCAGGGCAGGCAGGTCATTTTCTTCTATGTCTGCCTGCCTCGATATCAAAGGTCGAGGCTGATGTGGAAGGCTTGAAAAACAACAGTATGCTTGACTGCTAGCCTCAAGCATTTTTCTATCATACAGTTCTTTGTAAGTACTCAAACCATCTTGCAAATATGCCCTAAACCGACGTACCCTTTCAAAATTAAAGTCGTACTTTTCTGCAATAATTGCAGCGAAAATCTCACGCAGTTGCTTCACGTTCAGTTCCTGGATGACGTCACTTTCGGTCCGTTCGCTACTGCATTCGGTTTCAATTGTTATCCTTTCCTCTTCCAACTGCATCAGCTCTTCATCTGTCAGTTCTTGGTCATGGGATGCGAAAACCTCTTCAACATCATCTTCGTCAACTTCGTCAACTTCCACAAGCCAATCCTTACTTTGTTCACCACGATCGAAATGCTTAATTATGTCTAGTTTTACGCTAAGTGTAACACCCTTACGAGCTCTTTTAGGCTTTTCCGATACCTTAGAACTCATCTTGCTAATGGCTGCTCACAGGCACGTGTTTAGGCAATGCCGGCTAGAATGCAGTTCCAGGGGAGGAGCGGCTGCTCGGGGCACGCGCTGCTTTTTATTGCACACTGCCTTTTTTCGTAACAGTGAAAACACATTCTGTTAGCGAAAACAGGGAACTAATGTTGGTCTTTTGTAACAGTGAAGTTTCGTAAAGCGAACATTCGAAAAGCGGGGGACACCTGTAATAATAACGGGGTTGTGGTGTGAGATTTTAATTTCCCAAATATTGATTGGCATCTCCCTAGAGTGAGGGGTTTAGATGGGTAGAGTTTGTTAGGTGTGTTCAGGAAGGTTTCTTAACACAATATGTCAAGAGGAGAGGCTGTACTTGATCTGGTATTGGGAAATGAACCTGGTCAGGTGTCAGGTCTCTCAGTGGGAGAGCATTTTGGAGATAGTGATCACAATTCTATCTCCTTTACCATAGCATTGGAGAGGGGTAGGAACAGAGAAGTTAGGGAAATGTTTAATTGGAGTAAGGGGAAATATGAGGCTATCAGGCAGGAACTTGGAGGCATAAATTGGAACCAGATGTTCTCAGGGAAGCATACGGAAGAATTGCGGCAAATGTTCAGGGGATATTTGCGTGGGGTTCTGAGTAGGTAGGTTCCAATGAGACATGGAAAGGGTGGTAGGGTACAAGATCCATAGTGTACAAAGGCTGTTGTAAATCTAGTCAGGAAGAAAAGAAGAGCTTATGCAAGGTTCAAAAAACTAGGTAATGATAGGAGTCTAGAAGATTATAAGCTAGCAGGAAGGAGTTTAAGAATGAAATTAGGAGAGCCAGAAGGGGCCATGAGAAGACAAACTCCAAGACATTCTACAAGTATGTGAAGAGCAAGAGGATAAGACGTGAGAGGATAGGACCAATCAAGTGTGACAGTGGAAAAGTGTGTATGGAACCGGAGGAGATGGCAGAGGTAATTAATGAATACTTTGCTTCAGTATTCACAACGGAAAAGGATCTTGGCGATTGTAGGGATGACTGGCAGTGGACTGAAAAGCTTGAGAATGTAGCTATTAAGGAGGAGGATATGTTGGAGCTTTTGGAAAGCATCAAGTTGGATAAGTCACCAGGACAGGACAGGATGTACCCCAGACTACTGTGGGAAGTGGAGGAGGAGATTGCTGAACCTCTGGCAGTAATCTTTGCATCATCAATGAGGATGGGAGAGGTTCCAGAGGATTGGAGAGTTGCAGATATTGTTCCCTTATTCAAGAAAGTGAGTAGGGATAGCCCAGGGAATTATAGGCCAGTGAGTCTTACTTCAGTGGTTGGTAAGTTGTTGGAGAAGACCCTGAGGGGCAGGATTTATGAACATTTGGAGAGGAATAGTCAGCATGGCTTTGTCAAAGGCAGGCCGTGCCTCACGAGCTTGATTGAATTTTTTGAGGATGTGACTAAACACATTGATGAAGGTACAGCAGTAAATGTATATATAGTGTATATAGATTTTAGCAAGGTATTTGATAAGGCAGCGGTCCCCAACCACCGGGCCACGGATCAGTACCGGGCCGCGAGGAAGCGATATGAGTCAGCTGCACCTTTCCTCATTCCCTGTCACGCTCTGTTGAACTTTAACATAGGGTTGCCAACTGTCCCGTATTTGCTGGGACATTCCGTATATTGGGCTAAATTGGTTTGTCCCATACGGGACCACCCGTGTCCCGTATTTCCCCCACTAAGGTAGAGCGTTCCTGTGAAACCTTTCATGCCGAAATGGCGTAAAGCGAAGAAGCAATTACCATTAATTTATATGGAAAAAATTTTTGAGTGTTCCCAGACCCAAAAAATAACCTACCATATCATACCAAATAACACATAAAACCTAAAATAATTCTAACATATAGTAAAAGCATTAATGATATGATAAATACACAGCCTATATAAAGTAGAAATAATGTATGTACAGTGTAGTCGGGAAGATTAAGCCTAAACCGATTTGTGGGGGCAAAAAATCGGCACGTACGCGCATGTCACATATGCGAATGTCACTCATGCGCACACAGGAGCCTACGCAAGGCTTCATGGTCATGGTAGTCTTTCTTGGGGTAAACACAAGTGTCCCGTCAACACACACAAAAAATGCTGGTGAACGCAGCAAGCCAGGCAGCATCTATAGGAAGAGTTATAGTCAACGTTTCGGGCTGGGACCCTTCGTCAGGATTTGACTGCTACTTTTGTCCCTTATTTGGGAGTGAGGGAATTGGCAACCCTAACTGTAAAAGACATGTTGAGGTGAGTTTAACCCTACTTGAACACCCCCCTCCCCCACCCGGTTGGCAAGAATATTGTCAATATTAAACCAGTCCACGGTGCAAAAAAGGTTGGGGACCCCTGTGATAAGGTACCCCATGCAAGGCTTATTGAGAAAGTAAGGAGGCATGGGATCCAAGGGGACATTGCTTTGTGGATCCAGAGCTGGCTTGCCCACAGAAGGCAAAGAGTGGTTATAGACAGGTCATATTCTGTATGGAGGCCAGTGACCAGTGGTGTGTCTCGGGGATCTGTTCTGGGACCCCTACTCTTTGTGAATTTTATAAATGACCTAGATGAGGAAGTGGAGGGATGGGTTAGTAAATTTGCTGATGATACAAAGGTTGGGGGTGTTGTGGATAGTGTGGAGGGCTGTCAGACATTGATAGGATGCAAAACTGGGCTGAGAAGTGGCAGATGGAGTTCAACACAGATATGTGTGAGGTGGTTCATTTTGGTACGTCAAATATGATGGCAGAATATATCATTAATGGTAAGACTCTTGGCAGTGTGGAGGATCAGAGGGATCTTGGGGTCCAGGTCGATAGAATACTCAAAGCTGCTGTGCAGGTTGACTCTGTGGTTAAGAAGGCATACAGTGCATTGGCCTTCATCAATCGTGGGATTGAGTTTAAGAGCCGAGAGGTAATGTCGCAGCTATAAAGGACCCTGGTCAGACCCCACTTGGAGTACTGTGCTCAGTTCTGGTCACCTCACTACAGCAAGGATGTGGAAGCCATAGAAAAGGTGCAGAGGAGATTTACAAGGATGTTGCCTGGATTGGGGAGCATGCCTTATGAGAATAGGTTGAGTGAACTCGGCCTTTTCTCCGTGGAGCGATGGAGGATGAGAGGTGACCTGATAAAGGTGTATGAGATAATGAGAGGCATTGATCGTGGGGATAGTCAGAGGCTTTTCCCCAGGGCTGAAGTGGCTAGCATGAGAGGGCATAGTTTTAAGGTGCTTGGAAGTAGGTACAGAGGAGATGTTAGGGGTAAGTTTTTTACGCAGAGAGTGGTGAGTTTGTGGAATGGGCTGCTGGCGACAGTGGTGGAGGCGGAAACAATAGGGTCTTTTAAGAGACTCCTGGATGGCTATATGGAGCTTAGAAGAATAGAGGGCTATGGGTAAAGCCTAGGTAGTTCTAAGGTAAGGACATGTTCGGCACAGCTTTGTGGGCTGAAGGGCCTGTATTGTGCTGTAGGTTTTCTGTCTTTCTCTGAGTGCCCTCTTCTTATTGCTTCCATTGGGAAGGAGGTTCAGGAGCCTGAATGTGCACACACAACAATTCGAGAGCAGTTTCTTCCCGTCTGCCATCAGATTTCTGAATGGACATTGAACTCATGAACACTTCCTCACTACTTTTTTGGTTTTTCTCTTTTTGTACTTAATTCATTTAATCTTAAAATATATTTACAGTTTTCATTATGTATTGCAATGAGCTGCTGCTGCCGCCAAACAACTAACTTCAAGACATACCAGTGATATTAAATCTGATTCTGGTTCTGGACAGCACTGTCTAATACCAGAGGATTGACTTTGAAGGTGATTGGAGGAAAGTATGAGGGGATGTCAGAGAGGTTTTATTTATACAGAGTGTGGTCAGTGCCAGGAGCGCACTGCTGAGGGTGGTGGTAAAGGGAGACACATTATGGACGTTTAAGATAGGCACATAGACGAAAGAAAGATGCAGGGCTTTGTGGGAGGGAAGGGTTAGAATGATCTTTGAGCAGCTCTGCACTGTATTGTGTTATGCAGGGCCCTGCACTGTGCTGTACTGTTCCATGTTTTTCCTGCCAACTTTAGGTTTTCTGCACAGGATTACAGTATTGGAATGTTCCGGAAGTTTGCCACGGAGAACAACTGCCACGTGACTCTGGTCATCCACCCAAGGAAGCAAGAAGATGATAAGGAGCTGCAGACAGCTTCCATCTTTGGATCAGCCAAGGCAAGTCTGGTGGCAGGAGGTAGGCAGGTGAAGGTTCCACGTGGCTGTGCTTGTCCTGCCCTGATGCCTTTCAACTTGCGCCGATTCTGGTTTGCCCTCGAGCCGTCAATCATTGACGCACTCATTCCTGCTCCTGTGTTGCCTCATTTACAGCACAGTGAAGGCCCTTCGGCCCACAATGTTGTGCTGACCTTTTAACCTACTCCAAGATCAACCTAGCCCTTCCCGCAGACATGGGCATCCATTTCTATTTCAACCATGTACTAAGCGTTTTATAAATGTCCCTAATATATCAGCCTCTAATACCACTCCCAACAGTGTGTTCCTCACACTTACTCCTGTACTTCATAGAACAGTACAGCACAGGAACAGGCCCTGTCATGTTAGCCATTTCCATCCTGAGAAAAAGCGCTGGCTGTACACTCTATTTATGTGTATTATCATCTTACACCCCTCTATCAAATAACCTCTCACTCTCCTTCGCTCTAAAGAGAAAATCAATCCTGCAGATCTTGTTCATGATCCTCCAGCCTTCGGAGAAAGACTGTGCGCATTCACCCTCTTTATGCCCCTTATGATTTTATATGACCCTCTAAAATTACCCCTTATTCTCCTGTCTGATCGGAGTGAGCCTGTTTTCATGGTCTTGCTGTGGTGGAGGGGGGTTGGGATGAGGAGATGGAAGATGCTGATCACTTCTCCCTTTGTTTTCCCCTCCAACTTACAGGCCAGCCAGGAGGCCGACAATGTGCTCATCCTTCAGGACAAGAAGCTGGTAACAGGCCAAGGGAAGCGTCACTTGCAAGTAGTGAAGAACCGCTTTGATGGAGACCTGGGTGTCTTCCCGCTGGAGTTTAAGAAGGCCTCAATGACTTTCTCTGTTGTCAAGAGCAAGTCCAAGTTGAAGAAGATGAAAGAAGAGGAGGAGGAGGAGGAGGAGGAAGAGGAGGAGGAGGAGGAGGAGGGCGGCACCACAGCGGTGAAGAAGCCTGGCAAATCCACCAAGTCCCGAGAGAAGAAGCCTGGCAAATCCACCAAGCCCTTGGAGGAGCCTTTGCCTCCCCAGGAGTAGTGAGCAGGCTTGTGGGCTTGGACTGCGCCCTGTGCACCATCTCGTCAGCTGCAGTGACGAAAATCACCTCTGCCTTCGTGCTGGGACTTGCGGGAAGCTTAACAGGTTTTCAGCGTGAAGCAGGATCTCAGACCCAAGAACAGCAAAGACTGGTTGTCCAGCAGCTTACTGTTGGTGATGTTGGAAATGAAGGGACTTTCAAAATAAACTGAAGCACTGTGTTTAACAGGCAGTGGTCACTCGCCTGGTCATGTGTGGTGTGGACTTTAAAATAATCTAGGCACCCCTCCTGAACATCTCACTTGATGGGCGGCATTTCTCAGTGATAGGATTTGCACAGCTCAGCTTCCGGACCTCCCAAGCTGTTCTATTCTGGTGAATTACCAGTGATTTATTGTCACTCTTGTTCTTGTGCCCAGTTTTGTGTTGGTTGCTCCATAAGCATTAACAGAGGGTAGTGGTCAATGACTAGTCTCTGACTAGTGGTGTTCCACATGGGTCCTTTGCTATTTGTGATCTATGTAAGGACTACAGTGAAAATGGGGACAGGTGTGTTAGTAAGTCTGCAGATTATTGATGTTGTGGGTAGCATAGGAAAATGGCAAAGAAGCCATAGCAAACCTGGGCCAAGAGATGGCAGATGGAGTTTAACCCAGCCAAATGCTAGGTATTGCACTGTGGGAGATCAGATATAAGGAGAGTGTACACGGTTAATGGCAAGAGCCTTAACGGTCTTGACGTGTAGAGAGCTTGGGGTCCATGTCCAAAGCTTTGTGAAAGTGGCTACACAGGTTGATAGAGTGCTTAGTTTTATTAGCCAAGGAATTGAGTTCAAGTTGGGAAGTCGCAGCTTTATAAAATTCTGATTGGGCCACATCTGGAGTGTGGTGTTTATTTCTGGTGCCCCATCACAGGTAGGATGTGGAGGCTTTGGAGAGGGTGCAGAAGAGGTTTACCTGGATGCTGTCTGGGCTAGTGGGCTTGGAAAGGTTGGATTTGTTTTCACTGGAGTGCTGGTGGCTGAGGGAAGATCTAATAGAGGTTTATGAGATTATGAGAGGCACGGATAGAGTAGATGGACTATCTTTTTCCCAGCGCTGAAGTGTCTAATACCAGCGGCATGCATTTTGGGTCAGTGGAGTACTTTCAAAAGTATTTGGGACAAGTGTTTTACACAGAGGGTGATGGTTGTGCTACTTGGGGTGGTGGTGGAGACAGGTACAATAGGGATGTTTTAGATTGGCAGATGAATGTGCAGGAAATGGACACTGTGTAGACAGAAGGCACTAGTAGTTCGATGCAACACCACTGGGTCTGTTCCGGTGCTCTACTGGTCTGTTCTCTGTTTGCTCTACCTGAAGTGAAGTTGACTGAGGGCTGATTATCGGGCCAAGATCAAGGGGCAAGCTCCCCTGAATAATCTTCTAGGGAGTCTTGCTTTTCTCTGAGCTCTGTAAGAAGCAGATATCTTTTCTGGGGTCGCCAGTGTTGGTTGTCCTGGAGGTGTTCGATGTAATTGCCCACCTTCGGCCTGAAGCCGTGCTTTGCCTAGACTGACAGAAGAGTGCAACACGGAGTAGGCCTTTCAGCCCATCATGTCCATGCTGACCATGACACCAATTGAGTGCCACGTGGTCTATATCCTTCCTCACCCCGCATGTTCACGTGTCTGTCTAAATGCATCTTAAACACTTGTTGTTTCTGTTTCCACTGCTCTCCCAGCTAGTTTGTGTCAGGCACCTCCCACTCTGTGTGAAACAAAAACTAGCTTAGTAAATCTCCTTCAAACTTCCCTCATTTCACCTTAAAAATACCCCCCCTCCCTTAGTGTTTTACATTTTTATCCTGCGGGGAAAGGACTGCCCTATCTTGGCCTCTCATAATTTCATAAACTTTCAGGTTGCCTCTTAGCCTCCGATGCTCCAACAACAATCCTGTTTTGTTCAACTCTTCTTTACAGCTGATGCTCTCTAATCCAGGCAGCCTCCCAGTGAACCTCCTCTGCGATCTCTCCAAAGCCTCCGCATCCCTCCTGTTAAATGGCAACCAGAACTGCACACAGTACCGTAAAGTCCCACCAACTGGGACAGTAGCTCCCTCTGAGCCACATTCGTGAAGCAGTCTAGCTCACGTTGCTTCTGTTCTCTGCAGTTAGCGGTCTAATGTATCAGCTTCAGTCTAGCAACCAGCTTGTGGTGTTTGCCTTGCTGACACTGAGACCTGATCAGTGCAGTCTTGAGAGATTTATTTTGTTCATGACAACTCTTTTTAAAAAGGGTCTCAGCCCCAAACGTCGACAGTTCTCTCTTTTCCCAGTCTGCTGAGTTCCCCTGGTATTTTGTGTGTATTGCTTTGGATTTCCAGCATCTGCAGATTTGCTTGTGTTTGATCTTTTGAAATGGATTAGATACAAGGGACTGCAGATGCCGGAATCTGGAGTAATAAACAATCTGGTGGAGGAGCAGCCGGGGGTAGAAAGAAATTGTGGAGTTTCAAGTTGAACCAAGCACCAGGACTGAGAGGAGAGGGGAGATGGTCTGTCTAAAGAAGCAGTGGGGTGAGCGGGGTGAATGAGAAGGGCCAAAGGTGACTTGTGGATTAAAGGGTTGAAAAGGATGACAGTCAGATGGAGACAGGTTGGGAGTGGAGTTGGATTAAAGATGGAGACAAAGAAGAGAGGCAGGTGGGGAGAGGGGAGACTGAAGGTGGAGATTTCTACTGGAGGATGATGGGCAGGAACACAAAGAGCTATTGGTGCTGGAATCTGACAAGACCATAAGCCATAGGAACAGAATTAGGCTATTCGGCCCATCGAGTGTGCTCCATCATTTCATCGTGGCTGATTTATTTTCCCTGTCAATCCCATTCTCCCGCCTTCTCCCTGTAATCTTTGACTCCCTAGAACCTATCAACCTCTGCTTTATATATACCCAATGATTTGGCCTCCACAGAATCTGTGGCAATAAATTTCTTTATGCTCTGGCTAAAGGAATTCCTTTCACATCTCTGTTCTAAAGAGACATTAATGTATTCTGAGGCTGTGACCTCTGATCCTAGACTCTCCCATTATAGGAAACGTCCTCTCCACATCCACTCTATCTTGGCCTTTCTGGTCTAACTAGTTAAGTAAGGAAGGTGATAATAGAAATTATCGGGGGAGAGGTGAAAGGCCGATAGAATCAGAATCCGACGGTGGTTGGCATTTTGGGGGTGTGGGGTGTGGAGTAAGGCTGTGGGTATCAGGTTGGTAGAATGAGAAGGGAGACAAAACTTGCTGAAGGGGGGAATGTTGAAGAGGACTGGGGGAGGATTGGAAAGAGGGGGTGGGGTTACCTCCCATTGGAAAATTCACTGTTTATACCGTTGGGCTGCAGATTACTCAGATAGAATAGGAGATGATGTGCCTCCTGTTTGCATTGGCAGTGGAGAAGATGAGGATGGACATGTCAGTGCAGAGGGTAGCTACGTTGCTGCAATATGAATTCTGATATTATTTAATACTGTATATAACTTTTTAAAGTGTCAGAGTACAAAATGTGCTGCTATTTTATAGTTAAAGTACAACTCCTTATTAGATTATTTTATCTGGAGTTGTAAAAACAAGTACTTTTAATAATTGGATATTTGGAGTCCATGCATTTCTGATGTTATATTTTATTATAAAGTAGAACAAAATCCACTGATTCACTTGTAAGATTTGTTGTATCTTGAAGCTTTTATGATTCAAAGGTTCCTCAGAAGTTAAGAATGAGGTGTAAAACTGGTTTGTCCAAGCAGACTCAGTGAGCTGAATGGCCTAATTCTGCCTCAATGTCTTGTGGTTTTATTAAGTGTTACAAAAACAAAGATGATGGAAGAGAAAAGCATGCTGAGAGACAGAGGGAAAGAGAAACAAAGGTGGTTCTGGATTTCTCGTGTCAAACCACTGATCCCTTTGAAATTAAATCAAATTTGAAATCGAACCAGTTAAGTAGCCAGATTGAAGTAATGCGACACCCACCACTGAAACCAGGAAGTCTGCAGGAAAGCAGAGGCATCTGTAACCACTATAAAACACACTGAACAATTTGTGTAGAGAGCTGATTATATAAAAATACAAACAAGCAGAAGAAAATTAATTTTACAGCCCAATCCCACAGACTGTAGAACTGAAGGTGCTCACCTTAACTAGAAGCTGGGAAATATGAAATGTAAACCACAAGACATATGAGCAGAACTAGGCCTTTCATCCCATCAAATCTGCTCCGCCATTCCATCATGACTGATTTATTATCCCTCTCAATCTCATTCTCTCCATAACTTCGATACCATTACTAATTAAGAACCTATCAAACTCTGCTTTAAACATAGCCAGTGACCTGGCCTCCACAGCCACCTGTGGTAATAAATTCCACAAGTTCATCATCCTCTGGCTAAAGAAATTCCTCCTCATCTCTTTTCTAAAGGGATGGCCCTCTATTCTGAGGCTGTGCCCTCTGGTCCTGGACTTCTCCCCTACAGGAGACGTCCTCTCAGCTTCCAGTCTCTCTAGGCTTTACAATATTCATTTCGGTAGGAAGAAGCATAGGGAAAACCTCTGCTGTGGACCTGACAGGAATATAGAACTGGTGTCATTTTTGTTATTCACGTCCTCTGTGGCCCTTGGACAGCTGTTGTACAACTAAATTACTGGAATGTAAGATTAGGAGCTGCCAGATTGAACATAGAAAGCTCCAACAAGCAGTCTACTGGGGTATTCAGGTCAAGCTTTCATCCTCTTCGTCCCAGGAGTGGGACTCGACGTATTGTTTTGACCTTTTGGTTCATAGGCGAGACTGTGGACAGAGCAGCTCATAGACTAACTAGATCGGTTACCCCATTAACAGGAGATTCTGCAGATGCTAAAATTCAAGATTATTTATTGTCACTCTTCAGTACACAATTGTAAAGGAGAACGAATGATGATTGCTCCAGATCTGATACAGCACAAGAAACACAACCAGCATGAAGAACACAACAAAAAGCAATGAATATAAAAGCAGTCCTATAAAACACAACGTACAAATAACTGAGTGTGACCATATATACACAAGATTAGCCTGGATGCATAGAATCAGGAAAGGACATGTCCTGGGTGCTGGAGGTCCTTTATTAAGGATGCTGCCTTTCTGAATCACTGCTCCTTGAAGATGTTCTGGATACTTTGTAGGGTAGTACCCAAGATGGAGCTGACTAAGTTTACGACACTGTGGCTTCTTTCAGTCCTGTGCAGTAGCCACCTCCCCACCATACCAGACAGTGATGCAGTCTGTCAGAATGCTCCCCATGGTACATCTGTAGGAGTTTTCGAGTGTTTTAGGTGAGAAGCCTAACCCGGTCATTAAACATGTGAAACCCACTATTAAGATCTGGCTGGAGGGTGCTGACTCTGCTCTTCAGCACCAATTCCAGCACACAGACTGGAGCACGTTTGCTGCCCATGCCACACAGATTCTCAGATTAACATTGATTTATACACCAACTCTGTCCTTGAGCACATCAACAAGTGTGTAGATAGAGTGACATCACAAAAACAAATAAAAGTTTTCCCCGATCAGAAACCATGGATGAACAGAGAAGTTCGCCTCCTGCTCAAAGCCAGAGATTCAGTTTTCAGGTCTGGAGACCGGGAGGCTTACAGCTCAGCCAGGGCCAACCTGAGGAGGGGCATCTCTCAGGCTAAGCACATATACAAACATAGAATCGAGGAGCATTTCAACTCGGACCCCCAGCGCATGTGGCATAGCATACAGGTCATTACAGACTTCAAACCACCTAGTACCGTGCCCCCTTCCAGATCTGCTTCCCTCCCTGATGAGCTCAATTACTTCTACGCTCACTTTGACCGCAAGAACAAGGAGGTCACCCTCAAAGCAGATCTCCCACCTGGTGAACTGCCTCTCTCACTTTCCACCTCTGATGTTTGCACCACCCTGAGCATGGTGAATGTACAGAAGGCGGCTGGTCTGGATGGAATACCTGGCCATGTGCTCAGGGCAGTTGGCCGGGGTCTTCACAGACATTTTTAATCTGTCCCTGACTCAGGCAGTTGTCCCCACGAGCTTCAAGATCGCCACCATCATGCCAGTGACAAAGCTTTCCACTGCCATGGGCCTGAATGACTTCCGTCCAGTTGCACTCACCCCCATCATTGCAAAGTGCTTTGAGAGACTGGTTCTATCACATTTGAAATCCTGTCTGCCCACTACCCTGGACCCCCATCAATTTGCCTGTTGCACCAACAGATCAACAGAGGACGCCACCTCCATGGCACTTCACTCTGCCCTGACCCACCTGGACAGCCCCAACTCATCCCTCTGCAATTAGACCTTGGACTTTCTGACTAACAGACCCCAATCAGTTAAGTTAGACAACCCCTCCTCTCCTCCTCCGCTCTCACCCTGAACACCGGCGTGCCTCAAGGCTGTGTGCTGAGCCCTCTTCTGTACTCCCTTTTCACCTATGACTGTATTCCCGTACATGGTTCTAACTCCATAATCAAGTTCACAGACAACACCATGGTGGTTGGCCTGATCAGAGGGGATGACGAGACGGCCTACGGGGACGAGGTCTGGCACCTAGCCCCTCAGCCCTTCTCGCCAGGGAGGTAATGGCGGCTACCAACTCGGAGGTCTCACCTCTAGCTGGGGGACGGGGCCTGACCCAATCCTTCCCACTCTGACCCCTCTTGCCCCTCCTCCCTCATTACCCCAAGAACTCGTTCCCTCGCAAATTCCTTCAACCCTCCACCCCTGGCTACTGGCACCTCCCCTGGTGCCTCATCAAACTCTTCCTCCAGTGTCTCCTCACATTCGTCCTCCGGGAAGGTGTGGAAGCCCCACGGCCCCACCTCCCCTGGGACGCTGACCATCGCGGGCAGTTCCAATGTCATGACGTCAGCACTCGTACGAACCAACACCAAACTGGATTCCATCACTTTACCGCACCTTCTAGCTATGCGCTCTACCTTGCCAATAGCTTTAATCAGACTCAACCCTCGCACTAGCACTTCTTCCGAAGTGCGAAAAATCCACCCCACTTAACACGCTCGCATGATTCACCGGTACTTCCTCGGACTCACACCAGCTTGCAATCTTATCCCGGTCCATCTCCGCACTAACTTATGTGGCGATTTACACAGCTTCCACAGAATCCAATCCTGGACGAGCCCCCACAAATGTAACACTCAGGGCTATCGGCTCATGTTCATCCAGGGGAAACCCCGTCTGCCCGCCAAACCGTGTCTCATGTTTTGTGTAGTTGCTGTGTAATGCACCCTGGTTCAAACTCACACCTCAAATATCAGACAGCACACAATGTACAATTTACAGATTACACTTTACAGATCTTACTGGAACTATGTAATTAATAGAGATACAATATAAAAAGACAGTAAAAGGCGCCAAACTTATCAGAGTTCAACCACTTCGTGCACAACCGTTGGAGCTCAATTAGTGGGGTCTTCTTTCCACCAAGTGATCTCCTCCGACCCCCTCAATCTGCCACCTGGAACCAACCATGGTGGTCGACCAGAGCACGTCCAGCACGTTCTTCCTCTTCGGTTTTCCTCCCAAAAAAAACCCACCAAACCACACGGTTCCCAGACATATGAGACAGAATATCACCCACAAAAAGAATAACATGGACACTCATTGGTTCATTCCCTCTCTTATCCAATAATAACCCAAACAAGCAGGGAGAGAGAGAACTCCTTACATTGCAGTTATTATTACAGAAAAGCCATTTTATATAACATACAAAGAAGCCATTTTAGACAGCAGCAGCTGGTGTAACCAAGACCCAGTTACATGTGGGCTATCTGCTGGCATTGAGGTGGGGCATGGACTGCAGAGGTTGGGAGTGATCTCACCCAGTCAGACATCTGTCAAATGCAGCCAGAAAATTTAGGGTCTATTTCCTTCATGATGAATAATACGCCTTTTCTATCACTTGTGGCATCTGGCACATTTGTTGTTTGGCTTGGACAGAATCTACTTCTGACTCACTAACAGTACAGGATGTCCTTGCATAAGAATGTGAGAAATTGGGGCAGGAGTAGGCCATCTGGCCCGTCGAGCCTGCTCCACCATTCAATAAGATCTTGGCTGATCTGGCCATGGACTCATCTCCACCTACCTGTCTTTTCCCCATAATTCTTAATTTCCCTCTATGCAAAAATCTATCCAACCTTGTTTTAAATATATTTACTGAGGTAGCCTCTACTGCTTCTTTGGGCAGAGAATTCCAGAGATTCACCACCCTCTGGGAAAAGCAGTTCCTCCTCATCTCCATCCTAAATCTACTCCCCCAAGTCTTGAGGCTATGTCCCCTAGTTCCAGTCTTACCAACCAGTGGAAACAACTTTCCTGCCTATATCTCATCTATCCCTTTCATAATTTGATATGCTTCTATAAGATCTCTTCTGAATTCCGGCGAGTACAGTCCCAGGCGACTCAATCTCTCCTTATAGTCTAACCCCCTCATCTATGGAATCAACCTGGTGAATGTCCTCTGCACTGCCTCCAAAGCCAGTATATCCTCCTTCAAGTAAGGAGATCAGAACTGCACACAGTACTCCAGGTACGGCCTCACCAGTGCTCTGTACAGTTGCAGCATAACCTCCCTGCTCTTAAATTCAATCCCTCTAGCAATGAAGGCCAACATTCTATTTGTCTTCTTGATAGCCTGCTGTACCTGCAAATCAATCTTTTGTGATTCATGCACAAGCACTCCCAAGTCCAGCATGCTGCAATTTTTTACCATTTAAATAATAATCTGCTCTTTCAATTTTTCTTCTAAAGTAGAAGACCTCACATTAACCAACATTGTATTCCATCTGCCAGACCCTTGCCCACTCACTTAACCTATTTCTATCTCTCTGCAGACTCTCCGTATCCTCTGTACAATTTGCTTTTCCACTCAATTTAGTATCATCAGCAAACTTAGATACACCACACTTGGTCCCCTCGCCCAGATCGTTAATGTATATCATGTACAGTTGTGGGCCCAGTTCCAACCTCTGCAGCACACCGCTCACCACTGCCGCTTTCTATTGGTAAACCAATCCTCTATCCACGCGAATACATCACCCCGACTCTATGCATCTTTATCTTATGGATGTCTTTTATGTGGCACCTTATCAAACCCTTTCTGGAAATCCAAGTAAATAATGTCCATCTGTTCCCCTCCATCCACTGCGCTCATTATATCCTCAAAAAACTCCAGTAAGTTTGTCAAACAGGACCTGCCTTTGTTGAGTCCATGCTGGTTCACCTGATGGATCCACTTCTTTCCAGATGCCTTGCTACTTCTTCTTTAGTGATAGCTTCACGCATTTTCCCAACTACAGATGTTAAACTGACTGGCCTATAGTTACCTACCTTTTGCCTACATCCTTTTTTGAACAATGGCATAACATTCACCGTCTTCCAATCCACTGGGGCCTGGCCAGAGTCCAAAGATTTTTGGTAAATCATCACCAAAGCCTCTACTACAGTTACTGCCATTTCCTTTAGTACCCTGGGATGCATTCCATCAGGACCAGGCAGGGGCAGTGCTAGCTGGGTCTATAGCCCCAGCAGAAATTGCAATAGCACCACCAAGAAATTAACTGCAGCTGCTTTGCTTTCTCTGTATAGTTTTGAATACAGCTTGTTTCTCCAGTTGATCTAGTGAAACAGTGCCCCCTATTACCATAGCACCCACACAGCAATAAAGTTATGAACTCTGTCAGATCCACTCTACACTTCTGCTTATTCATTCGTTGTCAATGTCTTGCTGTTGCTGTGCTCAGATCAGTTAAGCTGATCTAAGATCACTTAAGGTGGTGACGTCACTCACTCCTCACTCTCACTCACACGAGAGATTGATAGTATACATTCAGGTGCAGATCCGTGGTCTCGCGAGACTAACGGATGCCACACACACACACACACACACACACACACACACACATTGTGCTTTTACAAGCTAGCGTTGACCTGGCATGTGCATTATCTTGGCGGGCGTGACAAATGGATGGATTTTTAGTGAGAAAACGGCCTCATCCAGAGGAATCAGTGGTGTCTTAGCATGAGCTTGTCTTAATTGAAAGTGACATGCAGAAAGGAGTAAGTGGGGATGAGGACGACAGCAGTTCACCGAAGGAGTGTGAGGGCGAACAGAGAACGTGGATGAAGCTGTTCTTAGTGTGAGTGGGAATACTGTTAGCGATGTTAGCCAGCAGCCTGAAGAAGGACCCCATTGGCCAGCATTGAAAAAGTACCCTTCGCAACAGTTTGGCAATCAGCAAAGGAGTTTTATTCGTGGCTGGTTTGACTGACTGGAATATTTGATCACAAAAGATATTACGTTCTGCTTCGCATGCAGGCATTTCCTGTGTGGAGGACATGGGTTCCATTCTGAGTCTACCTTCATTGTCACCGGTTACTGCAACTGGCGGAAAGCTACAACAGTTTTCAAAACCCACCATGTAAGTGCAGCTCATAAGTTTGCGATGGAGGCATGGGCCGAATTCAGATTGAGAAAACAAGACAGTTCAAGATTGGGAAATATGCTTGACAAAGGACATGCAAAGATTGTCAAAGAAAATCGTGAGTATATGAGAGCAGTGGTTGAGTCTCTACGCTGTACTGCGTGTCAAGGCATTGCCCAGCGAGGACACCGGGAGAATGATGGATCTGGCAATAGGGGAAACTTTGTTGAGTTGCTCAGTGTAATTGGGAAGTTTGATAAGACTGTAGCTAAAAAAAAAAATAGAGGACAATCCTGGAAATGCAAAACAACACCCATCATGATATCCAAAATGAAATTATGGGTATTCTGGCAGATATGGTCAGATGTCAAATAAGTGCAGAGATCAAGGAGGCTGGATATTTTGCCATCATGGTGGATGAAAGTAAAGACTTGACTAAAAAGGAGCAAATATCAGTGGTGGTGCTGTATTTGAATAACGAAACAGTGCTTGAAGAATTTTTGCACTTCTCTCTTCGGATCAAGAAGACAGCGGTAAGAGGCTAAGGATTTCCAGCGAGAAGACATTTTATTTCTCGGAGTAGAAGCGAGGCCAGACTGCGCAGGCGCATGACGTCAGCCAGTTGAGCGCGAACAGTTTAAAAAGAAAACTGCCATATTCAGCGGGCTGCGGAGTGAGAGGGTGCAGAGTGAAAGGGCTTTGGCTCAACAGGCTTCGGCGGAGACGGGAAGAGGCTTCCTGCGACCGTTGAGTCTCATAGTAACGGAGTAAGTTACAGTTTTTTGGTATTTAGTACAAACAGTAGCATTAGAGGTATGCATCTAGGATTAGTGTTGTGCTTGGAGTGCCAGATGTGGGGACCCTGGGAGACTCCCAGCCTCCCCAAGGATTACATCTGCACCAGGTGCACTGAGACGAGGCTCCTGAAGGACCGTGTTAAGGTGCTGGAGATGGAAATAGATGACTTTCGGCTAATTAGGGAAAGTGGGGAGGTGACAGATACTACCTATAGAGAGGTAGTGGATAGCACCCCTGTGACAGTCCCCCTCAGAAACCGATATATCGTTTTGGATACTGTTGAAGAGGCAGACCTGACAAAGGAGGACCACAGTGAACGAGACTCTGGCATTCTGCCCAGTGCCGAAATCAAGAGAGCAAGAAGAAATGCGGTAGTTATAGGGGACTCCATCGTAAGGGGGACGGACAAGAGATTCTGCGAGCCGGACAAGGATACCCGGATGGTGTGTTGCCTCCCTGGTGCCCAGGTATGGGATGTCTCAGATCGAGTCCAGAGTATTCTGAAGAGAGAGGGCGAGCTGCTGGAAGTCTTGGTACATGTTGGTACCAATGACATAGACAGAAAAAGAGAGGAGGTCCTGAAGAAAGATTACTGGGAGCTAGGAAGAGAATTGAAAAGCCGGACCTCCAGAGTAATAATATCAGGATTGCTGCCTGAGCTGCACGCTAATGATGGTAAGAATAGCAGAATTAAGCAGATGAATGTGTGGCTAAGTAACTGGTGCAGGGGGCAGGGCTTCAAATTCTTGAATCATTGGGATCTATTTTGGGGAAGGTATGACTTGTACACAAAAGATGGATTACACCTGAACCCAAAAGGTACTAATATCCTAGCGGGATTGTTTAATATAGCTGTTAGGGAGGGTTTAAACTAAGTTGGCAAGGGGAAGGAAACCAAGGTGTTAGGGTCGAGGAAGAGGAAAATAGAAATAAGTCAAAAATACTGTGCAGCAAAGATGGCAAGAAGGACAAGGCCGGAGAATATACAGGATAATTTGCTGCAAAATAGAAATATAGCAAAATCAGCAACAGATACTGATCTAAATGTACTGTACTTAAATGCACGCAGCATTAGAAATAAAGTGGATGACCTTGCTGCACAGCTGCAGGTTAAAAGGTGTGACATTATGGCCATCACCGAGTCATGGCTAAATGATGGATGTGATTGGGAGCTGAATATCCAAGGATACACAGTGTACAGGAAGGATAGGAAGGTAGGTAAAGGAGGTGGTGTGGCCCTGATGGTAAGTAACGATATCAAATCAATAGAAAGAAGGGACATAGGATCAGAAGAGGTAGAATCCTTATGGGTAGAATTAGGAAATGGCAAGGGTAAAAAGACACTAATAGCAGTTATATACAGGCCTCCAAACAGCATTCGGGATGTGGACTACAAGTTGCAGCTGGAAATAGAAAAAGTGTGTCAGAAGGAAAATGTCAAGATAATTATGGGGGATTTTAATATGAAAGTGGATTGGGAAAGTCAGGAAGGTAATGGGTCTCAGGAAAGGGAGTTTGTAGAATGCCTACAGGATGGCTTTTTGGAGCAGCTTGTCCAGAAGCCCACCAGGGGATCGGCTGTTTTGGATTGGGTGCTGTGTAACGAACCTGAGGCGATTAGGGAGCTGAAGGTAAAGGAACCCCTTGGAAGTAGTGATCATAATATGATTGAGGTCAGTTTCAAATTTGAAAAGGAGAAGCTGGTATCAGGTGTATCGATATTTCAGTGGAACAGGGGAAATTACAGTGGTATGAGAGAGGAACTGGCCCAAGTCGATTGGAAAAGTAAGCTAAATGGAGGGACGGCAGAGCAGAATTGGATGAAATTCCTACAAAAAATAAGGAAAATGCAGGAAAAATATATTCCAAGAAAAAAGAAAATCATGAATGGAAAAATGGCACAAATGTGGCCAACGAGAGAGGTTAAGGCAAAAATAAAAGCAAAAGGAACAGCGTACAAGGAAGCAAAAATTAGTGGGAAAAATGAGGACTGGAAGACTTTTAAAAACTTACAGAAGGAAACTAAGAAAGTCATTAGGAAAGAAAAGATGAATTATGAAGGGAAGTTGGTGATTAACATAGAAAAGGATACTAAGAGTTTTTTTAAATATCTGAAGAGTAAAAGAGTGACAAGGGTAGATACGGGACCGATTGAAAATGATGCTGGAGAAATTATAATGGATAACAAAGAGATGGCGGAGGAACTGAATGAGTATTTTGCATCAGTCTTCACAGTGGAAAACATGAGAAATATACCTGATAGCCAGTGGTATCAGGGAATAGAATTAGGTACAGTCAAGATTACTAGAGAGAAAGTGCTTGGGAAGCTAAGTGGACTAAGAATAGGTAAGTCTCCAGGTCCGGATGAGGTGCACCCAAGGGTTCTGAAGGAGGTGGCTTTGGAGATTGTGGAAGCATTGGAAATGATCTCCCAGGAATCAATAGACTCTGGCATGGTTCCGGAGGACTAGAAGGTCGCAAGTGTAGTTCCGTTATTTAAGAAAGGAAGGAGGCAGCAAAAGAAAATTATAGACCTATTAGTCTGACATCGGTAGTTGGAAAGATATTGGAGTCAATCCTCAAGGACGAGGTTATGAAATACCTCGAGGTGCATGACAAGATAGGCCGAAGCCAGCATGGTTTCATGAAGGAAGATCCTGTCTCACCAACCTACTGGAATTTTTTGAGGTAATCTCGAATAAGATTGACAAGGGAGAAGCTGTGGATGTTGTGTATTTGGATTTTCAAAAGGCCTTCGATAAGGTGCCGCATATGAGGCTGCTTAATAAGATGAGAGCCCATGGAATTATAGGAAAGATATTGAAATGGGTGGAGCATTGGCTGATAGGCAGAAAGCAAAGGGTGGGAATAAAGGGATCCTAATCTGGTTGGTTGCCGGTTACTAGTGGTGTTCCACAGGGGTTGGTGTTGGGGCCGCTTCTTTTTACGATGTATATCGACGATTTGGATTATGGATTAAGTGGTTTTGTGGCTAAGTTTGTGGATGACACCAAGATAGGTGGAGGAGCAGGAAGTGTTGAAGAAACGGAAAGGTTGCAGAGAGACTTAGTCAGTTTAGGAGAGTGGGCAAAGAAATGGCAGATGAGATACAACGTTGACAAATGTACAGTTGTACATTTTGGAAGAAGAGATAATTGGGCAGATTATTATTTAGATGGGGAGAAAATTCAAAAATCGGAAGTGCAAAGGGACTTGGGGGTCCTCGTGCAGGATAACCTAAAGGTTAACCACCAAGTTGGATCGGCAGTAAGGAAAGCGAATGCTATGTTGGCATTCATTTCAAGAGGAATAGTGTATAAGAGTAAGGAGGTGTTGATGAGGCTCTATGGGGCATTAGTGAGACCTCATTTGGAATACTGTGTGCAGTTTTGGGCCCCGTATCTTAGAAAGGATGTACTGATGTTGGAGAGAGTTCAGAGAAGATTTACGAGGATGATTCCTGGAATGCAGGGGCTAACATATGAGGAGCGTTTGTCGGCTCTTGGACTGTATTCATTAGAGTATAGAAGAATGAGAGGGGATCTCATAGAAACATTTTGAATGTTGAAAGGGTTGGACAGAGTAGATGTGGAAAGGTTGTTTCCCTTGGTGAGTGAGTCCAGGACAAGAGGCCACAGTCTTAGAATTAGAGGGTACCCAGTTAAAACAGAGATGAGGAGAAATTTTTTTAGCCAGAGGGTTGTGGATTTGTAGAATTTGTTGCCACATACAGCTGTGGAGGCCCGATCATTGAGGGTGTTTAAGGAGGAGATTGACAGGTATCTAACTAGTCAGGATATCAAGAAATATGGGGAAAAAGCCGGAAATTGGAACTAGATGGGTGAATAGTTTAGCTCATGGGGGAGCTGCGGAGCAGACTCGATGGGCCGAATGGTCTACTTCCGCTCCTTTGTCTTGTGATCTTGTGACTCCAGCAGAAGGGTTGGACGCAGAGTCGCTTCTTAAAAGCATTGAACAGACACTCGCCCAGTGTGTTATTGATAAGAACGCGTGTATAGGTCAGTATAGGTCCTCATGAGAACGGAGTTTCTCTTGCCTCAGACACGTCAAAAACTGCTTAAGGAATAGCAGCGGCAATGCTCGGAACTGCAACTTGTCTCTGTTGGCCATAAACAGCCGGAGGACCAAGGCACTTGACATCCAGAAAATCTTTGATTCTTTCGCCACCAATCACAACAACAGACGGATTGTGCTTCTCTGAAAACATTAATGGTGAGTGCAGTTGATTTTTTAAAAATTTGGGCCAAGACTAATGCTGATTATTGTTATTATTATTTTGTGGTGGATACCCCATAGTCCTTATGTTTCCTGCAAATCCTAAAATATTACATTTACTGCTATTAAGCCTAATGGTTTTGCTAAGACTTACAAGTGGTGATTCTGTTGATTTTTGTTTTAAATTCAATTAATTGAGGTATTTGTCCAACTCCTGGTAAAGCCTTGCATCTGTTGTTTGCCTTATTTGACTTTAATAACGGTGTATCTTTTGGCATTGCTGTCTATGTAATGCGAATAGCAGTGGGTTCATGTTGTGTTTTTCAGTTGAAAAGCATGCATTTGACGCCGATTGCGGGATTGGTGCGTGATTCACGTTGTCCGCTGTTGCTCGGATGCTCTGTTTGCTTCTTTTTGTTTATGCTCCGTGTAGCCCAGGTTGTCTCTGATGCTGTTGACACTGTAACAGTTCACTTCTATATTAGATCTATCAATTGCTGTTGCTTGTGAATCAACAGAGGCATTTATAGTAGGCACATAATGCTTGAAACTGACTTTTTAACGCCTCGCGTCTCATCTTGCGAATACATATTACCATCCTCAGCACCATCACTGAATCATTCAGCCCCTCCGTAGCACCAGCAAGAAAAAATCTCTGGCGCCACCACTGAGACCAGGGGACTTGTCTATCTTCAGGCCCACAGGTTTGCTCAGCACTACATCTTTAGTGACAGCTATTGTATCGAGGTCCTCACCTCCCATTGCATCCATAACATCTCTCTTTGGCATGTTAGATGTGTCCTCCACTGTGAAGGCCAACACAAAATAGTCATTCAAAACCCCGGCCACTTCCTCATTACCCAATATCAGTTCCCCCTTATCGTCCTCCAAGGGATCTACATTCACTTTAGCCACCCTTTTCCACTTTATATAATTATAAAAACTTCTACTATCCATTTTTATATTTTGTGTTAGTTTATTTTCAGAATCTAGCTTCCCTTTCTTTATTGCTTGCTTAGTGGTTCTTTGTTGCTTTTCAAAGTTTTCCCAATCTTCCAGTTTCCCACTACTCTTGGTGACTTTGTATGCTCGAGCTTTTAGTTTGATACCTTCTTTTATTTCCTTAGTTATCCAAGGCTGGCTCTGCCCACCCTTACTGTCCTTGCTTTTAACTGTGTGACAAAAGAACCAGTTATCAGAAGATTGATGCCGATAAGAGGACAGTGGGGGAACCTTCAAGAGATGTTAATGAGAGACGAGAGGGATTAACGGAAAGGAGACACGGTTCCGAGTATTGTCAGAGACCGGTGCCTTTGAACCCTGAACTGTTTGAAGTTTGATGGACAGGTGATACCCCAGCAGGGGGATAAAAAGGGACAGGTTCGCTAAGGCAACAGACACACGACTCCACGAGGTAACGAGACCCTGGAAGCGGTGTGCCTCCACAAGTTGCTGGGAGTTTTGGAGGTCTGGTCGCGGGTCCAGCCATAGACGCACAGGGTAGAAAGGTGCGGGTCGGCGGGAACCTGGTGTGTGTGTCCACCCTTGCCTGAATGCTGGGTTCACCGCAGAAGAACGATCGTATCTGGAATGGAGGGGTCAAAGTTGGTGACCTCAGGAGACATTACAAAGGGCTCGCCCGAAAGCTGATTGCGAGGAATATCGAAGGTCTGTTTGGAATCCGATTTGAATATTCATTTGTTCTCTCTCCCCCCCCCCGCCCCCAACGGCACAACAGTGATTACTGTGAACTGAACTGAACTCAATTGAACTGAACTTTGCGTCACTTAAAACTGGTCATTTATCCCTAGACAACGATAGAGCTTGATTGATCCTGTTATCTTAATTCTGTGTACATGTGTGTTTATCATTGCTGAACTGTTGCATTTATTATCCTTTTGATTAGAGTACTGTGTTGCTTATTTCTTTAATAAAACTTTCTTAGTTCCAGTAATCCAGACTCCAACTAAGTGGTCCATTTCTGCTGGCTTGGCAACCCAGTTACGGGGTACGTAACAACTGGAATACACTTTTGTTGAGCACTGTGAAAAATCTCTTTGAAAGTCTTCCACTGTTCCTCAACCGTCCCACCAAATAGCCTGTGTTCCCAGCCTACACTAGCCAAATCCTCACTCATCCCATTGTAGTCTCCATTGTTTAGGCATAATACATGTACACTGGTTTTAGATTGAACTATTGCACCCTCCATTTGTATGAAAAACTCAATCATACTGTGATCACTCTTTACAAGAGGATCCCTAACTACGAACTCACTAATTTTACCTGTCTCATTCTACATGACCAGATCTAAGATAGCATGTTACTTGTAGGTTCAGTAACATGCTGTTAAAGAAAACCATCATGGATGCATTCTCTGAAGTCCTCCTCAAGACTGCCTCGACCAACTTGATTCACCCAACCTATGGGCAAGTTAAAGTCTCCCATGATAACTGCTGTTCTGTTCTTATATGCCTCAGAGATTTCTCTGTTTATTGCCTGTGCCACTGCAATGTTATTATTCAGTGACATATAGACAACTCCCATCAGTGATTTTTTTCCCTTTACTATTCCTAATCTCTACTCAGAAGGACTCAACATTCTGCTCCTTAGATTTTATATCATCTCTCACTATCTCCCTGATCTCATCCTTACTTAAGAACACTACCTCACCCCCCTACCTTCCTGCCCATCCTTCCGTATTACCCGATATCCTCGGATATTTAATTCCCAATCCTTTCCACCCTGCAACCATGCCTCTGTAATGGCCACTAAGTCATACCTCTTTGTACTGATTTGAGCCACGGGTTCACTGACCTTGGATCGAATACTACGGGCTTTCAGATAAAGTGCCCTTACACTCATTGTGCATTTAAAATCTTGTAATCATTTACTCTTTTGCATTTGACTTTTCTTCACTCCACTCTTAATTTTCTTTCTCTTTATCTGCACTTTTCTCTTTCACTTTATCCATACTTCTCGAATCTGTTGAACCCACCCCTCTACTATTTAGTTTAAAACCTCATCCACAGCCCAAGTTATATAATTTGCTGGGATCCAGGTCCCATCATGGTTCAGGTGTAGCCCATCCCAATGGTACAGCTCCCTCCTTCCCCAATACTGGTGCCAATTTCCCATGAATTCAAACCCACTTCTCCCACACCAATCAATGAGCCATGCATTTAACTCTTTAATCTTCTTGACCCTATGCCAGTTTGCATGTGGCTCAGGTAGTAATCCAGAGATTACCACCTTTTTGGTTCTGCTTTTTAATTTAGTCCCTAGCTGCTCAAATTCCCTCAGAAGAACCTCTTTCCTCATTCTACCTACGTCGTTGGTACCTACATGGACCATGAAACTGGATCTTTCCCCTCCCACCGCAAATTCCTCTACAGGTCAGATAAGATGTCCTGAACCCAGGCACCAGGCAGGCAACACAGCCTTTGGGACACTCTATCCCTGTGACAGAGAACTCTGTCCATTCCCCTGACTATACTATCTCTAATTACCACTACATTTCTTTTCTCTCCCCCCTGTTGAATGTCTCCCTACTGTGTCACAGTTAGGCTGCTCATCCTTCCTACAGCCCCCACTCTCATCCACACAGGGAGCAAGAATCTCAGACCTGTTGGACAAGCTCAAGGGCTGAGGCTCCTCCAGCACGGTCTCTTGGATCCCACTAATCACCTCACTCGCAGTAACACCCTCTTATCTCTGACCAGAATGAATTTGAGGCAGCTAATCTACTGGATGTGACTAACCCCTGAAACAGAGAATCCTCCTAACTCTCCCCCTCCCTGATGTGCTGCAGTGTTTGAAGCTCAGATTCCAGGCCATCAAATTTGAGCCCGAGTTCCTCGAGCGGCCAACACTTGCTGCAGATGTGGTTACCGGGAACACCAGAATGAGGTCCACCAGCTCCCACATCATGCAGCTACAGCTCATCACCTGATCATCCCTACTTTATATAATTAGCTGTAATTTAGTGATTTTTTATTCAACCTCTATAAAAGCCCTACCCGCTACCTACCTGTGCCTCCTCACCGAAGCCTCTTGAGCCAAAGCCTCAAGTTCCCAGTCCTACACTGATCCACTCACTCAGTGGCCGCACTGCTTTGACCCTGCGTTACTTTTATTTGCTCCTGCAAATGAATCACAAATCAATTGGTCAGCCACTAATGTGCCGAGCCCTGCGAAACACTCCTTTTTAAAACTCTTCTCCCCAACCTGCGCGAAGCTCTCTCCCTCTCTCTCTCTCTCTCTCTGTGAGTCAATCGGTTCTTGTGGAGACCCAGACTAAATCTGCTGCTGGGACTTCAAATTCCACAGTCATAGAAAACTACAGCACAGAACCAGGCCCTTCGGCACTTGCGGTCCGCGCCAAACCATCGAAGCTGCCTAGACCCATCGACCTGCACTTGGATCATCACCCTCCATACTCTCCCATCCAAACTTCTCTTGAACGTTGAAATCAAAATCACACCCACCACTTGTGCTGGCACACTCTCACCATTCTCTGAGTGAAGAAGTTTCCCCTCATGTTCCCTTTAAACATTTCACCTTTCATTCTTAACCCATGACCTCTGGTTGTAGTCCCACCCAACCTCAGTGGAAAAAGCCTGCTTGCATTTACCCTATCTATACCCCTCATAATTTTGTATACCTCTGTCAAATCTACTTTCAATCTTCTACATTCTAGGGAATAACATTCTAACCTATTCAATATTTCCTTATAACTCCAGTAGGCCCTCCAGTCCCAGCAACATCCTTGTAAATTTTCAATGTAGTTCTTCAACCTTACTTACATCTTTCCTGTAGGTAGATGGCAAAAACTGCTCACAATACTCCAAATTATGCCTCACTAATGTCTTACACAACTTCAACATAACATTCCATGACTGCTGGAGTCATTTAAACTGAATTAGTCGAAGAAATTTGGAACTGGAAGCTAATCTTAGCATCATGTCACTACTGGGTCTGGAACCCCACGTGCTTTCTTCAGGGATGGCAAGTCTGTCTTTACCTGGGTTCCAAACTCACGGTAATGTGTTTAAACCTTTAGAGATCCCTAAAATAGCATAGCAACCCCTCAGCCAACTGGTGCCTAGGGATGGGCTACCAAAGATGTCTGTCAGGTGGATACGGAGTAAATTTTGAGCTTTATGTTGTAATTCATAATTGGGAAAGGCACAACACCAATTTTTTGTTAGATTAAATGAAATAACAAACATAATGAAAAATGGAGGAAAAACAATTTAATGCAAAGATGTAATTAATCAATAGAAAGATTCACTAATGAATTACTTAGGCTACATTGCAGAATGTGACCATGAAACACAAACTCCAATAATGAATGGGAATAATGAGCTCCACTCTCACAAGTCTAAATATATTCTCTCTATTATACGAGGTACAACACATAACTTTGGGTCCGTCTGTATTTTTGACATGGTATATTAGCCTGATTATGATTTTGAAGCCTTCTGGTTCCGATGACTCTAGTCTCTATTTTAGTTCCAATTCTTGATTGGTGCTTTGCCTTGTGGTGGGGTTGCCATAGTTACCTGTATTGTGACGTGTTGGTTCATCATCAAACTGCCTGATCAGGGCACCAGGCTCCTCGTAACCCCTCTGGCTGTCTCAGTGACGACTAACCAACTGGTTCCTTGAAGTTGAAGTGACCTGTTTCACAGCAAAAGGTACAGGTTTCTATAAGACCATAAGACATTGGAATAGAATTAGGCCATCTGGACCATTGAGTTGGCTCTGCCATTCAATCATGGCTGATCCTTTTCTCTATCTCCTCTTCAACCCCACTTCACGGCCTTCTCCCCGTAACCTTTGATGCCATGTCCAATCAGGAACCTATCAATCTCTGCCTTAAATACACCCAACAACCTGGCTTCCACAGCTGCACACTTCCCAGTCCACCTTTCACTGTCGACTCTTGGGATGAATCCAGAAGGAATGGAAGTCTCCTCTGGTGAAGACTTCAAGGAAGTGGGTTATATCTCACCCTCTCCCACATTGTAATATTGACAGTTTGTCTGGAGATATGCCACGTGCCAGTGTTCTGAAGTTTGATGGAGCTGTGCAACATTGCACGACAGCATCCTTGACTGTGTAATATACAGCTTGTGGTGTGTGATTGCGCTGTCTGACCACGTCTATCAACACGATATGCCCAGGGGAAACTAAGTGAAGGATTCACTGGGCAATCACAGGCATAGTTCACCACCTACACAAGCTGGAATGTGTGGGTTAACACCAAGCAGAGTGCATGAAAGTTAGACCTACTTGCAATTGCCCAGTCATCCGGGGCAACGTGGCTCCATTTCACAAACGCAGCAATCTTAGATTACACATAAAAAAGGGACATGAAAGCGACAGGATGCAGTGATTGTGAGTGCTACCAGCCACCTCTGAGATGTGCTCCAGCTTAAAGACCCTGACTGTGTTTAGTGGCACAGCTCTGCTGCCCAGCAGATCAAAGGAAGGTGTGACTCGACTGTGAAGGGGACCTGGGTCAACAGCATATGATACTGCAGATCCTGGAAATCTGAAATAAAAACAGAAAATGGCACTTGGTCTGTGGACTGTGGAGGCCAAGTCATTGGGTATATTCAAGGCAGAGGTTGATAGATTTTTGATTAGTCGGGGCATGAAGGGTTACGGGGGGGGGGGCGGGATGGCAGGAGATTGGGGCTGAGAGGAAAATGGATCAGCCATGATGAAATGGTGGAGCAGATTCGATGGGCCAAATGGCCTAATTCTGCTCCTATAAGACCATAAGACCTAGGAGCCAAATTAGGCCATTGGCCCATCGAATTTCATCATTATGGTCTAAGAAATACCCCAGATCAGAGTAAACTCTATTGCAAAAACAAATCCTACACCATGTCCCGGTCATCTTGCCCACAACTACTTCTCTGCTCCCTTGTTTCCCCCACCTCACCTTGGCATCTATCTTATCACTGAAGGAGTCAGTCTTGACATCTCAGCTACTGCAACTAAATAAATTGGATGTCAACTGATTGATTTAAACCTATACCTATGTATATGCAAGGAACATCTTTGGAATTCTCTTTTAACAGAGGGTGAACAATTTTGTTTAGACTTTTTTGAACAATTCTTCATTTAAGATACGTTGATTTTGTAGGAGATCACTGCGTAGCTTATCCCATTTTCCTGGGTGTAACAGATGTATGTGCCGTGGTTAGACTGTGTGCTTCATCACCACCAATGATGTTCCTTCTCGCCGGTAGTGCGGCCCACCTCTGCTCAGGATTTCACTCCCACCGAACTCCCATCGCGCCGTAGCTGTGTTCATGCTGAGGTAGCCTGCAAGTATATATCCAACACATCTGGGACTGTCCTGCTTATAACTGGGCGGGAAAAGAGCACAGTTCTACTTGAAGCAGCATGCTAAGATTGCAGGGGCCTCCTGAAACAAACTTCTTACAGCCAGAGCACCACGCACAAAACACTGGAGGAACTCACCAGAGCAGGGAGCACCTACCGAGAGGAATAAAGAGAAATCTGACATTTCAGGCTGAGACACGTCATCAGGACTGGAACGGAAAGGGGACGAAGGCGGAATAAGAAGATGGGAGGAGGGAAAAGAGTACAAGCTGGAAGGTGATAGGTGAAGCCAGGAGAAGGGAAATGTGGAGAGAGAAAGAGAGAGGATTGATGAAGTGAGAAGCTGGAAGGTGATCGGGGCAAAGGTAAAGGGCAGAAGAAGAAAGAGCCTGGTAGGAATGGAGAGTGGACCATGGGAGAAGGGAAAGAGGAGGGGCACCACAGGGAGGTTATCGGCAGGTTACAATCAGATTGTTATTTCGATGTGATGAGTATTGCCCCATCGCCGAGGCATTCTCTGCACACATCGAGAGCGAGAGGATAACTATGGAGAGGGTGGGAGCACTCGAGGGTAAAGGGCGGAACATTTCCATGGATGCAGAGAATGTGAGTGAGGTACTTAATGAGTACTTTGCTTCAGTATTTACCAAGGAAAAGGATATGGGGGACCAGGAGATCAGTGCTGAGTATATAAATAATTAGGGTGTTTAGAGGTCAAGGGGGAGGAAGTGTTGGGCCTCCTAATGAGTATTAAGATGGATAAGTCCCCAGGGCCTGATGGGATTTTCCCCACGTTATTGAAGGAGGCAAGATACGAGATTGCTGGGTTCTTGACCAGTATCTTTTGTGTCCTCTCTAGCTACAGGCGAGGTCACAGAGGATTGGCAAGTGACTAATATTGCACTTCTATTTAAGAACGGAACAAGGGAAAATCCAGGGAACTATAGACTGGTGAGTCTCACATCAGTTGTAGGGAAGTTGCTGGAGAAAATTCTTAAGGATAGGACATATGAGGATTTAGAAACCCATGGCCAAATTAGGGAGAGCCGTCATGGCTTTGTGTGTGGTAGGTCTATCTTAATAACTTGATTGAGAGTTTTGACAAGGTGACAAGAGAGAGTGATGAGGGTAGGGCAGTGGATGTCTACACATGGACTCTAGTAAGGTCCTTGCCAAAGTCCCCCATGGGAGGCTAATCCAGATTAAGGTGCATGGGATCTGCAGCGAATTGGCTGTTTGGATTCAGAACTGGCTTGTGAATAGATGACAAGGTTGTAGTTGAAGAGACTTATTCGAGCTGGAGGTCTTTAATCAGTGGTGTTCCGCAGGGATCTGTGCTGGGACCTCTGCTGTTTGTGATGTATATAAATGACCTGCATGAAAATCTAGATGGATGGGTTAGTAAGTTTGTGGATGATACCATGCTTGGTGGAATTGTGGATAGTGTAGAAGACTGGCAAAGAATACAGTGCAATATTGATCAGTTGCAAATATGGGCACAGAAGGAGGATGGAGTTTAAATGGAGTTTAACCCAGATAAATATGAGGTGTTGCACCTTGGTAGGGCAAATGCAAGGAGACAGTACACTGTTCAGGGCAAAATCCTTAACAGTGTTACTGAGCACAGAGATCGTGGGATCCAAGTTCATAGCTCCTTGAAAGTGTCTACACAGGTTGATAAGACAGCTTATGGAATATTTGCTTTTATTAGTCGAGGCACTGAGTTCAAAAGTCAAGAGGTTATGTTGCTGTTACAACAAGCACCATCCGCACCAGCGGCCAAGTTTTAGACACTTCAACTCCCTGGAGTATAGATAGCTGGAGCGGCCTCTTTAAAGATTCAGGACAGTCCTGCTAATTGGCAATCCTGTTTTGGGTGCAAAAGACTGAGTATTTAAATAGCACCTGAATTGATGTTCGGTGCTCGATCGTAAGCCTACTCATGATTTCATCTAGTGTTTGTATTGTGCTCAGATTCTCAATCCAGTTTGAAACCGTGTATCAATCCTTGCCTCGAATACTTCAGCATTTGGGTCCAAGGCATCCTCGTCAAGGAGTCTCGTCACAGTTGCAACTTCATAAGACTCTAGTTAGGCCACATCCGGAGTATGTCATACATTTCTGGTCGCCTCACTATAGGAAGCATGTTGAGGCTTTGGATAGGGGGCAGAGGAGATTTACCAGGAAGCTGCCTGTTTTAGAGGACATGTGCTATCACAAGAGGCCGGATAAACTTGGTGTCATGGTCCGGATCGGGTTCCCTTTAAATTTACTTTGTTTGTGTTATGATCCAGACCGTTGACTCCCTGTTTCCCTTTGGTTCCCTGTTCTCCCGTGTCCCTTGGGCTTGGTGATTGGAGACAATTTACTCACAGCTGAACCGGCAGTTTATAAGTCTTTAGCTTTCAGCTGTTCGGGGTGAGAGCGTTAATGAAGTCACCAAAGGTAGTGCGAGCCAATGTCATCTGGCCGGAGCCAACTAAGTTTCTTGCTGGAGCAAGCCTAGTCTCCTCCCGAAGCAAGTGCCAGCAAGCCACCTTCCCTTGACAGACCAGGTCAGTCAAAGTTAACCCGCCGGGGTGAGTCAAGAGCTTGCCGCTGCTTGGAGCGTACTTGTGCCCAGTTATAGTACTGTCCATCGTTGTGTGGTCTCCGTATCCATGTCGTGCATCTAAAAGGGGTCCCAGCCCTGTACCCTGGAAGGATCCTGACCCTGTGTCAAGAAGAGTCCCGACTCCGTCCTGTGTCTAAGAAGGATTCCCGGCTCAGTGTTTTATGTCCTGTGTCTGAGTCTGTCCAATGAATACGAAGAGTCCCTGATTCTGGGGGTTTCAAGTATCAAGTCCTGGCTCCGAGGTCCGTGTTCCGAGTCCTGGCTCCGAGGTCCATGTTCCGAGTCCTGGCTCCGAGGTCCGTGTTCCAAGTGCTGGCTCCGAGGTCCGTGTTCCGAGTCCTGGCTCCAAGGTCTAGGTTCCGAGTCCTGGCTCGGAGGTCCGTGTTCTGAGTCCTGGCTCCGAGGTCTAGGTTCCGAGTCCTGGCTCCGAGGTCCGTGTTCTGAGTCCTGGCTCTGAGGTCTGTGTTCTGAGTCCTGGCTCCGAGGTCTGTGTTCCAAGTCCTAGCCCAGACCCTTAGTCACAGCCTAGACCAGGGCCTGAGTCCTTGTCCATTACATTATTCCCGCTTCTGCTTTGCTCTCCTTGTAATGAGCAATAAACTCAATTTAGTTAAACTCACAAGACGCGTTTGTGTCTTGCATTTGGGTCTGCTCCTAGTGCCCCCATGTGACACCTGGGTTGTTTTCTCTGGAGTGACGGAGGCTGAGGGGAGATTGGATAGAGGTTTACAAAGTTATGAGAGGCACAGATGGAGTAGACAGGGTGTATCTGTTTCCCAGGGTTGAAATGTCTAATACCAGAGGGCGTGCATTAAAGGTGAGAGGGGGTGGGTTCAAGGGGGATGTGAGGGATAAGTTTTTTTACTCAGAGAGTCATGGGTGATAGAGGCAAATATTTTTGAGGCTTTTAAGAGATGTTTAGTTAGGCACATAAATGTAAGGAAGATGGAGGGAAATAGATATTGTGTAGGTAGAAGGAATTAGTGTTTGGGTGTTTTTAATTTGCTTTTTACCTGGTTCGGCAAAACATTGTGGGCTGGGTGGCCTGTTCCTGTGCCTGTACTGTTCTATATGTTTTCAACATTCTTTATTTGGATATCTGCAAGTTTAGTTCAGTACTTGGAAATGCTGTTCAAACTCATTTTGTAGAAAGACTGAAACAGCCAAGTCAGTGTCCAATTTCATTTAATTAATTTGCTGTTCACTTCTGGTGTAAGCCATATTGCTTGTCCCTTGTTAGTTTTCACATTGTACATCTCAAGGCTACTCAGTCCAGTATCACTCTCAAATATTTCATCAACAGCAGGCAGATTATTGCTCTTTTTGAGACTACAGCTTGGCTTCTTATCTTGCCCTCTTCCCTATGCATTCCATTTAATTTTTGTCTGCCTGCCATGTCTCCTACTTTGTTGCATTTTCTACAAGTTTCACCTTTAAACCTGCATTGGTCTGGTGTATGTGAGCCCCTGAAACAATGGTAACACAATTTGTTCAGTCAAGATTGTTTCTGTTTAGACATTGCAATCTTGTTCACACTCTCTTCATTCTTGACTACAACTCAATTGTGTATCTGTCTGCTGTTCCTGTTGATACAGCAATTTCAACTGCTCTTTTAAAAGCAAGTTGCACTTCTGTTAGGAGCAGTTTTTGAATGTCTTTTTGTAAGATTCCACAAACTAAACGATCTCTCATTAAGCCCATTAGTGAACTGGCAATGCTCAGGCAATCTCTTCAATTCAGCCATGTACACTGAAATGGACTCCCCTTCTTTTGATTCCATTTATGAAACCTAAAGTGTTCTGCAGTCAACAATGGGTTCTGTTCTAAATGTTCCTGCATTATTTTCATGATACAGCAATGCTCATTTCAGCTGGTTTGGTTGGAGCAATCAAACTTCTAAGCAAACTGTATGCTCTTCCATTTATTACATGAGTTTGAACAGCATTTCTAAGTACTGAACTGAAGCCTGCAGATATCCAACTAAAGAATGTCGAAAACATATAGAACAGCACAGCACAGGAACAGGCTATTCAGCCCACAGTGTTTTGCCGAACCAGGTAAAAAGCAAATTAAAAACACTAATCCCTTCTATCTACACAATGTTTATTTCCCTCCATCTTCCTTACATCCACGTGCCTAACCAAACATCTCTCATGCCCACATGAAATCAAACAGCTACATACCCACTGGGTCTTTGCTCTTACACCCTTTGTTCCCGTTCGTAATGTCTTGAATCAGACTCGCTCTGCAACAGAGGAAACAAAGTTAGAGCCAAGTGTAGGAGCTGAATGCCCACCGAGATGGGAGAACCAGAGAGGACTATTCACACCACTGCCATGTAGAGAGAGCAGTGGCAGTCACAAGGTCACAGATACCCCTTCACACCGTCCCCCCTCACCCCCTCATCCTAGTGAAGGGGAACCGGTAAACAGGGCTCACACTCATGATGACTATCACTGGGAGTGACTGAACGAGTTTATCGCCCTTTGAGTGAGTTCCACCAGCATATTCCTGTCTCTTTTCCTTCTCCCCTTTTCCAATTCCCAGTTGTTTTACAAAACGTTTAAAAGTTTACTTTTGGGTTCAGAGAGTTAGAGGTCTCCTTAAAGAAATTTCTCTGCATCTGTTTTAAATGGACACCCCTCTATCCTGAGGCTGTGCCCCCTTGTCCTAGGCACCCCCACCATGGGAAATAACTTTTCCACATCTACTCTGTCTAGGCCTTTCAACATTCAAAACGTTTCAATGAGATCCCCCTCCCCCATCCTTCTAAATTCTGAATACGGACCCAGAGCCATCTTAAGATAATCCTTTCATTCCCAGAATCCTCCTCTGAACCCTCTCCAATGCCAGCACATCTTTTCTTAGATGAGGAGTCCAAAGCTGTTCACCAGAGGCCTCACCAGTGCCTTCTAAAGCCTCAGCATCACATCCCTGCTCTTGTACTCTAGGCCTCTCAAAATGAATGCTAACATGGCATCTGCCTCCCTCACCACTGACTCCACCTGGAAGTTAACCTTTTGGGTGTTTTGCACAAAAACTTCCAAGTCCCTTTGCATTTCAGATTTGTCATAGTCTGTGCTGAAATCCTACTCTCACATTCCCACAGATTCTACCATTCATCTACACACTCGGGGCAATTTACAGAGGCCAAGTTAGTCTCCTCTTGCCCAGGGAAAGCCTCAGATCCCTGGTGCAGTGTGAGGGTCCTGTCCAAGAGCTCTGACACGCTCTGATGTCACAGAGTCGCACTGTGACATCCCTGTCCATGGCCGTCAGTACCGATCCCACTTACCAGTGCGCAGGCTGCGGCCTACGTGCCTCGGTGGTGCAGCTGGCAGAGCCACAGTCTCAGCTCAGTAATCCAGCAACCCTGGTTCAACCCAGAGTCCCGGTTCAGTCTGTGTGGAATCTGTCCAAGCTCCCTGTGACTGTGTGGACTTCCCCTGTGTGCTCCTGTTTCCAAGGACGTGTGGGTTGATAGTTTTATTGGCCTCTGTATATTGTCCCCAGTGAGTGGGGGAATCTGGGAAGGCTGGTGGGAAATTAAGGAGAGTACTATGGGATTAGTGTAAATGGGTATTTGCTTGGTTAGTACAGATGTTGGGCAGAAGGGCCTGCTTCTGTGCTAAATATCAGCTTGCTTTATGCTACAATTCACAGGTAATGCACCAGGACTGGACCAGGATGAGAACAAATGATAGCACTTGGGTATCTCCCGGTACACAGAGTACACCAGGGCACCAGTCACTGTTTAAAATGGTGCTCACACCTAATGTGAGGAAAGCAAGAAGAGAGAAAAAAATCATAATAGTTTGCTCATATCTAGAAGAAACTGGATGGAGCCAAGTCTTTTCTCTCCTGCCCCCTCAACTGTTCCTCTTTCTTTATGCCTTCCCCCTCTTTCTCTCCATGCTGGATTCTCTTCATCTCACCCCCAACTCCCTGTCTCCCTCAGTCTCAAAGGTCACCTGCCTAGTCACTGTCCCATAATGGGCTCTTTGAGTGGGTGCTTCTGTCAGATGGGATACTCTCTTGAATTGAAATGAGGTAACCATCCTTCAACAGTATTGGAACAGTGTTGTGGGTCACACTGCCACAGTTTGTGGGAGTCAAATGCACAGGAGTGGAAGAAGCTGCGGAGTGGTGCACTCTGCCCAACACATCTCTGACACATTCCTCACCACTGTTGGTAATACCTACATGAAGAGCTGCCTCAAAAAGGCAATATCCATCGTCAAAGATCTCCACCATCTGGGCCATGTCATTCTCTCGAAACTACCATTGGTGCAGAAGCCCAGAGTCCCACAGCACCAATTTCAACAACAACTACTTACCTTCAATGATTCAGTTCAAGAACCAACTAGCACAACCATCTGACCACTTAGTTCATAAATACAAGAGATTCTGTAGATGCTGGAAATCCAGAGTGTCACACACAAAATGCTGGAAGAGCTCAGCAGACAGGAAGCACCTACGGAGAGGTTTCTGGTCGAGACCCTTCATCAGGTTTTCATCATTCATGCCTGATCTGCTGAGTCCCTCCAGCATTTGTGTGTAATCCACTTTGATCACTGCACTAAAATGGACTTTGTGCTGCAAATACGCTGTAATTCACTTCCCTTACAGCAGGTGGGGCTAAATCAACTTGCCACTGACAACACAAGCACCAGAAATTTATAATCAACTGGCGGGGCTGAAAAATGATTTGAAACTAGTAATATCAAAAAATGGCAGGCAAGGTGAAACAGGATCTGGATTAAATCTCAAGTCTGGAAGGTATTTGAACTGTTGAGACAGATTTCCATCTAGCTGATATAGAGTGGAGGAAGTAGACAGGGTGATATTATGTTTTAATGTAACAGCGATGTGTCTTTGGAGCACTTAACTACGCTAACAGGTCCTTCTCAGAGATGAGGGAGACCTAACCATAGAACAGCTCACGCAAAATGCTGGAGGAACTCAGCAGGTCAGGTAGCATCTATGGAAATTAATAGACAGTCAACACTTTGGGCTGAGACCCTGCTTCAGGATTGAGAAGGAAGGGGGAAGATGTCAGAATAAAGAAGGTGGGGAGAGGGGAAGGAGGCTAGCTGGACGATGATAGGAGAAGCCAGGTAGAACAGCTTCTTTCCCTTTGCCATCAGATTACTGATAGTCCATGAACCCATGAATACTAGTTCATTACCAAGAGGAATTCTGCAGATGCTGGAAATTTAAGCAACACACATCAAAGTTGCTGGTGAATGCAGCAGGCCAGGCAGCATCTCTAGGAAGAGGTACAATCGACGTTTCAGGCCGGGACCCTTCGTCAGGACTGACGAAGGGTCTCGGCCTGAGATGGCGACTCTACCTCTTCCTAGGGACAATACTAGTTCATTGTTCTTTTGTAGTGTTTAAACTATCTATCCATTGATTGTAACTGATAGTAATGTTTAAAAATGCAAACACCAGGAAATCTGCAGATGCTGGAAATTCAAGCAAAACACATAAAAAATGTTGGTGAACGCAGCAGGCCAGGCAGCATCTATAGGAAGAGGTACAGTTGACGTTTTGGGCCGAGAGCCTTCGTCAGGACTAACTGAAAGAAGAGATAGTAAGAGATTCTATTTCCGAAACCCCCCTCCCCTTTCTTGATCTTCCTGTCTCTGTCTCTGGAGACAGCTTATCTACTGATGTCTACTATAAGCCTCCGGGCTCTCACAGCTACCTGGTCTATTCCTCTTCCCACCCTGTCTCTTGCAAAAATGCTTTCCCCTTCTCGCAATTCCTCCGTCTCCGCCGCATCTGCTCTCAGGATGAGGCTTTTCATTCCAGGATGAAGGAGATGTCTTTCTTTTTTAAAGAAAGGGGCTTCCCTTCCTCCACCATCAACTCTGCTCTCAAACGCATCTCCCCCATTTCACGTACATCTGCTGTCACTCCATCCTCCCGCCACCCCACTAGGAATAGGGTTCCCCTGGTCCTCACCTACCACCCCACCAGCCTCCGGGTCCAACATATAATTCTCTGTAACTTCTGCCACCTCCAACAGGATCCCACCACCAAGCACATCTTTCCCTCCCCCCCCACTCTGCTTTCTGCAGGGATCACTCCCTACGCGACTCACTTGTCCATTTGTCCCCCCCACCCCCTCCCACCGATCTCCCTCCTGGCACTTACCCGTGTAAGCGGAACAAGTGCTACACATGCCCTTACACTTCCTCCCTTACCACCATTCAGGGCCCCAGACAGTCCTTCCAGGTGAGGCAACACTTCACCTGTGAATCGGCTGGGGTGATATACTGCGTCCGGTGCTCCCGATGTGGCCTTCTATATATTGGCGAGACTCGATGCAGACTGGGAGATCATTTCGCCGAACACCTACGCTCTGTTCGCCAGAGAAAGCAGGATCTCCCAGTGGCCACACATTTTAATTCCACGTCCCATTCCCATTCTGTTATGTCTATCCACGGCCTCCTCTACTGTAAAGATGAAGCCACACTCAGGTTGGAGGAACAACACCTTGTATTCCATCTGAGTAGCCTCCAACCTGATGGCATGAACATTGACTTCTCTAACTTCCATTATTGGCCCACCTCCCCTTCTTACCCCATCCCTTATTTATTTATTTATTTATTGATTTATTTATTTTCCTTTTTCTCTTTTTTTCCCTCTGTCCCTCTCACTATAACTCCTTGCCCATCCTCTGGGTTTTCCCTCCCCCCTTTTCTTTCTCCCTGGGCCTCCTGTCCCATGATCCTCTCATATCCCCTTTGCCAATCACCTGTCCAGCTCTTGGCTCCATCCCTCCCCCTCCTGTCTTCTCCTATCATTTTGGATCTCCCCCTCTCCCTCCCACTTTCAAACCTCTTACTAACTCTTCCTTCAGTTAGTCCTGACGAAGGGTCTCGGCCCGAAACGTCGACTGCACCTCTTCCTACAGATGCTGCCTGGCCTGCTGCATTCACCAGCAACTTTTATGTGTGTTGCTTGATAGTAATGTTTTATATCTTCCATTGTACTGCTGTCACAAAGCAACATCTTTCACAACATACGTCAACGATAGTAAACCCAATTCCATTTCCAACTCAGTGCAAAGAGTCAGCGTCCTGATGCCATTTACCCTTGGGAAAGAATGTTGAGAAAGCAAGCATTGGTGATAAAAGCAGAGGGTGGCAAACAGCAAGGAAGAATTGTTTCAGTAGCAAAACCAACCGAAGGGAACAAAATCGGACCTGTTCTCTCTCCGAGGGACTTTGGGACTTGATGTTATCACTACTACAGCATAGCAATACTCTGAACACGGTAATCACTTTGCATTCAACCTTCTGTGTTCTTTCTTGTAAAACGTTTCTATAATTGATGTTTTTCCTGAGAATGCTGATTATCTGATGCCACGTGCCTGTGATGCTGCTGCAGGTAAGCGCTTCCTTGTACCTGTGTACACACTCGTGCACACGGCAATGACCCTGACCTTGGGGATCTTCAGCTGAGAGGTTTGGGAGCAGCATTGCTGGCTCTCGCTGCGCAAAACCGTGTGGTTCATTCCAGTGCGATGCTCCCTGGTGATGTGACCCCTTTGATAATGCTTCAGTGGGTTGATAAACTGCTATTCTGTGAAATGATCACCAATTTAAGGCAGCAGATGCTTGAGTCACTTGCCCTGATGTTCACCTGGGCCGTTCCCATTCCACTTCCTCAGGCAACTAAACCCAACCCAGGGCGCTGATCCGGCTGTAACACCCAGGGCGCTGATCTGGGTGTAACAGCCAGGGCGCTGATCCGGGTGTAACACCCAGGGCGCTGATCCGGGTGTAACAACCAGGGCGCTGATCCGGGTGTAACAGCCAGGGCGCTGATCCGGGTGTAACAGCCAGGGCGCTGATCCGGGTGTAACAGCCAGGGCGCTGATCCGGGTGTAACAGCCAGGGCACTGATCCGGGTGTAACAGCCAGGGCGCTGATCCGGGTGTAACAGCTCAGTTAAACATAGCTTTTCCTTCAGAGCGTGTCTGCTTCTCTCTGGCACTCTGTACTAAAACTATTATTTCAAAAAGAAATCTTAATAAAATCTTGTGGGAGATTGGACGATCGGGACAGTGGGCGCGGACGTCGGAGGCCTCTGCACAAGTGATTGCTCTCTCTCTCAATGGTGAGAGAGAGTTTGCTGCTGACTCTCGAGTTGGGGAGTGACGCTGCAGACTGTAACATTGAAACAGCAAGCTGTTAGCCTCCCCCCTCACGGCGGCAGGAGTGATATCTCTCTCCCTCGTTACTGAGAGAGAGGGTCTCTGAGGGGATGTCGAGGTGTTGGGTGGACAGCAGTTATTGATGGTCTGTAAATCATGGTGTCTGGGCGCTTGCTGTTGCTTGGTGGGGTGGGGGGGCTGATGCTTTGCCGCTGCTTGTGCATTCGGAGTGGGGAGCGGCTTCGTGGTTCCAATGCTTTTCGGGCATTCATTCTTTGGGGCTTTTTCTCCTGTTTCATGGATGCCCGTGAAGAGTAAGAATTTCGGGTTGCATACTGTATACATTCTCTGACATTAAACTGAACCATTGAAACACCCAGCAGGTCAGTCAACAACTTAGAATAGAGAAACTGATTCAGTTAGGTGCTCCTTTGTCAAAAGGCATCCCAACACGAAAAGTTCAATGTTTCTTTCTCTACAGCCATTCCTTCGAGCTCATCTGCAGAAACAGCTTAACACCTTTGATGTCTCTCTTTTTTCCTTTTCAGGGTGGATGGGGTTCTGTCAGAGTCACACTCTGTTACACCTGGATCAGTGCCCTGGGTTGGGTTTAGTTGCCTGACCTGGAGTCACACTCAGATTTTGGTTCTTTGCGGTGGTGGAACCCACTCCCAGGGGCTCACCACCGGCCACTTTTCGATATCTCAAGGACGTGGTCAAGAAGACGAGCACACACCTTCGGGGTCCCGATGCTTTGTGGCCCCGTGCACGAGCTGACTTCATGCCGGCGCTGCCTACGGAACATTGGAACAACGGATCGGCTGTCGGGGGCTCTGTACTTAGCGAATCGCGCACACTCTCTCTCTCGTTGGTTGGGCAGAGCTTGTTACTAATTCACGAGTCCGAGAACTCAGGGGAGAAAAAAGCGACAAGGTCGACTTTATCATTGCAAGTGGTTTTGTTTCTGTCTCCCCTCTCGCTGAGAGACACCCCTCTGCCTCTTTATTACAGAGAGAGACAGCCTACGGCATGTTGAGCTGTCGGATGAATGATTAGCTTTTGTCTTACTGCAGATCATGGTCTCTCTCTTGGGGGCTTGCTGTTGCTGGCCTGGAGGGGGGAGAGGAGAGGGTGCTGATGCTTTACTTTGCTGAAGAGGGGGAGGGGCGATGCTTGGCTGCTATTTGTGCATGGGAGGGGGAGTGGGGGGCTTTGGGGTTCTAACATTTTTACTGTCACCCATTCTTTGGGGCAATCCTCTGTTTTCAAGGATGTCTGTGAAGAACAGGAATTTCAGGATTTATATTGTATACATTCTCTGATAGTAAATGGAACTATTGAACGATTGAAACTGCCTCGCCAGCTAAGTATCTCCAGCATCTTCTGACTTTTATCCCAGAACAGATGGGAACCTGACAGTAATTAAAATCTTTCCCAATTTTATTTTCAAATTACACCAGATTTCAGGGCCAGAGTGAAAAGGTAGCCTCTTCCTCAGAATGAAATCCAGTTCTTTCCCCATTTCCCTGTAACTCCCCTCCTGCTCAGCAATTCATCAAACTCCCTTTAGAAAACCACAATAGAATCTGCTTCTGACATCTTCCCAGGAACTGACAGAAATTTATAAAATTGGGAGAGACAGAAGTAGGGTAGGTAGAATCTTCATCCCAGGGTAGAAATGCCAAATACTAGCAGTCATGTATTTAACGTGGCAGGGGGAGAGTTTAAGGCAGGGGTGCAGGACAACTTCTTTTACACAGCACTAGGTACCTAGAATAGGCTGCCAGAGATACTGGTGGAAACAGATAAGAGGATTTAGATAGGCAGGTGAATACACAGGGAATTGATATATATGGATCACGTGCAGGCAAAAATTTAATTTGTCATTGCATTTAGCGCAGATATTGGGCTGAATGGCCTGTTTCTGTGCTGTTCTAGTCTGTGTTCTGAGATCTGGACCCATAAAAATCATTTTATAATTTTTCCTTGCAAGGAGGTACCTGGACCCCTGCACCCAAAAGCCACCATCAATCACCTGCGCGATTAGGGGACACATTCTTCTATTGTAACACAGGGCAGTGATGGTACCTGTTCTCCTGCATTCGAATATCCTGGCAAACGCTGCCATCCCAACCACAGTAAGGATCTCGAGCCAGGACACAATCCCAACAGCTGTCATAGATGTGACAATGGGACACGGGGAGCTGAGTCACCCCACTCTGCGATCCAACGAACAAGGTCCCCTGTAATGAAAGCAGGTCACTGCAAAGTTACGTCATTGTTTTGTGCAGAGTGCGTGGTCACCCAGTGTTACTTTAATTTCCAAATCGTCACCACAATGGTGAGTCATAGACATGGTGAGGCAAGACTTTGTAGAAGCTGGAACCTGAAACAAAGAACAACTAATGGAAGAATGTAGAAAGCTGGGCAGCATCTGTGGAGACAAAGGGGTGATCGATGTTTCCGGTCGATATCCCACATCACGACTGAGTTAGACTCTGTTCTGATGCAGTCTCGACCTGAAATGTTAACTTACACCTTTTGCTTCCACAGATGCTGCCTGACCCACTGAGTTCTTCCAGCTGCTTGTCTTTGGTGCAGCAAACACACCAAGTGGGGTAGTTTGACCCATTCCTGCCATTTGACTGGGTTTTTAACCAACAAAGGAGCAACACCGATAGTTAAGGTGGTGAAGAAGGGGTTTGGATAACTTGCCTTCATTAACCAGGCACAGAATGTGAGAGCAAGGAGGTTCTAAAACCCAGGTTAGACCACAGTGACAGTCCTGTGTTCAGTCCGGGACTCTACACTCTATGACGCACTGCAGAGGCTGGAGAGGAGACTCACTGGGACGTTGCCTGAGCTGTGAGGAGAGGCAGAACGTGTTGGGTTTCTTTTCCTTGGTGCAGAGGAGGCCGAGGTGGACAGCATTACAGGGAACACAGAAAGGGTGGACACAGAAACTTCTCCCTCATGGCAGAAATGTCTACAACTGGAGAGCGTAGGTCCGGGGTATGGGGTGGGGGTTTTAGAGTTGATGAAAGCTCTGACTGAGGGGGTGGTGGAGGCAGGTGAATTCAAAACAGTGAACTAATTCAAAGAAAGATTGGGGGCGGGGGGGAGTCTGAAGTATGGGTGTAACATTGTCTTTTACTCTAAGTGAGGCGCACACGTATCACATGGTAGCGTGAAGGAATATGCAATAAGCATATTTTTACATACAACCTTTATTGATTTTTTTATTGAGATACAGAAGTTTGAGATATAGGCCCTTCCAGCCCTTCAAGCCGAGCCACCCAGTAACCCCCTGATTTAAACCTGGCCTAACCATTTACAACGACGAATTAACTTACCAGCCAGTATGTCTTTGGACTGTGGGAGGAAACCCACGTGGTCACGGGGAGAACATACAAACTCCTTCCAGGCAGCGACGGGAATTGAACCCAGATGCCTGAACTGTAAAGCGTTGTGCTAACCACTACGCTACCATCCTGTACTATTACTAAATGCTTAGTCAACCAATGTATGTACAAGATTACTCAAATATTTTTGAAGTATTAAATATACAACTCTCCTCCCTGCTTAGCTATAAACTTTAACACAATAGAGAGTGCATCTGAACTATACAGACAGTATACTATATAATACAACTACTATATACAGACATCCATATGTAACACCCCTTTCATTCGATTCCACTTATGAGACACAAAGCGTTCTGCGATCGACAATGGCTTTCGTTCTAAGAGTCCCTGCATCACCTTTACGATAGCAGGAGAGCTTATTACTGATGGTTTGGTTAGAGCAGTCAAACTCTGAAGCAAACTGATTGCCTTTAAACCAAAAGCACTCAGCAAAATTGGCACTCGCTTCTCATTTGCTTCAAAATACTGCTCCAACAGTTCAGTGTGCATACTCAATACTCGTCAATCTTTCCGATGCATCCAGCCATTTCTGATGTTTTTTAATGATCATCATCACCCGGTACTCACTCTTTATAACGCTGAGTTCCTCCATTTATGGCCTTTTTTAAAAAATCAACATCTCTGCAAGTGCTGGGCTGCTTCTTTTAAATTTTACATTGCTTGCAGTGTCCTTTTTAGTTCAAACATCTCTCTTTGCTTTAACTGATTCGTAGCTGTGTTGAGTTAGTTTTAAAAATACCTTGTTGCCAATATTATGTTTTGTAACTTAAAAACATTGAACTAATTCAAAGAAACGTGCAAAGTCTGAAATACTGGTGTAACTTTTACTTTAACCGATGATGATGTATGCAATTCACATAGTTTTGCATATAACCCAAAAAGAAATATTTAAACAAGAATGCTATATAAGATTACTCAAATATTATTGAAATAAATGCACAACAGCAGCTACTCCTACATCATTGATAAAGCTAAACTGGTGAATTGGTTTATTAATACCACACATACTGAGGTATAGGGTCTAGAACCCAATATTCTCATGGGCAGGTTTGTTGGGAAGGGTTTAAACTATTTTGGCAGGGGGTTGGGAACTGGAGTGAAGAGACTCAGGATAGGACAGATGGTAAAAAAGCAAAGATATCTTGCAGTCAGACTCTCAGGAAGGGTAGGCAGGTGATAGGGCAAAATTGCAGCCAGCAGGGTGAGTATCAGTGCACTAGGGATACAGAATCAAAAAGGGTAGCAAATACAGCACTCAAAGTGTCATATGTCAATGCACGGGGCATAAGCAATAAGGTGGATGATCTTGTTGTGCTGTTACAGATTGTCAGGTATGATGTTGTGGCCATCACTGAATCATGGCTAAAGGATGGCTGTTGCTGGAGTTGGATGGCTAAGGTTACACGTTGTATCAGAGGGATTTAAAAAGGCAGAGATCCTGCTTCGAGTTTGATTCGAAGAAGGAAGTCTGAGAGTCGGAGCGGGAGTGCGGAGGAAGACATTTTTGAAATTTTTGTTTTTTTTTTCTCCAACGGCGTTCAGAGAGGCGGGACTGCGCAGGCGTGTGACGTCGGGCAGTGCAGTGCGGCAGATTTAAAAGGAACAGAGCCTCATATAGCGAACAGCGTAGTTTGCGGGCGGCGGAGTGAGTCGGAAGCAGAGTGAAGGCTTAAGGGCTCCGGCTCAACGGGCTTAGGCGGAAAGGACTGCAAAGGTAGTAATCTCGGGATTACTGCCTGTGCCACGCGACAGTGAGAGTAGGAATGCGATGAAGTGGAGGATAAATGCGTGGCTGAGGGATTGGAGCAGGAGGCAGGGATTCAAGTTTTTGGATCATTGGGACCTCTTTTGGCGTAGGCGTGACCTGTACAAAAAGGACGGGTTACACTTGAATCCTAGGGGGACCAATATCCTGTCAGGGAGATTAGCGAGGGCTACTGAGGTGACTTTAAACTAGAATGGTTGGGGGGTGGGAATCAAATTAAAGAGGCTAGGTGAGAGGAGGTTAGTTCACAACAGGGGGATGGGAATCAGTGCAGAGAGACAGAGGGGTGTAAAGTGAGGGTAGAAGCAAAAAGTAGTAAGGAGAAAAGTAAAAGTGGCAGGCCGACAAATCCAGGGCAAGCATCAAAAAGGGCCACTTTTCAACATAATTGTATAAGGGCTAAGAGTGTTGTAAAAGAGCGCCTGAAGGCTTTGTGTGTCAGTGCAAGGAGCATTCATAACAAGGTGGATGAATTAAAAGTGCAGATTGTTATTAATGATTATGATATAGTTGGGATCACAGAGACATGGCTCCAGGGTGACCAAGGATGGGAGCTCAACGTTCAGGGATATTCAATATTCAGGAGGGATAGACATGAAAAAAAAGGAGGTGGGGTGGCGTTGTTGGTTAGAGAGGAGATTAATGCAATAGAAAGGAAGGACATAAGCCGGGAAGATGTGGAATCGATATGGGTAGAGCTGCGTAACACTAAGGGGCAGAAAACACTGGTGGGAGTTGTGTACAGGCCACCTAACAGTAGTAGTGAGGTCGGAGATGGTATTAAACAGGAAATTAGAAATGTGTGCAATAAAGGAACAGCAGTTATAATGGGTGACTTCAATCTACATGTAGATTGGGTGAACCAAATTGGTAAAGGTGCTGAGGAAGAGGATTTCTTGGAATGTATGCGGGATGGTTTTTTGAACCAACATGTCGAGGAACCGACTAGAGAGCAGGCTATTCTGGACTGGGTTTTGAGCAATGAGGAAAGGTTAATTAGCAATCTTGTTGTGAGAGGCCCCTTGGGTAAGAGTGACCATAATATGGCGGAATTCTTCATTAAGATGGAGAGTGACATAGTTAATTCAGAAACAAAGGTTCTGAACTTAAAGAAGGGTAACTTTGAAGGTATGAGTCGTGAATTAGCTAAGATAGACTGGCAAATGACACTTAAAGGATTGACGGTGGATATGCAATGGCAAGCATTTAAAGATTGCATGGATGAACTACAACAATTGTTCATCCCAGTTTGGCATAAGAATAAATCAAGGAAGGTAGTGCACCCGTAGCTGACAAGAGAAATTAGGGATAGTATCAATTCCAAAGAAGAAGCGTACAAATTAGCCAGAAGAAGTGGCTCACCTGAGGACTGGGAGAAATTCAGAGTTCAGCAGAGGAGGACAAAGGGCTTAATTAGGAAGGGGAAAAAAGATTATGAGAGAAAACTGGCAGGGAACATAAAAACTGACTGTAAAAGCTTTTATAGATATGTAAAAAGGAAAAGACTGGTAAAGACAAATGTAGATCCCCTATAGACAGAAACAGGTGAATTGATTATGGGGAGCAAGGACATGGCAGACCAATTGAATAATTACTTTGGTTCTGTCTTCACTAAGGAGGACATAAATAATCTTCCAGAAATAGTAGGGAACAGAGGGTCCAGTGAGATGGAGGAACTGAGCGAAATACATGTTAGTAGGGAAGTGGTGTTAGGTAAATTGAAGGGATTAAAGGCAGATAAATCCCCAGGGCCAGATGGTCTGCATCCTAGAGTGCTTAAGGAAGTAGCCCAAGAAATAGTGGATGCATTAGTGATAATTTTTCAAAACTCGTTAGATTCTGGACTAGTTCCTGAGGATTGGAGAGTGGCTAATGTAACCCCTTTTTTTAAAAAAGGAGGGAGAGAGAAACCAGGGAATTATAGACCGGTTAGCCTAATGTCGGTGGTGGGGAAACTGCTGGAGTCAGTTATCAAAGATGTGATAACAGCATATTTGGAAAGTGGTGAAATCATCGGACAAAATCAGCATGGATTTGTGAAAGGAAAATCATGTCTGACGAATCTCATAGAATTTTTTGAGGATTTACTAGTAGAGTGGATAGGGGAGAACCAGTGGATGTGGTATATTTGGATTTTCAAAAGGCTTTTGACAAGGTCCCACACAGGAGATTAGTGTGCAAACTTAAAGCACACAGTATTGGGGGTAAGGTATTGATGTGGATAGAGAATTGGTTAGCAGACAGGAAGCAGAGAGTGGGAATAAATGGGACCTTTTCAGAATGGCAGGCGGTGACTAGTGGGGTACTGCAAGGCTCAGTGCTGGGACCCCAGTTGTTTACAATATATATTAATGACTTGGATGAGGGAATTAAATGCAGCATCTCCAAGTTTGCGGATGACACGAAGCTGGGCGGCAGTGTTAGCTGTGAGGAGGATGCTAAGAGGATGCAGGGTGACTTGGATAGGTTGGGTGAGTGGGCAAATTCATGGCAGATGCAATTTAATGTGGATAAATGTGAAGTTATCCACTTTGGTGGCAAAAATAGGAAAACAGATTATTATTTGAACGGTGGCGGATTAGGAAAAGGGGAGGTGCAACGAGACCTGGGTGTCATTATACACCAGTCATTGAAAGTGGGCATGCAGGTACAGCAGGCGGTGAAAAAGGCGAATGGTATGCTGGCATTTATAGCGAGAGGATTTGAGTACAGGAGCAGGGAGATACTACTGCAGTTGTACAAGGTCTTGGTGAGACCACACCTGGAGTATTGTGTGCAGTTTTGGTCCCCTAATCTGAGGAAAGACATCTTTGTCACAGAGGGAGTACAAAGAAGGTTCACCAGATTGATTCCTGGGATGGCAGGACTTTCATATGAAGAAAGACTGTATGAACTAGGCTTGTACTTGTTGGAATTTAGAAGATTGAGGGGAGATCTGATTGAAACGTATAAAATCCTAAAGGGATTTTACAGGCTAGATGCAGGAAGATTGTTCCCGATGTTGGGGAAGTCCAGAACGAGGGGTCACAGTTTGAGGATAAGGGGGAAGCCTTTTAGGACTGAGATTAGGAAAAACTTCTTCACACAGAGGGTGGTGAATCTGTGGAATTCTCTGCCACAGGAAACAGTTGAGGCCAGTTCATTGGCTATATTTAAGAGGGAGTTAGATATGGCCCTTGTGGCTACGGGGATCAGGAGGTATGGAGGGAAGGCTGGTGCAGGGTTCTGAGTTGGATGATCAGCCATGATCATAATAAATGGCGGTGCAGGCTCGAAGGGCCGAATGGCCTACTCCTGCACCTATTTTCTATGTTTCTATGATAGGAAGGTAGGCAGAGGGAGTGGCGTGGCTCTGTTGGTAAAGAATGGCATCAAATCAGTAGAAAGGTGTGACATCGGTTGAGAAAATGTTGAATCCTTGTGGGTTGAGTTAAGAAACTGCAAAGGTAAAAGGACCTGGCAGTTATATACAGGCCTCCCAACAGTAGCTGGGAGGTGGACCACAGACTACAACAGGAAATAGAAAAGGTGAGTCAAAAGGGCAATGTTATGAGAGCCATGGGAGATTTCAACATGCACGTCGTTTGGAAAAATCAGGATCCCAACAGACGGAGTTTGTTGAATGAGATGGCTTTTTAGAGCAGTTTGTCATTGAGCCCACTAGGGGATCAGCTATACTGGATTGGGTGTTATGTAATGAATCAGAGGTGATTAGTGAGTGTAAGGTAAAAGAACCCTTAGGAACCAGTGATCACAATATGACTGAGTTCAACCAGGGAGAAAGTAAAGTCTAACATAGCAGTATTTCAGTGGAAGAAAGGAAATTACAGTGGTATGAGAGAGGAGTTGGCCAACGAAAACTGGAAGGAGCTGCTGGCAGGGATGTCAGCAGAGCGGCAAATGGCGTGAGTTTCTGGAAAAAGTGAGAAAGGTGCAGGACAGATGTATTCCAAAAACAAAGAAATACTCAAATGGCAAAATAGTACAACTGTGGCTGATGAGGGAAGTCAAAGCTAATGTAAAAACAAAAGAGAGGGCACACAACAAAGCCAAAATCAGTGGGAAGACAGGATTGGGAAGCTTCTAAAACCCTACAGAGAGTAACTATAAGAGTCACTAGGAGAGAAAAGATGAAATATGAAGGCAAGCTAACAAACAATATCAAAGTGGATAGTAAAAGCTTTTTCAAGTGTGTAAAAAAATAACAGAATGGATATAGGATCGCTAGAAAATGAGGCAGGAGAAATAATAACGGAGAGCAAGGAGATGGCAGATGAACTAAATAAGTATTTTGCATCAGTCTTCACTGTGAAAGACACTAGCGGTGTGCCAGATGTTGTAGTGTGCGAGGGAAGAGAAGTGGGTGCAGTTACTATTACAAGGCAGAAGATGCTCTAAAATCTGAAAGACTTAAAGGCACACAAGTCATCTGGACCAGAAGAACTGCACCCATGGTTCTGAAAGAGGTAGCATTAGAGATTGTGGAGGCATTAGAAATGATCTTTCAAAAATCATTGGACTTCGGCATTGTGCCGGAGGACTGGAAAATTGAAAATGTCACTCCACTCTTTAAGAAAGGAAGAAGGCAGAAGAAAGGAAATCATAGATCAGTTAGCCTGACCTCAGTGGTTGGGAAGCTGTTGGAGTCAATTGTTAAGGATGAGGTGATGGAGTACTTGGTGACACAGGACAAGACAAGACAAAGTAAAGTCAGCATGGTTTCCTTAAGGGAAAATCTTGCCTGACAAACCTTTTGGAATTCTTTGAGGGGATTACGAAGGATAAAAGTGATGCAGTGGATGTTGTATATTTGGACTTTCAGAAGGCCTTTGACAAGATGCCACACATAAGGCTGCTTACTAGTGGTGTTCCACAGGAGTCAGTGTCGGGACTGCTTTTTATGCTGTGTATCAGTGATCTAGATGATGGAATAGATGGCTTTGCTGCCAAGTTTGCAGATGATACAAAGATTGGTGGAGGGGTAGGTAGTGTTGAGGAAACAGGTAGGCTGCAGAAGGACAGACAGATTAGGGGAATGGGCAAGAGAGTGGCAAATGAAATACAACGTTGGAAAATGCATGGTCATGCACTTTGGTAGTAGAAATAAATGTGCGGACTATTTTCTAAATGAAGAGAAAATCCAAAAATCTGAGATGCAAAGGGAATTGGGAGTCCTTGTGCAGAACCCTAAAGGTTAACTTGCAGATTGAGTCAGTGGTGAGGAAGGCGAATACAATGATAGCATTCATTTCAAGAGGTCTGGAATACAAGAGCAGAGAGGTGATGCTGAGGCTTTATAAGGCACTGGTGAAGCCTCACCTTGTGAACAGTTTTCGGTTTCTCATCTCAGAAAAGATGTGCTGGCATTGATGAGGGTTCAGAAGAGGTTCACAAAGATTTCTCTGGGAATGAAAGGGTTATCATATGAGGAACGTTTGCTAGCTCTGGGTCTGTACTTGCTGGAATTTAGAAGGATGAGGGTGAATCTCATTGAAACCTTTCGAATGTTGAAAGGCCTAGAGAGAGTAGATATGGAAAGATCGTTTCCCATGGTGGAGGAGCCTGGGATAAAAGGGCACAGCCTCAAGATAGAGGGTCGTCCATTTAAAACAGGGATGCGGAGAAATTCCTTTAGTCAGAGTGTGGTGAACTTGTGGAATTTGTTACCACAGGCAGCTGTGGAGGCCAGGTCATTGGGTATGTTTAAGGCAGAGCTTGATAGCTTCTTGGTTGGACACAACATCAAAGGTTACAGGGAGAAGGCCGGGGAGTGGGTCTGAGGAGGGGGAAAATAAAGGATCAGCCATGACTGAATGGTGGAGCAGATTCGATGGGCCAAATGGCCTAATTCTTCTCCTTTGTCTTATGCTCTTATGGTCTAACAGCAGTTGAATTGGCGAGGTATAGGATGTTACAGACTACACATTGGGGAATGGGAAGAGAGGAGATTGGTACTTGATGATCAGCATGGAAATGGTGGGCCAAATAACTGTGTGAAGGATCTTGTTGTGGCTCTGTGGCCAAGGTTCTGCTTGAGAGCAGTTGGGCAAGTCTGAAGGTTCAGTGGGAGCACATGCTACTTCCACAGCCTCAGGACACAATCAGTTGCCCAGAAGATGAGATCTGTGGACGTTACTGGATCAGTGACCCACCCTGCTCTCACCACCCACCCTGGCAGGAGAAGGTGTGGGCAAGAGACGGGATGGGTTTAAGTCCTGTTGACCGCCTTGATCAAACAGACAGATGGCACTCACTATCTGGGCCCACAACAGAAGACAAGCCATGAGAAAGGTTCTGTCTTCTGCTCCCCAGAATCTCAATAAGCTTCTCAACATACCAAGCTCACAATAAGGGGGTTACCATCACAACCAGTGGTTTGCCAAAGCTTCACTTCAGCCAGGCCATGAAGCTCGGACTTGAGAGACACTAACCCCTAATCAGGGGATGTTGAAAGAAAGACTGCATTTACATATAATCTTGCACCACTTCAGGACTCCCAGAATGTTTACAGATGACAATGTGTAGGCAGACATCTTGTAGGGATTTAAGGCGGGAGGAGAAGATGGCGGCACGCCTGTGTGTGTGCAGCCCTCCGGTGAAAAATGATATTGTATCTGTTAAATAGGGGCCGTGGACAATTCTGATTTGATGGAGAATGGACGTGAAAGCACGGAGGAACATCTGGAGAAATTTCTGAAACGCTCGTTCGTTGCTGTCATTACTGTGTGGTCGGGAATCTTTCGGAGGGTAGGCCTCAAAATCCCCGGCCTTGCCTGCTTTTGGCAACCGAGAAGGAGGTCGAATTGTTCGGACAGAGATGGCGCTCAGTACTCGGTGTCGGAGAGCTGATCAGAGCTCGAAGTTTTTGGATGACTCAGAGTCGGATTGTGGTCGGCACGGCAGGGAGAGTTTCTCTTCCTTCTCCCGTCTGCGTGAGATGTGGGACATTTGAGAAACTTTGAACTTTACTGTGCTCACGGACTTCTTCATCAAGTATGGTATTGTTGCACTGTTTGTAACTATATGTTATAATTATGTGGTTTTGTCAATTTTTTTAGTCTTGGTCTGTCCTGTGTTTTGTGATATCACACCGGAAGAAATAATGTATCATTTCTTAATGCATGTATTAATAAATGGCAATAAAAGAGGACTACGTGTCTTCATAATCATAATTACATTTTTTGTACTGTTTCTATTCCTGTACTGTTCTATGTTCCAAGTCTAGTCACTATCTGTATAGACTGTGACAATGACTGTATTAGATGACATTGGTCTTGGGGATCAAGACCCCAGCTGTTTGATGACACAGGTCACAGGAGCTGAGATGTTAGTTGACGTCTTACTTGAAGGACACCGCCTCTGTCACTACTGCAACCCCTTGAGATGCCGGCTTGGATTTCTGTAGCGGACCTGGTAGGATTTGAACTCACCACCTTCTGGCTCCAAAGCTAAATTCCACCCACTGAGCTGCAGCTTGGGTGAAGCTATGGGGATGTGAAGTGGGTGGTTATTGGTCCATTTACTGTTGGGTAGTAGAGTGACATCACTGGTCATCCTGCCGTTACAGAACTCCATTATCCCCTCGCATCGTCAACCCGTCACATTTGTCTGTCTATTGTGAGATCAGTGTGTCTGTAGCCACCTACAGTTATTCATGGTTAATACAGTGTTAAGTACCTGGGCTCTGGCTAATACCAGGCTTTCCACAGGCTGCAGATCCTCGTACAGCCGGATCTCCTCAACGATGTGCGTGCTGGCTCCAGAACTCACCACTTTGTGGATCCAGCCGTTATCTTAAAAACAAGAGACATCCCCATCACAATGGAGATCTACAGACAATTCCCTTCCTGCTCAGTAACACTTTTGGAACAAATACAGAGTAAACCAGCAGAATAACAATTCGTCCCCTACATATCGATCCTGAATAATATGACTGGAATGCTGAGTCATTCCCTTCCAGTGGTCAGTGAGAGAAATATTTATGTCAGGCCTTTGAACAAAGTCTGGTGGGGCATCTTTTGTTTAAGAACCTCTTCTGGGGAAGTGGACATCATTAACAAGGCCAGTGTTTATTATCCAATCCTGAACTGAGGAGTCATTGGAGGGTCAAGGGTCACATGTCAGCCAGAATGCGTCATGGTGGAACTCTTCCTTCAAGTGAGTTTTCCAACAATCCAAAGTGTTCATGGTCGTTAATCCTGATCTACAAGCACCTCATTCTCAATTCACTTCTCCCGTTGGTCAGATTCAAATTCTCCCACAGACCTGGTGGGATTTGAACTCAAATCTCTGGGGCAGATCTCCATTGTACCACCACATCTGGGTTGAGATGGAAGAGAAGCTGGGATAGCTGACCGTGAGAGCAGAGACAGATTTGTGGGAGACTCGATGGAGGAAGTATGAAGGGCTTTGAGAGAAAATTTCCCCTGTTAACCAGAGGACTGAGGTTTGAGCTCCTTGGGAAAAGAACCAGAGGAGATTTGGGTTGTTCTAACTGAAGGTGAGACAGATTCAGAGGTGGGTGGATACTTGCTTAAAGGGGGAACATCATGGAGGACCGCGACTGGGAGATACTCTGGAGAAGCTGACAGAAATAATTAGGACGTGAGGAGGGGAAGCAGGACCAGGATGTGATTTTAAAATATTTTTGTATAATTTGGAGATATGATCAGAGTGCTCCAGGGCAGGACAGCAGAGTGGCACAGTATATTAGTGTAAATGGATGCTTGATGGTCAGTCTGAACTTGATGGGCTGAAGGGCATTGTCCATACTGTGACTCTACAACAAGGACAGAGGAGATGGTCAATGGGGTTGGATGTGGTTTAGCACCCGGTCAGCAGTGAGTGGTTTACAAATGCAGGGTGCTCAATACACAGGGAAACTTGCAGACAGGAAGATCCCACAAACTAGATGATCAACCAGCTGATTGGATTTATTTTGTCTGTGTTGGGTGAGAGTAGAATTGTCTGCTTTATCTCATCTACTTTGCGGGACCTGCTTAACTTTCCGAGAGGTTTAACATCTCAGTGGAAAAGGGTAACACAAGGGATTCTGTGGACACTGGAAATCCAGAGCAACACACATAGAACGCGGAGGAACTCAGCAAGCCAGGCAGCATCTATGGAGGGGAATAAACAGTCAATATTATGGGTGGAGACCTTCAGGACTGAAAAGGAAGGGGGCAGAATACAAAGAAAGAAGGTGGAGGAGGGAAAGGAATAAAAGTTAGCAGGTGATGGGTAAAACTAGGTGAGGAGGAAAGTGCGTGGGTGGGAGAGAGGGATGATATTCCTTCTTCAGCCCTTTACCACTCACCAATCACCTCCTAGCTTCTAACTTCAAACCCCTCCCTCACTCACCCACCTTCCCCCTCACCTATCTCCTGCCAGCTTCACCTCCCCCAAATCTCTTATTCCGTCTCTGTCCCTTCCTTTCCAGGGCTTGTGAGGGGCCCGGCTCAAAGCGTCGACTGTTGGTTCCCTTCTGCTGGACTTACAGAGTTCCTTCTGCATTTTGTGTGTATTGCTTGGTGGAAGAGGCCTGTCGCCCTTGGCAACCCACTGAGAACAGCATTAAAGTGCCACTCCAAATGTCTATCGTGGTCCTAAATGGGCAACATTGAGGCGAGGCCAATCACACAGTGAACTGATTCAGTGTTCTACAGAGTTAGGAAGGGAGTGTGGCTGCCGTCACAACACCCACCTGTGCCAATGAACATGACGTTGTACTGTTTACCATCCAGTGCTGTGACTGTGTCCACTACGATCTTTGTGTAGTTCACTTGCTTCTTCGTGAAGAGTGGGCGACCTCCCACAGGTCTGACCTCTTCATCCATCAGTGGATGCTTCTTCACAAAGCTCAGTACGTTGTCCGGCAGGTCATGTGACGTCCTGAATCCAGCTTTCCGAAATTCATCTGTGATGCACTGTCATGCAGAGCAGAAGCACATAGATCAGCGTAGGGCTGAGTAAGGTCTGCCCACCTCCCTTTCTCCTTCCAACGTCACCAATCTACACTAATTAATGGTTCTTCACAAAGAACAATACAAAGACTAGCATTTACATAGCATCTTTTGTGACAAAGCATTCACAGACACCCAACGATGATGGAAGCATGATTGTTGTTAATATATAGGCAACCCAGCAGCCAATCAAAACAGAGAGAAGTCCCAGCCCACAAACACCAGTGGGGATAACAACAAAATAATCTGTTTTAATTAGTTATTGTGGGATAAATGTTGGCTCAGATGTATAATGAAGTATAAATTATATTCAGTGTACTTCTCTACCTACATGTGTGCGAGATACTGCTCCAAGCAAGGTTTTCATTATATTGTATCTCACTGCATTAGTGCACACGACAATAAATTACTTGAAATTGCTTCCTGCTGCTGGTGTTGAGGGAGTTCCAGGAATTGGACTCAGTGAACATTCCGGACAGTGTGTGACTGGGAGGGGATATTACATGCCTGCTGCCCTTGGACTTCGTGATGTCAAGGTTGTAGACTTGGGAGCTGTTGAAGGAAAGTGTTAGGTGTGGCATTGCTTTTTGTAGATGATATCAATGCAGCCACAGCTTTGTCTGAGCCCCAGAACAATTCAGTGACCCGGAATTCTCACATTTACCTACTGAAGGGTCTTACCGATCCTGGACGTGGCTCTGGAACTCTGTGTATGTATCTTGACCACCGCCGCGGAGATCCCTGATCTTCCTTATACGGCCCTTCAAATGCCTTCCGGATGTCTGCAGAGGTGTACTGACAGACGGCGGATGATTCTACGTTTTGCCTTTGTTCATAGAGAAGAAATAGCCAAACATTAGTGAAATGAGAAAGACGATAATGTCACATTGTGAGGTATGTAGCAGCTGCCTCGATGTTTCAGCAGATGGCCGCAAATTCTCTGCAATACTGCAGTGAAAAACTTTGCTCGCGACAATCCATGGGAGTTAGAGGCCTTGCTATTAAACAGTGCAATATCCACAAACAATCTCAGCAGAGTTCAAGGGTCAATCCATAAAACTATAAGATACCAAGCAGAATAGGCCATTCAGCCCAAAGAGTCTGCTCCAACATTCCATCTTGGCTGATTTATTATCCCTCTCAACCCCATTCTCTTACCTTCTCCCCATAACCTTTCACACTCTTACTAATCAACCTCTCCTTTAAATATACCCAAAGACTGGGTGTCCACATCTGAGTGAGGGAATGAATTCCACAGATTCGTCACCCTCTGGCTAAAGAAATTCTTCCTTATCCCTGTTCTGATGGGAAGTCCCTCTCTTCCGAAGCTGTGTCCTTGTGATCCTAGACTTACCCGCAACAGGAGACATCCTCTCTACATCCACCCTATCTAAGGCTTTCAATATTCGATAGGTTTCAATGCGATTCCCCCTTCACTGTTTTAAACTCCAGTGAGTATAGACCAGGGACATCAAACGCTCCTCGTACATTTACACTTTTATTCCCGGAATCATTCTCTTGAACCACCTCAGCCCCAGCACATCTTTTCTTCGATAAAGGCCAGAGCTGCTCCCAATATTCTGTGAAGTCTGACCAGTGCCTTATAAAGCCTCAGCATTTCATCCTCGCTTTTATATTCTAGTCTTCTCAAGACGAATGCTAACATCGCATCTGCCTTCCTCACCACTGACTCGCCCTGCAAGTTTACCTTCAGGAAATCCTGCATGAGGACTCCCAAGACCCTTTGCACCTCTGATTTCTGAATTTTCTCCCTGTTTAGAAAGTAATCTACACTATACTCCTTCTATCAAAGTACATGATCATACACTTCCTTACACTATATTCCACCTGCCACTTCTTTGCCCATTCACCAAATCCATCCAATCCTTCTTCAGACTTCCTGCTTCCTCAACACTATCTGCCCCTCCACATACCATTGTATCAGCTGCAAACTTGGCCACAAATCCATCAATTCTGTAATCTACATCATTAACTCTTAACGTGAAAAGAAGCGGTCCCAACACCGACCCTCGCAAAGCACCACTAGTCACCAGCAGCCAACCAGAAAAGGCTCCCTTTATTCCCACTTTTTGTCTTCTGCCGGTCAGCCAACCTTCTGTCAAGGCTATAATCTTTCCTGTAATACTAAGGGTCTTATTTAGTCAGCCTTGTGTCTGGCACCTTGTCAAAGTACACAATATCCACTGAGTCACCAGTCTCCAGGAGAATCTCCAGTTGAAAATAATTCTCTGGGGTTGAAGATAAATCTTCAGGACCCTGTTGAATGCAAACCCAGAGAGAGATCACAGGGACGTGAACAACATAGTTCCTTTGATTTCATTTACCTTCAAGGCTCTAGTTATAACAACATAGCAGATGAGTCAGAAGCTTGTTTCACTGACGAGATTAATCAAGGGGTGACCAAGGCCCTGCTCCTGTTCCATTCGTTAATGGAGAGCACTGCGTGTGGAGCACAGATCGAGGGCAGGAGTGTGTGGTGGGTCACAGCAGGAGGCCTCGTATGAGATTCACTCAATCAGTGACCTGAACTACGACTGGAGAACCAGAGAAGTAGTTTCCTGTTTAGAGAACGCATCCACGGTGATTAAACCCCAGATCCGTGAGACAAACCAGGGAGATTAAATCTTGGGTGAGAGAACCAGACTAGGAAGATCAAAGGGGAGATTGTATCCCATGGACTCAGAGTTGTAGAGCATTTTGTGTGACTAGGCATTGTTCGAATCCCATCTACAAATTTGCTGAGGACACCACTGAGGAACGGTGGTGTTGGCAGAATCTCGATGGTGACAAGGAGGAGTGAGATAGATCAGCTGGTTGCCATAACAACAATCTTGCAGTCAATGTCAGGAAGACCAAGGAATTGAAAGAAGGTGAAGTTGGGGAAACACACACTAGTCCTGGAAAGGGTGAGCAGCCTCAACTTCCTAGGTGTTAACATATCAGGGAATCTCTCCTGAGCCCAACACATCAATGCAATCATGAAGAAAACACACCAGGAGCTCTCGCTCATTAGGAGTTTTGGGAGATTTGGTGTGTCACCTAAGATGTTGCAGTTTTCTGATGATATATGGTAGACATATGGTATAGGGGCTTCAACTCACAGGTTTGCAAGAGGTTGCAGAAGGTTATAGATTCAGCCATCAAGGACTTCTTCAAGAGCAGGGCCTCTGGAAGACAGTATCCACCCTCACCATCTGAGTCACGCCCTCTACATTACTACTATCAGGGAGGCGGTGCAAGATCCTGAAGACCCACACTCAATGCTTTAAGGATAGATTCTTGTCTGAATGGTCCATGAACCCATGAGTACCACCTCAGTACTCATACTTTGCACTATTTTTTTTTTAACTTACAGCTATTTTATGTCTTGCATTATACTGCAGCTGAAGAACACCAAGCTTCACAACGTAAACACGAGATTCAGCAGGTCAGGCAGCATCCATGGAGGGAGTAAACAGTCGAAGTTTTGGGCTGAGACCCTTCATCGGGACTAGATGTCAATGATAATAAACTTGTTCTGATTCTGAAATGTCCCTAAACTGTACAAGGGAGAGGGGTCATCCTTTACACCAGTGAAAACACAAAACATTCGCACCTGAGAACGGAGCAAGGGAAATCAACCAATGGAAAGTGGAATCAAAACCTGCCAGTTCCCCAGCACCACCACACATCATTCTATCAGACGCTGTCACTATTTACAATAACAAAACCAGAACACAGGATTTGTACTTACCACTGGGATACAAACACTCCATAAAACACAGCGTCCCACCAGTGCTCCTGGTTCAACACGTAGATACTCCTCAAGTTATTATAATAGAAGTCGTACTCTGGGATGGAACACACAAGTCGGGACTTTAGAAAAGACGTCCACTTCCTCTGTAAAACTTTCATTCCTCCCTTGTCACTCTGCGGCACAAACAGACCACAAACATGCAGTAAATCAGTGAACGCCTAGCGCTATCGCCTCCCACCATCTACCTACCGTGCTGTGCCTTTGCTAACAATTCTAGGTGATTTGAAATCTAATTAACATCTTTAAAGTAAATTTATTATCTCAGTATATACTATGTGTTACAATATAGTATTCATTTTCTTCCAGGCAATCACAGTAGAACAAAAATATATGATATAATCAATGAGAAGCTACACACAAAGACCAATGTGCAAATGAAGAAAAACTGTGCAAATACAAACAATACAAAAATAATAATAATAAATAAATAAGCAAAGAAATAATTCTGAGAACATGAGTTGTACAGTCCTACTCAACCGTTAACTGAAAGCTCAAGCGAGTGTAGGATCAGACATTTCATCGGGTCATCTGTAGTTTGACAAGATCCGAGAAGTATTCTGGCTTGGAGGCGAACTTGCAGGTGGGCAATGTTCTTTAGCACCCGTTGCCATAGTCTTTGGCATGAGGGGTCATGGATTTCAGAGGTACTGTCCAAGTTAAGATCAGTTTGATTAAGGTGTAAGACTTGTACCAGGATGCTTGGACCATTGATCCAGAAACCTGAGCTGGAATCCCAAAGCGGCAGCTGGGACATTCAATTAAAGTAATTAAACTCAAACAACAGGAATTCTGCAGATGCTGGAAATTCAAGCAACACACATCAAAGTTGCTGGTGAACGCAGCAGGCCAGGCAGCATCTCTAGGAAGAGGTGCAGTCGACGTTTCAGGCTGAGACCCTTCATCAGGACTAACTGAAGGAAGCTTCCTTCAGTTAGTCCTGACTAAGGGTCTCAGCCTGAAACGTCGACTGCACCTCTTCCTAGAGATGCTGCCTGGCCTGCTGCGTTCACCAGCAACTTTGATGTGTGTTGGTTAAAGTAATTAAACTATTAGCTTATAGTGTCATAGAATAATAAAAGTCATAATTACTAATTCAGAAAGAAATCTGCTGACCTGACCTGGTGAGTGATATTCAAATACACTCACTGGCCACTTTATTAAGTACAGGAGGCACCTAATAAAATGGCCACTGTGCATGTTCCTGGTCTTCTGCTGCTGAAGGCCATCCCCTTCAAAGTTTGACATGTTGTGTGTTCACAGATGCTCTTCTACACATCTAGTCTCCGTTGTAATGTGGGTTTATTGAGTTACAGTCATCTTCCTGTCAGCTTGAACTATTCCCTCTGACCCCTTCTATCAACGAGGCATTTACACCCACAGAAATGCCACTAACAGGATGCCTGTTGTTTTCCCATCATTCTCTGTGAACTCTGGAGACTGTCATGTGTGAAGACGCCAGGAGATCAGCACCTCCTGCGACACTCAAGTGCTGGCACCAGTAATCATTCCACTTGGATGAAATTTCTCTCTCATTCTGATGTTTGGTCCGAACACCAGTTGAACCTCTTGCCCATGCCTGCGTGCTTTTATGCTTTGAGTTGCTGCCACATGATTGGTTGATTAGATATTTGCATTAATGAGCAAGTGTACAGGTACCTAATTACTGAGTGCAATTACATCAACGCAGTGAAAAGGAAACATGCTGAATTTTGTGATGCAGTTACAGAGACAGCGCAGTGCAGGTAAGCAAGAATAAGGCATGGCGGTATTGCGAGATCAAACGCTCATCGTTGAAGCTATGAGGAGTCCATTCTCAAGTGGGTAGAAAGTGAGTCTGGTTGGCCCTATCCCCAGGCTTTTCTATCATTTACCTGATGGCAGAGGGAGAAGAGAGAATGACCAGAACAGAGAGGGGAGATGGCAACACCTTCGGATGCAGTGGCCTATTGGGGCCACCAGACGTTATTTTTCCTTTGTTAAATGTGTTATTTGTGATCCTGGGTCAGAGGGGGAGCAGTTGGTTGGCATGTTGGAAGAAGAGACGGTCGGTGGGTCAGAGGAGGAAATGGTCGGTGGGACAGAGGAGGAGACGGTCGGTGTGTCAGAGGAGGAGGAGACGGTCAGTGGGTCCGAGGAGGAGGAGACGATCGGTGGGTCAGAGGAGGAGACGGTCGGTGGGTCAGAGGAGGAGGAGACGGTCAGTGGGTCCGAGGAGGAGGAGTCGGTCGGTGGGTCAGAGGAGGAGACGGTCGGTGGGTCAGAGGAGGAGACGGTCGGTGGGTCAGAGGAGGAGGAGTCGGTCGGTGGGTCAGAGGAGGAGATGGTCGGTGGGTCGGAGGAGGAGACGGTCGGTGGGTCAGAGGAGGAGGAGACGGTCAGTGGGTCAGAGGAGGAGATGGTCGGTGGGTCAGAGGAGGAGGAGTCGGTGGGTCAGAGGAGGAGACGGTCGGTGGGTCAGAGGAGGAGGAGACGGTCAGTGGGTCCGAGGAGGAGGAGTCGGTCGGTGGGTCAGAGGAGGAGGAGACGGTCGGTGGGTCAGAGGAGGAGGAGTTGGTGGGTCAGAGGAGGAGGAGACGGTCGGTGGGTCAGAGGAGGAGACGGTTGGTGGGTCAGAGGAGGAGACGGTCGGTGGGTCAGAGGAGGAGGAGTTGGTGGGTCAGAGGAGGAGGAGACGGTCGGTGGGTCAGAGGAGGAGGAGTTGGTGGGTCAGAGGAGGAGGAGACGGTCGGTGGGTCAGAGGAGGAGACGGTCGGTGGGTCAGAGGAGGAGGAGTTGGTGGGTCAGAGGAGGAGGAGACGGTCGGTGGGTCAGAGGAGGAGGAGACGGTCGGTGGGTCAGAGGAGGAGGAGACGGTCGGTGGGTCAGAGGAGGAGACGGTCGGTGGGTCAGAATAGGAGTCGGTCGGTGGGTCGGAGGAGGAGACGGTCGGTGGGTCAGAGGAGGAGGAGACGGTCAGTGGGTCAGAGGAGGAGACGGTCGGTGGGTCAGAGGAGGAGGAGTCGGTGGGTCAGAGGAGGAGGAGACGGTCGGTGGGTCAGAGGAGGAGACGGTCGGTGGGTCAGAGGAGGAGGAGTCGGTGGGTCAGAGGAGGAGACGGTCGGTGGGTCAGAGGAGGAGGAGACGGTCGGTGGGTCAGAGGAGGAGGAGTCGGTGGGTCAGAGGAGGAGGAGACGGTCGGTGGGTCAGAGGAGGAGACGGTCGGTGGGTCAGAGGAGGAGGAGACGGTCGGTGGGTCAGAGGAGGAGACGGTCGGTGGGTCAGAGGAGGAGTCGGTGGGTCAGAGGAGGAGACGGTCGGTGGGTCAGAGGAGGAGGAGACGGTCGGTGGGTCAGAGGAGGAGGAGACGGTCGGTGGGTCAGAGGAGGAGACGGTCGGTGGGTCAGAGGAGGAGACGGTCGGTGGGTCAGAGGAGGAGGAGACGGTCGGTGGGTCAGAGGAGGAGGAGACGGTCGGTGGGTCAGAGGAGGAGGAGTTGGTGGGTCAGAGGAGGAGGAGACGGTCGGTGGGTCAGAGGAGGAGACGGTTGGTGGGTCAGAGGAGGAGGAGTTGGTGGGTCAGAGGAGGAGGAGACGGTCGGTGGGTCAGAGGAGGAGGAGACGGTCGGTGAGTCAGAGGAGGAGACGGTCGGTGGGTCAGAGGAGGAGGAGTTGGTGGGTCAGAGGAGGAGGAGACGGTCGGTGGGTCAGAGGAGGAGGAGACGGTCGGTGGGTCAGAGGAGGAGACGGTCAATGAGTCAGAGGAGGAGGAGACGGTCTGTGGGTCAGAGGAGGAGGAGGCGGTCGGTGGGTCAGAGGAGGAGGAGACGGTCGGTGGGTCAGAGGAGGAGACGGTCAGTGGGTCAGAGGAGGAGACGGTCGGTGGGTCAGAGGAGGAGGAGACGGTCGGTGGGTCAGAGGAGGAGGAGTTGGTGGGTCAGAGGAGGAGGAGACGGTCGGTGGGTCAGAGGAGGAGACGGTTGGTGGGTCAGAGGAGGAGACGGTCGGTGGGTCAGAGGAGGAGGAGTTGGTGGGTCAGAGGAGGAGGAGACGGTCGGTGGGTCAGAGGAGGAGGAGTTGGTGGGTCAGAGGAGGAGGAGACGGTCGGTGGGTCAGAGGAGGAGACGGTCGGTGGGTCAGAGGAGGAGGAGTTGGTGGGTCAGAGGAGGAGGAGACGGTCGGTGGGTCAGAGGAGGAGGAGACGGTCGGTGGGTCAGAGGAGGAGACGGTCGGTGGATCAGAGGAGGAGGAGACGGTCAGTGGGTCAGAGGAGGAGACGGTCGGTGGGTCAGAGGAGGAGGAGTTGGTGGGTCAGAGGAGGAGGAGACGGTCGGTGGGTCAGAGGAGGAGGAGACGGTCGGTGGGTCAGAGGAGGAGACGGTCAATGAGTCAGAGGAGGAGGAGACGGTCTGTGGGTCAGAGGAGGAGGAGACAGTCGGTGGGTCAGAGGAGGAGGAGTCGGTCGGTGGGTCAGAGGAGGAGACGGTCGGTGGGACAGAGGAGGAGACGGTCGGTGGGTCAGAGGAGGAGGAGACCGTCGGTGGGTCAGAGGAGGAGGAGTCGGTGGGTCAGAGGAGGAGGTGTCAGTCGGTGGGTCAGAGGAGGAGACGGTCGATGAGTCAGAGGAGGAGGAGTCGGTGGGTCAGAGGAGGAGACGGTCGGTGGGTCAGAGGAGGAGGAGTCGGTGGATCAGAGGAGGAGGAGACGGTCGGTGGGTCAGAGGAGGAGACGGTCAATGAGTCAGAGGAGGAGGAGACGGTCTGTGGGTCAGAGGAGGAGGAGACGGTCGGTGGGTCAGAGGAGGAGGAGACGGTCGGTGGGTCAGAGGAGGAGGAGTCGGCGGGTCAGAGGAGGAGGAGACGGTCGGTGGGTCAGAGGAGGAGGAGACGGTCGGTGGGTCAGAGGAGGAGACGGTCGGTGGGTCAGAGGAGGAGGAGTCGGTGGGTCAGAGGAGGAGGAGACGGTCGGTGGGTCAGAGGAGGAGACGGTCGGTGGGTCAGAGGAGGAGGAGTCGGTGGGTCAGAGGAGGAGACGGTCGGTGGGTCAGAGGAGGAGGAGACGGTCGGTGGGTCAGAGGAGGAGGAGTCGGTGGGTCAGAGGAGGAGGAGACGGTCGGTGGGTCAGAGGAGGAGACGGTCGGTGGGTCAGAGGAGGAGGAGACGGTCGGTGGGTCAGAGGAGGAGACGGTCGGTGGGTCAGAGGAGGAGTCGGTGGGTCAGAGGAGGAGACGGTCGGTGGGTCAGAGGAGGAGGAGACGGTCGGTGGGTCAGAGGAGGAGGAGACAGTCGGTGGGTCAGAGGAGGAGACGGTCGGTGGGTCAGAGGAGGAGACGGTCGGTGGGTCAGAGGAGGAGGAGACGGTCGGTGGGTCAGAGGAGGAGGAGACGGTCGGTGGGTCAGAGGAGGAGGAGTTGGTGGGTCAGAGGAGGAGGAGACGGTCGGTGGGTCAGAGGAGGAGACGGTTGGTGGGTCAGAGGAGGAGGAGTTGGTGGGTCAGAGGAGGAGGAGACGGTCGGTGGGTCAGAGGAGGAGGAGACGGTCGGTGAGTCAGAGGAGGAGACGGTCAATGAGTCAGAGGAGGAGGAGACGGTCTGTGGGTCAGAGGAGGAGGAGACGGTCGGTGGGTCAGAGGAGGAGGAGACGGTCGGTGGGTCAGAGGAGGAGACGGTCAATGAGTCAGAGGAGGAGGAGACGGTCTGTGGGTCAGAGGAGGAGGAGACGGTCGGTGGGTCAGAGGAGGAGGAGACGGTCGGTGGGTCAGAGGAGGAGGAGTCGGCGGGTCAGAGGAGGAGGAGACGGTCGGTGGGTCAGAGGAGGAGACGGTCAGTGGGTCAGAGGAGGAGACGGTCGGTGGGTCAGAGGAGGAGGAGACGGTCGGTGGGTCAGAGGAGGAGGAGTTGGTGGGTCAGAGGAGGAGGAGACGGTCGGTGGGTCAGAGGAGGAGACGGTTGGTGGGTCAGAGGAGGAGACGGTCGGTGGGTCAGAGGAGGAGGAGTTGGTGGGTCAGAGGAGGAGGAGACGGTCGGTGGGTCAGAGGAGGAGGAGTTGGTGGGTCAGAGGAGGAGGAGACGGTCGGTGGGTCAGAGGAGGAGACGGTCGGTGGGTCAGAGGAGGAGGAGTTGGTGGGTCAGAGGAGGAGGAGACGGTCGGTGGGTCAGAGGAGGAGGAGACGGTCGGTGGGTCAGAGGAGGAGACGGTCGGTGGATCAGAGGAGGAGGAGACGGTCAGTGGGTCAGAGGAGGAGACGGTCGGTGGGTCAGAGGAGGAGGAGTTGGTGGGTCAGAGGAGGAGGAGACGGTCGGTGGGTCAGAGGAGGAGGAGACGGTCGGTGGGTCAGAGGAGGAGACGGTCAATGAGTCAGAGGAGGAGGAGACGGTCTGTGGGTCAGAGGAGGAGGAGACAGTCGGTGGGTCAGAGGAGGAGGAGTCGGTCGGTGGGTCAGAGGAGGAGACGGTCGGTGGGACAGAGGAGGAGACGGTCGGTGGGTCAGAGGAGGAGGAGACCGTCGGTGGGTCAGAGGAGGAGGAGTCGGTGGGTCAGAGGAGGAGGTGTCAGTCGGTGGGTCAGAGGAGGAGACGGTCGATGAGTCAGAGGAGGAGGAGTCGGTGGGTCAGAGGAGGAGACGGTCGGTGGGTCAGAGGAAGAGGAGTCGGTGGATCAGAGGAGGAGGAGACGGTCGGTGGGTCAGAGGAGGAGACGGTCAATGAGTCAGAGGAGGAGGAGACGGTCTGTGGGTCAGAGGAGGAGGAGACGGTCGGTGGGTCAGAGGAGGAGGAGACGGTCGGTGGGTCAGAGGAGGAGGAGTCGGCGGGTCAGAGGAGGAGGAGACGGTCGGTGGGTCAGAGGAGGAGACGGTCGGTGGGTCAGAGGAGGAGACGGTCGGTGGGTCAGAGGAGGAGGAGACGGTCGGTGGGTCAGAGGAGGAGGAGTTGGTGGGTCAGAGGAGGAGGAGACGGTCGGTGGGTCAGAGGAGGAGACGGTTGGTGGGTCAGAGGAGGAGACGGTCGGTGGGTCAGAGGAGGAGGAGTTGGTGGGTCAGAGGAGGAGGAGACGGTCGGTGGGTCAGAGGAGGAGGAGTTGGTGGGTCAGAGGAGGAGGAGACGGTCGGTGGGTCAGAGGAGGAGACGGTCGGTGGGTCAGAGGAGGAGGAGTTGGTGGGTCAGAGGAGGAGGAGACGGTCGGTGGGTCAGAGGAGGAGGAGACGGTCGGTGGGTCAGAGGAGGAGACGGTCGGTGGATCAGAGGAGGAGGAGACGGTCAGTGGGTCAGAGGAGGAGACGGTCGGTGGGTCAGAGGAGGAGGAGTTGGTGGGTCAGAGGAGGAGGAGATGGTCGGTGGGTCAGAGGAGGAGGAGACGGTCGGTGGGTCAGAGGAGGAGACGGTCAATGAGTCAGAGGAGGAGGAGACGGTCTGTGGGTCAGAGGAGGAGGAGACAGTCGGTGGGTCAGAGGAGGAGGAGTCGGTCGGTGGGTCAGAGGAGGAGACGGTCGGTGGGACAGAGGAGGAGACGGTCGGTGGGTCAGAGGAGGAGGAGACGGTCGGTGGGTCAGAGGAGGAGGAGTCGGTGGGTCAGAGGAGGAGGTGTCAGTCGGTGGGTCAGAGGAGGAGACGGTCGATGAGTCAGAGGAGGAGGAGTCGGTGGGTCAGAGGAGGAGACGGTCGGTGGGTCAGAGGAGGAGGAGTCGGTGGATCAGAGGAGGAGGAGACGGTCGGTGGGTCAGAGGAGGAGACGGTCAATGAGTCAGAGGAGGAGGAGACGGTCTGTGGGTCAGAGGAGGAGGAGACGGTCGGTGGGTCAGAGGAGGAGGAGACGGTCGGTGGGTCAGAGGAAGAGGAGTCGGTCGGTGGGTCAGAGGAGGAGACGGTCGGTGGGTCAGAGGAGGAGGAGTTGGTGGGTCAGAGGAGGAGGAGACGGTCGGTGGGTCAGAGGAGGAGACGGTTGGTGGGTCAGAGGAGGAGGAGTTGGTGGGTCAGAGGAGGAGGAGACGGTCGGTGGGTCAGAGGAGGAGACGGTCAATGAGTCAGAGGAGGAGGAGACGGTCTGTGGGTCAGAGGAGGAGGAGACAGTCGGTGGGTCAGAGGAGGAAGAGTCGGTCGGTGGGTCAGAGGAGGAGACGGTCGGTGGGACAGAGGAGGAGACGGTCGGTGGGTCAGAGGAGGAGGAGACGGTCGGTGGGTCAGAGGAGGAGGAGTCGGTGGGTCAGAGGAGGAGGTGTCAGTCGGTGGGTCAGAGGAGGAGACGGTCGATGAGTCAGAGGAGGAGGAGTCGGTGGGTCAGAGGAGGAGACGGTCAGTGGGTCCGAGGAGGAGGAGTCGGTCGGTGGGTCAGAGGAGGAGACGGTCGGTGGGTCAGAGGAGGAGACGGTCGGTGGGTCAGAGGAGGAGGAGTCGGTCGGTGGGTCAGAGGAGGAGATGGTCGGTGGGTCGGAGGAGGAGACGGTCGGTGGGTCAGAGGAGGAGGAGACGGTCAGTGGGTCAGAGGAGGAGATGGTCGGTGGGTCAGAGGAGGAGGAGTCGGTGGGTCAGAGGAGGAGGAGACGGTCGGTGGGTCAGAGGAGGAGACGGTCGGTGGGTCAGAGGAGGAGGAGACGGTCAGTGGGTCCGAGGAGGAGGAGTCGGTCGGTGGGTCAGAGGAGGAGGAGACGGTCGGTGGGTCAGAGGAGGAGGAGTTGGTGGGTCAGAGGAGGAGGAGACGGTCGGTGGGTCAGAGGAGGAGACGGTTGGTGGGTCAGAGGAGGAGACGGTCGGTGGGTCAGAGGAGGAGGAGTTGGTGGGTCAGAGGAGGAGGAGACGGTCGGTGGGTCAGAGGAGGAGGAGTTGGTGGGTCAGAGGAGGAGGAGACGGTCGGTGGGTCAGAGGAGGAGACGGTCGGTGGGTCAGAGGAGGAGGAGTTGGTGGGTCAGAGGAGGAGGAGACGGTCGGTGGGTCAGAGGAGGAGGAGACGGTCGGTGGGTCAGAGGAGGAGGAGACGGTCGGTGGGTCAGAGGAGGAGACGGTCGGTGGGTCAGAATAGGAGTCGGTCGGTGGGTCGGAGGAGGAGACGGTCGGTGGGTCAGAGGAGGAGGAGACGGTCAGTGGGTCAGAGGAGGAGACGGTCGGTGGGTCAGAGGAGGAGGAGTCGGTGGGTCAGAGGAGGAGGAGACGGTCGGTGGGTCAGAGGAGGAGACGGTCGGTGGGTCAGAGGAGGAGGAGTCGGTGGGTCAGAGGAGGAGACGGTCGGTGGGTCAGAGGAGGAGGAGACGGTCGGTGGGTCAGAGGAGGAGGAGTCGGTGGGTCAGAGGAGGAGGAGACGGTCGGTGGGTCAGAGGAGGAGACGGTCGGTGGGTCAGAGGAGGAGGAGACGGTCGGTGGGTCAGAGGAGGAGACGGTCGGTGGGTCAGAGGAGGAGTCGGTGGGTCAGAGGAGGAGACGGTCGGTGGGTCAGAGGAGGAGGAGACGGTCGGTGGGTCAGAGGAGGAGGAGACGGTCGGTGGGTCAGAGGAGGAGACGGTCGGTGGGTCAGAGGAGGAGACGGTCGGTGGGTCAGAGGAGGAGGAGACGGTCGGTGGGTCAGAGGAGGAGGAGACGGTCGGTGGGTCAGAGGAGGAGGAGTTGGTGGGTCAGAGGAGGAGGAGACGGTCGGTGGGTCAGAGGAGGAGACGGTTGGTGGGTCAGAGGAGGAGGAGTTGGTGGGTCAGAGGAGGAGGAGACGGTCGGTGGGTCAGAGGAGGAGGAGACGGTCGGTGAGTCAGAGGAGGAGACGGTCGGTGGGTCAGAGGAGGAGGAGTTGGTGGGTCAGAGGAGGAGGAGACGGTCGGTGGGTCAGAGGAGGAGGAGACGGTCGGTGGGTCAGAGGAGGAGACGGTCAATGAGTCAGAGGAGGAGGAGACGGTCTGTGGGTCAGAGGAGGAGGAGACGGTCGGTGGGTCAGAGGAGGAGGAGACGGTCGGTGGGTCAGAGGAGGAGGAGTCGGCGGGTCAGAGGAGGAGGAGACGGTCGGTGGGTCAGAGGAGGAGACGGTCAGTGGGTCAGAGGAGGAGACGGTCGGTGGGTCAGAGGAGGAGGAGACGGTCGGTGGGTCAGAGGAGGAGGAGTTGGTGGGTCAGAGGAGGAGGAGACGGTCGGTGGGTCAGAGGAGGAGACGGTTGGTGGGTCAGAGGAGGAGACGGTCGGTGGGTCAGAGGAGGAGGAGTTGGTGGGTCAGAGGAGGAGGAGACGGTCGGTGGGTCAGAGGAGGAGGAGTTGGTGGGTCAGAGGAGGAGGAGACGGTCGGTGGGTCAGAGGAGGAGACGGTCGGTGGGTCAGAGGAGGAGGAGTTGGTGGGTCAGAGGAGGAGGAGACGGTCGGTGGGTCAGAGGAGGAGGAGACGGTCGGTGGGTCAGAGGAGGAGACGGTCGGTGGATCAGAGGAGGAGGAGACGGTCAGTGGGTCAGAGGAGGAGACGGTCGGTGGGTCAGAGGAGGAGGAGTTGGTGGGTCAGAGGAGGAGGAGACGGTCGGTGGGTCAGAGGAGGAGGAGACGGTCGGTGGGTCAGAGGAGGAGACGGTCAATGAGTCAGAGGAGGAGGAGACGGTCTGTGGGTCAGAGGAGGAGGAGACAGTCGGTGGGTCAGAGGAGGAGGAGTCGGTCGGTGGGTCAGAGGAGGAGACGGTCGGTGGGACAGAGGAGGAGACGGTCGGTGGGTCAGAGGAGGAGGAGACCGTCGGTGGGTCAGAGGAGGAGGAGTCGGTGGGTCAGAGGAGGAGGTGTCAGTCGGTGGGTCAGAGGAGGAGACGGTCGATGAGTCAGAGGAGGAGGAGTCGGTGGGTCAGAGGAGGAGACGGTCGGTGGGTCAGAGGAGGAGGAGTCGGTGGATCAGAGGAGGAGGAGACGGTCGGTGGGTCAGAGGAGGAGACGGTCAATGAGTCAGAGGAGGAGGAGACGGTCTGTGGGTCAGAGGAGGAGGAGACGGTCGGTGGGTCAGAGGAGGAGGAGACGGTCGGTGGGTCAGAGGAGGAGGAGTCGGCGGGTCAGAGGAGGAGGAGACGGTCGGTGGGTCAGAGGAGGAGGAGACGGTCGGTGGGTCAGAGGAGGAGACGGTCGGTGGGTCAGAGGAGGAGGAGTCGGTGGGTCAGAGGAGGAGGAGACGGTCGGTGGGTCAGAGGAGGAGACGGTCGGTGGGTCAGAGGAGGAGGAGTCGGTGGGTCAGAGGAGGAGACGGTCGGTGGGTCAGAGGAGGAGGAGACGGTCGGTGGGTCAGAGGAGGAGGAGTCGGTGGGTCAGAGGAGGAGGAGACGGTCGGTGGGGCAGAGGAGGAGACGGTCGGTGGGTCAGAGGAGGAGGAGACGGTCGGTGGGTCAGAGGAGGAGACGGTCGGTGGGTCAGAGGAGGAGTCGGTGGGTCAGAGGAGGAGACGGTCGGTGGGTCAGAGGAGGAGGAGACGGTCGGTGGGTCAGAGGAGGAGGAGACGGTCGGTGGGTCAGAGGAGGAGACGGTCGGTGGGTCAGAGGAGGAGACGGTCGGTGGGTCAGAGGAGGAGGAGACGGTCGGTGGGTCAGAGGAGGAGGAGACGGTCGGTGGGTCAGAGGAGGAGGAGTTGGTGGGTCAGAGGAGGAGGAGACGGTCGGTGGGTCAGAGGAGGAGACGGTTGGTGGGTCAGAGGAGGAGGAGTTGGTGGGTCAGAGGAGGAGGAGACGGTCGGTGGGTCAGAGGAGGAGGAGACGGTCGGTGAGTCAGAGGAGGAGACGGTCGGTGGGTCAGAGGAGGAGGAGTTGGTGGGTCAGAGGAGGAGGAGACGGTCGGTGGGTCAGAGGAGGAGGAGACGGTCGGTGGGTCAGAGGAGGAGACGGTCGGTGGGTCAGAGGAGGAGACGGTCGGTGGGTCAGAGGAGGAGGAGACGGTCGGTGGGTCAGAGGAGGAGGAGACGGTCGGTGGGTCAGAGGAGGAGGAGTTGGTGGGTCAGAGGAGGAGGAGACGGTCGGTGGGTCAGAGGAGGAGACGGTTGGTGGGTCAGAGGAGGAGGAGTTGGTGGGTCAGAGGAGGAGGCGACGGTCGGTGGGTCAGAGGAGGAGGAGACGGTCGGTGAGTCAGAGGAGGAGACGGTCGGTGGGTCAGAGGAGGAGGAGTTGGTGGGTCAGAGGAGGAGGAGACGGTCGGTGGGTCAGAGGAGGAGGAGACGGTCGGTGGGTCAGAGGAGGAGACGGTCAATGAGTCAGAGGAGGAGGAGACGGTCTGTGGGTCAGAGGAGGAGGAGACGGTCGGTGGGTCAGAGGAGGAGGAGACGGTCGGTGGGTCAGAGGAGGAGGAGTCGGCGGGTCAGAGGAGGAGGAGACGGTCGGTGGGTCAGAGGAGGAGACGGTCAGTGGGTCAGAGGAGGAGACGGTCGGTGGGTCAGAGGAGGAGGAGACGGTCGGTGGGTCAGAGGAGGAGGAGTTGGTGGGTCAGAGGAGGAGGAGACGGTCGGTGGGTCAGAGGAGGAGACGGTTGGTGGGTCAGAGGAGGAGACGGTCGGTGGGTCAGAGGAGGAGGAGTTGGTGGGTCAGAGGAGGAGGAGACGGTCGGTGGGTCAGAGGAGGAGGAGTTGGTGGGTCAGAGGAGGAGGAGACGGTAAGTGGGTCAGAGGAGGAGACGGTCGGTGGGTCAGAGGAGGAGGAGTTGGTGGGTCAGAGGAGGAGGAGACGGTCGGTGGGTCAGAGGAGGAGGAGACGGTCGGTGGGTCAGAGGAGGAGACGGTCGGTGGATCAGAGGAGGAGGAGACGGTCAGTGGGTCAGAGGAGGAGACGGTCGGTGGGTCAGAGGAGGAGGAGTTGGTGGGTCAGAGGAGGAGGAGACGGTCGGTGGGTCAGAGGAGGAGGAGACGGTCGGTGGGTCAGAGGAGGAGACGGTCAATGAGTCAGAGGAGGAGGAGACGGTCTGTGGGTCAGAGGAGGAGGAGACAGTCGGTGGGTCAGAGGAGGAGACGGTCGGTGGGACAGAGGAGGAGACGGTCGGTGGGTCAGAGGAGGAGGAGACCGTCGGTGGGTCAGAGGAGGAGGAGTCGGTGGGTCAGAGGAGGAGGTGTCAGTCGGTGGGTCAGAGGAGGAGACGGTCGATGAGTCAGAGGAGGAGGAGTCGGTGGGTCAGAGGAGGAGACGGTCGGTGGGTCAGAGGAGGAGGAGTCGGTGGATCAGAGGAGGAGGAGACGGTCGGTGGGTCAGAGGAGGAGACGGTCAATGAGTCAGAGGAGGAGGAGACGGTCTGTGGGTCAGAGGAGGAGGAGACGGTCGGTGGGTCAGAGGAGGAGGAGACGGTCGGTGGGTCAGAGGAGGAGGAGTCGGCGGGTCAGAGGAGGAGGAGACGGTCGGTGGGTCAGAGGAGGAGGAGACGGTCGGTGGGTCAGAGGAGGAGACGGTCGGTGGGTCAGAGGAGGAGGAGTCGGTGGGTCAGAGGAGGAGGAGACGGTCGGTGGGTCAGAGGAGGAGACGGTCGGTGGGTCAGAGGAGGAGGAGTCGGTGGGTCAGAGGAGGAGACGGTCGGTGGGTCAGAGGAGGAGGAGACGGTCGGTGGGTCAGAGGAGGAGGAGTCGGTGGGTCAGAGGAGGAGGAGACGGTCGGTGGGGCAGAGGAGGAGACGGTCGGTGGGTCAGAGGAGGAGGAGACGGTCGGTGGGTCAGAGGAGGAGACGGTCGGTGGGTCAGAGGAGGAGTCGGTGGGTCAGAGGAGGAGACGGTCGGTGGGTCAGAGGAGGAGGAGACGGTCGGTGGGTCAGAGGAGGAGGAGACGGTCGGTGGGTCAGAGGAGGAGACGGTCGGTGGGTCAGAGGAGGAGACGGTCGGTGGGTCAGAGGAGGAGGAGACGGTCGGTGGGTCAGAGGAGGAGGAGACGGTCGGTGGGTCAGAGGAGGAGGAGTTGGTGGGTCAGAGGAGGAGGAGACGGTCGGTGGGTCAGAGGAGGAGACGGTTGGTGGGTCAGAGGAGGAGGAGTTGGTGGGTCAGAGGAGGAGGAGACGGTCGGTGGGTCAGAGGAGGAGGAGACGGTCGGTGAGTCAGAGGAGGAGACGGTCGGTGGGTCAGAGGAGGAGGAGTTGGTGGGTCAGAGGAGGAGGAGACGGTCGGTGGGTCAGAGGAGGAGGAGACGGTCGGTGGGTCAGAGGAGGAGACGGTTGGTGGGTCAGAGGAGGAGACGGTCGGTGGGTCAGAGGAGGAGGAGTTGGTGGGTCAGAGGAGGAGGAGACGGTCGGTGGGTCAGAGGAGGAGGAGTTGGTGGGTCAGAGGAGGAGGAGACGGTAAGTGGGTCAGAGGAGGAGACGGTCGGTGGGTCAGAGGAGGAGGAGTTGGTGGGTCAGAGGAGGAGGAGACGGTCGGTGGGTCAGAGGAGGAGGAGACGGTCGGTGGGTCAGAGGAGGAGACGGTCGGTGGATCAGAGGAGGAGGAGACGGTCAGTGGGTCAGAGGAGGAGACGGTCGGTGGGTCAGAGGAGGAGGAGTTGGTGGGTCAGAGGAGGAGGAGACGGTCGGTGGGTCAGAGGAGGAGGAGACGGTCGGTGGGTCAGAGGAGGAGACGGTCAATGAGTCAGAGGAGGAGGAGACGGTCTGTGGGTCAGAGGAGGAGGAGACAGTCGGTGGGTCAGAGGAGGAGACGGTCGGTGGGACAGAGGAGGAGACGGTCGGTGGGTCAGAGGAGGAGGAGACCGTCGGTGGGTCAGAGGAGGAGGAGTCGGTGGGTCAGAGGAGGAGGTGTCAGTCGGTGGGTCAGAGGAGGAGACGGTCGATGAGTCAGAGGAGGAGGAGTCGGTGGGTCAGAGGAGGAGACGGTCGGTGGGTCAGAGGAGGAGGAGTCGGTGGATCAGAGGAGGAGGAGACGGTCAGTGGGTCAGAGGAGGAGACGGTCAATGAGTCAGAGGAGGAGGAGACGGTCTGTGGGTCAGAGGAGGAGGAGACGGTCGGTGGGTCAGAGGAGGAGGAGACGGTCGGTGGGTCAGAGGAGGAGGAGTCGGCGGGTCAGAGGAGGAGGAGACGGTCGGTGGGTCAGAGGAGGAGGAGACGGTCGGTGGGTCAGAGGAGGAGACGGTCGGTGGGTCAGAGGAGGAGGAGTCGGTGGGTCAGAGGAGGAGGAGACGGTCGGTGGGTCAGAGGAGGAGACGGTCGGTGGGTCAGAGGAGGAGGAGTCGGTGGGTCAGAGGAGGAGACGGTCGGTGGGTCAGAGGAGGAGGAGACGGTCGGTGGGTCAGAGGTGGAGGAGTCGGTGGGTCAGAGGAGGAGGAGACGGTCGGTGGGGCAGAGGAGGAGACGGTCGGTGGGTCAGAGGAGGAGGAGACGGTCGGTGGGTCAGAGGAGGAGACGGTCGGTGGGTCAGAGGAGGAGTCGGTGGGTCAGAGGAGGAGACGGTCGGTGGGTCAGAGGAGGAGGAGACGGTCGGTGGGTCAGAGGAGGAGGAGACGGTCGGTGGGTCAGAGGAGGAGACGGTCGGTGGGTCAGAGGAGGAGACGGTCGGTGGGTCAGAGGAGGAGGAGACGGTCGGTGGGTCAGAGGAGGAGGAGACGGTCGGTGGGTCAGAGGAGGAGGAGTTGGTGGGTCAGAGGAGGAGGAGACGGTCGGTGGGTCAGAGGAGGAGACGGTTGGTGGGTCAGAGGAGGAGGAGTTGGTGGGTCAGAGGAGGAGGAGACGGTCGGTGGGTCAGAGGAGGAGGAGACGGTCGGTGAGTCAGAGGAGGAGACGGTCGGTGGGTCAGAGGAGGAGGAGTTGGTGGGTCAGAGGAGGAGGAGACGGTCGGTGGGTCAGAGGAGGAGGAGACGGTCGGTGGGTCAGAGGAGGAGACGGTCAATGAGTCAGAGGAGGAGGAGACGGTCTGTGGGTCAGAGGAGGAGGAGACGGTCGGTGGGTCAGAGGAGGAGGAGACGGTCGGTGGGTCAGAGGAGGAGGAGTCGGCGGGTCAGAGGAGGAGGAGACGGTCGGTGGGTCAGAGGAGGAGACGGTCAGTGGGTCAGAGGAGGAGACGGTCGGTGGGTCAGAGGAGGAGGAGACGGTCGGTGGGTCAGAGGAGGAGGAGTTGGTGGGTCAGAGGAGGAGGAGACGGTCGGTGGGTCAGAGGAGGAGACGGTTGGTGGGTCAGAGGAGGAGACGGTCGGTGGGTCAGAGGAGGAGGAGTTGGTGGGTCAGAGGAGGAGGAGACGGTCGGTGGGTCAGAGGAGGAGGAGTTGGTGGGTCAGAGGAGGAGGAGACGGTCGGTGGGTCAGAGGAGGAGACGGTCGGTGGGTCAGAGGAGGAGGAGTTGGTGGGTCAGAGGAGGAGGAGACGGTCGGTGGGTCAGAGGAGGAGGAGACGGTCGGTGGGTCAGAGGAGGAGACGGTCGGTGGATCAGAGGAGGAGGAGACGGTCAGTGGGTCAGAGGAGGAGACGGTCGGTGGGTCAGAGGAGGAGGAGTTGGTGGGTCAGAGGAGGAGGAGACGGTCGGTGGGTCAGAGGAGGAGGAGACGGTCGGTGGGTCAGAGGAGGAGACGGTCAATGAGTCAGAGGAGGAGGAGACGGTCTGTGGGTCAGAGGAGGAGGAGACAGTCGGTGGGTCAGAGGAGGAGGAGTCGGTCGGTGGGTCAGAGGAGGAGACGGTCGGTGGGACAGAGGAGGAGACGGTCGGTGGGTCAGAGGAGGAGGAGACCGTCGGTGGGTCAGAGGAGGAGGAGTCGGTGGGTCAGAGGAGGAGGTGTCAGTCGGTGGGTCAGAGGAGGAGACGGTCGATGAGTCAGAGGAGGAGGAGTCGGTGGGTCAGAGGAGGAGACGGTCGGTGGGTCAGAGGAGGAGGAGTCGGTGGATCAGAGGAGGAGGAGACGGTCGGTGGGTCAGAGGAGGAGACGGTCAATGAGTCAGAGGAGGAGGAGACGGTCTGTGGGTCAGAGGAGGAGGAGACGGTCGGTGGGTCAGAGGAGGAGGAGACGGTCGGTGGGTCAGAGGAGGAGGAGTCGGCGGGTCAGAGGAGGAGGAGACGGTCGGTGGGTCAGAGGAGGAGACGGTCGGTGGGTCAGAGGAGGAGACGGTCGGTGGGTCAGAGGAGGAGGAGACGGTCGGTGGGTCAGAGGAGGAGGAGTTGGTGGGTCAGAGGAGGAGGAGACGGTCGGTGGGTCAGAGGAGGAGACGGTTGGTGGGTCAGAGGAGGAGACGGTCGGTGGGTCAGAGGAGGAGGAGTTGGTGGGTCAGAGGAGGAGGAGACGGTCGGTGGGTCAGAGGAGGAGGAGTTGGTGGGTCAGAGGAGGAGGAGACGGTCGGTGGGTCAGAGGAGGAGACGGTCGGTGGGTCAGAGGAGGAGGAGTTGGTGGGTCAGAGGAGGAGGAGACGGTCGGTGGGTCAGAGGAGGAGGAGACGGTCGGTGGGTCAGAGGAGGAGACGGTCGGTGGATCAGAGGAGGAGGAGACGGTCAGTGGGTCAGAGGAGGAGACGGTCGGTGGGTCAGAGGAGGAGGAGTTGGTGGGTCAGAGGAGGAGGAGATGGTCGGTGGGTCAGAGGAGGAGGAGACGGTCGGTGGGTCAGAGGAGGAGACGGTCAATGAGTCAGAGGAGGAGGAGACGGTCTGTGGGTCAGAGGAGGAGGAGACAGTCGGTGGGTCAGAGGAGGAGGAGTCGGTCGGTGGGTCAGAGGAGGAGACGGTCGGTGGGACAGAGGAGGAGACGGTCGGTGGGTCAGAGGAGGAGGAGACGGTCGGTGGGTCAGAGGAGGAGGAGTCGGTGGGTCAGAGGAGGAGGTGTCAGTCGGTGGGTCAGAGGAGGAGACGGTCGATGAGTCAGAGGAGGAGGAGTCGGTGGGTCAGAGGAGGAGACGGTCGGTGGGTCAGAGGAGGAGGAGTCGGTGGATCAGAGGAGGAGGAGACGTTCGGTGGGTCAGAGGAGGAGACGGTCAATGAGTCAGAGGAGGAGGAGACGGTCTGTGGGTCAGAGGAGGAGGAGACGGTCGGTGGGTCAGAGGAGGAGGAGACGGTCGGTGGGTCAGAGGAAGAGGAGTCGGTCGGTGGGTCAGAGGAGGAGACGGTCGGTGGGTCAGAGGAGGAGGAGTTGGTGGGTCAGAGGAGGAGGAGACGGTCGGTGGGTCAGAGGAGGAGACGGTTGGTGGGTCAGAGGAGGAGGAGTTGGTGGGTCAGAGGAGGAGGAGACGGTCGGTGGGTCAGAGGAGGAGACGGTCAATGAGTCAGAGGAGGAGGAGACGGTCTGTGGGTCAGAGGAGGAGGAGACAGTCGGTGGGTCAGAGGAGGAAGAGTCGGTCGGTGGGTCAGAGGAGGAGACGGTCGGTGGGACAGAGGAGGAGACGGTCGGTGGGTCAGAGGAGGAGGAGACGGTCGGTGGGTCAGAGGAGGAGGAGTCGGTGGGTCAGAGGAGGAGGTGTCAGTCGGTGGGTCAGAGGAGGAGACGGTCGATGAGTCAGAGGAGGAGGAGTCGGTGGGTCAGAGGAGGAGACGGTCGGTGGGTCAGAGGAGGAGGAGTCGGTGGATCAGAGGAGGAGGAGACGGTCGGTGGGTCAGAGGAGGAGACGGTCAATGAGTCAGAGGAGGAGGAGACGGTCTGTGGGTCAGAGGAGGAGGAGACGGTCGGTGGGTCAGAGGAGGAGGAGACGGTCGGTGGGTCAGAGGAAGAGGAGTCGGTCGGTGGGTCAGAGGAGGAGACGGTCGGTGGGTCAGAGGAGGAGGAGTTGGTGGGTCAGAGGAGGAGGAGACGGTCGGTGGGTCAGAGGAGGAGACGGTCGGTGGATCAGAGGAGGAGGAGACGGTCAGTGGGTCAGAGGAGGAGACGGTCGGTGGGTCAGAGGAGGAGGAGTTGGTGGGTCAGAGGAGGAGGAGACGGTCGGTGGGTCAGAGGAGGAGGAGACGGTCGGTGGGTCAGAGGAGGAGACGGTCAATGAGTCAGAGGAGGAGGAGACGGTCTGTGGGTCAGAGGAGGAGGAGACAGTTGGTGGGTCAGAGGAGGAGGAGTCGGTCGGTGGGTCAGAGGAGGAGACGGTCGGTGGGACAGAGGAGGAGACGGTCGGTGGGTCAGAGGAGGAGGAGACGGTCGGTGGGTCAGAGGAGGAGGAGTCGGTGGGTCAGAGGAGGAGGTGTCAGTCGGTGGGTCAGAGGAGGAGACGGTCGATGAGTCAGAGGAGGAGGAGTCGGTGGGTCAGAGGAGGAGACGGTCAATGAGTCAGAGGAGGAGGAGACGGTCTGTGGGTCAGAGGAGGAGGAGACGGTCGGTGGGTCAGAGGAGGAGGAGACGGTCGGTGGGTCAGAGGAGGAGGAGTCGGTCGGTGGGTCAGAGGAGGAGACGGTCGGTGGGTCAGAGGAGGAGGAGTTGGTGGGTCAGAGGAGGAGGAGACGGTCGGTGGGTCAGAGGAGGAGACGGTTGGTGGGTCAGAGGAGGAGGAGTTGGTGGGTCAGAGGAGGAGGAGACGGTTGGTGGGTCAGAGGAGGAGGAGACGGTCGGTGGGTCAGAGGAGGAGACGGTCGGTGGGTCAGAGGAGGAGGAGTTGGTGGGTCAGAGGAGGAGGAGACGGTCGGTGGGTCAGAGGAGGAGGAGACGGTCCGTGGGTCAGAGGAGGAGACGGTCAATGAGTCAGAGGAGGAGGAGACGGTCTGTGGGTCAGAGGAGGAGGAGACGGTCGGTGGGTCAGAGGAGGAGGAGACGGTCGGTGGGTCAGAGGAGGAGGAGTCGGTCGGTGGGTCAGAGGAGGAGACGGTCGGTGGGTCAGAGGAGGAGGAGTCGGTGGGTCAGAGGAGGAGGTGTCGGTCGGTGGGTCAGAGGAGGAGGTGTCGGTCGGTGGGTCAGAGGAGGAGAGGGTCGATGAGTCAGAGGAGGAGGAGTCGGTGGGTCAGAGGAGGAGACGGTCGGTGGGTCAGAGGAGGAGGAGACGGTCGGTGGGTCAGAGGAGGAGACGGTCGGTGGGTCAGAGGAGGAGGAGTCGGTGGATCAGAGGAGGAGGAGACGGTCGGTGGGTCAGAGGAGGAGACGGTCAATGAGTCAGAGGAGGAGGAGACGGTCTGTGGGTCAGAGGAGGAGGAGACGGTCGGTGGGTCAGAGGAGGAGGAGACGGTCGGTGGGTCAGAGGAGGAGACGGTCGGTGGGTCAGAGGAGGAGGAGTCGGTGGGTCAGAGGAGGAGACGGTCGGTGGGTCAGAGGAGGAGGAGACGGTCGGTGGGTCAGAGGAGGAGGAGTCGGTGGGTCAGAGGAGGAGGAGACGGTCGGTGGGTCAGAGGAGGAGACGGTCGATGAGTCAGAGGAGGAGGAGACGGTCGGTGGGTCAGAGGAGGAGGAGACGGTCGGTGGGTCAGAGGAGGAGACGGTCGGTGGGTCAGAGGAGGAGGAGTCGGTGGGTCAGAGGAGGAGACGGTCGGTGGGTCAGAGGAGGAGACGGTCGGTGGGTCAGAGGAGGAGGAGACGGTCGGTGGGTCAGAGGAGGAGGAGTCGGTGGGTCAGAGGAGGAGGAGACGGTCGGTGGGTCAGAGGAGGAGACGGTCGGTGGGTCAGAGGAGGAGGAGACGGTCGGTGGGTCAGAGGAGGAGGAGTTGGTGGGTCAGAGGAGGAGGAGACGGTCGGTGGGTCAGAGGAGGAGGAGACGGTCGGTGGGTCAGAGGAGGAGGAGTTGGTGGGTCAGAGGAGAAGGAGACGGTCGGTGGGTCAGAGGAGGAGGAGACGGTCGGTGGGTCAGAGGAGGAGACGGTCAATGAGTCAGAGGAGGAGGAGACGGTCTGTGGGTCAGAGGAGGAGGAGACGGTCGGTGGGTCAGAGGAGGAGGAGACGGTCGGTGGGTCAGAGGAGGAGGAGTCGGTCGGTGGGTCAGAGGAGGAGACGGTCGGTGGGTCAGAGGAGGAGACGGTCGGTGGGTCAGAGGAGGAGGAGACGGTCGGTGGGTCAGAGGAGGAGGAGTCGGTGGGTCAGAGGAGGAGGTGTCGGTCGGTGGGTCAGAGGAGGAGACGGTCGATGAGTCAGAGGAGGAGGAGTCGGTGGGTCAGAGGAGGAGACGGTCGGTGGGTCAGAGGAGGAGGAGACGGTCGGTGGGTCAGAGGAGGAGACGGTCGGTGGGTCAGAGGAGGAGGAGTCGGTGGATCAGAGGAGGAGGAGACGGCCGGTGGGTCAGAGGAGGAGACGGTCAATGAGTCAGAGGAGGAGGAGACGGTCTGTGGGTCAGAGGAGGAGGAGACGGTCGGTGGGTCAGAGGAGGAGGAGACGGTCGGTGGGTCAGAGGAGGAGGAGTCGGTCGGTGGGTCAGATGAGGAGACGGTCGGTGGGTCAGAGGAGGAGACGGTCGGTGGGTCAGAGGAGGAGGAGACGGTCGGTGGGTCAGAGGAGGAGGAGTCGGTGGGTCAGAGGAGGAGGTGTCGGTCGGTGGGTCAGTGGAGGAGACGGTCGATGAGTCAGAGGAGGAGGAGTCGGTGGGTCAGAGGAGCAGGTGTCGGTCGGTGGGTCAGAGGAGGAGACGGTCGATGAGTCAGAGGAGGAGGAGACGGTCGGTGGGTCAGAGGAGGAGGAGACGGTCGGTGGGTCAGAGGAGGAGACGGTCGGTGGGTCAGAGGAGGAGGAGTCGGTGGGTCAGAGGAGGAGACGGTCGGTGGGTCAGAGGAGGAGGAGACGGTCGGTGGGTCAGAGGAGGAGACGGTCGGTGGGTCAGAGGAGGAGACGGTCGGTGGGTCAGAGGAGGAGGAGACGGTCGGTGGGTCAGAGGAGGAGGAGTTGGTGGGTCAGAGGAGGAGGAGACGGTCGGTGGGTCAGAGGAGGAGGAGTTGGTGGGTCAGAGGAGGAGGAGACGGTCGGTGGGTCAGAGGAGGAGGAGACGGTCGGTGGGTCAGAGGAGGAGACGGTCGGTGGGTCAGAGGAGGAGGAGTTGGTGGGTCAGAGGAGGAGGAGACGGTCGGTGGGTCAGAGGAGGAGGAGACGGTCGGTGGGTCAGAGGAGGAGACGGTCAATGAGTCAGAGGAGGAGGAGACGGTCTGTGGGTCAGAGGAGGAGGAGACGGTCGGTGGGTCAGAGGAGGAGGAGACGGTCGGTGGGTCAGAGGAGGAGTCGGTCGGTGGGTCAGAGGAGGAGACGGTCGGTGGGTCAGAGGAGGAGACGGTCGGTGGGTCAGAGGAGGAGGAGACGGTCGGTGGGTCAGAGGAGGAGGAGTCGGTGGGTCAGAGGAGGAGGTGTCAGTCGGTGGGTCAGAGGAGGAGACGGTCGGTGGGTCAGAGGAGGAGGAGTCGGTGGATCAGAGGAGGAGGAGACGGTCGGTGGGTCAGAGGAGGAGACGGTCAATGAGTCAGAGGAGGAGGAGACGGTCAGTGGGTCAGAGGAGGAGGAGACGGTCGGTGGGTCAGAGGAGGAGGAGTCGGTGGGTCAGAGGAGGAGGTGTCAGTCGGTGGGTCAGAGGAGGAGACGGTCGGTGGGTCAGAGGAGGAGGAGTCGGTGGATCAGAGGAGGAGGAGACGGTCGGTGGGTCAGAGGAGGAGACGGTCAATGAGTCAGAGGAGGAGGAGACGGTCGGTGGGTCAGAGGAGGAGGAGACGGTCGGTGGGTCAGAGGAGGAGATGGTCAATGAGTCAGAGGAGGAGGAGACGGTCTGTGGGTCAGAGGAGGAGGAGACGGTCGGTGGGTCAGAGGAGGAGGAGACGGTCGGTGGGTCAGAGGAGGAGTCGGTCGGTGGGTCAGAGGAGGAGACGGTCAGTGGGTCAGAGGAGGAGACGGTCGGTGGGTCAGAGGAGGAGGAGACGGTCGGTGGGTCAGAGGAGGAGGAGTCGGTGGGTCAGAGGAGGAGGTGTCAGTCGGTGGGTCAGAGGAGGAGACGGTCGGTGGGTCAGAGGAGGAGGAGTCGGTGGATCAGAGGAGGAGGAGACGGTCGGTGGGTCAGAGGAGGAGACGGTCAATGAGTCAGAGGAGGAGGAGACGGTCGGTGGGTCAGAGGAGGAGGAGACGGTCGGTGGGTCAGAGGAGGAGGAGTCGGTGGGTCAGAGGAGGAGGTGTCAGTCGGTGGGTCAGAGGAGGAGACGGTCGGTGGGTCAGAGGAGGAGGAGTCGGTGGATCAGAGGAGGAGGAGACGGTCGGTGGGTCAGAGGAGGAGACGGTCAATGAGTCAGAGGAGGAGGAGACGGTCGGTGGGTCAGAGGAGGAGGAGACGGTCGGTGGGTCAGAGGAGGAGGAGTCGGTCGGTGGGTCAGAGGAGGAGACGGTCGGTGGGTCAGAGGAGGAGGAGACGGTCGGTGGGTCAGAGGAGGAGGAGTCGGTGGGTCAGAGGAGGAGGTGTCGGTCGGTGGGTCAGAGGAGGAGACGGTCGATGAGTCAGAGGAGGAGGAGTCGGTGGGTCAGAGGAGGAGGTGTCGGTCGGTGGGTCAGAGGAGGAGACGGTCGGTGGGTCAGAGGAGGAGGAGTCGGTGGATCAGAGGAGGAGGAGACGGTCGGTGGGTCAGAGGAGGAGACGGTCAATGAGTCAGAGGAGGAGGAGACGGTCGGTGGGTCAGAGGAGGAGGAGACGGTCGGTGGGTCAGAGGAGGAGGAGTCGGTGGGTCAGAGGAGGAGGTGTCAGTCGGTGGGTCAGAGGAGGAGACGGTCGGTGGGTCAGAGGAGGAGGAGTCGGTGGATCAGAGGAGGAGGAGACGGTCGGTGGGTCAGAGGAGGAGGAGTTGGTGGGTCAGAGGAGGAGGAGACGGTCGGTGGGTCAGAGGAGGAGGAGACGGTCGGTGGGTCAGAGGAGGAGACGGTCAATGAGTCAGAGGAGGAGGAGACGGTCTGTGGGTCAGAGGAGGAGGAGACGGTCGGTGGGTCAGAGGAGGAGGAGACGGTCGGTGGGTCAGAGGAGGAGTCGGTCGGTGGGTCAGAGGAGGAGACGGTCGGTGGGTCAGAGGAGGAGACGGTCGGTGGGTCAGAGGAGGAGGAGACGGTCGGTGGGTCAGAGGAGGAGGAGTCGGTGGGTCAGAGGAGGAGGTGTCAGTCGGTGGGTCAGAGGAGGAGACGGTCGGTGGGTCAGAGGAGGAGGAGTCGGTGGATCAGAGGAGGAGGAGACGGTCGGTGGGTCAGAGGAGGAGACGGTCAATGAGTCAGAGGAGGAGGAGACGGTCGGTGGGTCAGAGGAGGAGGAGACGGTCGGTGGGTCAGAGGAGGAGGAGTCGGTGGGTCAGAGGAGGAGGTGTCAGTCGGTGGGTCAGAGGAGGAGACGGTCGGTGGGTCAGAGGAGGAGGAGTCGGTGGATCAGAGGAGGAGGAGACGGTCGGTGGGTCAGAGGAGGAGACGGTCAATGAGTCAGAGGAGGAGGAGACGGTCGGTGGGTCAGAGGAGGAGGAGACGGTCGGTGGGTCAGAGGAGGAGGAGTCGGTCGGTGGGTCAGAGGAGGAGACGGTCGGTGGGTCAGAGGAGGAGGAGACAGTCGGTGGGTCAGAGGAGGAGTAGTCGGTGGGTCAGAGGAGGAGGTGTCGGTCGGTGGGTCAGAGGAGGAGACGGTCGATGAGTCAGAGGAGGAGGAGTCGGTGGGTCAGAGGAGGAGGTGTCGGTCGGTGGGTCAGAGGAGGAGACGGTCGATGAGTCAGAGGAGGAGGAGACGGTCGGTGGGTCAGAGGAGGAGGAGACGGTGGGTGGGTCAGAGGAGGAGACGGTCGATGGGTCAGAGGAGGAGGAGACGGTCGGTGGGTCAGAGGAGGAGGAGACGGTCTGTGGGTCAGAGGAGGAGACGGTCGGTGGGTCAGAGGAGGAGATGGTCGGTGGGTCAGAGGAGGAGGAGTCGGTGGGTCAGAGGAGGAGGAGACGGTGGGTCAGAGGAGGGGATGGTCGGTGGGTCAGACGGGGGGAACCTACTGATGTGTTGGAGGAGCTGGATTGGGTTTGGAGAGCTATCCTGGTTGCTGCCTGCTACTGACAGGCTTTAGAGTTGGAGTGTAAAGGCGACGCAAAAAGTCACTGCAATTGTGTTGGATGTTTCTCTTGTAACAACAGGACTCCGTTGCATATTGACAATGAAAGATACCACAGGCTTGTTTGCCTTGTGTGGTGGTGAGACAGACGGTGTGGGAGTTGCGTAGCCTTGGTTGTAGTAGAAACTCGGGGTGCAGAGTTATCTGCTGCTGTCGTCCAGGTGAGGAGACGCTGGAGGTGGTGTATCGTGGTGTCCGTGCTCAGTTGGGTGCTGGCCTCTCCTACTGGAGCTGCCTCCAGTGTTTCAGTCAGTGCAGTGCCAGGCTGGATTGTCAGAGAGTGCACCATCAATTTGCAGGCCATGTTGTTCAGGGACTTGGGCTATACAGTATATCTGTTCTTTTTTTGCTCACTGTTTTGAATGTGCTGTATGTTTTTGCCACCTTGGCCCCAGAGGAACATTGTTCTGTTTGACTGTCTCCACATATGGTTGAATGATAATTTAACTTGATTTGAGAAGAACAAAGGATCAGGGTGGAGAGGGGTAAAGAGAGAAGAACAGGAGGAGAGGATGGAGAGAGAAAGACTGGGTGGAGGGGGGAGAAGAGAGAAGGATCTGGAAGGAGAGAGAAGGGGCAGTGTGGACAGAGGAAGAAAGAGGAGGACTGGGTTGGAGAGGGATCAGGAGGAGACTGGAGTGGAGAGGGCTGGGGAGAGGAGGACTGGGCTGGAGAGGGAGAGGAGAGAGGGACTGGTGTGGAGAGAGAAGGACCTGGGGTGAGAGAGAAAATGAGAGAGAAGAGGGACTGAGGTGGAGAGGGCCCTAGCTGGTCACTTTCCTGAGGCAGAAGGAATTGTAGACAGAGTCAGTGGAGAGGAGGCCGGTCACTAACTCTATCTCTCTGCCCATTGATGTCATTGACCTGCTGAACACCAGTGTTACTTGAGGCCAGTGGAACGTTGGTTAAGAGGTTCGTGCAAAAGACACACCATTAACCAATAACATGGAATTCTGAAGTCAGCCTGGTTTTGTACTCGAGTGTCCGTAGTGAGTCCAGAACCCATTTCCTCTTGTTATTAAACGTACAGGCAGACCCCAGTTACAAAAACACTGCATCCCTGAGATAAGCACGCAGTGCTGGAGGAACTCAGCAGGCCATGCAGCATCCATGGAGGGGAGTAAACAGACAACGTTTGGGGCCGAGACTCTTCACCAGGGTCTGAGCCTGAAGCCACTCCTCAGGGACATTCTTGAGAACTGTTTGTGACCCCAACTATAGGGTGCTCGTGAAGATCGACACTCCATTTGCACACACCAGTCGATCCATATCGGCCCTCTTTGGGTTACCTCTGGTACAAACGAAAGAAGCCACAATGACCGGGGTGGGGTTGAGCTGAGCAGACTCACTCGCTCACTCGCCGAGTCGGTGAGGCTGGCTGGCGGTCGCTCTTGCTGTGCCTGCTCGCTCTCCTATCACCACCGCCGCTTTGGTGACGCTGTCCCACAGGGCAGCACGGCAGCGTTGCAGTCAGCACAAGACTTTACTGCACCCGGTAATCACTGACCGGGGTTCAATTCCTGCAGCTGTCTTTAAGGATTTTGTACATCCCCCACTGGCTTCCTCTGGGCACTCTACAGGTTTGGGTTAGTAGTTTCTGGCCATGCTCTGTTGGCTCAAAAGCTTGGAGGCACTTCCAGGTTGCCTCCTTGCCTCCAGCATGTATCGTACATTGACAAACAATTCCTCTCCCTCTCCCTTCGCATCATCATCGCTTCATCGCTTCTCCGCCCTTCTCCACCTCCTCTCACCCTCCATTTTCCCCTCCTCCGTCCCCTTTCCACTTAGGTCCTCCCCACCCCCACTAACCCTCTCCTCCCCCTTTTCCCTTTCCCCCTTTCCTCCATTCCCCCCTCCCTTCCACACCCATCCACTTTGCCTCTCACTCTCCCTCCACTCTCCCTCCCACTCCCCCTCCCTTTGCCTCCCACTCACCCCTCCCGCTCCCCTCTTCCCTCCTCTTCCCCTCCTGCTCCAGGCATCCTCTGACCTTGCAGATCCGGGCCACCCAGCTGACCATTGGCTTTCCATTAAACTTGTACTCTCTCGCCAGCTTCTCCGTGAAGAAGAAGTAAATCTTGTCGTCGTCGCCCACAGAGCTGTTGTCACTCTCCCTCAACAACACGGAGTCGACGAAGTCTAGGTCTGAAATGAAGAGAGAGAGCAGTGAGTGCTTGCGTGAGATAAGGACACAAGGCAGAGGTACAGAAGGGGCGCGCGCGGTACCGGCACAGACATCTCCTTCCTTGATCAAGAACTTGTCTTATCCCATTTCCAGCATTCTGCCTCCCATTTCACTGAGGAGGATTCAAGTGGCCATCCCTCCCGGCCATCAGTAGTATCTCCAGGAAGTGCTGCCTGAAGAGGGCAATATCTTCACCACCACCCAGCCACATTACTTCCTCACAGGCACCTTCAGGCCGGAGCAACAGAAACCTGAAGTTCCACGCCACAGTTTCAAGAACAGCTACATCCATTCAGCCACTTGGTTCCTGAACGAGCCAGCACAACCCTGATCACTGCCTCACCATCTCAACACTACAGCCACTTTGATCACTTTGCACTAAAATGGACCATGTTCTTTTTGTTCTAATTGTGTGCTCCTCGTGTACATACTCTGTTTAACTAATGTTTAATTTTTGCTTTTCCTGTGAATGCCACTTACTGTTCCCAATGTTTTGTGCCTGTGATGCTGTTGCAGGTTAGTTTTTCATTGTACCTGTGAGCCTTGACTTTAATGTCATATATTTGCATAAATGACCATGGACTCAAGTGTAACTTTAAACTTGGGACTCTGAATCAGGGCAATGAAATGGAGACACAAGAGAGTGGAGATAGTGTCATTTGGAGTGACAAGCCTACTGCCGGAGGAAGTCAGCAGATTGGGAAGTTCCTGTGGAGGAAAAGCTCTAATGCAAGGTCTCGGCATGATGTGCCAACCATCCCTTTGCCAAGAACAGTGAATTATGGCCCAAGAGCTGCACCTGATGCGATGTTTTGTAGAGTTTAAACCTTCAGAAGCACAGAAGGTCTCTGCCACTCCCTCAGGATGTTCCAGAAGGCGATCCAACACCAGTCACCTAACACTCACTCCATTCCCCACAGCCACAGAACACAGAGGAGTTCAGCAGAAACAGGCCCTTCAGCTGACAATGTCTGCACCGAATGTGGTGCCGACTTAAACTCGTTCTCCTCTGGCTGAACGGGGCTTGCAAAGCACAGGCAGCAAAAGAATCATTTCAAAAGCTGTCATATTATGATGAAAAGATTATATATCAAGAACTTGTTTTTGGTATTCATTCACATGATTCAGACCCCCTCTGATTAGCAGGGAGTAATGAATTCTTGGCTGTATTGCACAGCAGAGAGGTGGGAGTTGAGCTTGTAATAGTGACATAAAGGAGGACCATGCAGGGTTAGTACCAGGCAGTGAAAGACTCAACTGGCCTAGTGAACTCATGCCTGGTTCCCAGTCTACCAACAGCTTCATGAAACTCCAGGATGGAAGCTTATCATTGTACGCAAGTGGAACTACACACAACTTCCGTAGCTTGACACTGTAAAAGGCTTATCTTACTACAGATATACACAGCACATTGTGGGATAGAGACAGTGGCGGGCAAGAAGTAGATAAGAAAAGAGTTTAAAGATAATGGAACACACACAAAATGTTGGAGGACTCAGCAGGCCAGGTAGCATCTATGGAAAAGAGTAAACAGCCGATGTTTCAGGCCAAAACCCTTCATCAAGATTGGAAATGAAGGGGAGAAGTCAGAGTAAGACGCTTGGGGTGGCGGGGGGTGGGGGAGAAGTACAAAGTGGTAGGTGGTAGGTGATAGGTGGAACTGGGGGGAGGATGGGATGAAGTAAAGACCTGGGAAGTTGATTGGCAAATGAGATAAAGGGCTGGGGAAGGGGGAATCTGATAGGAGACGATAGACGACCATGGAAGAAAGGGAAGGAGGAAGAGCATCAGAGGGTGGTGATGGGCAGGGGATGAGCTTGAGAGAGGGAAACAGTAATGGTGAATGGTGAAGGGGGGGAGGCATTACTGGAAGTTTGAGAAATTGATGTTCATGCCATCCAGTTGGAGGCTGCCCGGACGGACTATAAGGTGTCGCTCTTCCAACCTGAGTGTGGCCTCATCCTGGCAGCAGAGGAGCCCATGGACTGACATGTTGGGATGGGAATGGGAAGTAGAATTGAAATGGGTGGCTTCTGGGAAATCTGGCTTTTTGTGGTGGATGGAGTGAAGGTGCTTGATGAAGAAGTCTCCTGATCTCCTGTCAGATTCCCCTTCCTTCAGCCCTTTATCCCTTTCACCAATCAACTTTCCAGCCCTTTACTTCATCCCCTCTTCCTCCCCAGTTTCACCCATCTGCTTATGTTTCTTCCTCCCCTCCCCCCACCTTCTCACTCTGACTTCTCTCCTTCCTTTCCCATCCTGATGAAGGGTCTCAGCCCAAAACGTTAACTATTTACTCTTTTCCATAGACGCTGCCTGGCCGCTGAGTTCCTCCAGCATTTTGTGTGTGTTGCTTTGGATTTCCAGCAGCTGCAGATTTTCTTGAGTTTGTGTTTAAGAATAATGAAAACTTTGGATCGGAAAGCAATATTTGGGTGTATAATGGAGTATGGGAGGATGAATACAGGGCCTTGGTGGAGGACTTTGTCAAATGTTGCAAGCTGAATCCTCTGCAGCTCAATATTAGTAAGATATAGGAGATGGTGATGGACTTTGGGAAGACCAATCCTGCACTGCTCCCTGTTACTATTGACGGTGAGGACCTACAAGTACCTGGGGGTGCACCTGGATGACAGACTTGAGGCTGTGTACAAGGAAGGTCAGAGTTGCCTGTACTTCCTGAGGAGACTGAGGTCTTTTGGAGTATGCAGTCCTTTATTTCACACATTCTACCAGTCTGTTGTCGCCAGTACAATCTTCTCTGCGGTGGTGTGCTGGAGCAATGGCATCAACATGGGTGATGCCAACAGACTCAATGAACTGATTAGAAAGGCTGGCTTTGTTACAGGAGTCAAACTGGACACACTGGAGGCTGTGGTAGAACAAAGGACCCTATGGAAAATCCTGGCAACTCTGGAAAATGTTTCTCACCCTCCGCATGCCACCTTGGCTGAACAGAGGAGCACTTTTAGTAATAGACTAAAACAACTGTGCTGCCCCAAAGAGGTCATTCTTACCCTCGGCTATTAGGCTGTATAATGAGTCAACCTATAGCTGGGGAAGTGATGTTTCCTTCTGTTAGACTGTTTGTAGTAACTTATTTTTTATTCTTTCTACTTCTCTTCTAATATCTGTGCACTTGCACTGCTACTGAGACACTGTAATTTCCTTCAGGATCAATAAAGTATCTCTCAATCTCTCTACCTGTTCCAGGATGAGTGATTCCCTGCTGACATCAGCCTGTACTAAGGAGGGAATATCTCCTGAAGGTGAACTCTGGACATCATGTGAATTCTTTTCATTTACACTGACCAAGACCCTTGCTTAATACCTATTACTAATTAGAACATAGAACATAGAACATAGAATAGTACAGCACAGTACAGGCCCTTCGGCCCACAATGTTGTACCGACCCTTAAACCCTGCGTCCCATATAACCCCCCACCTTAAATTCCCCCATACAGTATACCTGTCTAGTAGTCTCTTAAATTTCACTAGTGGATCTGCCTCCACCACTGACTCAGGCAGTGCATTCCCCACACCAACCACTCTCTGAGTAAAAAACCTTCCTCTAATATCCCCTTTGAACTTCCCACCCCTTACCTTAAAGCCATGTCCTCTTGTATTGAGCAGTGGTGCCCTGGGGAAGAGGCGCTGGCTATCCACTCTATCTATTCCTCTTAATATCTTGTACGCCTCTATCATGTCTCCTCTCATCCTCCTCCTCTCCAAAGAGTAAAGCCCTAGTTCCCTTAATCTCTGATCATAATGCATACTCTCTTAACCAGGCAGCATCCTGGTAAATCTCCTCTGTACCCTTTCCAATGCTTCCACATCCTTCCTATAGTGAGGTGACCAGAACTGGACACAGTACTCCAAGTGTGGCCTAACCAGAGTTTTATTGCTCCTAGACTGACTGGCTTGCCAGATATTGTGGAAGAAAATTAACCATCAACCATTTCGTGGGGCACTGGAGTCAAAAATAGCTCTGAGATTGAAGGGTTAAAGTCCAGTAGCTTCATGACCACCATGAATGCTGCTGACTCACAGTTCCAGGGACCCAGCATTGACCCTGTGGCATTTGCACACTTTCTCTGTGACCATGTGGGTTTCCTCCCTCATCTCAGAGAGGTCCTTGATGGCTGGTTGCCTGGCCACTGTGTGGTGTGAGTTGTAGAAACTGAGGGGGAATTGATGAGAAAATGAAGAGAATAAAAAGGTTTTATGTAATATTGATGTAGTGTGGGTCAGTATAGTCTCAGTGGGCTGAAGGGCCTGTTTCCAAGCTGGAGGATTCTTATGAGCTTCCCTGAGGAAAGAATCCGCTCTACTGAACGGCCATTATCTGAAGTATTGACTCTGTTTCTTTCTCCCCAGACACTACCTGGTTTGCCGAGTGTTTCCGATATTTTCTGTTTTTGTTTCAGTCCAGAGCAGCTGTCTCAGAAAGAGGGAAGTATTAATGATTAAAGTTCTTACCGTTGGACGAGTAGGAAAACCAATCTTCCATCTGGAATGGGTGCGTCTCAGGGAACCGTTTGATGTTCGCCTGTCCGCTGTGGAACCCGTAGAGTGTGGCAGCGTAGATTTTATTGTCTGTGAGAAAGCAGATCATGGAGGTTTGAGCCAGTAACGATCTCAGCCCATTTAATGTTCTAACTAGAAACTGAAAAACAACTTTACAAGCACATGATTGAACTTGAGAGCTACAAGGCATAATTCTGTGAATCAGGTGATCATGAGGAAAGGTCAAAGAGGTTCCTGCCTACCCAACCCTTTAACTGCAATGCAATGCCATTTTATTTCATCCTATCAGGTTAATTCCCTGTGTTCCACCCAATGTGCTCTCCCACCTTCTCTGCTGCTGCAACCAACCTGTGTCTTTTTCTCAGTTCTGATGATGGGTCCCAGACATCTACTTATTCAGAGATACAGTGCAAAACAGGCCCAATGTAACAGTAACTGGCCCAGCAACACACCTGGACTGATCACAGGACAACTTATAACGACCAGCTACCATGAAACGTGGTGCCTGATCTGCTGAGTTTCTCAAGCTTTTACTGGTGTTGGGTAATGACCTTGGCCAGGTGAATGACCTCTCAATGAGAGAACAGTTAGATGACAGTGACCAGAACTCGTTAACATTCAGCATAGTTACAGTTAAAATTAGGTATGGTCCTTATCGGAGAGTTTTAAATTAGAGAAGGGAAAATTACAAGGGTGTTAGGCAGGAACTAAGAAGAATTAATCAGGAAATCAGGAACACCTTTTTTCCTGACAAGTCCACATCAGACATGTGGAGGGTTTTTAAAGATCGATTGCGCAGAGTACAGGAAAAGCATGTTCCTGTTAGAAGGAAGGATGGAGATGGAAAGATAAGAGAAGCTTGGATGTCCAGAGAGGTGATGAATTTAGTCAAGAAGAACAAGGAAAGATATGTAAAACTTCGGAAGTCAGGATCAAACAGAGCCCATGAGGATTATAAAGAAGCCAGACAGGAACTAAAGAAGGGAATTAGGAAGGGCAGACAGGCATTGGAAAGTCCTCAGCAAGTAGGATTAAGGTGAATCCCGAGGCATTCAAGAGAAAGACAATAACTAGGGAGAGGGTAGGACCACTCAGGGATAAAGCGGATGCAGAGAATGTGAGTGAGGTACTTAATGAGTACTTTGCTTCAGTATTTAACAAGGAAAAGGATATGGAGGACCAGGAGATTAGTGGCTGAGTGCATAAATATGTTAGAGTGTTTAGACGTCAAGGAGAAGGAAGTGTTGGCTTCCCTAATGAGTATTAAAGTGGATTAATCCCCAGGGCCTGATGGATTTACCCCAGGTTATTGAGTGATGCAAGAAACAAGATTGCTGGGCTCTTGACCAGTATCTCAGTGTCCTCTCTCGGCATAGGTGGGGTCCTGGAGGACTGGAAAATGGTTAATGTTGTACCTCTATTTGAGAAGGGAACAAGGGAAAATCCTGGGAAATACAGACCAGTGAGTCTCACGTCAGTTGTAGGGAATTGCTGGAGAAAATTCTTAGGGATAGGATGTATGAACATTTGGAAGCCCATGGACTAACTAGGGAGAGCCAGCATGGCTTTGTGTGGGGCAGGTCATGCCTTACCAACTTGATCGAGTTTTTTGCAATGTGACAAAAGAGATTGATGAGCATAGGTCAGGGGACGCTGTCTACATGGATTTTAGTAAGGCATTTGACAAAGTCCCTCATGGGAGGCTAATCCAGTAGATTAGGATGCATGGGGTTCACGGCAAATTGGCTGTTTAGAATCAGAACTGGCCTGTGAATAGAAGACAGAGAGTACTGGTTGAGGGTACTTATGTGAGCTGGAGGTCTGTAATTCGTGGAGATCTGCAGGGGTTTGTGATGTAGAGAAATGACCTGGATGAAAATGTAGCTGGGTGGGTTAGTAAGGTTGCCAATGATACGAAGATTGGTGGAGTTGTGGATTGTGTAGAAGACTGACAAAGAACACAGTGTGATATTGATCAGTTGCAGATAGGGGCAGAGAAATGGCAAATGGAGTTTAACCCAGATAAATGCAAGGAGATAAATCATTGCTAAGGGCAAGACCTTTAATAGTGTTGCTGTGCAGCAAGATCTTGGGATCTAAGTTCATAGCTCCATGAAGGTGGCTACACAGGTTGACAAGGTGGTTAAGAAAGCTTAGGTAATGATTGCTTTTATTAGTCGGGGCATTGAGTTCAAAAGTCAAGAGGTTGTGTTGCAACTTCGGCCACATCTGGACTATTGCATACAGTTCTGGTCGCCCCACTATAGGAAGGACGTTGAGACTTTGGAGAGGGTGCAGAAGAGGTTTACCAGAATGCTGCCTAGATTAGAGGCTATATGCTATCATGAGCATCTGGACAAACTTGGGGTGCTTACTTTGGAACAGTGGGGCCCAAGGGGTGAATGAGCTGATAGAGAATAATAAGATTATGAGAGGCATAGATTGAATAGACAGGGAGTATCTTTTTCTCAGGGTAGAAATGTCTAACACCAGAGGGCATGCATTGAAGGTGAGAAGGGTTAGGTTCAAAGGGAATATGAGGGCTAAGGTTTTTACACAGAGTCATGGAGGCCTGGAATGTGCTGCCTGGTATGTGGTAGAGGCAAATACATTAGAGGCTTTTAAGAGACGTTAAGATAGGCATATGAATATGAGGAAGATGGAGGGATATGGACATTGTGTAGATAGGAGGGATTAGCTTTAGGGTTTTTTAAATTTACTTTTTAGCTGGTTAGGTACAACTTTGTGGGCTGAAAGGCCTGTTCCTGAGCTGTGATACTGCTTTTATTTCAGATTTCCAGTGTCTGTAGCTTTTTCGTTGATTTTTCACTCCAAATAGAATTTCCAGCATCTCCTTCCGACTCACAAACCAGACATTAAGGACAGACACCATGGTGAAATCAAACATTGATAGCAGTTTGCTCAGACACAAAATTGAAATACAAAAATTCACCTCAGGATGTGCCCAAGGCTTTAACACTCACCAATGATGACACCTGTGTATCCAACCGTGGGGTTATAAGGGCAAAATTCTTTCCCACTATGGACAGCTGATAAAGTGAATTTTTCAATCTCCTTTGTGGACAGAAGGGGTGGGAGGTGGGGAAGAAGATGATCAAAGTAATCAGTATAACTTGAGACGGCGTTCAGTGTAATAGAATACAACTCTGAAAATGCTGGAAGAAATACTCACAATGTAGGCGCAGTGCGGGTTAAATGAATTGGTGCCACAGGTGAATAAATGGGTTTCATTGAATCTTTGCAGAAAACGGATGTAGTTATAACAGTCCACCTTTAAAGAGCACAAGAGAAGCAGGTCAGTATTGAAATGTCCCGAATTTTATTTCAATACACTAGCATCTATCAGATTGCGTTGGGCACTTGGCCAAATGGTTAAGGCGTTTGTCTCATGATCTGAAGTTTGCTAGTCCGAGCCTCAGCTGTGGCAGCGTGTTAAGTGCCTTGAGCAAGGCACTTAACCACATGTTGCTCTAGTGTCTGTGCGAGGAGTGGCGCACCAATCTGCGTCTTGTAAATCACGAGAATGCCCAACACAGGCCTCTCACTGTTTGAGTTGATGTTCCCTCCCCTCCCTATCAGTAACAACCTTCATTTACAAAACACCTTGATGTGACAGAATGTCCCAATGCGCTCACAAGAAAGAACACAGTTAGGAGCAAGAAAAATAAAGTCTCGTCTAGTCCAAGGTGACCAAAGTGGTGATACTGTTGACAAACTGTAGTGATTAGGTGTCTTGCTGGATGACTCAAGAACTGAATGGTTGAAGGAAGGTAGGTATTCTTGAACCAGGTCAAAGAGTTAGGTTCTAAGGGAAACTTTAAAGAGTTGAGAAAAGTTTAGGAAACAATTCCAAGGGTTGAATTGCCTGCAGCTGAAATTTTCCACACCTGCTGACACCTCTGGGTGTGGTGGAGAAATTGAAACTGGGGCTGCACAAGATGCCAGAGCTGGTGGCATCTGGACCTTGGACGGTTTCAGCAGTTTACTAAGTGATAGAAAGGTGCAGTTACAAAAACGCAGGTAGGAACCTCAGGTCTGAGGTTGTGCTGCATGTAGCAACAGCGGATGGGTGAATGGGTCAAAGGGAAAAGCATTTCAGTTAACTTTATATGATCTTATCCATTTCCCAAGCAACACTGAAAGTGCTAGAGGAACTCAGCAAGTCAGGCAGGGTGTATGGAGGGAAGCTGACAGCTGATATTTTGGGTCAATATCCTTCATTGGGATTGGAAAGACGGAGATAATCGGTATAGAGAGGGGGAGGGAAAGGGTAGCAAGTAAAGTGTAGTTGCACGTCAGAGAGGGATGATGGGCAGGTGAGGAAGGGGGATGTGGGAATGATATAAAAGGCTGGCAGTGATAGGTGTATTCCATCTCTCATACCTTTTTGTGTCCCCGCTTCTTTAGACAATTCAATCGTTTTTCAGAAGGAGTTTCCCATTGTATCTGTAAACAAAATAACATTGAAATATGCAGTGTTCAAATCAGGTGATTCTGAGCTATACAAGAAATTGAGATCTCTGAAGATCTATCCTTGGCCCAAGGCATTGATGCAATTACAAAGAAGGCATGTCAGTGGCTATATTTCAATAGGTGTTTGAGGAGGGATCAGACATGGAGAGAGTGAGCAGCTTCAAGTTCCTGGCTGTCAAGATCTCTGAGAATCTAACCTGGTCCCAACATATCGATGTAGTTACAAAGAAGGCAAGACAGAGACTATATTTTATTAGGCGTTTGAAGAGATTTGGCATGTCAACCAATACACTCAAAAACCTCTATAGTTGAAATTCTCACTAATTTTTATAGATGAACTGTAGAAAGCATTCTTCTAGGGTGTATCACAACCTGGTATGGAAGTTGACCTGTCCAAGACTGGAAGAAGCTGCAGAAGATCGTGAACACAGCCCAGCACATCACACAAACTAATCTTCCATCCTTGGACTCACTTTACACCGCACGCTGTCGGAGCAGTGCTGCCAGGATAATCAAGGACACAACCCACCCAGCCAACACACTTTTCGTCCCTCTTCCCTCCAGGAGAAGGCTCAGGAGCTTGAAGACTTGTACAGCCAGATTTGGGAACAGCTTCTTTCCAACTGTGATAAGACTGCTGAAAAGATCCTGACCCGGATCTGGGCCGTACCCTCCAAATATCCGGACCTGTCTCTCGGTTTTTTTGCACTACCTTACTTTCCATTTTCTATTTAAGATTTATAATTTAAATTTTTAATATTTACTATCAATTGGTACTCCAGGGAGCGGGAAGCGCAGAATCAAATATCGCTGTGATGATTGTATGTTCAAGTATCAATTGTTTGGCAACAATAAAGTATAAAGTATATAGTTGTACAGTGGAGAGCATTCTGACAGGCTGCATCACTGTCTGGTATGGAGGGGCTACTGCATAGGACTGAAAGAAGCTGCAGAGGATTGTAAATCTAGTCAGCTCCATCTTGGGTACTAGCCTACAAAGTACCCAGGACATCTTCACGGAGAGGTGTCTCAGAAAGGCAGCGTTCATTATTAAGGACCTCCAGCACCCAGGGCATGCCCTTTTCTCACTGTTACCATCAGGTAGGAGGTACAGAAGCCTGAAGGCACACACTCAGTGATTCAGGAACAGCTTCTTCCCCTCCGTCATCTGATTCCTAAATGGACATTGAATCTTTGGACACTACCTCACTTTTTTTTAATATACAACATTTCTTTTTTTGCACGTTTTAAAAAATCTATTCAATGTACATAATTGATTTACTTGTTTATTTTATTATTATTTACTATTATTTTTTTCTCTTTGCTAGATTATGTATTGCATTGAACTGCTACTGCTAAATTAACAAATTTCACGTCACATGCTGGTGATAATAAACCTGATTCTGATTCTGATCCTGAGATTTGGTATGTCAACAAAGATTCTAGCAAATATCTAGAGATGTAGAGTGGAGAGCATTCTGACTAGTTGCATCACCGCCTGGTATGGAGGGGCCACTGTTCAGGATTGGAAAATAGCTGCAGAGGATTGGAAACGCAGCCAGCTCCATCATGGGCAGTAGTCTCCCCAGCATAGGGACATCTTCAAAATACAATGTCTCAAAAAATGACCCCTGTCACCCAGGACTTGAGTTCTTCTCATTGCTACCATCAGGGAGGTGGTACACACACTCAGTGTTTTAGGAACAGCTTTTTCCCCTCCACTATCATATTTCTGAATTGACAATCACCCAACCCATGAGCACGCTCTCATTATTTCTGCTCTATTTATTTAATTATATATGCACATACATACTCTCTCTCTCTCTCTCTCTCTCTCTATCTATCTATATATATATACTGCTAAGCAACAGATTTCATGACATATCTCAGTGCTGTTAAACTTAGTCGGATTCTGATACTACCTCTACAAAGCTACCAAGAATGGCAAGAGACAAGACCAGTTCAAAATTGAGCCCCTAACCTGCTGTCAGTTGTGGCAGGGCATACATATTATAATGGGGTACAAAAATGAATTTAGCCAGAATCATCCCCTCACAAACAATATTTTGAACAGAGTGGCATTGGTGGGTCACCACCAACCCCGACAGCCTCCAATGTACCTGAACCCACAGTCATCGTTAAAGACAAGAGACCAGTCTTCCAGAGAATGAACTGGATGGTGTCCCTGGATGTGTCTTAGATCCTGTGCAGATCAGAACAGCATAAAGACATGTACATCAGACTATGGTCTACTGCTTACAGCTCTGCTCTCAATACTATAATTCTGAGTAAACTCTTTTTCAATCTTTTTTATTGAGTTTCAAATTGATAAACATAACAATGATAATAATACAAAGAGGTTGGGATTACGTTAATAACGGTTAATGTACACAGACAAAGACTCCGAGTAATGTATTTAATTTGAACCTCCCAATCTCTTAATAACTGAACATGAAAAAGATTCAGAAAAAAAGTTTTTACCCCCACACTAAAAAAAAAAACAAAACAAAACAAAACAAAGATTGGGCGGCCATATTTCATCAGTTAAGATGATTATTTGTCATTAACTCCGCTCCTCTATACACAAACAAAAAGTTATTAAAAAGGATTCGGAAAAGGTCAGCTTACATCATATGAAAATGTTGAATAAATGGCCTCCAAGTTTCTTCAAATTTAACTGAAGGATCAGTGGTACCACTCCTAATTTTTTCCGAGTTTGAACATGTTAAAGTTTGGGAAAACCATTGAAATGTAGTAGGGGGATTAGAATCTTTCCATTTAAATAAAATGGATCTTCTGGTTATTAATGTAACAAATGCAATCAAACGACAAGCTGAAGGGGATAAATGACTAAAGTCTATCATTGATAATCCAAAATTGCAGTAATAGGATGAAGTTGTAAATCAATACGCAAATCTACTGAAATAATATCAAAAATGTCTTTCCACTATTTTTCCTAAAGAGGGCAAGACCTGAACATATGTGTTAAGGAAGCTTCCTCAGAATTACATCTGTCATAGACAGGATTTATATGACCATAAAAACGAGCTAACTTATCAATAGACAATAGACAATAGGTGCAGGAGTAGGCTATTCAGCCCTTCGAGCCAGCACCACCATTCACTGTGATCATGGCTGATCATCCACAATCAGTACCCTTTTCCTGCCTTCTCCCCCTATCCCTTCACTCCGCTATCTTTAACAGCTCTATCTAACTCTCTTTTGAAAGAATCCAGAGAATTGGCCTCCACTGCCTTCTTATCCTTCGACATATGGGCCCTATGAATAACCTTAAATTGTATCAAAGCGTGTCTAGCACACATTGAAGAGGCGTTAACTAGTTGGAGAATTTTCTCCCATTTCTCTATGGGTAAAGATACCTGAAGTTCTCTTTCCCATTCATTCTTAATTTTTATCAGACATACCTAAATGTATTTTCGTAACTAAATCATAAACAATTGCTATTAAACTTTTCTGATAGGGGTTTAAACCTAAAATATTTTCTGTAATTTCAGTTTGATGTGATATCGGAGAAGTAGGTAAAATAACCTTCAAAAAGTTTCTAATCTGTAAATATCTGAAAAAAATGTGATCTAGGCAAATTATATTTATCAGACAACTGTTCAAAGGACATGAGACAATTATCCATGAATAAATCACGAAAACATATTATTCCCATCGTTTTCCATAAAAGAAAAGCTTGCTCAGTTCTGGATGGTTGGAAGAAAAAATTGGATATAATAGGACTTGATAGGATAAATTTAATCAATCCAAAAAATTTACGAAATAGAAACCATACTCGTATTATATGTTTAATTATTGGACTAATCGTTAATTTATTCAGTTTAGTAAATGCAAAGGGAAGTGGAGCTGCTAAAATAGAAGCCAATGACAACCCCTGTACAGACTCAGACTCGAGGTTCACCCATCGTGGACATTGAATTTCATCCAAATCTTGTGTCCAGAACGTTAGATATCAAATATTAAATCTAAATCTAGAATCTAAAGTTCAGCAATGTCAAACCACCATCCTTTTTTGATTTCTGTAAATATTTCTTACTTGATCTAGGATTTTTATTCTGCCATATATATGAAGAAATTTTAGAATCAGTAATATCAAAAAAGGATTTAGAGACAAAGATTGGTACCGCCTGAAATAGATACAGAAATTTAGGTAAAATAATCATCTTAATAGCATTGATTCGACCAATCAATGAGAGGGACAATGGGGACATTTAGTAAGCAGTTGTTTAACATGATCAATTAAGGGTAAAAAGTTAACTTTAAATAGATCCTTATGCTTCTTAGTAACTTTAACACCCAAATAAGTAAAATAATCAGTAACCAGTCTAAATGGTGATTGTCTATAGATTGGAACTTGCATATTTAATGGAAAAAGCTCACTCTCATTAAGTTTCAATTTATAACCAGAAAAGCTACTAAACTGAGCAAGTACGAGGAAATCTGCATATGCTGGAATTTCAAGCAACACACATAAAAGTTGCTGGTGAACGCAGCAGGCCAGGCAGCATCTCTAGGAAGAGGTACAGTCGACGTTGCGGGCCGAGACCCCTCGTCAGGACTAACTGAAAGAAGAGCTAGTAAGAGATTTGAAAGTGGGAGGGGGAGGGGGAGATCCAAAATGATAGGAGAAGACAGGAGGGGGAGGGATGGAGCCAAGATCTGGACAGTTGATTGGCAAAAGGGATATGAGAGGATCATGGGACAGGAGGCCTAGGGAGAAAGAAAAGGGGGAGGGGGGGAAAAAACAGAGGATGGGCAAGGGGTATAGTGAGGGGGACAGAGGGAGAAAAAGGAGAGCAAGAAGAAGAATGTGTGTATATAAATAAATAACGGATGGGATACGAGGGGGAGGTGGGGCATTAACGGAAGTTTAAGAAGTCAATGTTCATGCCATCAGGTTGGAGGCTACCTAGACGGAATATAAGGTGTTGTTCCTCCAACCTGAGTGTGGCTTCATCTTTACAGTAGAGGAGGCCGTGGATAGACATATCAGAATGGGAATGGGATGTGGAATTAAAATGCGTGGCCACTGGGAGATCCTGCTTTCTCTGGCGGTCAGAGCGTAGGTGTTCAGCAAAACGATCTCCCAGTCTGCGTCAGGTCTCGCCAATATATAGATGGCCGCATCGGGAGCACTGGACGCAGTATATCACCCCAGCCGACTCACAGGTGAAGTGTTGCCTCACTTGGAAGGACTGTCTGGGGCCCTGAATGGTAGTGAGGGAGGAAGTGTAAGGGCATGTGTGGCACTTGTTCCGCTTACAAGGATAAGTGCCAGAAGGGAGATCAGTGGGAAGGGATGGGGGGGACGAATGGACAAGGGAATCGCGTAGGGAACGATCCCTGCGGAAAGCAGAGAGATGGGGGAGGGAAAGATGTGCTTGATGGTGGGATCCCGTTGGAGGTGGCAGAAGTTACGGAGAATTATATGTTGGACTCGGAGGCTGGTGGGGTGGTAGGTGAGGACCAGGGGAACCCTATTCCTAGTGGGTGGCGTGAAGATGGAGTGAGAGCAGATGTGTGTGAAATGGGGGAGATGCGTTTGAGAGCAGAGTTGATAGTGGAGGAAGGGAAGCCCCTTTCTTTAAAAAAGGAGGACATCTCCTTTGGCCTGGAATGAAAAACCTCATCCTGAGAGCAGATGCGGCGGAGACGGAAGACTTGCGAGAAGGGGATGTCATTTTTGCCAGAGACAGGGTGGGAAGAGGAATAGTCCAGATAGCTGTGAGAGTCAGTAGGCTTATAGTAGACATCAGTAGATAAGCTGTTTCCAGAGACAGAAACAGAAAGACCTAGAAAGGGGAGGGAGGTGTCAGAAATGGACCAGGTAAACTTGAGGGCAGGGTGAAAGTTGGAGGCAAAGTTAATGAAGTCAATGAGCTCAGCATGTGTGCAGAAAGCAGCGGCAATGCAGTCGTCAATGTAGTGAAAGAAAAGTGAGGGACAGATACCAGAATAGGTTTGGAACATAGATTGTTCCACAAAGCCAACAAAAAGGTAGGCATAGCTGGGACCCATATGGGTGCCCATGGCTACACCTTTGGTTTGGAGGAAGTGGGAGGAGCCAAAGAAGAATTTATTAAGAGTAAGGACTAAACTGTCAAGTAGAAATATTACTGCAGGGATGGATTTCTCTGGATTAGAGATATATAGTAACAGTTCATCTGCATATAATGATACTTATGCGTCCCATTTCCATGAATAATGCCAAATATATTGGGTGAATCATGAAGAACGATTGCCAAGGGCTCCAAGGCAATATCAAGTAGTAAAGGGCTTAAAGGACAGCCCTGTCTAGTACCTCAAAAAAGCCTAAAAAAGGGGGATCTCTGATTAGTAGTAAGTACAGAAGCCAAAGGTATATGATATATCAATTTGATCCAGGATATGAATTTTGGGCTAAAATTGAATTTCTCAAGGATGTTAAATAAATATTCCCATTCAACTCTATCAAACGCCTTCTCGGCATCAAGTGAAATAACACATTCTGGGGTTTTAGCTGAAGAAGTATATTCAATGTTCATCAACCTCCTAACATTAAAATACGAATAACGATTTTTAATAAATCCTGTCTGGTCATCAGAGACAATTTGTGACAATACATTTTCCAATCTAATCTTTAATATTTTGAAAAAAACTTTGGAGTTTTACGGATTGCTCTACGGGGGATGCAATATCCACCACACTGCACACAGTTCTCTCTCACTTGGACAACAAAGACACTTATGCCAGAATCCTGTACATTGATTTCAGTTCAGCGTTCAATACCATCAACCCGCAGAGACTAGTGGAGAAATTATCGCTGCTTGGTCTTAGCACTGCCATGTGTCGCTGGATTCTGGATTTCTTGACAGAGAGACCACAGTCAGTCCGTGTTGGCAGGAACATCTGTGACTCCATCACACTGAGCACTGGATCCCCACAAGGCTGTGTGCTTAGCCCATTGCTGTTTACACTGCTAACACATGACTGTGCAGCCAGATTCAAGGAGAACCTGATCATTAAATTTGCTGATGATACATCAGTGGTGGGGCTCATCAGCAAAAATGTTGAAACAATGTACAGGGAGGAGGTCAAACACCTAGAGAGCTGGTGCAGTGATAACAACTTGATGCTTAATGTCACCAAAACCAAGCAGATGATCGTCGATTTCAGATGGTCCCAGCCTGAGCACACACCCCTCAGCATCAGCGGCTCCATGTGGAGAGAGTGGAAAACATCAAGTTCCTTGGGGTGCAGATCTCAGACAATCTCACCTGGTCCAGGAACACCACTGGAATTGTGAAATGGGACCAGCAGAGATTGCACTTTCTGAGAAAGCTTAAACAAGCATCACTCCCCACTAACATCTTAACTACGTTCTACAGAGGCGTGGTTGAGAGTATGCTGACCTTTTGCACCACAACCTGGTACTCCAGCTGCAGTGCTGTCGACAAAAAAGCATTGCAGAGGGTGGTTAGGGGAGCAGAGAAGGTTATTGGGGTCTCCCTACCTTCTGCCCAAGACGTCTTTCAGAGTTGATGCCTCCAGAAGACACGGTACATCATTAAAGACCCCTCAGACCCTCTCCATGAACTGTTTGTTCTTCTGCCATCAGGCAAACGTTACAGGAGCATCAAAACTAAAACCACAAGACTACTAAACAGCTTCCTCCCACAGGCAGTCAGACTGCTAAATAGCTGCTCTACCTGACTCTGCTTTGGACACTCTTAACTTGCACTGGACACTTATAACTTGATTTTAACTGACATGTGGCTGTTGTGTTTTACTATTTATTGTTATGTTTATTATTTAGTGTTGCGTTTTTGTTATGTTATGATTGCACTGCTCCTGGGAAACGCTGTCTCATTCTGCCCTGCAGAGCTGATGTACGGTTAGAATGACAATAAAGTTTTTTGAATTTTTGAATCTTGAGTCCATATTTAACAAGGATATAGGTCTATATGATGCACATTCAGTGGGATCTTTATCTTTTTTAAGAATTAAAGAAATAAATGTTCCATAAAAAGATTGTGGTAATTTACCTACAAATAAGGCATCCTTAAAAATTCTACATAACCAAGGAAAAAGTAGACTTGAAAAACATTTACAAAATTCTACTGTATACCCATCCAGGCCGGGTGCTTTACCAGAATTCATCGAGGAAATTGCTTTCTTTATTTCTTCTTCCGTAATGGGTGCATCTAATGATAAACATTCATTAAGTGGTAATTTCAGAATATTCAATTTTCTTAAAAATTCATGCATTATGGTAGAATCGTCAGGAAATTCTGATTGGTAAAAAGAGGTATAGAATTCTTGAAATGTTTTATTACTTTCGTCGTGGTCAACCATCAAAGTACCATCCCGTTTATGAACTTTGATAATCTGATGTTTAGCTGAAGCAGCTTTCAATTGGTTGGACAGTGATTTATCACCATGTACATAAAATTGACTCTTAGTTTTAAGTAATTGATTTTCAATTGGGGATGTTAATAACAAACTGTGTTGCATCTGAAGTTCAACTCTCTTTTTGTAAAGCTCCAAATTAGGAGCAGCAGAATAATTTTTATCGATTTCTTTAATCTTATCAACCAATGTACGCATTTCATTATTAATTCATTTTTTCAATCCAGCAGAAAATGAAATAATTTGCCCACAGATATATACTTTAAAAATGTCCCATAATATCCCACTGGAAATTTCTTCCATAAGATTAGTTGAAAAGAAAAAGGCAATCTGTTCTTTAATAAAGTTAACAAACTTGAAGTCATGAAGCAGAGTAGAATTGAACCGCCATTGTCTAGCACCAAAAGTTACTTCAGTCAATTTGATTGATAGTTTCAGAGGCGCATGATCAGAGATGGCAATTTCATCATACTGACAGGCAGTATCAGATGAAACTAATCGAGAGTCAATGAAAAAGTAATCAATTCTAGAGTAATTATGAAATACATGAGAAAAGAATGAGAACTCTTTATCATTAGGGTAAAAAAACCTCCAAACTTCTAAGATTCCAGAATCAACTAAAAAGGAATTAATAAAAATAACGGATTTGTTTGAAAGTACCTGACTGGGCGCAGACCTGTCCATTGAGAGATTCAGGCAACAGTTAAAATCTCCACCCATTATCAATGGTATATTCATTTAAATTAGGAAGAGATGCAAATAAATGTTTAAAGAATTCAGGATAATCGGTGTTTGTTGCATAGATATTAACCATAACATCTTTTTGGTTATAAAGTAAACCAGTAATTAACAGAAATCTACCATTCGGGTCTGAAATTGTTTCATAGTGAACAAATGAAATCGAGGAATCTATAAAAATAGGGACTCCTTTCACCTTATCCTGTGAATTGGAGTGAAATTGTTATTCCTTCCAAAACCTTTAAAAAAAACCGCTGATTATCCTCCTTCCTTACATGAGTTTCCCGGGCAAAGATAATCTGAGCATTCACTCTATGAAAAACTTCAAAAATCTTCTTCCATTTAATCGGATGATTCAAGCCATTTGTATTCCATGAAACAAAGTTAATAATATTATCCATTGCACTTGAATAAACCATATGGTGTGTAAAGGGTTAACCTTACTGCATAGGAAACTCATGAATCAGGAAGAGGGAAAAATGTTTAAAGAGGAACCGGAAGTCATGACAATTCAGACATATTTGTAGTTTCAAAGGGAAAAAAACTAAACTGAAATAGCCCCATCTCCCATCCACAAAAGCCCGAAAACTGGCCAATAGACATCCAGAAAGCTATCTAGACACTTCCCTACCCCCATCTCACTTGTGGCAAGTCTCCAAAATTGAAAAGAATTCAAAGCACCACCCACAGTCAAAACATCGAGAAGAGAATGCCATAAAAAATACCAACAAATGTTAAAAAAACAGCCATTTGCAAAACATTTTGAAAGGCAAGATCTTGGAAAGTGAAACAGAATACAATCTTATTAATATTTCAAGAAAAAAAAATCAATCACCAAATCAGATTCTTAATTATTTTCAAAAACAAACAATTGAAAATAATACAATAAAATAATAAAAGAAGAATAAAAAGGAACTTTAACATAAAAGCATGATAAATATCCATACTCCAAAACAAAGTACGAGCATTATCAAATCAAGGGCAAAATTCTTCAAACTTTAGAAGTCCAAATCTATGAACTGGTTATTAACTTATAAATCAGATGAATACAGACATGAAAAAACAATAAATTTATTAGACAGCTAAGATCGAACGTTGATCCTCAAGGAATTAATGAGCTTCGTCCATGGATTTAATCCATTTACGTGATTTATCAGGCAGAACAACCCTTAGGTGAGCTGGTTGGAACTTGCTTTGATAGAGCTCGGACATCACCTGTTTAAAAAGCGATATTTCTTGCATTACCTCAGGACTGTAATCTTCGACCAAACGAAACTTGAGATCTCGGTATTCAATAACCCCTTTCCGACGGGCAATTCAAATTAAATGCTCCTTGCTATGCACATAGTGGAATTGGAGTATGACAGGTCGAGGTTTCAGTTCTTTAGGGGGTTTTGCTCTTAAAGCCCGGTGGGCGCGATCAAGTATAGGGGAAGTAGAAAAAACTTCAGAGCTGAATACGTCCATTAAAAATTGAGAAAAAAATTTAGTAAGGTCACCACTCTCAACGTCTTCATGGAGTCCTATTATTCACAAATTCTGTCTACGACTGCGATTTTCTAGATTGATAATCTTAGCTTTATATTGTTCCAGTGTTTGAGTGGTTGAAGTTAATTTCTTTTCCAACAAATCTAGCTTGTGATCTCTGTCTACCAGCTTCATCGAGTTTGGAGATTTGCTGTTGTTGTTTCTCACACTCGCACTTAAGTGCTCCCAGTCTACTTTTGATCTCCTTTAACAATACTTCCAAATTAGAAAATCTTGTATTGAATTTATCATCCAGGAGCTTCGTAGCCCCCAAAGTGAGCTTAGGCTGCTGAGAGTCACCTTCTCTCCTCCCATTTCCATTACTGGCTTCCTTGTCTTCGGCCAATGCCTTTTTCCCTCTGGTATTCATTTCCAGCGATTAAAAAGTCAAAGTTCAAGCATATAAAAGTGTTATAAACACTTTAATAGACATAGTAATAGGGTGGTAGAAAGATTCAAAAATGAACGGGGCAAAGCCAAAATGTGACTTACTCCATCTAGTGCCCCAAGAGAATCCCCAATTCCAAGAAAACTCATCTCTAAACTCCTAGACCTGGGACTCAACACCTCACTCTGCAACTGGATCCTAGACTTCCTGACTGACAGACCGTAATTACGTGCACCATGTTGGCATGGCAGTTAGCGCAACGGTATTACAGCTCTGGAGGTTGGAGGTCAGAGTTCAACTCCAACGTCATCTGTAGCAGGGAATCTGTATGTTCTCCCCATGGAATGTGTGGGCTTTCTCTGGATGATCTGGTTTCCTCGCACAGACCAAGGGCGTTTCAGTTAGTAGATTATCATAAACATGGGAAATTCTGCAGAGCAACACACACTAGATGCTGGAGGAGCTCGGCAGGTCAGGCAGCATCTGTGGAAATGAATGAACAGTCTTGGCTCAAAACGTCAAATGATTATTCTTTTCCATAGATGCAGCCTAACTTGCTGAGTTTTCCTGCAGTTTGTGCTGGCCAGTAGGTAAATTGTCCCATGTTTGGGCTAAGGTTAAATTGGGGTTTCCTGTAAGGCACAGCTCGAAGTGCCGGAAAGACCTACTTATTTATCACTGTATCGCTAAATAAATAATAAAAAAAATCAGTAGGGACAGCCAGTGACATCTTCACCATGGTTACCCTCAACAGTGGGACACATTATAGAAAGCAGCCTTCCCTCAATGGACTGTCTACATTTCTCTCTGCCTTGTCAAAGCAGTCAGCATAATCAAAAACTCCAGCCACCCTAGACATCATCTCTTCTCCTTCTCCCAGCAAGAAGATACAAAAGCCTGAAAGCACAAGAGCAGCTTGTATCCCTGGTTAAAAAACTATTGAATGATCCCTAAGCAATGATACCAGCATCAAGTTCCGATTTCTGTGCAGAATTCAATGAGGGACAATCACGAGCAGTTTGCACCTATGTTCTCAGTGCGATGACACATAGTCCTGCTCTGCTCTTTCCCACGTCAGTGGCAGCTGAATTGGAGATTGCTTTGAGAAACCACCTGGATCTGGAACTAACAGCCACTCCTCTTCAGCACAGGCACTGAGGGGGGACCAAATGTGGTCGGGGTGTTCAGGTTTAGAGGCTAGAAGTATGTTAGTGCTTTCATTAGGAGGCCAGTTGCCATGTGAATGGAACTGTGTCTCCTCCATGAGGATACAGGAAGCCCCTGACCCCACATGACCACCTATTTATCCTATGCTCCACTCCAACCACTAGTAGAGTCCACACCAGGTGTTTGGTTCCACTCAAGAGAGGCAACACCTTAACTAAACTACAGACCAGCTGATGGTAAATGGGATTAGGCCCCATCCAGCCCTTCGAGCCATGCTACCAAACAATCCCCCGATTCAATCCTACCCTAATCACAGGACAATTTATAATGATCAATTAACCTACTAACTGGTATGTCTTTGGACCTTTGGACTTTGGGAGGAAACCAGAGTACCTGGAGGAAACACATACAATCATGGGGAGAACGTAAAACTCCTTACAGACAGTGGTGGGACTGGTACTGTAAAGCAGCGGTCCCCAACCACCGGGCCGCAAAGCATGTGTTACAGGGCGTGAGGAAACGATTTGAGTCAGCTGCACCTTTCCTCATTCCCTGTTATGCTCTGTTGAACTTGAACATAGGGTTGCCAACTGTCCCGTATTTGCCGGGACATCCTGTATATTGGGCTAAATTGGTTTATCCCACATGGGACCGCCCTTGTCCCGTATTTCCCCCACTAAGGTAGAGCGTTCCTATGAAACCTTTCGTGCCGAAATGGCGTAAAGCGAAGAAGCAATTATCATTAATTTATATGGGAACAATTTTTGATCGTTCCCAGACCCAAAAAATAACCTACCAAATACCACATAAAACCTAAAATAACACTAATATATAGTAAAAGCAGGAATGATATTGTGGCGATCCATTTCTAGCACCCACGAACCGGCTCACAACAGCGCGCGCAGGCAGAGGGCCGGCCCCAAAAAGGGCGCCAGGCCATCTTCACCAGCAGGGGGAAAATCCCGCGCGCGGAAAGGGACTGGGAATATGCATTCCCCACAGCAGTCCCGCCCAGGGAGGGCGGGAACGGGAAGGCTTTAAAGCAGGCCGCGAAGTTTGAATAAATCTCTTTATCGCAACTCTAACCCACCGGCTCCGTGTGGTTATTCTAGCGCTGTGAGTAGCACACCACTACATTTGGTGACCCCGACGGCCCAAACGATATTTGGGCCAGAGATGACCGACGCCGCATCTGTTCACACAGTTTCATTACAACTGCCAGGCTTTTGGCCGCTGAGACCCCGTCCGTGGTTGGAACAGGCAGAAGCACAATTCTGCATTCGGCAGATAACCTCGAAGTCCACTCGCTACTACTATGTGCTGAGCTCTCTCGACCAGGAGACTGCTGCACAAGTTGAGGAGTTTATACAGTCGCCCCCGGAGAACGGCAAATACACAGCATTCAAAGCCCTGCTCATAAGGACTTTCGGACTCTCACGGCGCGAACGAGCACGCCGCTTAATGCACCTGGAAGGTTTGGGAGACAGGCCGCCATCGGCATTAGTGAACGAAATGCTGACCCTGGCTGAAGGACACAAATCCTGCCTCATGTTTGAGCAGGCGTTCCTAGAGCAACTGCCCGAGAACATACGCCTGCTGCTGTCCGACACAGGTGGCGGCCCGAGCAGATGTGCTGTGGAATGCCAAGAAGGAGAGAGGGGCATCCGTCACACAGATCACCAAGCCGCGTGCCCAGTGGCAGACCAGACCAGGCCCGGCAACAGAGCCCAATGAACAATGGTGTTTCTACCACCAGCGGTGGGGCACAGAGGCCCGCCGCTGTAGACCACCCTGCAAATTCCCGGGAAACGCCAAGGCCCAGCCGCCGCCGATCGCTACGGCGGCTGGCCATCAGGACAGCGTCCTGTACGTCTGGGACAAGCAGTTGGGACGCCAATTTTTGGTCGACACCGGAGCGGAGATCAGCGTTTTACCTCCAACGAGTTACAACACCCGCAACAGAGAACCCGGACCCACCCTGAGGGCCGCAAATGGCAGCACAATATGAACCTACGGCACCCGCTCGGTGTAGCTACAGTTCAGCTCCAGCCGGTTCACGTGGGACTTCACACTGGCCGCCGTGGCCCAACCACTCCTGGGGGCGGATTTTCTGCGAGCCCACAGCCTGCTGGTCGACCTGCAAGGGAAGCGACTAGTCCACGCCAAGACTTTTCAAACGTTCTCCCTGGGTGAAGCAAAGTTGCCAGCCCCACACCTGGACTCCATCACACTGTCCAACGACGAATTCACCAGGGTCCTGGCGGATTTCCCATCAGTACTGACACCGCAGTTCACGGCAGCCATGCCCAGACATGGAGTACAGCACCACATCCCGACCCAGGGACCACCCCTTCACGCCCGTGCCCGAAGGCTTCCCCCGGACAAGCTCCGACTGGCGAAGGAGGAGTTCAAGAAGATGGAGGAATTGGGGATCATACGATGGTCCGACAGCCCATGGGCCTCCCCCCTGCACATGGTGCCCAAGGCAACGGGGGGCTGGAGACCATGCGGTGACTACTGCAGACTGAACGAGGCTACAACGCCAGACCGCTACCCTGTGCCGCACATTCAAGACTTTGCAGCAAACCTACACGGCGCAAAGATCTTTTCCAAGGTAGACCTCGTCCGGGGATACCATCAAATCCCGGTACATCTGGACGACATCCCCAAAACAGCACTCATCGCCCCGTTTGGACTTTTCGAATTCCTCCGAATTACGTTTGGTCTAAAGAATGCCACACAGACGTTCCAGCGGCTAATGGATGCGGTGGGACACGGCCTGGACTTTGCATTCATCTATTTGGACGACATCCTCATAGCCAGCAGTAGTCCTCAGGAGCATCTGTCCCACCTCCGCCAGCTCTACTCCCGCCTGAGTGAATTCGGCCTTACAATCAACCCGGCCAAATGCCAGTTCGGACTCGATACCATCGACTTCCTGGGCCACAGGATTACTAAAGATGGGGCAACCCCGCTGCCCGCCAAGGTAGACGCAGTCCGCCACTTCCCCTGACCGAACACAATCAAAGGCCTGCAGGAATTCGTGGGTATGGTGAGTTTCTACCACCGTTTCCTCCCCTCAGCAGTCCGAACCATGCGACCCCTGTTTACTCTGATGTCGGGTAAGGGCAAGGACATTACCTGGGACGAAGAGGCCGCAAACGCTTTCGTTAAAACCAAAGAAGCCTTGGCAAATGCCGCGATGCTAGTGCACCCCAGAACAGACGTTCCTACTGCCCTCACGGTGGACGCATCCAACACAGCGGTCGGTGGAGTGCTGGAACAACTCATCGAGGGTCGCTGGCAACCCCTGGCATTCTTCAGCAAACACCTACGACCACCCGAACTCAAATACAGTGCTTTCGACCGGGAGCTATTGGCACTATACCTGGCAATCCGACATTTCAGGTACTTCTTAGAAGGTAGGCCCTTCACCGCGTTTACAGACCACAAACCGCTTACCTTTGCATTCACAAAGGTGTCCGACCCCTGGTCGTCCCGCCAGCAGCGACATCTATCCTACATCTCCGAGTACACGATGGACATCCGGCATGTCTTGGGAAAGGACAACGTCGTGGCGGACGCACTTTCCAGACCTACCATACAGGCCCTGTCCCAGGGGGTGGACTATGCAGCGCTGGCAGAGGCACAGCAGGCAGACGCTGAGATCCCCAGTTACAGGACTGCAGTCTCTGGTTTGCAGCTCCAAGACCTCCCCGTAGGCCCAGGTGAGAGGACCCTACCATATGACGCCGGCGGGTTTTCGAATCCATTCACAACTTAGTGCACCTCTCCATCAGAACAATCGTCCAGCTGGTCGCCAACAGGTTCGTGTGGCATGGGCTTCGTAAACAGGTCAGTGAATGGGCCAAAACGTGCATGCAGTGTCAAACGGCCAAGGTGCAGCGGCACACCAAGGCTCCGCCGCAGCGGTTCAAACCCACCCGCCCGAGGTTCGACCACATTCATGTGGATATCGTGGGGCCCCTGCCAGTGTCACGAGGAGCGTGGTACCTCCTAACTATAATAGACCGGTTCACCAGATGGCCAGAGGCTGTCCCGCTCGCTGACACCACCTCCGAATCCTGCGCCCGAGCACTGATCGCAACCTGGGTAGCCCGCTTCGGGGTACAGACCCACATTACCTCCACAACTGCCTACCACCCACAGTCGAACGGACTAGTGGAGCGTTTCCACAGTCACCTGAAGTCGGCTCTCATGGCCCGCCTGGAAGGGCCTAACTGGGTGGACGAGCTTCCCTGGGTCCTGCTCGGAATCCGCACGGCGCCCAAAGAGGATCTTCACACCTCGTCGGCCGAGTTGGTGTACGGCGCATCTCTGGTCGTCCCAGGAGAGTTCATACCAGCCCCAAGGGGGCAAGAGGAAGAACCCACAGCAGTCTGGGACAGACTACGGGAGAGGCTCGGTAACCTGGCCCCCATCCCCACTTCACAGCACGGACAGAGCCCGACCTGCGTACCCAAAGACCTGCAGAACTGTAAGTTTCTTTTTGTACGATGGGGTGGACACCGGGCACCGCTACAGCGACCCTACGAGGGGCCGTTTAAGGTGATCAGGAACAACAGGTCCACATTCGTGCTGGACATTGGGGGGAGAGAGGAGGTTTTCACGGTGGACCGACTCAAACCGGCCCATGTGGACTTGGCACAGCTGGTCCAGGCTCAGGCACCGCGGCGCAGGGGCAGACCTTCCAAACAGAGGCCGATCCAGACTGTGGACATTGGGGGAGGTATCGCCAGTTCTGGGGGGGGGGGGTTATGTGGCGACCCATTTTCTGGCACACACGAACTGGCTCACAACAGCGCGCGCAGGCAGAGGGCCAGCCCCAGAAAGGGCGCCAGGCCATCTTCAGCAGCAGGGGGAAAATCCCGCGCACGGAAAGGGTCTGGGAATATGCATTCCCCACAGCAGTCCCACCCCAGGGAGGGCGGGAACGGGAAGGCTTTAAAACAGGCCGCGAAGTTTGAATAAATCTCTTTATCGCAACTCCAACTCACCGACTCCGTGTGGTTATTCTAGCGCTGTGTGTAGCACACTGCTACATTATGATAAATATACAGCCTATATAAAGTAGAAATAATGTGTCACATACCCCGTGACAGGTTAAAGAACCAGCAGAAATGGAAAACACTTTGGGGTCCAGTATTGCCACTAATTAATGATATTTATCAGTAACTACGCAATACAGTAATATAAATCAGATACATAAAACAGATTACCAATGAATATATATAAAAAAATGTGGAAATATATGAGAATCAAGCTTTTTCAAGTCTAGGGGTAAATAGATAGTCTTACGGTGATGAGTAAAGTTCAGTTCAGTTCGTGGTATTGAGTTGAGTAGTGATGGAGAGAGAGAGAGAGGGAGCAATTTGAGTCTTCAGGTGAGCTGATGCCGTCGATCTTCCTGTTGTCCTCCGAAATCCTTTAGAAGTCACCGACTGTGACCACAACAAAGGAGACCGTTCGTCTGTGGTGGAGCTACCAACCCAGGCGAGGGTTGGGCACACAAATAACTCCCCACCAGTCACACCTTCTCCACACTACGAGAGCCACTGATCGATCCACCTAATCGATCCTCCAAAAACCACTTTTTCTGTGGGCACAACAAAGCTCATTCAGTGTCCAAAACCATGTGTGTCAGGTCTATCATCTGACCTTCTATTTACCTCACCGTACTGAGTACCAACTGTCTTTCAAATAACAGCTCCTCGCTTCTCTGTCTGTAAGAACGTACAAGCAGGCAATGTCCTTGGGAAAGTATAAACAAACTATGAGCAGTCTTCATCTCTCTCTCTCTTAAAAACAAGATGTCGGTGTTAAATTTTTCTCTCTCTCTCTTTTTAAAAGCACAGCTCATAGGTGTAATCGAGCACAGTTCTTAGAGGTAATTCAGGACCCTGTCACAAATGTATGTACAGTGTAGTCGGGAAGATTAAACCAAAAATGATTTGTGGAAAAAAAAATCGGCACGTATGCGCATGCGCACGTCACATATGCGCATGTCATACATACGCACACAGGTGTCCGCACAAGGCTTCATGGTCATGGTAGTCTTTCTTGGGGTAAACACAAGTGTCCTGTATTTGACTGCTACTTTTGTCCCTTATTTGGGAGTGAGAAAGTTGGCAACCTAACTGTAAAAGACATGTTGAGGTGAGTTTAACCCTACTTGAACACCACCCCCCGGTTGGCCAGTCCGCAAGAATATTGTCAATATTAAATCAGTCCGCGGTGCAAAAAAGGTTGGGGACCCCTGGTGTAAAGCGTTGAGCTAACTACTACACTACTGAGCCATCCCTTCTATGCTGTTTGACTCTAAATATTTCTATTGAGGGGAATGTGAGAACATGGGCCACCCCAGACAACAGGAACGGCAGTGTGTAATCAGCTGACCACTGCCCAGTTTGGTGCTTGGAGAGGGCAGGAACACTCATAAAGGGCCAATAGCTTCTCCCACACGTTACGATCCTGTGAAACGTGATCCTTACCATTTTCATGGACTTGTCATTGATGTCATTCATATTGAGAGCAAAGATGGCCTCTCTTGCTCCAACATAAAGGACCTCCTGTTCCTCCTCAAGCCAGAAGGTTGTGTAGTTGTACACGCTGTGACTGAATCGTTTGTAGTCAAATACATCTGTAAGAGATGAGAATGTTTTCATGAGATTAATTTTTGATTTGTGTATCAGGAGAATATACAAGAATCAATATTCAATTATCTACTGATTAACAATCAAAAATTACCAGGGCAAAGTAAGTTCCCTCAGTCCTGATCCACCATTTCATTTCATTTACCCTCATTAATTCCATAACCCAGCATTTGTGTCTTACGAAAATCGATCAGCCTCATGGAAAGTGGGAGGAAACCAGGGAAAACCCATATGCTCACCGGGGAGAACATGCAAACTCCACAAAGACAGCAGCTGAGGTCAGGATTGAACGCTTGTTTCTGAGGCTGTGAGGCAGCAACTTTATTGCACACCCAGTTAAATCCTGTTTGATATCCAGCAAGATGCTGGTCTGAAGACAGTCAGGAGGTTCATTGTCATTGGGTTTGAAGAAAGTGTGTCCCATGAACATCTGCTACAATTCTTTCAGGAGCCATTCTGCTCCTGTGACTGTCACACTTACTTCCAGCCACACTGTACGACACAAGGCATAGGAGCAGAATTTATTTCTTTTACAAGGCCAGTATTTATTGCCCTTTCTTAACCACCCTTAAATGAAATGGTTAACCCCACTGGGCAGTTCAAAGCCACAATGTTACAACAATCCATCTTTTGTAATTCCAGATTTAATTCAATTAATTGAATTTAAATTCTCCAAATGATGTTATGGGCTTGAACACACAGTTGTCAGTATCTGGATATTTTCCCCTCTCACTGAACCACGTAGCAGCGTCTCCCAGCCCTTAACTCTTATTTCCTTCCTCTGATACACGACATTATGTAAAACCGAACTTCCGTGAGAATAAGCTTCAGATTCTCTTGGAAATCTCGGCTTCTCTGCTCGTGGCGGTCGTGAACTCCCCTTTTCAGTAGTCAGGTTGAGGCAGCTGATTACAGACAGTGACATCTTCTAACCCCAGTGTCAACTGAACCAGTGATTTTCATCAATTATTCAAAGGTAGGACCTCTGAACCTCTTCAACTTTCTTTGAAAGGTCACTTTCACTGGCTGCAGAATCCCTCTCCTTTACTTTATTGAGCAAAATTATTAATGGCTAGCAAAGACTGATGAGTGAATCTGATAGACCAGCTGTCTCAGGCCCAAGGGACCTGTTCATGTGTCCGAGACTACGTCCTTACACACAATGTTGATCTCGCACATGTCGTTGTTTAGTAACAGTCTCTCACGTCCTCTCACATTGCTCATTCTCCTGCCTGCCATGCAGAAATGGAGAAATTATAACCATGTTGGTTTTGGTAAAGGAAGGTGGTTCACTGCGACCTCCTCTGTTTGGTGACCAATATCTGCTGTGCACGGTGCGGAACAACCAGAGTGTTTGTACAGAGTGCTCCCCTTGTTCAGCAGGTGACCTCCAATTTCTATGCACTTTTTGCCTCAGCGTTCTCCCCCCCCTGCCACCCTCACCTTCACTCTCTGTCCTTGGCCTCCTGCAGTATTTCACATCCTCCACCCTTCACTCTCTGTCCTCGGCCTCCTGAGTATTTCACCCCCCCCCTCACTCTCTGTCCTCTGCTTCCTGCAGTATTTCACCTCCCCCACCCTTCACTCTCTGTCCTCGGCCTCCTGCAGTATTTGGATATTGGATCTTGGATCATTGGATCTCTTCTGGGGGAAGTATGACCTGTTCGAAAAGGACAGGTTACACCTGAACCCGAAGGGGACCAATATCCTGGCAGGAAGGTTTAATAGAGCTGTTGGGTGGGTTTAAACTAATTTGGCAGGGGGATGGGAACCGGAATGATAGAGCGGAGGAAGGGGAAAACAGAAATAAATCTAAGATAGTGAGCAGTAAAGATGTCAGGAAAGACAGGCAGGTGATGGGGCAAATTTGTAGCCATTGGGATGAGTTGCAGTGCAATAAAGTTGCTGTGAAATCAAAGCAAAAAGTATCAAATACTGGTCTTAAGGTGTTGTACTTAAATGCACGCAGCATAAGGAATAAATTGGATGATCTTGTCGTACAGCTGCAGATTGGCTGGTATGATATTGTGGCCATCGCTGAGACGTGGCTAAAGGATGCATGTCTCTGGGAGCTGAACGTCCAAGGACACACGGTGTATCAGAATGATAGGAAGTAGGCAGAGGGGGAGGCGTGGCTTTATTGGTAAGAAATGATATTAAATCATTAGAAAGAGGTGATATAGGATCGGAAGGTGCAGAATCTTTATGGGTTGAGCTAAGAAATCGCAGGGGTAAAAGGACCCTGATGGCAGTTATTTATAGGCCTCCAAACAGCTGCAGGGATGTGGACTACAAATTACAACAGGAAATAGAAAAGGCTTGTCAGAAGGGCAGTGTTATGATAATTGTGGGGGATTTTCACATGCGAGTAGATTGGGAAAATCAGGTCAGCACTGGATCTCAAGAGAGAGAATTTGTAGAATGTCTACGAGATGGTTTTTTTAGAACAGCTTGTTGTTGAGCCCACTAGGGGATCGGCTGTACTGGATTGGGTATTGTGTAATGAACTGGAGGTGAATAGAGAGATTGAGGTGAAGGAACCCTTAGGAGACAGTGATCATAACATGATTGAGTTCACTGTGAAATTTGAAAAAGAGAAGCTGAAATCTGATGTGTTGGTATTTCAGTGGAGTAAAGGAAATTACAGTGGCATGAGAGAGGAACTGGCCAAAGTTGACTGGAAAGGGACACTGGCGGGAAAGGTGGCAGAGCAGCAGTGGCTGGAGTTTATGCAAGCAGTGAGGAAGGTGCAAGACAGGTATATTCCAAAAAAGAAGAAATTTTCGAATGGAAAAAGGATGCAACCGTGGCTGACAAGAGAAGTCAAAGCTAAAGTTAAAGCAAAGGAGAGGGCATACACGGAAGCAAAAATTATTGGGAAGACAGAGGATTGGGAAGTTTTTAAAAGCTTACAAAAGGAAACTAAGAAGGTCATTAAGAGGGAAAAGATTAACTATGAAAGGAAGCTAGCAAATAATATCAAAGAGGATACTAAAATCTTTTTCAAGTATATAAAGAGTAAAAGACAGGTGAGAGTAGATATAGGACCGATAGAAAATGATGCTGGAGAAATTGTAATGGGAGATAAGGAGATGGCAGAGGAACTGAACGAGTATTTTGCATCAGTCTTCACTGAGGAAGACATCAGCAGTATACCGGACACTCAAGGGTGGCAGGGAAGAGAAGTGTGCGCAGTCACAATTACGACAGAGAAAGTACTCAGGAAGCTGAATAGTCTAAAGGTAGATAAATCTTCCGAACCAGATGGAATGCACCCTCGTGTTCTGAAGGAAGTAGCTGTGGAGATTGCGGAGGCATTAGCGATGATCTTTCAAAAGTCGATAGATTCTGGCATGGTTCCGGAGGACTGGAAGATTGCAAATGTCACTCCGCTACTTAAGAAGGGAGCAAGGAAGGGAAAAAGGAAATTATAGACCTGTTAGCTTGACATCGGTGGTTGGGAAGTTGTTGGAGTCGATTGTCAAGGATGAGGTTACGGAGCACCTGGAGGCATATGACAAGATAGGCAGAACTCAGCATGGATTCCTTAAAGGAAAATCCTGCCTGACAAACCTATTGCAATTTTTTGAGGAAATTACAAGTAGGCTAGACAAAGGAGATGCAGTGGATGTTGTATATTTGGATTTTCAGAAGGCCTTTGACAAGGTGCCACACATGAGGCTACTTAACAAGATAAGAGCCCATGGAATTACAGGAAAGTTACATACGTGGATAGAGCGTTGGCTGATTGGCAGGAAACAGAGACTGGGAGTAAAGGGATCCTATTCTGGTTGGCTGCCGGTTACCAGTGGTGTTCCACAGGGGTCCGTGTTGGGGCTGCTTCTTTTTACATTGTACATCAATGATTTGGATTATGGAATAGATGGCTTTGTGGCTAAGTTTGCTGACGATATGAAGATAGGTGGAGGGGCCGGTAGTGCTGAGGAAACAGAGAGTCTGCAGAGAGACTTGGATAGATTGGAAGAATGGGCAAAGAAGTGGCAAATTAAATACAATGTTGGAAAGTGTATGGTTATGCACTTTGGCAGAAGAAATAAACGGGCAGACTATTATTTAAATGGGGAGAGAATTCAAAGTTCTGAGATGCAATGGGAGTCCTCATACAGGATTCCCTTAAAGTTAACCTCCAGGTTGAGTCGGTAGTGAAGAAGGCGAATGCAATGTTGGCATTCATTTCTAGAGGAATAGAGTATAGGAGCAGGGATGTGATGTTGAGGCTCTATAAGTCGCTGGTGACACCTCACTTGGAGTACTGTGGGCAGTTTTGGTCTCCTTATTTAAGAAAGGATGTGCTGAAATTGGAGGGGTACAGAGAAGATTCACTAGAATGATTCCAGGAATGAGAGGGTTAACATATGAGGAATGTTTGTCTGCTCTTGGACTGTATTCCTTGGAGTTTAGAAGAATGAGGGGAGACCTCATAGAAACATTTTGAATGTTGAAAGGCATGGACAGAGTAGATGTAGCAAAGTTGTTTCCCATGATGGGGAGTCTAGTATGAGAGGCATGACTTAAGGATTGAAGGGTGCCCATTCAGAACAGAAATGCGAAGAAATTTTTTTAGCCAGAGGGTGGTGAATCTATGGAATTTGTTGCCAAGGGCGGCAGTGGAGGCTAAGTCATTGGGTGTATTTAAGGCAGAGATTGATAGGTATCTGAGTAGCCAGGGCATCAAAGGTTATGATGAGAAGGCGGGGGAGTGGGACTAAATGGGAGAAAGGATCAGCTCATCATAAAATGGCGGAGTAGACTTGATGGGCCGAATGGCCGACTTCTGCTCCTTTGTCTTATGGTCTATTTCACCTCCCCCCCCTTCACTCTCTGTCCTCGGCCTCCTGCAGTATTTCACCCCCCACTTCACTCTCTGTCCTCGGCCTCCTGCAGTATTTCACCCCCCCCTCACTCTCTGTCCTCGGCCTCCTGCAGTATTTCACCCCCCACTTCACTCTCTGTCCTCGGCCTCCTGCAGTATTTCACCCCCTCCTTTACCCTCTGTCCTCGGCCTCCTGCAGTATTTCACCCCCCCCTCACTCTCTGTCCTCGGCCTCCTGCAGTATTTCACCTCCCACTTCACTCTCTGTCCTTGGCCTCCTGCAGTATTTCACCCCCCTTTTACCCTCTGTCCTCGGCCTCCTGCAGTATTTCACCCCCCCCTCACTCTCTGTCCTCGGCCTCCTGCAGTATTTCACCCCCCACTTCACTCTCTGTCCTTGGCCTCCTGCAGTATTTCACCCCCCCTTTTACCCTCTGTCCTCGGCCTCCTGCAGTATTTCACCCCCCCCCCACCCTCTGTCCTCGGCCTCCTGCAGTATTTCACCTCCTCCCCCTCACCCTCTGTCCTCGGCCTCCTGCAGTATTTCACCCCCCCCTCACTCTCTGTCCTCAGCCTCCTGCAGTATTTCACTCCCCCCTCACCCTCTGTCCTCGGCCTCCTGCAGTATTTCACCCCCCCCTCACCCTCTGTCCTCGGCCTCCTGCGGTATTTCACCCCCCCCTCACTCTCTGTCCTCGGCCTCCTGCAGTATTTCACCCCCCCCTCTTCAACCTCTGTCCTCGGCCTCCTGCAGTATTTCACCCCCCCCTCACTCTCTGTCCTCGGCCTCCTGCAGTATTTCACCCCCCCCTCACTCTCTGTCCTCGGCCTCCTGCAGTATTTCACCCCCCCTCCCCACTCTCTGTCCTCGGCCTCCTGCACTATTTCACCTCCACCCCTTCACTATCTGTCCTCGGCCTCCTGCAGTATTTCACCCCCCCCTCTTCAACCTCTGTCCTCGGCCTCCTGCAGTATTTCACCCCCCCCCACTCTCTGTCCTCGGCCTCCTGCAGTATTTCACCCCCCCCCGACCCTCTGTCCTCGGCCTCCTGCAGTATTTCACCCCCCCCTCACTCTCTGTCCTCGGCCTCCTGCAGTATTTCACCCCCCCCTCACTCTCTGTCCTCGGCCTCCTGCAGTATTTCACCCCCCACTTCACTCTCTGTCCTCGGCCTCCTGCAGTATTTCACCCCCCCACTCTCTGTCCTCGGCCTCCTGCAGTATTTCACCCCCCCCTTCAACCTCTGTCCTCGGCCTCCTGCAGTATTTCACCCCCCCCTCACTCTCTGTCCTCGGCCTCCTGCAGTATTTCACCCCCCCCCCGACCCTCTGTCCTCGGCCTCCTGCAGTATTTCACTCCCTCCCAACTCTCTGTCCTCGGCCTCCTGCAGTATTTCACCCCTCCCCCCTTTACCCTCTGTCCTCGGCCTCCTGCAGTATTTCACCCCCCCCTTCAACCTCTGTCCTCGGCCTCCTGCAGTATTTCACCCCCCCCCTCACTCTCTGTCCTCGGCCTCCTGCACTATTTCACCTCCACCCCTTCACTATCTGTCCTCGGCCTCCTGCAGTATTTCACCCCCCCACTCTCTGTCCTCGGCCTCCTGCAGTATTTCACCCCCCCCCGACCCTCTGTCCTCGGCCTCCTGCAGTATTTCACTCCCTCCCAACTCTCTGTCCTCGGCCTCCTGCAGTATTTCACCCCTCCCCCCTTTACCCTCTGTCCTCGGCCTCCTGCAGTATTTCACCCCCCCCTTCAACCTCTGTCCTCGGCCTCCTGCAGTATTTCACCCCCCCCTCACTCTCTGTCCTCGGCCTCCTGCTGTATTTCACCCCCCCCCCACTCTCTGTCCTCGGCCTCCTGCAGTATTTCACCTCCACCCCTTCACTATCTGTCCTCGGCCTCCTGCAGTATTTCACCCCCCCCTCACTCTCTGTCCTCGGCCTCCTGCAGTATTTCACCTCCACCCCTTCACTATCTGTCCTCGGCCTCCTGCAGTATTTCACCTCCACCCCTTCACTATCTGTCCTCGGCCTCCTGCAGTATTTCACCCCCCCACTCTCTGTCCTCGGCCTCCTGCAGTATTTCACCCCCCCCCCCGACCCTCTGTCCTCGGCCTCCTGCAGTATTTCACTCCCTCCCAACTCTCTGTCCTCGGCCTCCTGCAGTATTTCACCCCTCCCCCCTTTACCCTCTGTCCTCGGCCTCCTGCAGTATTTCACCCCCCCCTTCAACCTCTGTCCTCGGCCTCCTGCAGTATTTCACCCCCCCCTCACTCTCTGTCCTCGGCCTCCTGCAGTATTTCACCCCCCCCCACTCTCTGTCCTTGGCCTCCTGCAGTATTTCACCCCCCCTCCCCACTCTCTGTCCTCGGCCTCCTGCACTATTTCACCTCCACCCCTTCACTATCTGTCCTCGGCCTCCTGCTGTATTTCACCCCCCCCCCCACTCTCTGTCCTCGGCCTCCTGCAGTATTTCACCTCCACCCCTTCACTATCTGTCCTCGGCCTCCTGCAGTATTTCACCCCCCCCTCACTCTCTGTCCTCGGCCTCCTGCAGTATTTCACCTCCACCCCTTCACTATCTGTCCTCGGCCTCCTGCAGTATTTCACTCCCCCCTTCACTCTCTGTCCTCGGCCTCCTGCAGTATTTCACCCCCCCCCACTCTCTGTCCTCGGCCCCCTGCAGTATTTCACCTCCACCCCTTCACTATCTGTCCTCGGCCTCCTGCAGTATTTCACCCCCCCCCCACTCTCTGTCCTCGGCCTCCTGCAGTATTTCACCCCCCCCTCACTCTCTGTCCTCGGCCTCCTGCAGTATTTCACCTCCACCCCTTCACTATCTGTCCTCGGCCTCCTGCAGTATTTCACCCCCCCTTCACCCTCTGTCCTTGGCCTCCTGCAGTATTTCACCCCCCACTTCACTCTCTGTTCTCGGCCACCTGTCTCTCCACAGAATTCAACATCCTGTTTTTAGCTTTAAAGAACTTTTCATACAACAAATGCCTGATCACTTTGGTAGGAATGTTTGGCAGGCTGCCTTGCAGTTTGGAAAATGCCAAGAATATAAAGGAGGATAGTAAAAGCTTCTTTAGGTATGTGAAAAGGGAAAAAATAGTTAAGACCAAAATTGGGCCCTTGAAAACAGAAACGGGTGAATTTATTATGGGGAACAAGGAAATAGCAGACGAGTTGAACAGGTACTTTGGGTCTGTCTTCACTAGGGAATCTCCCAGATATAATAGTGGCCAAAGGACCTTGGGTAATGGAGGAACTGAAGAAAATTCACATTAGGCAGAAAATGGTTTTGGATAGACTGATGGGACTGAAGGCTGATAAGTCCCCGGGACCTGATGGTCTGCATCCCAGGGTACTTAAGGAGGTGGCTTTAGAAATCGTGGACGCATTGGTAATCATTTTCCAATGTTCGATAGATTCAGGATCAGTTCCTGTGGATTGGAGGGTGGCTAATGTTGTCCCACTTTCCAAGAAAGGAGGGAAAGAGAAAACAGGGAATTATAGCCTGACATCAGTGGTGGGAAAGATGCTGGAATCAATTATAAAAGATGAAATTACGACACATTTGTATAGCAGTAACAGGATAGGTCCGAGTCAGCAATAATTTACGAAGGGGAAATCGTGCTTGATTAATCTTCTGGAATTTTTTGAGGATGTAACTATGAAAATGGACAAGGGAGAGCCAGTGAATGTAGCGTACCTGGTCTTTCAGAAAGCCTTTGATAAAGTCCCTTATAGGAGATTAGTGGGCAAAATTAGAGCACATGGTATTGGGGGCAGAGTACTGACATGGATAGAAAATTGACTGGCTGACAGGAAACAAAGAGTAGCGATTAACGGGTCCCTTTTGGAATGGCAGGTGGTGACCAGTGGGGTACCGCAAGGTTCGGTGCTGGGACCGCAGCTGTTTACAATATACATTCATGATTTAGATGAAGGGATTAAAAGTAACATTAGCAAATTTGCAGATGACACAAAGTTGGGTGGCAGTGTGAAATGTGAGGAGGATATTATGAGAACGCAGGGTGACTTGGACAGGCTGGGTGAGTGGGCAGATGCATGGCAGATGCAGTTTAACATGGATAAATGTGAGATTAGCCACTTTGGTGGTGTGAACGGGAAGGCAGATTATTATCTAAATGTAGTCAAATTAGGAAAAGGGGAAATACAACGAGATCTAGGTGTTCTTGTACATCAGTCACTGAAAGCAAGCATGCAGGTACAGCAGGCAGTGAAGAAAGCTAATGGCATACTGGCCTTCATAACAAGGGGAATTGAGTATAGGAGCAAAGAGGTCCTTCTGCAGCTGTACAGGGCCCTGGTGAGACCACACCTGCAGTATTGTGTGCAGTTTTGGTCTCCAAATTTGAGGAAGGACATTCTTGCTATTGAAGGAGTGCCGTGTAGGTTCACAAGGTTAATTCCTGGGATGGCGGGACTGTCATATGTTGAAAGATTGGAGCGACTGGGCTTGTATACACTGGAATTTAGGAGGATGAGAGGGGATCTGATTGAAACATATAAGATTATTAAGGGATTGGACACACTGGAGGCAGGAAGCATGTTCCCACTGATGGGTGAGTCCAGAACCAGAGGCCACAGTTTAAGAATTAGGGGTAGGCCATTTAGAACGGAGTTGAGGAAAAACTTTTTCACCCAGAGAGTGGTGGATATATGGAATGCTCTGCTCCAGAAGGCAGTGGAGGCCAAGTCTCTGGATGCTTTCAAGAAAGGGATGGATAGAGCTCGTAAAGATAGTAATCAAAGGTTATATAAAGGCAGGAACGGGGTACTGATTGTGGATGATCAGCCATGATCACAGTGAATGGTGGTGTTGGCTCGAAGGGCCAAATGGCCTACTCCTGCACCTATTGTCTATTGCCAGTGCTTCGGGACATCAGAGGTCTGTGAACACGGTGAGTCTCAGCCGCCAGGGTCGTCTACTGCTCAGTACAGACGCCCTTTCAGGACGAAGCTTCCTGTGTGACTCGAGAGCTCAAGTGAGTGTACTGCCAGCACTGCTTATTGATGAGAAGGCAAAGAGCGACGCAACGTCACTGGAGTCTGCCATCGGCGGCAGGATCCAGACTTACGGGACATGACGGGTGACGCCGTGCTTCCGTGGGCGACATTACTGATGGGATTTAGTCCTGGCTAAAGACTTCTGCTCGATGCAGGTTTCCTGTGTGCCCAAGGACTGCTATTTGATCTTAAGGTCTGCCGGCTTGTGGATGTTAAGGACTTTGGGTCGGTACCCTGCTCCCCCAGTAAATTCCCCACAATAACTCTGTCAAAGGCATGTCCCACCGCATGAGGGTTTACTCGACTGCTGGGCCAACTCCCAAACCTCACCACATTCTCCCCCACAGTCACAAAACACATATCTACAACTGACCCACCAGTCCATGCCCGCACGGGTAGACTGAACCCAGAAGAGCTGGTTACCGCGAACGCTGAGTTTCCCAACATGGAACAATTCAGCGTTGTACGCCAGCTGAATAGCCCCTGGGCTTTACCTCTCCGTATGGTCTGATGGTGGTTGTCATCCACGTGGCGATTACCGATGTGTTAACGGGGGCCACCAAGACCCTAGCAAATCGCATAACTAGAGCTTTAAACTATATGGTAGAGGTTGGGTTCAACAGATTGGAGAAGTATGGATAAGGTAAAAGAGAAAAGTGTGGATAAAGATAAAGGAAAAGCAAAAGAAAAAAGAGAAAATTAAGAGTGGAGTGAAGAAAAGTCAAGTGCTAAAGAGTAAAAGATTACAAGGTTTTAAAGGCACAATGAGTGTAAGGGCACTTCATCTGAATGCCTGTAGTATTCGAACCAAGGTCTGTGAACCGTAAACACAAAATAATCTGCAGATGCTGGGGTCAAAGCAACACTCACAACACGCTGGAGGAACTCAGCAGGTCGGGCAGCATCCGTGGAAACGATCAGTCAACGTTTCGGGCTGGAACTCTTGTGGCTCAGGTCAGTACAAAGTGGTATGATTCAGTGGCCATTACAGAGACGTGGTTGCAGGGTGAGAGGATTGGGAATTAAATATCCAAGTATATGAGGTAATACCGAAGGATAGGCAGGAAGGTAAGGGAGGTGGTGTAGTGCTCTTAATTAAAGATGAGATCAGGGCGAGAATGAAAGATGATATAAGATCTAAGGAGTAGAATGTTGAATCTCTCTGGGTAGAGATTAGGAACAGTAAAGGGAAAAAATCAGTGGTGGGAGTTGTTTATCAGCCACCAAATAATAACATTGCAGTGGCACAGGCAGCAAACAGAGAAATCTCTGAGGCATGTAAGAATGGAACAGCAGTTATCGTGGGGACTTTAACTTGCTCATAGGTTGGGTGAATCAAGTTGGTTGAGGCAGTCCTGAGGAGGACTTCATAGAATGTATCCATGATGGCTTCTTGAACAGCATATTACTGAACCTGCAAGGGAATATGCTATCTTAGATATAATCCTGTGCAATGAGACAGGTAAAATTAGTGATCTTATAGTTAGGGATCCTCTTGGAAAGAGTGATCACAGTATGAATGAGTTTCTCATACAAATAGAGGGTGTGATAGTTCAATCTAAAACCAGTGTACATGTATTATGCCTAAACAATGGAGACTACAATGGGACGAGGGAGGATTTGGCTAATGTAGACTGGGAACACAGGCTATATGGTGGGACAGTTGTGGAACAGTGAAAGATTTTCAAAGAGATTTTTCACAATGCTCAACAAAAGTATATTCCAGTTAACAGCAAAGACAGTAAGGGTGGGGAGAGCCAGCCTTGGATAACTAAGGAAATAAAAGAAGGCATCAAACTAAAAGCTTGTGCCAAGTGTACTGGAAAAGTGGAAGTTTGGGAAAACTTTAAAAAGCAACAAAGTACCACTAAGCAAGCAATAAAGAAAGGGAAGCTAGATTATGAAAATAAACTAGCACAAAATATAAAAACAGATAGTACAAATTTTTATAATTATATAAAGTGGAAAAGGGTGACTAAAGTGAATGTAGGTCTCTTGGAGGATATTGGGTAATGAGGAAATGACTGAGGCTTTGAATGACTATTTTGTGTTGGTCTGCACGGTGGAGGACACATCTAACATGCCAAAGGGAGATGTTATGGATGCGATGGGAGGTGAGGACCTCGATACAATAGCTATCACTGTGAGGTAGTGCTGAGCAAACTTGTGAGCCTGAAGATAGACAAGTCCTCTGGTCCTGATGGAATGAATCCCAGGGTACTGAAAGAAATGGCAGAAGTTATAGTAGAGACCTTGGTGATGATATACCAAAATTCTCTGGACTCTGGGTAGGTCCCGGCAGGTTGGAAGATGGCAAATGTCACGACACTGTTCAAAAGAGGAAGTAGGAAAAAGGCAGCTAACTATAGGCCAGTTAGTTTAACATCTGTAGTTGGGAAAATGCTTGAAGCTATGATTACAGAAGAAATAGCGAGGCATCTGGAAAGAAATGGATCCATCAGGCAGACCAACATGGATTCAGCAAAGGTGGGTCCTGTTTGACAAACTTACTGGAGTTTTTTGAAGATTTAATAAGCGCAGTGGATAGAGGGGAGCAGATGGACATTATTTACTCTGGATTTCCAGAAGGCATTCGATAAGGTGCTGCATAAAAGACTTATCCATAAGATAAGGATGCGTAGAGTTGGGGTGATGTATGAGCACACATAGACAGAGAGTGATATAATAGAAAGCAGGGGGTTGGGATACATGGGTGTTACTCTAGTTGTCAGTCAGTGATGAGCGGTGTGCCACAAGGGTCAGTGCTGGGCCTGCAACTGTTCACAACATACATTAACAATCTGGAAGAGGGGACCGAGTGTAGTGTATCGAAGTTTGCTGATGATACTGAATTGAGGGGAAAAGCAAATTGTGCAGAAGATTTGGAGAGTCTGCAGAGAGATATAGATAGGTTAAATGAGTGGGCAAGGGTCTGGAAGATGGATTACAATGTTGGTAAATGCAAGATCATCCACTTTAGAAGAAAAGTGAAAGAGTAGATTATTGCTTACATGGTAAAAATTTGCAGTATTGTTAAGGATCTGGCTGAACACTGGGTCAAAGGGCCTCAGCTGGTAGCTCTGGATCATGACAGTCTTTAATTTCAGTTTTCTTTCACCTGGCCATGTGGGTTCTGGCCCAGCCCCTTTCCTTTTTTGGACTTCCTCCAATTACCTGCTTGTCTCCTCATTTTCACCCACCTGTTTCTAATTTTCACTCATTACCCCGTCCATTTAAACCCTGCCTTGACTAGCATCCTCTGCCAGTTTGTCCCAGTACTGACCTGTGTTGTTCTAGCATGTCATTGTGACTTCTGCCAATTGATTTTGCTTGATTCTGTGTTTTGGGTTTTGCCTATTCCTGGACCTGATTTTTGCCTGTGTGCCCTGGATTGTCTGCCCTCACCTGACTGCCTTTCCTGGTAAGACCTTGGCCTGCCATTTTGGATTTGTGCCTGCCTTCAGCTTTGAAAGACTGTTGCTTTTGTGCTCCCCAATAAATCCTGGTGAAAAAAGTATTTATTGGTCTGCACTTGAGTCCTGCCAAAATCCAACAGAACCTGACAGAATGAACTGGCTGGATGGACTCAGCGGACTTCAACCAGGTGTGTGAAGCCCTCTCCCGACAGGGTGTGTTGTTAGGGAGACATGAAACACAGTTTGTCTCTATCAACCAGTGGATGGAAGCCTTCTCTGCCACTCTGACCAGCATAGCTTCCTAGCTACAGCAGATTCAGCTGGCACTGAGCTCTGACCTGCCTTCTCTTGTTGTGCCATCAGCCCCACAGACTCCAACCCAACCAGCCCGGGAGCCCCATTTACCCCCACCTGAACCTTACAATGGTGAACCAGCCACCTGCAGATCCTTCCTGTCTCAATGCTTGCTGATTTTTGAGCTGCAGCCCACTACCTTTCCCACTGATTGATCCAGTATTGCTTATGTTATCATGCTGCTGTCAGGAAGAGCAAGAGAGTGGGGTATGGCTGTGTGGGACAGCAGAGCCCCTTTTTGTCACATGTTTATGGACTTTTGTGAGGAGAAGAGTCTTTGACCATTCCCAGCAGGACAAGAGGCAGTAAGGGAGATGTTGCGAGTTCATCAGGGTAACCGTTCTGTTTTGGACTACGCCATTCAGTTCCGCACACTAGCCACCACTACCAACTGGAATTCGGCGGCCCAATCTGAGGTGTTCCTCTATGGGTTTAGCGAAGAGGTTAAGGATGAACTAGCCACCCGTGACCTGCCTGTTGGCTTCCAAGAGCTGGTTGATTTGGCCATTAAGATTGACAGCTGCATAAAACAGCGTCAGCAGGAGCGTGATGCCCAGGGGTCATGAAGAACCACTGGGGGTGTCTGACCTCTTCCCAGCCAGCACCCAAATCCCCTTCCCCGAGCCCTCGGTCACCCCCATTCAGCCCAACGGAGCTCATGCAGATTGATCGTACCTGTCTGTCTCCTTCGGAAAGAAGGAGAGTCAGTACCAACTCCTGTCTGTATTGTGGTCAGGCTGGTCACTATGTACCTACCTGTCCTGTAAAAAGCCAATGCTCACTCGTAAAGAGGGGACTACGGGCGAGCAGTACTTCCTTCTCCCAGTTCCCCGTCACTCGAACCCTGCTACCTGCTTTTATACTGGCTGAAGGGACGAGACACATCGTTTCAGTTTTTATCAACTCTGGGGCTGAGGGAAACTTTATCAGTTCCAGCTTTGCTGCCATTCTCAGGATGCCACTCTCCCGTCTGAAGCAACCCCTGGAGGCCAGCGGCTTAACCGGAGTGAAACTTGCCACGGTTACCCATGCTACAGCTCCGGTGAGTCTCCTCATTTCTGGCAATCACCAGGAGAGCATTGCTTTCCATGTGATAGACTCCCCCAAAGCTGAAGTTGTGTTAGCCCACCCATGGCTAGCTCAGCACGGTCCACACATTGATTGGTCTAATAACAGTGTTAAACTGGAGTCCTTTCTGCCTAAATCATTGTCTGCGTGTTGCTCATGCTACTCAAAGTCCTGTTCCTCTGCCTACAGAAGAGTTTCCTGATCTGCCCTCTGTACCCCTGAATATCTGGACCTAAAACTGGTATTCAGCAAGATTCGGGCCACCACCTTACCCCCACATCGCCCCCACATTGCTGCTATAGATCTCCTTCCGGTACCTCACCACCTAGGGGCCATCTGTATTCCCTGTATCCACCTGAAAGGGAAGCGATGGACAAGTATATCCAGGAGGCCCTGGCTGTAGGAATTATCTGTCCCTCTTTCTCTCCAGCAGGCGCAGGGTTTTTCTTTGTAGCCAAGAAGGACAGGTCCCTGCGTCCTTGCGTGGACTATAGAAGTCTCAATGAGATCACCATTAAGAACCGCTATCCTCTTCCTCTCACGTCATCTGTGTTTGAATTGCTCCAGAGTGCTTCTATCTTCTCAAAGCTGGACCCCCGCAACGCTTACCATCTGGTCCGCATAAGAGAGGGGGATGAGTGGAAGACCACGTTCAATACGCCATCTGGGCACTATGAATATCTGGTAATGCCTTTCGGACTTTCTAATGGTCCTGCTGTGTTCCAGTCCCTGGTGAATGATGTCCTCAGACATGTTGAATCAGTTTGTATTTGTGTACTTGGATGACAGTCTGATATTTTCTAGCTCCCTCTCTGAACACATCCAGCACTTCCGTTGGGTGCTCCAACGACTCCTGGAGAATCAGTTATTCATGAAGGCAGAGAAGTGTGAAATTCACCAGAGTTCAACTTCATTTCTGGGATATGTGGTCAGTGCTGGAGGACTCCAGATGGACCCTCTGAAGATCAAGGCGGTAGAGGAGTGGCCACAACCCGCCTCTCGACGAGGTGTCCAACACTTTCTTGGGTTTGCCAACTTCCATCGCCGATTCATTTGAAATTTCAGCACCCTGGCCACCCTGCTGACTGCTCTATCCTCCAAGTCGAAGTTCGCCTGGAATCCAGCGGCTGAGAAAGCCTTTTCAGATCTAAAGACTCGTTTCTCCACGGCACCTATCCTCCTTCAGCCCGATCCTACAAGGCAGTTTATTGTAGAGACTGACGCCTCTGATGTAGGAGTAGGGGCTCCACTGTCACAGCGTTCAGCAGAAGACGACAAGCTACACCTGTGAGCCTTTTTTCCCCACAAATTTTCGCCCGCAGAATGCAACTATGACATCGGCAATCGAGAGTTATTGGCTGTTAAACTTGCTCTGAGGAATGGCAGCATTGGCTTGAGGGAACGACTACTCCTTTTCTAGTCTGGACAGCTCACAAGAACCTGGAATATATCCATTCAGCCAAATGCCTCAACTCCCACCAGGCTCAGTGGTCCCTGATTTTTGCCTGTTTTAGATTCACCCTGGCCTACCGTCCTGGCTCTAAGAATGGCAAGCCTGACGTTCTCTCCAGGCAGTTTCCAACAACTGACAAGGCTCCCAAGGTTATGACCATTCTCCCCAAGCAATGTCTAGTCGCTGCAGCACAGTGGAGATTGGATCTGTGGTCTAGTCTGCCCAGCAGGGTGAGTCTTTTCCTAGTGCCTGCCCTGCTAATCTATTGTATGTTCCCCAGTCTGTCCGCTCCCAGGTTCTCCAGTGGGGACACACCTCCAGAGTGGCATGTCACCCTGGTATCAGACGCATGACAGCTTTCATCAGTCGAGGATTTTGGTGGCCATCCCTGAGGAAGGATGTTGAGAGCTTCATTTCTGCCTGCCCAGTCTGTGCACAGAACAAGACCTCCAGCCAGCCACCAACTGGTCTCCTGAAACCCCTGCCTGTTCCTAGAAGGCCCTGGTCACACAATGCACTGGACTTTGTCACCGGACTCCCCCCGTCCGACGGTAACACTACCGCTCTTACCATAGTGGATTGTTTTTCCAAATCTGTCCACTCAGTTCCCCTTCCCAAGCTGCCCTCTGCCAAGGAGACTGCCAGCCTGGTGATTCAGCATCTTTTCCGTATTCACCATCTCCCCGTTGAAGTGGTACCTGATAGAGGTTCGCAATTTACCTCCCACTTTTGGAGGGCCTTTTGCAAACTACTCGGGATCAGGGTTAACCTCTCATCTGGGTCTCATCCACAGAGTAATGGCCAGACCGAGTGGGCTAATCAGCAGATGGAGGTGATGCTCCATTGTGTGATGTCTCAGGAATCTTCCTCTTGGAGTCAGCAACTTCCCTGGGTCGAGTACGCCATTAATTCTTTGCCTTCTGCTTCATCAGGTTTATCACCATTCCAGTGCTGTCTTGGCCTTCAAACCCCCTTATTCGCATCTCAGGAGGAGGAAGTGGGCGTTCCCTCAGCTGAAGCATTTGCCCAGAGATGCTCACGGATCTGGAGACGAGCCCGAAAGGTGCTGCTTCAGTCTAGAGCCAGGATGAAGCAGCAAGCAGACCGTCACTGCATCGAGGCCCTCCGTTACCGCCAGGGTCCAAAGGTGTGGTTATCTTCACATAAGATCCCCTCGAAGGTGGACTCTCGCAAGCTGGCACCACGCTACATTGGACCTTTCCCCATCACCAAGGTGATCAACTCTTCAGCGGTATGTCTAAAACTACCCCCTACCCTTCGCAGAATCCATCCTACATTCCATGTTTCAAGGATTAAGCCCTTTGTCTGCAGCCCCCTCTGCCCCACCCCCAAGCCCCCTTCCCCTCTCCATCTCATCGACGGCTCAGAGACCTTCACTATGTGCCGATTACTGGACGTTCGACACAGAGGTTGTGCACTGCAATACCCTGTTGATTGGGAAGGCTATGGCCCCGAAGTGAGGTGTTGGGTTCCCGCTCAAGATTGTTACGTACCCCGTAACTGGGTTGCCAAACCAGCAGAAATGGACCACTCAGTTGGAGTCTAGATTACTGGAACTAAGAAAGTTTTATTAAAGAAATAAGCAATACTGTACTCTAATAGTAAGGATATAAATGCAACAGGTTAGCAATGAATAAACACACGTACACAGAACTAGGATAATAGAGTCAATCAGCTCTATCGCAGTCTAGGGGTAAAATGTTCAATCACAATTGACAGTTCAGTTTAGTTCAGTTCAGTAATTGCTGTCGTGCTGTTGGGAAGAGAGAGGGAGAATGAATGAATATTCAAATCGGATTCCAAACAGACCTTCGATATTCCTCGCAGTCAGCTTTTGGGAGAGCCCTTTGTAATGTCTTCTGAGGTCACCGATTGTGACCCCTCTGTTCCAGACACAATCGTTCTTCAGTGGTGAACCCGGCACCCAGGCAAGGGCAGACACCAGGTTCCTGCCGACCGTATCTTTCCATCCTGTGCGTCTACCCAAAACTCCCACCAACTTGTGGGGGTGCACCGCTTCCAGGGTCTCGTTATCTTGTGGTGTCGTGTGGTGTCTCAGCGATCCTCCCCCCCCTCCCCCCCCTCCCCCCCCTCCCCCCCCTCCCCCCCCTCCCCCCCCTCCCCCCCCTCCCCCCCCTCCCCCCCCTCCCCCCCCTCCCCCCCCTCCCCCCCCTCCCCCCCCTCCCCCCCCTCCCCCCCCTCCCCCCCCTCCCCCCCCTCCCCCCCCCATCCTACTGGTGCTAGCACAGGACAGTTAACATCTTAGTCTATGTGTACTTTTGTAACCCTCTTTCGTCACAAGATACCCTGGATCCCTCATTAAGGACTTTCACAGGAGCCATCCTGTACCAGCAAGAAGTGCGTCTGGAGACGCCCGTGGGGGGGTGGGTGACTGTTAAGGATCCGGCCTGAACATTGGGTCGAAGGGCCTCTGCTGGTAGCTCTGGATCATGACAGTCTTTAACTTCTGTTTTCTTTCACCTGGCCATGTGGGTTCTGACCCAGCCCCTTTACTTTTTGGACTTCCTCCAATTACCTGCTTATCTCCTCATTTTCACCCACCTGTGTCTAATTTTTCACTCATTACCCTGTCCATTTAAACCCTACCTTGACTAGCATTCTCTGCTGAATTCCATGGACTCAGTGATTATGTTAGAGACTGAAATAAGGAAGGCCCAGGTAAATAGAGAGTCAGTATTGGCAGTGTTCTTTGACATTGAAAAAGCCTATGATATGATGTGGAAGGAAGGATTATTAATTAAACTGCACAAGATGGAGGTTGGTGGGAGAGTTTTTAATTGGATTAAAGATTTTTTGTTTGGTAGAAAAACAAGTTTGGATTGGATCAGAATTATCAAAGCAGTACATAGTAGAAAATGGCACACCTCAAGGTAGTGTGATTAGCTGGTTACTTTTCATCATTATGATCAATGATGTCTTCACAAAGGTACCAGTGGATATAGGTAGGTCACTGTTTGCGGATGATGGGGCCTTGTGGAAAAGAGGCAGGAACATGGACCATATAATCAGGAAACTACAAGAAGCAATTGATGAAGTGGTGGAGTGGGGTTATGATTGGGGATGTAGATTTTCAGTAGATAAAACTCAAACTGTATTTTTTACCAGGGAAAGGGTTGAGGTAGGGAAGAAGTTAAGGATGTATGGGGTTGAATTAGAAAGGGTTGCATCATTTAAATTTCTGGGAGTTGTATTTGATTCACGATTAACATGGGCAGACCATATCAGGAAAGTTGAGGAGAAATGTAAAAAAGTAATAAATGTGATGAGATGTTTGACTGGTAGGGAATGGGGAGCAAGTTGTTCAGCTTTGAAGAGAATGTATGTGGCTTTAGTGAGATCTGTATTGGATTATGGAAATATAGTATATGGATCAGCAGCTAGGTCTCTTATAAGGAAACTGGATGTGATTCAGGCTCAGGCCTTGAGAGTGTGCAGTGGGGCTTTTAAAACGTCACCAGTGTCAGCCCTACAGGTAGAAATGGGAATAATGCCTTTGGAACTAAGAAGGATGCAACTGATGGCAAACTACTGAGCTAACTTGCAGGGGCACAATGATTCTCACCCTACTAAAGGAGTGTTGCAGGAGTGCTGGGAAAATAGGTTTCAGAGGGATACCTTTAGTTGGGTAGGGAATGATATTGTGAAAGAATGTGAAGTATTTGATCTGAGGATAAGTCCTTCAGTAGTTTATCTGGTTGTAGCTCCATGGAAGCTTGTATGGCCTGACATAGACTGGCATTTGTTAGAGGTAAAAAGGAAAGAAAGATATAAAACAGATTTGGTAAATGCATTTAACTGTCATGTGATGGAAAAGTATAGTGATTATACTCACATTTATATGGATGGTGCGAAGGAACCTGAAACAGGAGTGACAGGGTTTGGGGTGGTAATACCAGCAAAAGAAATTGGAATCAGCAGAAGAACATCTAATAAGTTAGGGGTGTTTACAGTGGAGATGCTGGCAGTGTTGGTTGCGTTGCAATGGGTGCAGAAAGCCAGACAAGCCAAAGCATTGATATGTTCAGATTCATCCTCAGTTCTAGCAAGTTTAAGGTCTTTTCACACAAACAGTCGGCAAGATGTACTTTATGAAGTCCTTCAGTTAGTTACAAGAATTGCAAATCAGGGAGGTCAGGTAAAATTTCTATGGGTTCCAGCACATGTAGGGGTGAAGGGGAATGAGAGGGTGGATGAGTTGGCAAAGAGGGCATTAAAGAAAGAAAATGTGGAAATGCACATTAGTATCAGTAAAGCAGAGGTTAAGTGTGTAATCTGGGGAAAAAGTCAACCGAATGTGGCAAGAAAGATGGGACAGGGAGGGGAAAGGGAGGCATTTATATCAAATACAAGAGTGTTGCAGTTACTAGGGTAGGTAATGGAAACAGAAGAGAGGAAATTGTGTGGACTAGGTTAAGGCTGCGGCATTGTGCATTAAACAAAACATTGAAAATGATAGGGAAACTCCAGACAGGATTGTGTGAGGAATGTCAGGAAGAGGAGTCAGTAGAACATGTCAGTAGACGATGGGAAATAAATTAAGGGAGTTGGGGATGCAGGAATTCACATTAAAAGGGTTGCTGGGCATGGGTGAGAGAGCACAAGTCCGGGTATTTTTAGTGTTTTTAAGGGGTACAGGGGTTTTTTATAGAATATGACGAATAAACAGGAATAGGATACTAGGATGGTCAAAGATGGGAGGGTTGTGTGGGTGTGTGTTGTCTAGTGCATATTCTGGAGCAGAGGGTGGTGGTAATGCACCATTAAGCTGGATGCCAACTGCTGTAAAAACAAGATACAGACACAGCATTCTCTGCCAGTTTGTCCCAGATTCTGACCTCTGTTGTTCTAGCCTGTCATTGTGACTTCTGCCAATCGATTTTGCTTGATTCTGTGTTTTGCATTTTGCCTTTTCTGGACCTGATTTTTACCTGTGCGGTCTGGATTGTCTGCCCTTGCCTGACTGCCTTTCCTGGTAAGACCTGGGTCTGCCATTTTGGATTTGTGCCTGCCTTCTGTTTCTGAAAGACTTGCCTTTGTGCTCCCTCATAAACCCTGGTGGAAAAGTATTCATTGGTCTGCACTTGAGTCCTGCCGAAACCCAACAGAACCTGACAAACATGCTGCTGTGCAGAGGGATTTGGGAGTGCTCATGCGTGAATCACAAAAGGCTGGTTTGCAGGTACAGCAGGCTATCAAGAAGGCAAATGGGATGTTGGCCTTCATTACTAGAGGGATTGAATTTTAAGAGCAGGGAGGTTAAAATTCTGATTGAAACATAATTCTAAAGGGATTGTACAGGCTAGATGCAGGAAGATTGTTCCTGATGTTGGGGAAGTCCAGAATGAGGAGTCTCAGTTTGAGGATAAAGGGGAAGCCTTTTAGGACCGAGTTGAGGAAAAACTTCACACAGCGAGTGGTGAATCTGTGGAATTCTCTGCCACAGGAAACAGTTGAGGCCAGTTCATTGGCTATATTTAAGAGGGAGTTAGATATGGCTCAGGGCTAAAGGGATCGGGGGTATGGAGAGAAGGCAGATAGTGTTCTGAGTTGGATGATCAGCCATGATCGTACTGAATGGTGGTGCAGGCTCAAAGGGCCGAATGGCCTACTCCTGCACCTATTTTCTGTGTTTCCATGTTATGCTGTAACTGTACAGGGTACTGGTGAGGCTGTACCTGGAGTACTGCATGCAGTCTGGTCTCCTTACTTGAGGAAGGATGTACTGGCTTTGGAGGGGGTGCAGAGGAGGTTCACCAGGTTGATTCCACAGATGAGGGTGTTAGACTATGAGGAGAGAGTTGCCTGGAACTGTACTTGCTGGAATTAAGAAAAGATCTTATAGAAACATATAAAATTATAAAAGGTATAGATAAGGTAGAGGCAGGAAAGTTGTTTCCACTGATAGCTGAGACTGGAACTAGGGGACATAGCCTCAAGATTTGGGGGAGTAGATCTGGTATGGAGATGAAGGGGAACTGCTTTTCCCAGTGGGTGGTGAATCTGTGGAATTCTTTGCCCAATGAAGCAGTGGAGGCTACCTCTGAATATATTTAAGATACAGTTGGATAGATTTTTGCATAGTAGGGGAATTAAGGGTTATGGGGAAAAGGCAGGCAGGTGGAGATTAGTCCATGGCCAGATCAGCCATGATCTTACTGAATGGTGGAGCAGGCTCGATGGGCCAGCTTGCCTACTCCTCCTCCTATTTCTTATGTTCTATGTTTATAGTGCGTTTTGTTAATTTTTTCCAAAGCCGATCTACTTAGAGGCCTGTGTCCTCCGGGGACATTCCCAAAATGGCTGTGATAACACTGTTTGGCCTCTTTGAGTTTCTGCACATGCCATTTGGGCTGAAAATTGCAGCACAGATTTTCCAAGGGCTGATGGACTCTGTATTAAAAGACTTAGATTTTCTTTTTGTTTACCTGGATGACCTACTTGTTACTAGTGCATCCAAACATGTATCTCATGTCCACAAACTTTTTGAGCACTTAAGACAAGATGGGTTGATTATTAACCCTGCTAAATGCCAGTTTGGATAGTCAACCATTGACTTTCTCAGCCATTGAATCTCCCCAGGAGGTGCAAAACCCCTCCCATCAAAAGTAGCCACTATTATGGATTTCCCACTGCCCAGCAATACTAACAAATTACAGGAGTTTTTAGGCATGGTGAATTTCTATCACCGCTTCATTCTGTAACCTCCTGAACGTATGCTCCCCCTGTATCATGTGTTTAAAGGCCATACCCCTAATCACATGCTAGACTGGTCAGTGGACATGACCAGGGCATTTGATGATACCATGAGCTCTTTCCAATGTGACCCTACTGGCACACCGGCTCCCCAACGCACCCATTGCCATTACTGCTGACGCTTCAGACCATGCTGTGGGTGCTGTGCACCAACAGTTGGTCGGAGGTGTGTGGCAGCTACTTGCCGCCTTCAGTCAGCAGCTCTGACCCCCGAAAGGAAGTACTGTACATTTGACAGTGAACTACTTGGTCTCTATTTGGCTGTCCGCCATTTTTGTTTTCTTCTAGAGGATCGCATTTCTGTGTTCATTGACCACAAACCCTTCGTGCACATGATGGCCAAAATATCAGACCCTTGGTCTGCACGGCAGCAACACCACCTGGCCTACATGTCCAAGTTCACAACTGACATACAACACGTGATGGGGAAAAATATTGCTGTGGCTGATTGCCTCTCACGGCCATTCGTTGAAGCCAGACACACAGGGGTTGACTATGTCAGCTGGGCTACCGACCAGGCTACTGACCCAGAGGTCCAGGCTAACCAAACAGCAGTCATGGGCCTGCGGCTGGCTGACATTAAGTTTGGGAAAACTTGGATTTCTCTCCTGTGTGATACCTTAGCCGATTGTCCTTGCCCCATAGTGACTGCAAACTGGAGACAGACTATTTTTAACTCCATGAGTGGCCTCTCACATCCAGGCTGGAAGGCCTCGCAGAAACTGGTTGCACTGAAGTTTGTTTGGCATGGCCTCAAAGAACATGTGTGATTGGAGTGCCATCATGGCATACATTCTGCCACGTTTGTTTTTGTTCACCATGATGCACACCAACATCCCCTTAGGTCCCCTTACGATGGCCCGTTCCCTGTTTGCAATGGGGAGAAGAGATCTTTGTCATACATAGGAGGGGTAAGCCTGAATGTGTTTCGATAGGTCACCTTAAACCAGCCCACCAAGATTTGGAGTATTCTGCTGCCATCACTCGTGTGCCACAACTTGACCATAAATGTGTCAACACAGCTCTGGATGAGCCAGAGGCCTCTGCTGTTCCTCCACCCATGGAACACGGGACCCGAGAGGGGCAGCTCATTGAGCTCCTGACAGGCGCTCAATGCTGGTTTTAGTGAATCCGGGGGGGGGGGGAAGAGAGTGCTGAGTAGGTAAAGTAATGGGTGGAAACGTACAAAATTCACAGCCACCAACATTCAGTCGGAGTTCACTTTAAGAGGCTGGTCTGACGTGATGACGGAATTATGTGATGTTATTTTTACCACACTTTGTGTTGAGTATTTGGAATACAATAAATGAGTTGTTTCAGTTTTTCTTAGCTATAAAATGCTTCTGCCCTTTTTATTTGTGAAAACCTACAACTAGGCCTCCCAAGTGGGGGAAGCACTCTTCTGGGCACAGGCTTTCAAGTGCACATGATTTTCACCTTAGCAGGCTCGGTAGGGCACCCCACACTGTATCTTTCCCTGTGTGTACCTTTACTAACATGACTCAGTTAAAAACATTTAATCATAAGCTCCATTGCCATTCTCAAAATCATATCCTCCATTTCTCCCCACCCTCAGAACTCCAATGAGTTTACAAATAACAGGCTTAACCATGCTTCACATGAGACACCCCTCCATCCCAGGAGTCAACCAAGGGAGCCTCTCCTGCACCACCTCCACTAGTTTGAGGTGTCTCCCACTAGGCTGTTCAGGTCTCAACATATTTCTCCTAAAATCGAGTCGTGGACTCACACAGCACAGAATCAGGCTCTTTGGCCCATCATGTCCATGCTAGCCTTTGTGCCTAGCTACGAGACTCATTGATTCACATCAGGTCTGCGGAATCTGTTTTTGCAATTCAGGTACATGTATAGCTGCTTCTGAAATCTGTCTCCACCGTCTCTTCAGCCATCCTCACTTTGCGAGAAAATTTCTCCCTCAGATCACGTCTAAACATCCTACCTTTCACCCTACACATCTGCTCTCTTGTCTTAGACACTCTATCTAAAGAAAACAACATTATTACTATAAACCCCATCTCCCCCTTTCATAGTTGCATACACCTGGTCACCGCTGCCCGACACCATTTTGGATCAGTGTTTCCTCAGCCAACGACCTCACTGTGAACAACACATTGCACTGTTTCATGAGCTTGGAACAGCCGCTGTCGGCCTCACAGATAGTCCCTTGTCTTAGCCATTCCTCCCCACTTTCTCTGCACTGGTGGAAGGTGTTACAGGGTTGTCTCACCCTGTCAGAGATGTTCACTCCCCCCACCCCACCACCATCTCGGTTAGGATGAAATGTGCTGCAGAAATACAGTAAGGCAGGACTGAATGGTGAATTTTAGCACTGTTGTTTGTCTCTGCTGTGGGGAGCCTCCTGGGACTGACTGATTTTATTTATTTACTGATGCAGTGCAGAGTTGGTCCTTCTGGCCCTTTGAGCCACACTGCCCAGTGACCCCTGACAATTTACAATGACCGCTTAACCTAACCTAATCACTGGACAATTTACAATGACCACTTAATCTACTTCAGCGGTTTGATTGGGACACGACTGCGCAAGCACGTGGACATCAGCCAGTGAGGACAGCAAGAAGAGTTTAAAAGGAGACAGCTTTACAGAGTGGGTATCAGAGCAGCAGGTGCTGGAGACAGAGTAGGAAGGTTTTGGCTCAACGGGGCTTCGGCGATAATGGGTTGAGGCCAGGTAGGTTATCTGTGTAAAATACGGACAGGAAGTATGTGTGAGGCTGGAGTTCTGTGCTGGGTGTCAGATGTGTGAAGTCCAGGACACTCCCAGCCCCCCGGATGCCCACATCTGCACCAGGTGTATCGAGCTGCAGCTCCTTAGGGACCGTGTTAGGGAACTGGAGATGCAGCACGATGACCTTCGTCTGCTCCGGGAAAGTGAGGAGGTGATAGAGAGGAGCTATAGGCAGGTAATCACACGGGGGCCTGGGGAGACAGATAAGTGAGTAATGTCAGGAGAGGGAAGGGCAGGAGTCAGAGGCTAGAGAGCAACCCTATGGCTGAACCCCTGAACAATAAGTACTCCTGCTTGAGTACTGTTGGGGGGGACGGCCTACCTGGGGGAAGCAACAGTGGTCGCGCCTCTGGCACAGAGTCTGGCCCTGTGGCTCAGAAGGGTAGGGAAAGGAAGAGGATGGCAGCAGTGATAGGGGACTCTATAGGTAGGGGGTCAGACAGGTGATTCTGTGGACGCAGGAAAGAAGCACAGATGGTAGTTTGCCTCCCAGATGCCAGGGTCCGGGATGTTTCTGATCGCGTCCACGAAGTCCTGATGCGGGGAGGAGAACAGCCAGAGGTCGTGGTATTGGTATCAGCAACATAGGCAGGAATGGGGAGGAGGTCCTGAAAACAGACTACAGGGAGTTAGGAAGGAAGCTGAGAAGCAGGACCACAAAGGTAGTAATCTCGGGATTACTGCCTATGCCACACGACAGTGAGTATAGGAATAGAATGAAGTGGAGGATAACTGCGTGGCTGAGGGATTGGAGCAGGGGGCAGGCATTCAGATTTCTGGATCATTGGGACCTCTTTTGGGGCGGGAGTGACCTGTACAAAAAGGATGGGTTGCACTTGAATCCCACAGGGACCAATATCCTGGCGGTGAGGTTTGCTAAGGCTATTGGGGAGAGTTTAAACTAGGATTGCTGGGGGGTGGGAACCAAATTGATGAGATGGAGGAAGAGGTGGGTGGCTCACAAATAGAGAAAGCTTGGAGACAGTGTGAGAGGGAGGATAGCCAGGTGATAGAGAAGGGACGCACTCAGACCGATGGTTTGAGATGTTTCTATTTTAATGCAAGGAGTATTATGAACAAAGCGGATGAGCTTACAGCGTGAATCAATACTTGGAGCTATGATGTTGTGGCCATTACAGAGACCTGGATGGCTCAGGGGCAAGAATGGTTACTTCGAGTGCCAGGCTTTAGATGTTTCATAAAGGACAGGAGGAGGGAGGGAAGGAACGTCGACTCAGACCATGAGAGGCCTGCGTCAGGCATTTTCATGCCTTACAAGGAGCAGATTGGAAGTCTGTGTGGGGCGCCACTCCTCGCACAGACTAGAGCAACGTGTGGTTAAGTGCCTTGCTCAAGGGCACAAACACGCTGCCACAGCTGAGGCTCAAACTAGCAACCTTCAGATCACTAGAGGAATGCCTGAACCACTTGGCCATGTACCCAACCCAAGGACAGGGAGGGAGGCAAAAAAGGTGGGGGTGTGGCACTGTTGCTCAGAGATAGTGTCATGGCTGCAGAAAAAGAGGAAGACATGGAGGGATTGTCTACGGAGTCTCTGTGGGTGGAAGTTAGGAACAGGAAGGTGTCAATAACTCTACTGGGTGGTTGTTATAGACCACCCAATAGTAGCAGTGACATCGAGGAGCAGATAGGGAGACAGATTCTGGAAAGGTGTAATAATAACAGAGTTGTCGTGGTGGGAGATCTTAATTTCCCAAATATCGATTAGCATGTCCCTAGAGTGAGGGGTTTAGATGGGGTGGAGTTTGTTAGGTGTGTTCAGGAAGGTTTCTTGACACAATATGTTGATAAGCCTACAAGAGGAGAGGCTGTTCTTGATCTGGTATTGGGAAATGAACCTGATCAGGTGTCAAGTCTCTCAGTGGGAGAGCATTTTGGACATAGTGATCACAATTCTATTTCCTTTACCATAGCACTGGAGAGGGATAGGAGGGTTAGGAAAGAGTTTAATTAGAATAAGGGGAATTATGAGGCTATCAGGCAGGAACTTGGAAGCTTAAATTGGGAACAAATGTTCTCAGGGAAATATACGGAAGAAATGTGGCAAATGTTCAGGGGATATTTGCATGGAGTTCTGCACAGGTTCGTTCCAATGAGACAGGGAAAGGATGGTAGGGTACAGGAACCATGGTGTACAAAGGCCGTTGTAAATCTAGTCAAGAAGAAAAGAAGAGCTTACGAAAGGTTCAAAAAACTAGGTAATGATAGAGATCTAGAAGATTATAAGGCTAGCAGGAAGGAGCTTAAGAAAGAAATCAGGAGAGCCAGAAGGGGCCTTGAGAAGGCCTTGGTGGACAGGATTAAGGAAAACCCCAAGGCATTCTACAAGTATGTGAAGAGCAAGAGGATAAGACATGAGAGAATAGGACCAATCAAGTGTGACAGTGGAAAAGTGTGTATGGAACCGGAGGAGATGGCAGAGGTACTCAATCAGTACTTTGCTTCAGTATTCACTACGGAAAAGGATCTTGGTGATTGTAGGGATGACTTACAGTGGACTGAAAAGCTTAAGCATGTAGATATTAAGGAAGAGGATGTGCTGGAGCTTTTGGAAAGCATCAAGTTGGATAAGTCACCGGGACTGGACGAGATGTACCCCAGGCTACTATGGGAGACAAGGGAGGAGATTGCCGAGCCTCTGGCAATGATCTTTGCATCATCAATGGGGACCCAGAGGATTGGAGGGTTGTGGATGTTGTTCCATTATTCAAGAAAGGGAGTACAGATAGTCCAGGAAATTATAGACCAGTGAGTCTTACTTCAGTGGTTGGTAAGTTGATGAAGAAGATCCCGAGAGGCAGGATTTATGAACATTTGGACAGGCATAATATGATTAGGAATAGTCAGTATGGCTTTGTCAAAGGCAAGTTGTGCCTTATGAGCCTGATTGAATTTTTTGAGGATATAACTAAACATATTGATGAAGGTAGAGCAGTAGATTAGTGTATATAGATTTCAGCAAGGCATTTGACAAGGTATCGCATGCAAGGCTTATTGAGAAAGTAAGGAGGCATGGGATCCAAGGGGACATTGCTTTGTGGATCCAGAACTGGCTTGCCCACTGAAGGCAAAGAGTGGTTGTAGTCGGGTCATATTCTGCATGGAGGTCGGTGACCAGTGGTGTGCCTCAGGGATCTATTCTGGGACCCTTACTCTTCGTGATTTTTATAAATGACCCGGATGAGGAAGTGGAGGGATGGGTTAGTAAGTTTGCTGATGACACGAAGATTGGAGGGTTGTGGATAGTGTGGACGGCTGTCAGAGGTTACAGTGGGACATTGATAGGACGCAAAACTGGGCTGAGAAGTGGCAGATGGAGTTCAACCCAGATAAGTGTGAGGTGGTTCATTTTGATAGGTCAAATATGATGGCAGAATATAGCATTAATGGTAAGACTCTTGGCAGTGTGAAGGATCAGAGGGATCTTGGGGTTCGAGTCCATAGGACACTCAAAGCTGCTACGCAGGTTAACTCTGTGGTTAAAAAGGCATATGGTGCATTGGGTTTCATCAATTGTGGGATTGAGTTTAAGAGCCGAGAGGTAATGTTGCAGCTATATAGGACCCTAGTCAGACCCCACTTGGAGTACTGTGCTCAGTTCTGGTCGCCTCACTACAGGAAGGATGTGGAAATCATAGAAGGGGTGCAGAGGAGATTTCCAAGGATGTTGCCTGGATTGGGGAGCATGCCTTATGGGAATAGGTTGAATGAACTTGGCCTTTTCTCCTTGGAGCGACAGAGGATGAGAGGTGACCTGATAGGGGTGTACAAGGTAATGAGAGGCACTGATCGTGTGGATAGTCAGATGCTTTTTCCCAGGGCTGAAATGGCTAGCATGAGAGGGCACAGTTTTAAGGTGCTTGGAAGTAGGTACAGAGGAGATATCAGGTTCTTTATGCAGAGAGTGATGAGTGAGTGGAATGGGCTGACGGTGGTGCTGGTGGATACAATAGGGTCTTTTAAGAGACTCCTGGATAGGTACTTGGAGCTCAGAAAAATAGACGGCTATGGGTAACCCTAGGTAGTTCTAAGGTAAGGACATGTTCGGCACAGCTTTGTGGGCCGAAGGGCCAGTATTGGCCAAGGACCTTTATTGTTGGAGAGACGTGTGGTACAGAATTGCTGGAAATGTTGGGACAGCAAATGTAACTGGATGGGTGTTGATTGCCATAGGTTTGGGACAAGGGGCCTGTGTTTGTGCAGTATGCCTCCCACAAAGCAGGACAATATAGCATCAGGAAAATATTCTGCATTCTGGAAATAAAACTGAGAATTATGGAAATAAAAGTTGCTCCAGCAGCATCTGGAGTTAACGTTCAGACCTCCTGTTAGGGAAAAGGTGGAGCAGTAGTTGACAAAGAGGGGAGAGAGAGAGAGGGGGAGAGAGAGAAGATAGAGGGAAGAGACAGAGAGAAAGAGGGAGGGGGACGAGGGAAGAGAGAGTGGGAACAGAGAAACAGAGGTAAGATAGAAGGGAGAGAGAGAAAGAGGGAGAGAGAGAAGAGAGAGAGACAGAAAGAAAGTGAGACAGAGTGAGAAAGAGAGAGAGACAGGGGGAGAGAGAGAGACAGAGAGAGACAGAGAAAGAAAGAGAGAGGGAGAAAGAGAGAGAGAGAGAGAGGAAGAATACATGTACACAGTGATGTTTCCAGCTTCCTCACACAGCAGGAGTGAATAGTTCAAAGTCAAACACTGTGCAGACGTGCTGTGAGAGACATTAACACAAGAGCTGAGCAATTTAAAGCCATTTCCTTCTAATTTTCAAGGGAAAAACACAAGCAAATAAGAACCAGCAGCAGGTCATTCAACTCCTCAAACCTGTCAGGCCATTTGACCTGCCTAGGCCTCATCCCGCCTTCTGTCTCCCACCACGACCCCCACCCACACCTGAATCCATCTTTCGCCTGACAGCTCAAATTCACCCCTTTCCTCCAGCTTTCTATACTGGCTCCTTCCCTTCTTTCTTTCTGGCCCAGATGAAGGGTGACTATCTATTTCCTTCCATAAATACTGCCTGACCTTCTGAGTTCTTTCAGTCCTTATCTCTTCTGTGTCACTTCCCCTTTGCCCTCAATTCCCTGATTCCCCAAACAGTTATTTACCTCTTTAAACATCCCCAATGTTCTAACCTCTTCTGCCATCTGAGATAGAGAATTTCAGAGATTCACTGACCTCTACGAGGAAAAAAAAATTCTGATTTAGTTTGGTTCCGCTGCACTTGTATAAGCATGCTTCTTTACAAAGATTGTGAATCTTTAAATTTGCCCTTTTAAAACCTCTGGTAAAAACGATATTCCTGTAACTCCCTCCCAGCTGGACTGTGACCTGCTGGCACTCTGAACTCTTCCGTTGACAGCCACCTTGTGTTAGATCACCAAGTGCACCGGCTCCAGTGACGCTGTGCGCAAGGAGTCCGTCGTGCCCAACTCCGTGTCAGGAGCTGGTTGTCCACACTCTAAAGCCCAGAGCACCAAGCCCAAGTGGCACTAAGGGTGGACTGCACTGTTGGAGAGTGTCCCTCGGTGAGATCTTGAACCTACACACCATTTGCCATAGTAAGTGGATGTGGAAGTTCACACAGGGTGTCTCTAGTGGGGTGGGGTTCACAGCTAATGCGCCCCCTTCAAATTTCTTCCAGAAAACAGAGAAGCTGCTATGGAGTCTTGCTGTGCTCAAACTGCCTGTTGAGTTTCTTACAACAAACAAACGTCAGAGAAACCTTGATTGACTTGACAGCCCGTTGGGACATGCTAGAAACACGGCAGAGAATATAAAAGCATAAAGCGATCTCTCTCACACACTCACACGTGAATTACAAAACTTAAGAAGTTGATGCGGAGTGGAAGTCACCTCAGGAACCACCACCAGTGATGCAACGTTGCATCAGGAACCATCTCTCTGTTGTCATTCATCAGCAGAGTGTTTTCCTGCTTCATCCTTCTGAAAGACAGCTGTCATTTACACACAATGACCCACACAGACTGTCCTGCCACAATCATCGAGCCTCCCTGTTTACTTGTGCCTACATTGTAAAATTTTCCCGGAACAGGAACACAGTAACACCAAAACTGTCCGCCTGAGTTGGCCCTCGACAGGATTGTTTCAGCACCACTCGGCTCCAGATCTGCCCATTAAGTGACTGTCTTTCTACTCCAGCCTGCCTGTCTCTGCCACACTGTGTCCTGACAGGTGTGTGCTTAGTGAGAACACAAGAGAGACTACAGAAATGCTGGAAATGCAGAGCAACACACACAAAATATTGGGGAGCTGGTGGAAATGTCAACTGCTCATCTCCCTCTGTATGTTCGTATTGTCCGCAAACTTGGCCACAAAGCCACCAATTGATCATCCAAATCATTGACATATAATTGTTGGACGGGAGGAGAAGATGGCGGCGCGCCTGTGTGTGCGCAGCCCTCCGGTGAAAAATGATGTCGTATCTGTTAAATAGGAGCCGTGGACAATTCTGATTTGATGGAGAATGGACATGAAAGCACAGAGGAACATCTGGAGAAATTTCTGAAACGCCTGTTCGCTGCTGTCGTTACCGTGTGGTCGGGAATGTTTCGGAATGTAGGCCTCAAAATCCCCGGCCTTGCCTGCTTTTGGTGACCGAGAAGGAGGTCGAATCGTTCGAACGGAGATGGCACTCAGTACTCGGTGTTGGAAAGCTGATCAGAGCTCGAAGTTTTCGGATGACTCAGAGTCGGATTGTAGTCAGCACGGCAGGGAGAGTTTTTCTTCCTTCTCCCATCTGTGTGAGATGTGGGACATTTGAGAAACTTTGTACTTTACTGTGCTCATGGACTTATTCATCAGGTTATGGTATTGTTACACTGTTTGTAACTATATGTTATAATTATGTGGTTTTCTCAGTTTTTTCAGTCTTGGTTTGTCCTGTGTTTTGTGATATCGCACCGGAGGAAATAATGTATCATTTCTTAATGCATGTATTAATAAATGACAATAAAAGAGGACTACGTGTCTTCATAATCATAATATGAAAAGAAGTAGTCCCAACACAGACTCCTGTGGAACACCGCTAGTCACTAGCAGCCAACCAGAAAAGGCTCTCTTTATTCCCACTCTTTTCCTCCTGCCTGTCATCCAATCTTCAATCCATGCTGATTTCATCCCTGTAATACCATTGGTACTCATCTTGATTTGCAGCCTGGTGCTTACCTTGCCAAAGGCCTTCTGAAAATCTGCCGACTCTCCTTGAGTGGCCCCCGATGCTCTTGGATTTCTGGCATACTGCTAGTGTCTTCCACAGTGAAGACTGACGCAGAGTACTGATTAAGTTCGTCTGCCATTTCTTTGTCTTCTATTGCTACCTCTCCAGCATAATTTTTTAGTGGTCCAATATCCACTCTCAGCTCTCTTTTACTCTTTATACGAGGAGTGATTGATAAGTTCGTGGTCTAAGGTAGAAGGAGTCAATTTTAGAAAACCTAGCACATTTATTTTTCAACATAGTCTCATTCTACCTTAGGTCATGAATTTATCAGTCACCCCTGATGAGTTATTAACTTCAAACTTCTGGGCTGACTGGCCAGTTTGCATCTTAATCATTCCGGGAATCATTAACATGCCATAATTATTCCTGAAACCACGAAATCCCACAGAAGAACCTTTGCAGTCTGGAATTCTGTGGAACTTGTCAAAGAAAGCCGATATCAGAGTTCCATGACACGGCCCCATTCAACACTCATTGCTTGGTCCCGGAAAGTCACCCATACACAAGGCAGAGCCCAGTGTATAACCCCTGTGTGTGTGATAGGAACAGATTACAGGTACAGACCCCAGGTGTAACATGGAGATAACCTGTACCAGAGAATGCCCAGTATATAACCCCTGTGTAAAACATTCATTACTTCACAGAAAACACTGCAACTCATCTCTTGTACTCCTGCTATATGGTGTCTGAGACGTAACCACGGTAAAATTCCAGCCGCGTCACCCTGGCAACTCAATACAAAAAGGTAGCACTTTACCTTCTATCCCTATTGTCCTTCTGGGAATACTGTCAAATTCCATGGTGTGCGTCACCGGGAACAAGCATGCTCCAAGTATTAAAGGCAGGAAGAGGTGCACTCCGTCGTCACGGCCACTCGCTTTGGGCATGGTGTCGCGGGTAATCCTGCTGACGTTGGGTACTGAGAGATAAGGCAAAGGGGCAAGCCGGCTACTCCTCCTCGGGCACCTAGCAGGCAAGTAAATTTAATACTCTCTGTGGGAATGAGCAGAAATCACATCAAAAGAAAAAGAACAGTTTATTGTTGCACGTGCCAAGTCATCAATCAGAAAGCCAAATGGTACAACAGTGCATTTCACATCACGTTACGCCTCTCCTCAATTTTATCAAGCAACAATCTGCTGGACGAACTCAGCAGGCCGAGCAGCATCTATGGGGAGGAAAGGAATTCAAATCAAAACCTTGTATCAGGACCAGAATAGTTGACGACTGCCTGTCCCCCCAGTTCACACACTGTGTTAGTGGCAGGCCTCGAGCACTGATGCACTGACAGACAAACGCAGCACCATCTTTTGCTGCACACAGCTTGTCTGTTCTCGGGGATCGTAGCTGTGGGAACAATGATCGTGAGATTCTTTAACATCCCCCTGAGCAAAATTCAAAGCAAATTTATCATCAAGTGTATGTGTGCCATATACAATCTTGAGTTTCATTTTCCTGTAGGCACCCACAGAAGGTGAGGGCATCGAGACAGGAGTTTGGTCTGAAATCTCATCCAGATTAAGCCCAGATTAAGATGGGATGCTAATTTAAACTTTTGAGTCCAACTTCTTATATGTCGTTGAGCAGAAAAAAAACACTTAATCAGACTAATACCTTAGACGATGAGTTCATTTTGTGAGGAGAAATTATCCCTATTGGGCCTCTGTTCTTCTGGGTTTAGAAGGACCAGTGTGGAAGGATTGTTCTCATGGCTGGGATATGGTGAGCCAGGCTCCACACTCTCAGGTTAAAGGTGACTTGTGTGTTACAGCAGTCAGGTAATGGAAATTCGCCCTAATAGAATTCATAAATCAATCTGAGATATGGAATTAATGTGTCAATATTTTTCTTGATCCACGCTCAGATGAAGTGGGTTCACATTATGGAAAATTGCAATATGTACATGTGATGCCTTGATTCATATAACCTTACAACCATATAACAATTACAGCACGGAAACAGGCCATCTCGGCCCTTCTAGTCCATGCCGAACGCTTACTCTCACCTAGTCCCACCGATCTGCACTCAGCCCATAACCCTCCATTCCTTTCCTGTCCATATAGCTGTCCAATTTAACTTTAAATGACAACATCGAACCTGCCTCAACCACTTCTGCTGGAAGCTCGTTCCACACAGCTACCACTCTTTGAGTAAAGAAGATCCCCCTCATGTTACCCCTAAACTTTTGCCCTTTAACTCTCAACTCATGTCCTCTTGTTTGAATCTCCCCCACTCTCAATGGAAAAAGCCTATCCACGTCAACTCTATCTATTCCCCTCATAATTTTAAATACCTCTATCAAGTCCCCCCTCAACCTTCTATGCTCCAAAGAATAAAGACCCAACTTGTTCAACCTTTCTCTGTAACTTCGGAATGAAACCCAGGTAACATTCTAGTAAATCTTCTCTGTACTCTCAATTTTGTTGACATCTTTCCTATAATTCGGTGACACAATACTCCAAATTTGGCCTTGCCAATGCCTTGTACAATTTCAACATTACATCCCAACTCCTATACTCAATGCTCTGATTTATAAAGGCCAGCATACCAAAAGCTTTCTTCACCACCCTATCCACATGAGATTCCACCTTCAGGGAACTATGCACCATTATTCCTAGATCCCTCTGTTCTACTGCATTCTTCAATGCCCTACCATTTACCATGTATGTCCGATTTTGATTAGTTCTACCAAAATGTGGCACCTCACATTTTTCAGCATTAAACACCATCTGCCATCTTTCAACCCAGTCTTCCAACTGGCCTAAATCTCTCTGCAAGCTTTGAAAACCTACTTCATTATCCACAACTCCACGTATCTTAGTATCATCTGCCTACTTACTAATTCAATTTACCACCCCATCATCCAGATCATTAATATATATGACAAACAACATTGGACCCAGTACAGATCCCTGAGGCACACCACTAAACACCGGCCTCCAATCTGACAAACAGTTATCCACTACTACTCTCTGGCGTCTCCCATCCAGCCACTGCTGAATCCATTTTACTATTTCGATATTAATACCTAACGATTGAACCTTCCTAACTAACCCTCCGTGTGGAACCTTGTCAAAGGCCTTACTGAAGTCCACATAGACAACATCCACCGCTTTACCCTCGTCAACTTTCCTAGTAACCTCTTCAAAAAATTCAATAAGATTTGTCAAACATGACCTTCCACGCACAAATCCATGTTGACTGTTCCTAATCAGATCCTGTCTATCCAGATAATTATATACACTATCTCTAAGAACACTTTCCATCAATTTACCCACCACTGACATCAAACTCACAGGCCGATAATTGCTAGGTATACTCTTAGAACCCTTTTTAAACAATGGAACAACATGAGCAATACGCCAATCCTCCGGCACTATCCCCGTTTCTAATGACATTTGAAATATTTCTGTCAGAGCCCCTGCTATTCCCACACTAATTTCCCTTAAGATCCTAGAGAATATCCTGTCAGGACCTGGAGACATATCCACTTTTATATTCCTTAATATGTTTTACTGTTATGCTGTAGGTATTTCATTTTGTGCTTTTCTGTGCCAGCTGCTTGTTTTCAACTATGTTTGGGTTATTGTTGCAGATAAGGGACGAGGAGACAGGTCTGCCATCCAATTAGGATGGTCAATGTGGAGGGAAGGGTTCTCTGGTGAGGGACACTAAAGTTGGGCTTGGGGTCTATTTTTGGTGTGGTTCGAGAGAGATGAGGAGAGAAGACGCCGGAGAGAAGAGGCTGTAGGATTCGACCCAGAGTGGGACCGTGATTTGATGAAGCCCGGGGTGAGATCGATTGAGGATCGATGACTTGGAGAAACCGCGAGCTCCAACTTGTGCACATTAGACTGTTTCATTAAAATGGGCCCTTTTTTTTTGTTCTTTTCTTTACTAACCCTTTAGTCAAATTAAGAATTATAAATCTAAATCTTTTAATGGCATGTGTGGTACTGTCTGTTATTTCCTGGCGCTCACTTGTAACAGGGTAACAAATTACACAGCATCTACACAAACAGAGGGTTTTGGGGTGAGCTTGCACCTCCATCTCACACGTTTGTCGGGGCCAGAGATTGTATTCCCCAGACTTACGCAGCCGAGGAAACCAGAATGCTTCATACAGTTTTATGCAAGTGCAACTCCCTCCCCCCTCGGTAAGAGAAGAGGGGGGAGAAAGAGGGGTTGCCAGTACTGGAACAACCTGGCTGAATTGTCACAATCTAATAAACCTGACCTCCAGCAACCACTGGTGTAACCTGGCTCCTCCATTGACTTCAAGTGATGCAAAGAAACTTCACTCAGTAAACTCTACAAACAATGGCTGATTGTAGGGACTCGCTCTTGGCCAGCTGAAAGCAAAAGTTATAATTTGTGTGGCATAAAGTTCTCTGAACACCATGTGGTCACTGTTGCAAATGAACTTCTAAATGATTCAGTCAGCCAACGAACACCAACAGGCCAATAGCAACTGGAGCCCCACAGGGCTTGGTTATCTCACCACTCTTGTTCACACCGTGCACAGAGGACTGCAGAAGCTCATACCCAGGCACGCAGTGCAAGTACTCAGATGACACAGTCATCATTGACAGGACCTACTCTGATGACAGCATCAACGAGGAAATCAATACATTTTCTGGATGGTGCGCAAACAACTATCTGGATCTGAACCCCAGTAAAACTAAGGGAATGGTAGTGGACTTCAGAAAACAATAATACACTGTCCCGGTCCTGGAAATCAGTGGCCAGTTGACAGAGTGTGTTGGAGAATACAGGTACCTCGGCACAACTATAGACAACAAAATCACCTTTAACACCAGTGGTGAGTTGATACCCTCCAAGTGCCAACAACGGCTATTTTTCCTTAGGAAGATGCGGAAACTTCAGGTCCATCATCAATTCTCCAGACATGTTATAAATGCTTCATTGAATCAATATGAACCTACAACGTCACGGCATGGTTCGGAGCAATGACCTCAGCCCTCTCCACAGAACTGTCAGAATTAGTACAATCATTGGCCAGGAACAAGAGACGGACAATAATGAAGGACATTACACATACATTTCACACACACGACACTCTCATGCCAGCTGGACACTGCTACAGCTCCCTGCCCATCAGCACCAGAAGACCCTTGTCCAGTTTTGTGTCTTTCCCCATTCTCCTTCTCAACACTCAATTTTGAATATATAGTATGCATAGCACCTTTGACAGTAAAAACAGTCTGTTATATTATGTGCAGTAGTATTTTAAATTACATGCATTAATTTTTATGAATTATTGTCTATTGTGAGTATATTACATTCTGTTTAACTATATGTAGTGTGGTGTTGTGTGATGTTGTCTTTACCACTGCACAAAGTTCCTCATGGGAAATAAAGTGAATTGAACTGAATTGAAACCAGACCAATACACGTACTCTTCTCTCGAGTAAAGAATATAAGAGTGTTCCACACTATATTGTCTCACGTGGCCCAGGTTTTAATAAGAATGCCTGAAAGATTGGGCAGGTTCCAGTGGGCTCACACTTACACTGGGGAGTAACACACGAACTCTCGGAGGAACTCAGCTGGTCTTGAGGAGAGAAAGGAAGAGGGGAGATAGTCTAAAAAGGTGGGGGAGAGGGGTGCAGCAAGAGCTGGTGGAGGATAGGCGAATGCAGGTGAGGGGGATTCACAGGCAGCTGAGGGAGGGGAGGGTGGGAAGGATGTAAACTGGGAGGTGATGGGTGGAGGAAGCTGAAGATGAAACTCGATTCAGAATCAGATTCATTTATCTATCACATGTACATTGAAACATACAGAGAAATGTATCGTTTGTGTTCCCATCAATGCAAGATGTGCAGGTGTTTTATAGAAACATAGAGAAGTACAGCACAGAAACAGGCCCTTCAGCCCATCTAGTCCATTCTGAAACTATTTAAACTGCCTACTCCCATTCACCTGTACCGGGACCAGGACCATAGCCCTCCATATCCCTGCCATCCATGTACCTATCCAAACCCCTCTTCAAAGTTGAAATCGAGCTTGCATGGACCACTTGCACTGGCAGTTCATTCCTCTGAGTGAAGAAGTTTCCTCTCATGTTCCCCTTAAACTTTCCACCTTTCACCTTTAACCCATGACCTCTGGTTGTAGTCCCACCCAACCTCAGAGGAAAAAGCCTGCTTGCATTTACCCTGTCTATACCCCTCATCATTTTCTATACCTCTATCAAATCTCCTCTTAATCTTCTACATTCTAAAGAATACAGTCCTAACCTATTCAACCTTTCCTTATAACTCAGGCCCTCCAGACCCAGCAACATCTTTGTAAGTTTTCCCTGTACTCTTTCAACCTTGTTTACGTCTTTCCCGTAGGTAGGTGACCAAACTACACACAATACTCCAAATTAGGCCTCACCGACGTCTTATACATTTGCACACGTTTTGCTGCACGTCTCAGTGCCAACACAGTGTGCCCACAATGTTCAGCAGAACAACACCAGCAACAACAACAGCCTCAAAACAAGCCCCTTTATTCTGTCCCACCCACCCACTCGCTCACACACAGACAGGCCTTGAGCCTCAGGACAGGCCCCTCTGGGCCTCCAAACCTGGCCAAGACTTGCAGACACACAGACATTGGGCACCTGACTTCCAAACATGCCATCAGGCCTTGGCATTCGGGCTCGCTGATTTCAGCTTCCAGGCTTGGTATTGACCCTGAGACTCACCAATCATGGGAATTTGAACACAGGCCTTCAAATTCCAGATTCATTCCTCCGGGGAGGGGGGGGGGTAGGGGGAGGGGGTGATAGTGTCAGTGGCCCTTGTGCCTCCTACCTACTTGAATCTTTGATTTCAGGACTCACCAATCTGAGAGGATTTTCTGACCTAGGGTATCACCAGGCCTTATCCACAGGCCTGCATTTACTGTAGGTAATCGCTGGTCTACATCTCAGCATCTGCTGCTCCAACGTCCATCCACATGGATCACTGACCTTCTACCATGGAGCGCTCTGACCTTGACCCCAGCTCCTGCCTCCCACTCTTCATTTACTGCTCCTAACTCCTAACTCTCCTCATCCCTGTCCCTAAATCCTAACCTTCCCATAATTCCCCACGTTGTCACCAAAAGCATTCCTGAGCCAGAGTGAATCAACACTCTCCTCTGCAACTGGATCCACAATTTCATCACCAATAGACAACAGTCTATAAGGATAGACCACCACAATCATTCTAAATGCTCCACCTCTACTCTATTCCAGTCAAGTCAAGTTCAGTTTATTGTCATTTGACCATCAAACGAGACAAGCCCTTGGTTGGTGGAAGGGAGACAAAGGTGCACAACACAATCCCCACAAACAACACAAGGTAATAACTGCCACAAACAAATTCACAAATGATAATGTCCATTTCAACACAGGTCAAAGAGTAAACAGTGTACGCTACTGGCACTTCATATGTGATGTGACCTGAGCGGGGAGTTCAGTAATCTCACAGCCAGAAGGAAGTTGTGTCCCATCCTAACAGTCCTTGTCCTAATACTACGGTACCTCTTGCCTGGTGGTAAGGGGCTCAAAGAGATTGTTGGACTGATTGTGGAGGGATCTTTGACGATGCTAGGGGGTGGAAGAGAGACCCCAGTGATCCTCTCAGCATTCCTTACAATCCTTTGTAGGGATCTCGCATTCAGATGCCTTGCAACTCTCCGTACGCTCATGACTGTGTGGCCAGATTCTGCCCTAACTCCATCTACAAGAGTGAAGATGATACCGCCTCAAAGGGCCGTATCTAAAGTAACAATGTGTTGGAATCAGCAAGCTCAGTGACATGGCGTCATGACAAAAACCTTTCCTTCAAGTCAGCTCAACAAAAGACCTGGTCACTGATGTCAGGAAGGTGGGGGCAGTGCACATGCTCCTGCCTTCATCATCATTACTTGAGGACCTCAAGTTCCTAGGACTGAACATAACCAGTAGCCTATCCTCGTCCAACATAGATACCACAGCTGTGAACGCTCACCATCACCTCTACTTGCTCAAAACGTGAAGGAAATTTGACATGCCCCATTGATCCCGACCAAACTTGAATCCATGCATAATAGAAAGCATCACAGCTTGGTATGGCTTCTGCTCTGCTCATGACCAGAGGAAACTGCAGAGTTGTCAATGCAGCTTGGCTCATCACTTGCAGTGGATCAGTTTCAGTTGCTGGAGACTCAATGTGTTTTGTGGTTAATTTTCTGTTTCATTCCAACTTTTTTACTCTTAATGTGCTTTTCCAGTTAACCTGAGGGTGGACATCTTCTTCTTCTTCTTCTGTTACCCCTACTGGGGCGGAGGCTGCCAACAGCAGCTCGCCAGAGCTTTCGTCCTGATCTGCAGGTTGTCCAGCTCTATGGCTTCCACTTTCCCCACATGACCTCTAGGCAAAGGTCCTCCCTCTCAGAGGAATGAGGTCCTTGGAGCTCCTGTACCTCAGGGATTTTACAGGACGCAGTTCCTAGCCCCATGCCCAACCCTCCTCCTTTCACAGCCGGGCTTGGGACACTCCGTGGAGGAGTTTCTTGACACCTTGACCTTATTTTACAAGCAGCCAGTCGATAAACCAGCCCGAGGTGCAGAGATCTCTGCGTGATAACTATTGTTAGGAGAAGACGGTAGACCTTGGAATAAAGAAGAAGAATTGAGGAGGGGAACCAGAGGGAGGAAAGTGTGGGTGATGGGCAGATGGAGAGGGTGGAAGAAGGGAAGGTGCATGGGTAATGGTGATGTTGGGATAAGGCGTAAAAAGTGAGACAGAAGGGAGAAGTTATCAGAAGTTAGTGGATCTAACTTACTTGGTCTGCCGTCTCTCTTGTGTTTACAAGGAGCTGAACAAAGGGAGTTCTGCTTGATACTATTTCCCATTTCTCAGCATCCAACAACATCATCCTCACTACTAAATAAAACCCGGGCCTCTGTACTTCCCTCTTCCTCATTGGGAGAGCTCAGACCGTGCAGATCAGTACGATGGTCTCACTGACAATTAACACAGGCGTACTTTAATGGTGTGTGCTTAGCCCAGTGCTCTACTCTCTCTACACTCACGACTAGACACAGCTTAAACACCGTCCATAAATAAGCAGAACAGGGAGAAATGTGGGCAGGAAAGGTTGAGCAAGATACACAGGACATAATTCTTCCCTTGGTTAAAATAAGACAATAGTACCCTCAAAACAGCACGGCGAATTCTATCAGCCGTACACTGAGGCCGGAAAAGCAAAGTTTGAAATTGGATCGGTCACTGGGGGGAAATTCTAACGGCTCCAGAATTGGGAAGGGTCGGGTCGCAAGGTGTAAACCTCCTGACCCATCTTGGACATCCTGTGAGAGATGTAGATATTTAGAACAATGAGGAGAGAAGCCCACGTGACCAGGGAGATCAGAGATAAGCAGAGGGAGTGACTAGCGTCCTAACCTTGGCACCCAGCTGCCCAGAGGCAAACAAGCTCCCTATGAACTAGCTGAGGCAGTGGGGACAATGTCTCAATGTGCACCTGGAGCATGTGCAGACTGGAACATCTACTTCACCTGCACAAGAATACATCTGTGCACTGGTGCAGATTACACACGTGTCAGAGTTCTCTGTATATAAATGCATATTGGAGTTACATCAGCTGTGGTATGGTACAGACACTATTTGTTGCTTTAACCACACCATATTCACTACGTGCTCAGGTTTCTCCCCAGCTTACGCACACTTGGCCTATTTAAATGGAGACACAAGATGCAGCAGATGCTGGGAAGCAACGAGCAATCTGCTGGTGGACAGAAGAGAATGTGCAGATACTGGAAATCCAGAGTAACGCACACAAAGAGCTGGAGGAACGCAGCATGTCAGGCGGCATCTACAGGGCGAAATAAAGAGTCGACATTTCAGCCTGAGGTCTTTATTCCTCTCTATAGATGCTCCCTGATCTGCTGAGTTCCCCCTGCATTTCGTATCCGCTGTAGGGAGAAAGGAATGGTTGACGATTCAGGTCAAAATCCTGCACCAGGACCAGTACCTGATACAGGCTCTCAACTCAAAGCATCGACAATTCTCCCACAGATGTTGCTCGGTGTGCTGAGTGCCTCCAGGAGATGGTTTGTTGCTCAATTTACTCAACGTCTCCACTTCCCTATTGATGATTTAATTTCCCACAGAGACTCGCCACAGATTTTTTAGTATAAGAAACCTACAAGAAAAGGCATGAAAAGCTGTAATTCCAAACCTTTTGTCTTCGAAGGACAATTTAAGCCAGGGGTTACCAACCTTTTGATGTCATGGACCAATACCACAAAGCAAGGGTCCATGGACTCCAGGTTGGGAACCCTTGATTTACGCAAGTGCCCTATACACAAATTTTGTATCTGAACACACAAACTCCTGTCCTCCTGCAACATCTTACCTCTTTTCTTCCTATCTCGCTGTTGGAAGCTCTGTGTTGGCTTTGAAAGATGGAGTAACTGCACTCTCGTTGTTACAACCTTCAGTGAATTTCTTCACGGCTGGGAGATGATAAAGAAGAGAAAAGAGTGAAGATCTTTGACTGATTCCGGTTAGTGATCTGGACTCTCCACAGAGCAGAGGTGGGCTAAGGAGGTATTTAATATGATAGGTGACATCACCTAGACTGTGCTTACATATACACCAGGAGGAACATTCAGTTCTTTCACTGTTGAAACATTCAACATGGGCTGTTCAGCCCACTGTGCCTGTGCCAGCACTGTGGACGTCCCGTGCTTCTTCTAGTTCCCCCCCTCCCATTGCAAGCGTACATCCAATTCCCTCTTGAAAGTAATGGAAGAGCAGAAAGACTGCAGACACTGCAAATCCGGGAGATACAAACCGGGAGCTCAGAGAGCAGAGGTTCAAGGTGAGGTTTAAGAGGGTTTGAGGGGAGCTGAGGATGTTTTCTCCATTCTGAGGGTGTTTGGAGTCTGGAACACACTGTCTGAGAAGGTGACAGAGGCAGACACTCTCACAATGTTTCAGAAGCATCGAGATAAGCACCTGCATTGACAAAGTAGAGAAACTGCAGGACCAAGTGCAGGTAAGGGGAATAAATATAGATGGTTCTCGGTGGACAGCACCGACACGATGGGCTGAAGGGCCTGCCACTGTTCTGACTCTCTAGCTCAGCAGTTCTGTGGAGAGAGGAACAGAATTAACGGTTTGGACAGGTGACCTTTCATCAGAACCAGGTCATTTTGTGAAATGTCAGGGATCCGGGGCAGTAACTGTTTCTCTCTCCACTGATGCTGACTGACCCACTGGAAATCCTGGGCTAATTGGCTGTCTGATCCGCTGAGAATCCCCTCTGGAAATCCTGACCCGATGAGAATCCCCACTGGAAATCCTGACCCGATGAGAATCCACTTTGGAAATCCTGACCCGATGAGAATCCCCACTGGAAATCCTGACCCGATGAGAATCCACTTTGGAAATTCTGACCCGATGAGAATTCCCACTGGAAATCCTGACCCGATGAGAATCCCCTCTGGAAATCCTGACCCGATGAGAATCCCCACTGGAAATCCTGACCCGATGAGAATCCCCACTGGAAATCCTGACCCGATGAGAATCCCCTCTAGAAATCCTGACCCGATGAGAATCCCCACTGGAAATCCTGACCCGATGAGAATCCCCTCTGGAAATCCTGGTTTAATTGGCTGACTGACTCTTTGAGAGTCCCCATTGGAAATCCTGGGCTCATTGGCTCCTTTACACTATCTGTGCCTGTCATTGGGCCAGATCCAAAACACCAGTCTGTAAATTAGAGTCTGATGAAACCTTCACTCCAGTTACTCTCTCTCCACAGATGCTGCCTGACCTGCTGAGCATTTCTAACATCTTCTCCTCTCATTTTAAATCACAGACAGAGCACAGAGACCTTCAGCCAATCATCCCAGCCGCTCACCCTCTGCTCAATGCTAACATCTTCTCCATATCTGTTTACTTGTTATTAAAACTCTCCAGAATTTTGTTCCTTTCTCTAACTGAGAAAAGAAAAGAGAGAGAAAACTGAGAGAGCAAAGCCAGCTTTCTGACCTTGCCTTAGAATTAATAAATTCAATCAGAACCGGAATCAGATTTATCATCACTGACACATGTCTTGGAATTTGTTGTTTTGTGGTAGCAGTACAGTGCAAGACATAAATATGCTTCATGTTACAATATGAAAACAATTCATATGGAAGTGAGTATTCGATCTCAAACCAGCACTTGCAGAACAATTCATGTTTAACAGAGCCCATCTACCTTTTAGATAGCACATCTGTTGTTTCACAACATCAGGTGGAACTGAAAGAGTTTTTGTCTCATGAGCTCCTAAGGCAGATGCTTTCCAAAGCACTCTCAGAACTCCTTTGCCCTCTGCTCCTCTCTCTGCTTCTTCCCTGTCGATGTTGTGCTGGGCACCTACAGCACCATCAGTAATCACCAGGGACTTCTATGCAAATGTTACCAATTGTATTTCTATCACTTAAGCAATAACAATAAATAATTAGTGAGCATTGGCACCACTGAGTATGAATTGCCACTCATTAAATTCATTTATGTTAAATAAATTATGTATATGTTATTGTGAGTCTATGTAAACCTTGTATTCTAGAGCTGCATGAAGCTAAAACTCCTGACAGTCATACCCAGTGTGTCTATAGTTATGAAGAAGGAGAGGGATAGGGGAGAGAGACAGTAGGGAGAGATATGGGGAGAGAGGGGTGAAAGAGGAGGGAGAGAGAGGGGTAGAGTGGGGGAAGCGGAAAGGGGAGAGGGGAGAGGGAGATGGGGAAAGAGAGGGGAGAGAAACAGGGAGAGGGGAGGGAGTGGGGAGGGAGAGGGGAAGAGACAGGGAGAGAGAGTAGGAGATGGGGAAGAGAGAGGGGACAGAGAAGGAGGAAGAGAGAGGGGGCTGTGTAGAGGAAAGGGGAGGAGGAACTTGGAAGCAACATTGGCAGAAATTTTGAAAATCCTCTGAGTAAAACAGTCTCCTACCCTCTCTGAGGTAAAATTACTGACCTGTGTGACCTACCTCTGCCTTCTCGGAGAGGTGGTCCCTGTGATATGGGAGGTGGTCCACGTAATCCATGGTTTCATTGTGCATCTTCATTACTGTCATGGTCCGGTCCGTGAAATCCGTATTCCGGTTCACGGTCCGGTCCATCGACCCTTGCTCCAGGTTTTCCTGTCTACCCTGTTTCTGTTCTCGTTGAGCTCTAAAAGAGGCAGCTGATGCTCACTGGGGCTGGCTGCATAAATACCTTCAGAGACCAGGGTGTGGCTGCTGGATTGTTCTTGTCCTTACTCCTGGTATCCCTGCCTCTGCCTTCTGTTTCCTTGCCTGAAGCCTTGCCTTGCCTTGTCTTGCCGGCAACTCTCGCCTTGCCTGAAGATCTCATTTCGCCTTGCATTGCCTGAAGCCTTGCCTGGTCTTGCTGGTAACTCTCATCTCGTCTCGCCTTAAGTCTTGTCCTGTAGCCACCCTGTACCTAGCTCCCTTCCAGTCCCTTGCCTCCACCGGGTAGGTCAGGCTGTCTTGCCATTACCCCACGGCTGGTTCTGTCCCTTCCTGTCCCTAGCCTCCGTTGGGTAAGCCAGGCCATCTTGCCGTTACCTGCGGTTGGTTCTGTCCCTTCCTGTCCCTTCCCTCTGTTGGGTGGTGATCTGTGCCCTGCCCAGGAGAACTGTGCCCTGCCCAGGAGAAGACTCCAGCCTCCTGCCTCCTGCCAAGCCTCGCCTCTAGTCTCCAGCCTCAAGCCTGAAGACTCCAGCCTCCTGCCTCCTGCCAAGCCTCACCTCTAGTCTCTAGCCTCCTGCCTCTGCCAAGCCTCGCCTCTAGTCTCCAGCCTCAAGCCTGAAGACTCCAGCCTCCTGCCTCCTGCCAAGCCTCGCCTCTAGTCTCTAGCCTCAAGTCTGAAGACTCCAGCCCCCTGCCTCCTGCCAAGCCTCGCCTCTAGTCTCTAGCCTCAAGCCTGAAGTCTCCAGCCTCCTGCCAAGCCTCGTCCTAGACTACATCTGGGGTCCGAGCCAGAGGCAAGACCCAGGTTCTGGGTCCTTGTCCAGTCTCTGGCTCAGAGTCCAAGCCCGGGCTCCTACCTCTCTTGTCCAGTCCTGGTTTTCCTGTCCATGTCCTTGCCCTCGCCCTGTATCCTAGTCCTGTCCCTAGTCCTTCAGTGTCTGTGTCTTGCACTTGGGTCCGTTCCCAGCCACCCCCTTATGACAATTACTAGAGGGCAGGATGGTAGAGGACCTTTGTTTCGGGGATATTTAGCATAAATCCTACCCTCTGACATTCATTGGTGCCAACTGTGTCTGCACAGAATGGCATTGGTGACTGACACAGAAGTGACTTCATTTCTGAGAAATACCCTCGAAGAATCACCTGCTCGTCTTCTAAATCACATCCCGTCCAGCAGGACGTTCATTGAAGTTGAGATGAAGACATGTGATTGTCCACATGGTTAGACTGATGATGCTGTCTGACTTGACCCTGGGCTGTGCTGGGATGGGCCTGCAGTCAAGTATTGCGCTAAAATAGTGACCTGCATGTTACTGTACAGAAAGGAAGAGGATATTGTTGGGCCAGCCAGGCTTGAGAAGAGTCAGAAGCCTTTGTAGGGTTAATAAAAGACCATGGTTGGTGGCTGATTCTGGTCCCTCTTTGGAACTGTTGCACAGTGAAGATTGTATCCTTGATGGATAAAAACCAAATTGTGTTTTGGAGTACTGTGTTCAATTCTGGTCGCCCAACTACAGGAAGGACTTGGAAACCATAGAAAGGGTGCAGAGGAGATTTAAAAGGATGTTGCCTGGATTGGGGAGCATGCCTTATGAGAAATAGGTTGAGTGACTCGATCTTTTTTCCTTGGAGCGACGGAGGATGAGAGGTGCCCTGAGAGAGGTGTATAAGATGATGAGGCTTTGATCATGTGGATAGTCAGAGGCTTTTTCCCAGGGCTGAAATGGCTAGCACAAAAAGGCATAGTTTTAAGGTGCTTGGAAGTAGGTACAGAGGAGATATCAGGGATAAGTTTCTTGCGCAGAGAGTGGTGAGTGAGTGGAATGGGCTGCTGGCGACAGTGGTGCAGGCGGAAATGATAGGGTCTTTTAAGAGACTCCTGGATAGGTACATGGAGCTTAGTTAAATAGAGGGCTGTGGGTAAGCCTAGGTGGTTCTCTGGTAAGGACATGTTCGGCACAGCTTTGTGGGCCAAAGGGCCTGTATAGTGCTGTGGGTTTTCTATGTTTCTATGTTCTAATATCGGAGACGAAAGCGCCACACCTCCAGTGCACCAGACCCGTCCTTAACCATCTGAGAATCTCAGTCAGAATCAGGTTTATCATCACTGACATACGTCATGAAGTTTGTGGTCTTGTGGCAACTGTACAGTTAAAGACATTAAAAAATACTCTAAGTTACAGTAAAAAAGTGCAACAGATGAACAGCGAGGTAGTGATCATGGGTTCATAGACCATTCAGAAATCAGATGACCAAGGGGAAGAAGCTGTTGCTAAAATGTGTTAAACAACACACATAAAAAATGCTGGTGGAATGCAGCAGGCCAGGCAGCATCTATAGAAAGAAGTACAGTCGACGTTTCGGGCTGAGACCCTTTGTCAGGAGTAACTGAAAGAAAAGATAGTAAGAGATTTGAAAGTGGGAGGGGGAGGGGGAGATCCTCATTGATGGTTGTAATGAGAAGAGGGCATGTCCTGGATGGGGAGGGGACTTCGTGATGGTTGCTGCCTTTTTGAGGCACCGGCTTTTGAAGCTACCCTTAATGTTGGGGAGGATTGTCCCCATGATGGAGCTAGCTGTGACTACAACCCTCTGCAGCCTCTTCTAACCCTGTGCATTGGGGTTCCTGTGGTGGGCGGCTCTGCAACCATTCGGAATGCTCTCCACAGTACATCTGCAGAAATTTACTGGAAGATCAATTTGAGCTCATGCTCCACCAGGCAGAGCTAATACCTGGCCTGCCATACACCGCAGAGACACGGATTACCCAGAGCCGGCAATCAGAGAGATACCACCAACAGATTCCCAGCAAAATCCTCCAATTCCAAGATATCAAAGGATCCGGGGCTGAGAGGGCGAACAGCTTTAAGTTCCTCGGCATAAACATCACCGAGGATCTTACGTGGTTTGTACTTACAGGTTGTGTGGTGATAAAAGCACGACAGCACCTCTTTCACCTCATTCGGTTGAAGAAGTTTGGTGTGGGTCCCCCCTAATCCTATGAACTTCCTACAGGGGCACAATTGAGAGCATCCTGACTGGCTGCATCACTGCCTGGTATGGGAACTGTACCCCCCTCAATCGCAGGGCTCTGCAGAGAGTGGTACGGACAACCCAGCGCATCTGTAGGTACCAACTTCCCACTATTCAGGACATTTACAGAGACAGGTGTATAAAAAGGGCCTGAAGGATCACTGGGGACACGAGTCACCCCAACCACAAACTGTTCCAGCTGCTACCATTGGGAAACAGTACCACAGCATAAAAGCCAGGACCATTGGGCTCCGGGACAGCTCCTTTCACTAGGCCATCAAACTGATTAACTCATGCTGACACAACTGTATTTCTATGTTATATTGTGTGTCCTGTTGTACATAATATTTAGCATAAATTACTATAAATTACACATGGCACATTTAGACGGACAGGTGACATAAAGATTTTTATTGCTCATGTATATGAAGGATATAATTAACAAAGTCAACTCAATAATCAGTCCGTAATGCCGGGGATATTGCCCTGGGGCAAATATCAGCACTGTGCCCATGGCAATACCCCAGTATTGTGACCCTGATTACATCCAGCCAACCCAGGGCTAGCAGGCAAGAAGGCTGGGAACCCAGCACCTCAAGAGACCCTCCTCCAAATTCCGTCTGGAGGATGAATCGCACACCTCGGGGATCACTCACTGACTTGTAGGGGTTCCCAGACCTGTGCCGGATCACAGTGAATGGGGTGCACCTGGCCTGGCACGCTGAACCTCCGTGTGTCAGGAACATCCTCAGCAAAAGAATGCAGGAGGAACACCACACATCCCATAATACTGCCTCCTCCTGCCTGACAGCTCCCACTGAATGACGGTGTACTGGTGACGTTCTTATTTCTGAGGGACTGCCCATGAAGGTCGGTAGAGAAACAGGAGTGGAATCTGTGAAGAGAGAGAGAAAGTAGAGTTAGTATTAGTCAGTTTCGAAATGTTGACCATTGCTGTTTATCTTTTACGTATTTCCACAGTCTCAGTCCTTTAATTTAGGACAAGAACTTGATGTCCTGGTAGAGGGGAGAAGGGTTAAATGATGAAGGTATGGTGAGGCTGCAGTGAGAAAGCTGATGTGCAGAGGGACTTGGGAGTTCTTGTACAGGATTCCCTAAAGCTTTGTTTGCTGGTTGAGTCAGTAGTAAGGTAAACAAATGTATGTTGCTTGAATTTCCAGCATCTGCAGATTCTCTCTTGTCTGGGTACTACAACAATTGTTCATCCCAGTTTGGCAAAAGAATAAACCAGGGAAGGTAGTGCACCCATGGCTGATAAGGGAAATTAGGGGTAGTATCAATTCCAAAGAAGAAACATACAAATTAGCCAGAAAAAGTGGCTCACCTGAGGACTGTGAGAAATTCAGAGTCCAGCAGAGGAGGGCAAAGGGCTTAATTAGGAAGGGGAAAGAAGATTATGAGAGAAGACTGGCAGGGAACATAAAAACTGACTGTAAAAGCTTTTATAGATATGTGAAAAGAAAAAGATTGGTTAAGACAAATGTAGGTCCCCTACAGACAGAAACAGGTGAATTGATCATGGGGAACAAGGACATGGCAGACCAATTGAATAACTACTTTGGTTCTGTCTTCATTGAGGAGGACATAAATAATCTTCCGGAAATAGTAGGGGATCGAGGGTCTAGTGAGATGGAGGAACTGAGGGAAATACATGTTAGTAGGGAAGTGGTGTTAGGTAAATTGATGGGATTGAAGGCAGATAAATCCCCAGGGCCAGATGGTCTGCATCCCAGAGTGCTTAAAGAAGTAGCCCAAGAAATACAGGATACATTAGTGATAATTTTTCAAAACTCTTTAGATTCTGGACTAGTTCCTGAGGATTGGAGGGTGGCTAATGTAACCCCACTTTTTAAAAAAGGAGGGAAAGAGAAACCGGAGAATTATAGACCGGTTAGCCTAACATCAGTCGTGGGGAAAATGCTAGTTATCAAAGATGTGATAACAGCACATTTGGACAGCAGTGAAATCATCGGACAAAGTCAGCATGGATTTGTGAAAGGAAAGTCATGTCTGACGAATCTCAAAGAATTTTTTGAGGATGTAACTAATAGAGTGGATAGGGGAGAACCAGTGGATGTGGTATATTCGGATTTTCAAAAGGATTTTGCAAACTTAAAGCACATGGTATTTATTGGGGGTATGGTATTGATGTGGATAGAGAATTGGTTGGCAGACAGGAAGCAAAGGGTGGGAATAAACGGGACCTTTTCAGAATGGCAGGCAGTGACAAGTGGGGTACTGCAAGGCTCGGTGCTGGGACCCCAGTTGTTTACAATATATATTAATGATTTAGATGAGGGAATTAAATGCAGCATCTCCAAGTTTGCGGATGACACGAAGCTGGGTGGCAGTGTTAGCCATGAGGAGGATGCTAAGAGGATGCAGGGTGACTTGGATAGGTTAGGTGAGTGGGCAAATTCATGGCAGATGCAATTTAATGTGGATAAATGTGAGGTTATCCACTTTGGTGGCAAAAACAGGAAAACAGGTTATTATCTGAATGGTGGCCAATTAGGAAAAGGGGAGGTGCAACGAGACCTGGGTGTCATTATACACCAGTCATTGAAAGTGGGCATGCAGGTACAGCAGGCAGTGAAAAAGGCGAATGGTATGCTGGCATTTATAGCGAGAGGATTCGAGTACAGGAGCAGAGAGGTACTACTGCAGTTGTACAAGGCCTTGGTGAGACCACACCTGGAGTATTGTGTGCAGTTTTGGTCCCCTAATCTGAGGAAAGACATCCTTGCCATAGAGGGAGTACAAAGAAGGTTCACCAGATTGATTCCTGGGATGGCAGGACTTTCATATGAAGAAAGACTGGATGAACTGGGCTTGTACTCGTTGGAAGTTAGAAGATTGAGGGGGGATCTGATTGAAACGTATAAAATCCTAAAGGGATAGGACAGACTAGATGCAGGAAGATTGTTCCCGATGTTGGGGAAGTCCAGAATGAGGGGTCACAGTTTGAGGATAGAGGGGAAGCCTTTTAGGACTGAGATTAGGAAAAACTTCTTCACACAGAGAGTGGTGAATCTGTGGAATTCTCTGCCACAGGAAACAGTTGAGGCCAGTTCATTGGCTATATTTAAGAGGGAGTTAGATATGGCCCTTGTGGCTAAAGGGATCAGGGGGTATGGAGGGAAGGCTGGTACAGGGTTCTGAGTTGGATGATCAGCCATGATCATACTGAATGGCGGTGCAGGCTCGAAGGGCCGAATGGCCTACTCCTGCACCTATTTTCTATGTTTCTATTTAAAGCAGAGGTTGATAGGTGCTTGGTTAGTCAAAGGTTACGGGGAGAACGCAGGAGGATTGGGTCAAGAGGGATAATAAATTAGCCATGATGGAGAGGCCGAGCAGAACCTGTGGCTGAATGCTCTACCCCTGCTCCTATGTCTTATGGTCAATGGTTTTATCTCCCCCGCCCCCCGCCTCCAATTTCCTCACTCATCCAGTATTCCCATTCCTCACGAGTCAGCTGAACGGGAGCGCTCACCAGGCCCAGGATGTGCAGGATAACCTGTTCCATTTACCCATCTCTGCAGACTTGTCTTCTTTCACTGTGACTTCACAGGCAGCTGTTTCATTCACCAGCTCAGAGGAGACATCACAAACTTCAGTTACAATGATTCACCCATTACACTTCATCATGATCACCTCAGGCTGATTTCATTCAGAGAAACAAATCCCGCTGGAAGCTGGAGGTTTTAATGAAGAAAACTCAAGATTCCACATAATATTTGTCTTGTTAAATGATAAGCACACTTAATGAGTGCAGTCCCTAAACATATTGTTACCTGCACACCCTCTGCTTTCCACAGGGATCGTTCCCTGCACAATTCCCTTGTCCATTCGTCCCTCTAAACACTTACCCTGTAAGCAGACAAAGTGCCACACCAGCCCATTCACCTCCTCCCTCACCTCCATTCAGGGCCCTGAACAGTCTTTCCAGGTGAGGCGACACTTCACCTGTAAACCTGTTGGGGTTGTCTATTGTCTCCGGTGCGCCCAAAGTGATCTCTCCTACATTGATGAGAGCCGTCGTAAATTAGGGGACTGCTTCATCGAGCACCTCCGCTCTATCCACCACAATCCGGACTTCCTGGTGTCCAGACATTTTAATTCCAATCCCCATTCCCGTTCCAACATGTCAATCCATGGCCTTCTCTTGTGCCAAGATGAGGCCACCCACAGGGTGGAGGAAACACCTTATATCCCATCTGGGTACCCTCCAACTTAATGGCATGAATATTGATTTCTCCTTCCCGTAACAAGTTTCTTCCCCCTCCCCGCCCCGCCAACTTCCTCTATTCCCCACTCTGACCTTTCACATCTTCTCACCTGTCTTTCACCTCCCTCTCGGTCCTCCCTTTCTCTTTCTCCTACTGTCCACTCTCCTCTCCTATCAGATTCTTTCTTCTCCAACCCTTGACCTTTCCTACCCACCTGGCTTCACCTATAACTTTTCAGCTAGCCTCTTTTGCCTCCTCTCATCTTTTTTATTCTGGCATTTCCCCCCTTCCTCTCAGTCCTGATGAAGGGTCTTGGCCCGAAACATCGACTGTTTACTCTTTTCCAAAGGGAGGTGGCCTGCTGAGTTCCTCCAGCATGTTGTGTGTGTTGCTTGGGATTTCCAGCATCTGCAGACTTTCTGGTGTCGGGGTCTGTTAGTTGTTGGGCTTTGCACGATGAGGTTCCAAGTCATTGGCTGAGCATCATGGCATCAGTCGCAATATTAAATATCTGCACCAATGTGGGGAAGTCAGGTTCCTGAGCCTCGCGGGTAATGAAGGGTTTAATTGGAAGGAAATGTGGATGCAGAAAACTTAACTCTGAGAATATAATTATCAGCAGAGTGAAGAGGCTCATCAAAGTAAAGGATTGCCTGACAGATCCAAAACTGATATGGTAACGGAGAGGTTTCCAATTGTGCGAGAAGAGTGGGCCATTAATAAAAGGCACAATAAAGAGAGAAAAGAGATAAGCTTTATTTGTCACATGTATATGAAAACATCAAAGCATACAGTGAAATTCATTGTTTGCAACAAATCACATCAGCGACAATTGTGTTGCCACGACACTTCCAGTGCCAATATAGCTTGCCCACAACTTATTAACCCTGTTATAAGGATCTGTCCCTTAGAAAGAATGATCAGAGAGGCAGAGAGAGAGTGTGTATTTACCACCATGTGACCTTTATCGTCTCAACTAAAAAGCACATGGATTCACATACTACCTACCTGTGTCCACATCCACGAGGTTTCCTTGACTCTTCATGAATAGTCAATGAAAAGAAAACGTATTACCCGGGAAAGGAGTCTACGCTGGCCAGGTATTCCTCGTGGTCCTGATCGCCACGTGTCCATGGGCTCCTCCTCATCAGCGATGGTTGTTCTCTGGTTGCTGAAGAGTTTTTGCTGTCTTCCATGCTTTCGTACTCATTTCTTACCAATTCAAATATCGCATTCCAATGAACTTGAGTTTGAGTACAGAGAGGAAATTAAGAACCTGGTGGCATGGTGAGAAGACAATAACCTATCCCTCAACGTCAGCAAGACCAAGGGATTGGTTGTTGACTTCAGAAGGAGTAGTGGACCGCATGACCCAATTTACATCGGTGGTGCGCAAGTGGAACAGGTCAAAAGCTTTAAGTTCCTCGGGGTCAATATCACAAATGACCTGGCTTGGTCCAACCAAGCAGAGTTCACTGCCAAGAAGGCCCAGCAGCGCCTTTACTTCCTGAGTAAACTAAAGAAATTTGGCCTGTCCCCTAAAACCCTCACTAATTTTTATAGATGCACCGTAGAAAGCATTCTTCTAGGGTGCATCACAACCTGGTATGGAAGTTGTCCTGTCCAAGACCGAAAGAAGCTGCAGAAGATCATGAACACGGCGCAGCACATCACACAAACTAATCTTCCGTCCGTGGACTCACTTTACACCGCACGCTGTCGGAGCAGTGTTGCCAGGATAATCAAGGACACGACCCACCCAGCCAACACACTTTTCGTCCCTCTTCCCTCCGGGAGAAGGCTCAGGAGCTTGAAGACTTGTACGGCCAGATTTGGGAACAGCTTCTTTCCAACTGCGATAAGACTGCTGAACGGATCCTGACCTGGATCTGGGCCGTACCCTCCAAATATCCGGACCTGCCTCTCGGTTTTTTTGCACTACCTTACTTTCCATTTTTCTATTTTCTATTTATGATTTATAATTTAAATTTTTAATATTTACTATAGATTTGTAATCCAAGGAGCGGGAAGCGCAGAATCAAAAATTACTGTGACGATTGTACATTCTAGTATCAATTGTTTGGTGACAATAAAGTATAGAGTATCTAAAGTATCAATGTCATTGGCTATTGGTCATGTGTATGACCTTTTACACCTTTTTATTGGCTCTACTCCAGGCCAGCATCCAATTATCGCCCTCTTCCCAGCAAGAGACAATTGGTAATTCATAGCTCTTTATTCTCAATCAGCAACCAGCTTGGATCACACAGGGCAGATACAGACTCCAAGAGTCATGTTATATCCAACCAAAGAACACCTCACAAATAACTTCTTATTTGGAAATGATCCCTAGTCCAGTAGATCTCCTGGAGCTTCATTATGTCGACTTTAAAACACTGATCAAGCCAAACGACTTTAGCTCATAGAATGGAGATCACAGTCGCGAGGTAAAATGGCAGCCTCCATCTCCTCCTTCATGGCAAGAACAAAGGCAGTTGGTTTGTCTGCTTCCACGGTCCTTGATTCATTCAAGTTCACCGATTTGTAGACTGCTGTTCTTTCTGGCCGACAACCCTGATTGTAAGTCTTCGGAATGTGGGGTGGGGCGGGGAACAGAAGCACATGGAGGAAGCCCACGCAGTTATGGAAAGAAGGCTCAAAGTCCATACAGAGAGCATTAGGAATCGAATTCCGAGCGGTGACCACTGGCGCTAGTTCCATCGTCCTGCTACCGCAAGTAAATGGGAATTGGAAAAAGACCAAACTGGCAAGGTCCAATGAGGCTGAAGTGCCTGTTTCTGTGCTGTAGTGCTCTCTCTATGCCTACAATCACTTTATTGATCTCTCACCCTCACCCATATCCTCACCCTCATCCCTACACTCATTGTCACCCTCACTCTGACCCTCACTCCTACTCTCACCCTCACCCTCAATCTCACCCTCACCCTCACTCTCATCCTCACCCTCACTCTCACACTCACCCTCACACTCAACTTCACCCTCAGCATCACCCTCACTCTCACCCTCATCCTCATCCTCACTCTTACCCTCAGTCTCACCCTCACCCTCACTCTCATCCTCACCCTCACTCTCACACTCACCCTCACACTCAACTTCACCCTCAGCATCACCCTCACTCTCACCCTCATCCTCATCCTCACTCTCACTCTCACTCTCACCCTCATCCTCATCCACACCCTCACTCTCATGCTCATCCTCATCCTCACTCTTACCCTCACTTTCACTCACCCTTACTCTTACCCTCACTCTCACCCTCTCTCACCCTCACCCTCATCCTCACTCTCACTCTCACTCTCACCCTCATCCTCATCCACACCCTCACTCTCATCCTCATCCTCACCCTCACTCTTACTCTCACCCTCACTTTCACTCACCCTTACTCTCACTCTCACTCTCACCCTCTCTCACCCTCACCCTCACTCTCACCCTCACTCTCACTCTCACCCTCACTCTCACTTTCACCCTCACCCTCACTCACCCTCACTCTCATTCTCACTCTCACCCTCACTCTTACCCTCACCCTCACTTTCACTCACCCTCACTCTCACCCTCATCCTCATCCTCACCCTCACTCTCACTTTCACCCTCATCCTCACCCTCACCTTCATCCTCATCCTCACCCTCATTCTCACCCTCGAATATGTATTGAACAATTCCCTCGCTGTTCAGCGTCTACAACCTCTGCAATGGAAATTTCCACAGATTTGCCAGCCTTAGTTTTAAATGACTGCCCCAAAACTAGTTTCTGTGTCCCCTCAATTGAGATTCTCCCTGACATGCAAACAAAAACATCACCAGAAAGCCACCATCACCATCCATGGTGATTTGCGATTTCAAAGGTCAAAGTTCAAAGTAAAACTATTATCAAAGTGCCTAAATGGGATTCATTTTCTTGCAGGCATTTATAGGAAAAAGTAATTACAACAGAATTTACGAAAAACTATGCGTAATCAAAGTGATATCTATTGTGTGCATAGGAAGACAAGTAGTACAAATGAGAAACAATACTACATTGTAAAGAGTTCTTGCCAATGAGTCTGTAGGTTGTAGATTCAGCTCAGAGTGGTGTGAGTGAAGTTATCCAGCCTGGTTCTAGGGTAAAAACTGTTGCGTAGCCTGGTGGTGTGTGATCTATCAAAGATAAAGATTAAAGTTTAGCTTCATTTCTCACGTGCATATCAAACATGGAAACATACAGTGAAATGCATTGTTTGCATCAACGACCAACACGGTGTGAATTGGTGCTGGGGGCAGCCCTCAAGTCTCGCCAGGCTTCCAGCCCTAATGTAGAATGCCCACAACTTACCAACCCGTAGCGACACTCACAAAACACCAGAGGAACTCCAAAGGTCAGGCAGTATCCATGGAAATAAATAGACAGCCGGTTTCACGCCGAGGCCCCACCTTCAGGACCGAGGACAGCGGAAGGTGCCTGAATAAAGAGGTGGGGGGAAGGGAAGGAAGCTAGCTGGAAGGATATAGAGAAGTGAAGTTGGTTATTGGGAAAGGTCAAGGGCTGGAGAAGAAAGAATCTGATAGGAGGAGAGAAATAACCACAGGAGAAAGGGAAGGAGGAGGGGACCCAGGGGAGGTGATAGTCAAGTGAGAAGAGATAGAAGGTCAGAGTGGGGAACAGAGTAAGAGGGGTGTCGATGTGTGATTTTTTACAGGAAGAAGGAATTGATATTCCTGCCATCAGTTTGGAAGCTACCCAGACGAAGCATAATGTGTTGCTCCTCCACCCTGATGATGGCCTCAGGTCGTGGCAGATGGAGTGGAGGTGCTTGACGAAGCGGTCTTCCAGTTTACGACGGGTCCCACCAATGTAGGGGAGGCTGCATCGGGAGCACTGGACAGAATAGCAACCCCAGCAGACTCACAGGTGAAGTGTCTCCTCACCTGGAAGGGCTGCTTGGACCCCTGAATGGAGGAGGTGAATGGGCAGATGTAGCACTGAGGCTGCCTGCAGGGATGAGTGCTGGGAGGGAGATCAGTAGGGAGGGACAAATGGACAAGAGATTCACAGAGGAAGCGATCCCTACGGAAAGCGGAGTGTTCAGTGGTAGGATCACTTTGGAGATGGCGGAATTGTGGAGGATGATGTGTTGGATGCGGAGACTGATGGGAAGGTAGGAACACAGTCAAGAGGAACTCTATCCCTGTTAAGGCGGTGGGAAAATGGAGTGAACGCAGATGTTTGGGAAATGGAGGAGATGCGGGTGAGGGCAGTAGCAATAGCAAAGCGAGAAAAACAAATTCTCCTTCTGGTAAGAAATTTCTCAACCCCCTCCCAATTTCCTCTATTCCCCACTCTGCCCTTTCACTCTTCTCACCTGCCTCTCGCCTCCCTCTGGGTCCTCCCCCCTTCACTTTCTTCTCTGGTCCACTCTCTCCTCCAGCCCTTGACCTTTCCCACCCACTTGGCTTCATCTATCACCTGCCAGTGATCCTCCTTCCTCTCCCCCCATCTTTTTATTCTGGTATCCTCCCCCTCCTTTCTCAGTCCTGAAGAGGGGCCTCAGGCTGAAATGTCCTCCACCTATTCTTTTCCACAGATGCTGCCTGGCCTGCTGAGTTCCTCCAGCGTTTTGTGTGAGTTGCTCTGCATTTCCAGCATCCGCAGACTTTCCCATGTTTGTGATTACTAATCTGTTTACCTTTTGTACGTGGGAGGAAACCAGAGCACTCGGAGGAAACCCACACGGTCATGGGGAGAACGTACAAACTCCTTACAGACAACAGCAAGAATTGAAAACTGATAGCTGATTGCTATCGCTGTAAAGTGTTATGCCAACCTCTATGCTATTCTGCCACCCAAAATATATATATATTTATATGCAGTCCACACTCTCACACACACACATATATAGGTATAAATATAGATAAATAAATAGATATATAGATCTCTCAATGCATTCAGTATATAGGAGACAATGCAAGTATTCCAGTGGGTCCAGTCAAACCCAACATCAGCTCACCATTGAAATGCATCTAATTGAAAGGCGGCTTTGACGGTAATTTCATTGGGGAAGGGACGCGGACTGTTTAAAGTGAACCATAATGAAGCTTTCCACACAATTAACTTTTCCATGAGTTTCACAGTTAGCCCAATTCAGCTCTAAGGTAAGATTACAAATTCCATTTATTATCAAAGTACGTATACTTTATGCGTACAGCCTTTTGTGGTCTCCCTCCAGGCAGTTACAAAACAAAAACACAGGGGAACCCATTAAAGAAGACCATCGCATATCCAATGTGCAGGAAGAAACAAATTATGCAAGCGATAAAAGGAAGCAAATGACATTCAGAAGTGAAGTTGATGAAAGTGAGTTCACAGCCACTAAACCTGCCGTCACTGGAGTCGATACAGGATCCCGTCAGTTGGAGGCCATGGCCTCAGTTCAGTAAGCCTCAGGGAGCAGTGAGCTGAAGGCCAGGTCATCCCTCGTCTCCGGTCCCGGCACCTTGACCTTTTCAATCTGGCCCAGAGGTTAAATCGGCCAAGCCTCAGGTCATTCCTCAGTCTCAGACCTGAGCCGAGGACCCCCCCACCTTCACCTCTGCCTCGCTTCTGTTCTTCTGCATTGTATCACCTCTGAGTCTGTTCCAGCAAGGGCCAAACACTGCCCGCACTTGGGGCCAGGACCCCTCTGCCTTGGTTCAGCTCCTACCCTGCACCTTCAATTCACAGTGCAAAAATACCAGGCCATACAGGCGGTCCAAAAGTTCACCTCTGAGAGGGAAGTTGATTGCATTGATCGGATCTGAGAGAAAGTGTGATTAATACTTCAATTTATAGATTTCTTTGTTTCGTTTGCTACCAACAAGTCATCGCTGTGCTATATTAGCACCACCGTAAACCTGAAGTCTTAAACTGGGTTAGGTTTATTTGTCCCGCGAACACTGAAACATACAGTGAAATGCGTTGTTTGTGTCAAATCAGATTAGCACGGTTTGTGCTGGAAACAGCCCACAAGTGTCACCACACTTCCACACCAACATAGTATGCCCACAAACCTCTAACCCTAACCACGCATCTATGAAATGTGGGAGGAAACTGCAGTGCCTGAGGGAAACACACACTGTCATAGGGAGAACCTGCAAACTCGTTGCTGATATCAGCGGGAATCAAAACCGATCCACGCTCGCTGGCACCGTGAAGCAATCGCGCTAGCCACTACGCCACCGTAATGAGTGACGGCCGAGCCCTGTTGCAATGGGTGGATTTTCACTTCGGTGAGCAATAGTCCGAGGAAAGCCGCAGGAAACCCTGTTTAACTCTCAGTAGGGAGCAGTGTGGCTGAATGCACTGGACTGAAGGAGAGAAGGGAGAACGTATGTTCGAAGAAATCTCTTCCCTGGACACATCAGCACCAAGCCATTTGGAAGTGGGACCACCAGTGGTCTGGTTCCACTGTTGGATGTATCTTGCCTGAGGAGAGAGATTTTTTTTATTTCAAAATATTCTTTATTCAAAAATAAAATTATATACAATAAATCATTCAATAACTTCCCATCCTTTACGTAAGTTTCCATTATAGTCAGTACATATCCATACTTATGGCCACCCACGTGGCACCTCAGTTGTTCACCTTACCACATCATTGTTGAGAGGTATACTCCCCGCCACCCGGCCCCTCCCACTCCCACGGGAGAAGAACCCTAAACCGTGGCCCTTCCCCACCGGGCCCTTGCGGTGGCTGCACCGAGTTTCAATGTGTCCCTCAGCACGTACTCCTGCAGCCGAGGATGTGCCGGTCGGCAGCATTCTCCCACGGACATCTAGGAGAGAGATGCCCAGTGAAACTGCTGTCGCATCGATGATTGTAAATCAGATCTGCTGATTGGTTAAACCTTGGCAAAGTCTGCTTCCTCTTAAGGCAACACCCACCTCTAATTTCAAATAGGGTTTATTTCACACCTGGAACTGGATCGTCCATTTATTTGAATTAAGAACACAAGAGATTCTGCTGGTGCTGGAAATCCAGAGCAACACGGACAAAATGCTGGAGGAACTCAGCAGGTCATGGAAATGAATAAACAATCTACATTTTGGGCTGAGACCAGTCCTGATGAAGAGTCTCAGCCAGAAATGTTGACTCTTTATTCTTTTCAGTCCCGCTGAAGGGTTTTGGCCTGAAACGTTGACTGTACCCTTTTCCATAGATGCTGCCTGGCCTGCTGAGTTCCTCCAGCATTTTGTGCGTGTTGCTCAGATTCTGATTCAAATTCACTTCCTTGCCAGCAGGTGGGGCTATATCAATGTGCAACTGATTGGACACATCAAACTGCCGGAGGAGCTCAGCAAGTCAGGACAATTCTAAAGTGGGAAATGACAGGCAAAATTTCGGACTGAGACCCTTCACCAGTCCTCCAGCATTTTGTGTGTGTCGCTCAAGATTTCCAGCACCTCCAGAACCTCTTGTGTCTATGATACAACATAAACATTTTTGATTGAGAAATTCACAATCAATCAGCTCGAGTGAAAAATGCTTTGAAATTCATAATTTGCACTATCTTACTTTCCATTTTTCTATTTTCTATTTATGATTTATAATTTAAATTTTTAATATTTACTAATTTTACTATTTTTAATATTTAATATTTGTAATCCAGGGAGCGGGAAGCGCAGAATCAAATATCGCTGTGATGATTGTACGTTCTAGTACCAATTGTTTGGCGACAATAAAGTATAAAGTAGGAAGTATAATGTCAAAGTATGGCAGGCAAGGAGAAACGGAGCCTGGATTAAATGTCAAACTGGAAGGGAAGTACACAGAAGATTTATACTGTTATAAAGAGTGAGGCGATGGGCAGGTAAGGAGAGAAGAAAGTGTGAGTGTAGTGTAGTGCCAGAATGGGGAATGGAAAAGGAGAAAGAGGGAAAAATACATGTTCTTGTGGAAATAAAGTCCCATCTTCTGACTTCAAAATCACCCATCCCGCCCTTAGATTCCATTCTGTGCCCTTACACCCTGCTGGGCTTCTTTCATAGTTGTCCATGTACACTTCAACATGGAAAAGCACAGGATCATCCGCTGAGGGAGGAATGTATGGTAGTTGGGAGAAAGTGTCCTGTCTCACATTTAATCAAACTGTATTCATTTAGATCCTGACGTTTTAAGGATAGGGATGACAAAGTGCTATTCTTTGCTATAACACTGAGGCAGCGCTGTGTCTGATGTTGTTTGTCATCTATATTAATGATTAGATGATAATGTGGAAAAGAGGATCAACATGTTTGAAGATGATGTCAGGACTGGGGATGTAATGGACATTGAGGGAGGCTATCAAAGTTTGTAACGTGATCTGGACCAGCTGGGAAATGGTCTGAAAAATGGTAGATGGAATTTAATGCATACAAGTGTGAGGTGTTACACTTTAGCAGGTCAAATCAGGGTAGTGCTTACACAATAAAAGCAAGGACACTGAGATCAAATCAAATCAAATCAAGTCAAGTTTAATTATCATTCCAACCATACATGCATACCGCTGAACAAGACAGCATTCTTCTGGGACCAAGGTGTAAAATATTCAAAATAGCAAGCAAACGTTCAAAAATAGCAAGTAACACAATTCAAAATAGTGAACAAAGAAGCATATTCACTCAGGAAAAAAACCTAGATATAGCCCAACACCCTGAGTGAAAATGTCTGGCAATCGATGGTACAGTCTCCCGGCAGTATAAAGACACACATGATCCAGCCTGCATTCCACCGTTCAAACAGTTGAGGGCAGCACTGATGGGAGAGATCAGGCCCCAGCCGAAGTCAGACACCACCCTGCAAGTACTTCCGCGTCTCTCACCTAGTGTGCAGCAGCAGGCAAGCCTGAGGCTTGAGGCCTGGTTCTCACTACAACCAAGGCTACAGAGCTCCCATGTCACCTGTCCCTCCACCAGACAAGGTAACAGGCTTGCATTAACTTACATTAGATGTGCAGTAAAACAAGGGATCTGAGAATATAGGTTCATGTGTAACCCAAGTAATTAAACCCAAAGATGTGATATAGAAAACTCCACCTGAGGAAGGATAGAAACGAAGTTTACTGATTTTTTTTTAAAAAAAAGATCTTGGAAAAAATAGCCGTGCAAGAACGAGGCGTGGCTGGCATGGGTGTGGACAAGCAACAGAAAACACAGTAAACTATAAACTAACTAAAGATAAAAACTGTTAGAAGTGGAATTAGTAGTTAGTATCTTTACCCTACTTACTGGAAATCCTCAGGGTGAAACCCTTGGAGGAGAGGCGATATCGATAAAAGATTTATTAAAGCTATGGCTACCACGAGCACCTGCTATAGTGAGACAATATTAGCAGAGAGTCGTGTCCAAGATCTCTACCATGTAACCGGGAATTAGTTCTGTTAAATCATACCAAGGGATTTGGTCAGGTTTTTTTGTGTATGTATTGTGAATCAACTCTCCATGGACGATTCACTATTTCATCCAATGAACCAAGAAGCAAGATGGTGAGTCACCCAAGATCGAAGAACCAGCGCAGGAAGGAAACGTTTCAAGACATAGAGGATTTAGTATGGTTGGATGTACAAGTTTATTTCTCATTCGAAGGATCCGAATTTGATTTTTTTGGAAGAACTAATTATTTTGCAAGAACTTCGATAAGTTACTGAATGAGATTTACTTTGTTTAAAAGTTGGGATGTTGGAAAATTTGTCGTGAAAGGAGTTAAGCTGTGTATATCTAGTATATATTTTTTATGTTACGTTTGAATTTGTAGACATACTGACCTGAGACTGAAACTGGAGTTAACCATAATACTTAGGAATAGGAATTCAATTAGTTTTTTAGCTAACTAGGGATAAATAAAAAGTAAAAGGTTAGTCCAGTCTGTAAAGCTTTAGATAGAGAATAACCCTAGATCTAATTAGTTAGAGAAACTGGAGTAACAAAGGGTATTCTAATGAATTTCACTGATTCTAAATAAAAAGGAATTTGGTTTTCATTTGATATCTGAAATTTGGACAGAATGTTAGAATTCTGAATTGCTCTTACTCATGTAGATATTTTGTATATACTGCTATTTGTTTTATAAGACTATAAGATATAGGAGCAGAAGTAGGCCATTTGGCCCATCGAGTCTGCTCCGCCATTCAATCATGGGCTGATCCAATTCTTCCAGTCATCCCCACTCCCTTGCCTTCTCTCCATACCCTTTGATGCCCTGGCTAATCAAGAACCTATCTATCTCTACCTTAAATACACCCAATGACTTGGCCTCCACAGCCGCTCGTGGCAACAAATTTCACAGATTTACCACCCTCTGACTAAAGTAATTTCACCACATCTCAGTTCTAAAAGGACGCCCTTGAATTCTAAAGTCGTGTTCTCTTGTCCTAGAATCCCCTACCATGGGAAACAACTTTGCCATATCTAATCTGTTTGGGCCTTTTAACATTCGGAATGTTTCTATGAGATTCTCCTGAACTCCAGGGAATACAGCCCAAGAGCTGCCAGACATTCCTCATACGGTAACCCTCTCATTCCTGGAATCATTCTTGTGAATCTTCTCTGAACCGTCTCCAATGTCAGTATATTCTTTCTAAAATAAGGATCCCAAAACTGCACACAATACTCCAAGTGTGGTCTCACAAATGCCTTATAGAGCCTCAACATCGCACCAGTGTTCCTAAATTCTATACCTCTAGAAATGTACGCCAACATTGTATTCGCCTTCTTCACCATCGACTTGACCTGGAGGATAACCTTTAGGGTATCTTGCACAAGGACTCCCAAGTCCCTTTGCATCTCTGCATTTTGAATTCTCTCCCCATCTAAATAATAGTTTGCCCGTTTATTTCTTCCACCAAAGTGCATGACCATACACTTTCCAACATTGTCTTTCACTTGCCACTTCTTTGCCCATTCCCCTAACCAAGTCTCTCTGCAGGCTCTCTGTTTCCTCAGCACTACCCATTCCTCCACCTATCTTGGTATCATCGGCAAATTTAGTCACAAATCCATTAATACTGTAGTCCAAATCATTGACATACATCATAAAAAGCGGTGGTCCCAACACCGACCCCTGTGGAACTCCACTGATAACCAGCAGCCAGCCAGAATTGGATCCCTTTATTCCCACACTCTGTTTTCTGCCGACCAGCCAGTGCTCCATCCATGCTAGTAACTCTCCTGTAATTCCATGGGCTCTTATCTTGCTAAGCAGCCTCATGTGCAGCACCTTGTCAAAAGCCTTCTGAAAATCCAAGTATACCAAGTCTATTGCATCTCCTTTGTCTACCCTGCTTGTAATTTCCTCAAAGAATTGCAGTAAGTTTGTCAGGCAGGAGTTTCCTTTCAGGAAACCATGCTGGCTTTGGTCTATCTAGTTATGTGCCTCTAGGTACTCCGTAATCTCATCCCTAACAATCGATTCCAACAACTTCCCAACCACTGATGTCAGGCTAACAGGTCTATAGTTTCCTTTCTGCTGCCTCCCACCCTTCTTAAGTAGTGGAGTAGCATTTGTAATTTTCCAGTCATCCGGTACAATGTCAGAATCTATTGATTCTTGGAGGATCATCGTTAATGCCTCCGCAATCTCTCCAGCTACTTCCTTCAGAACCCAAGGGTGCATTCCATCAGGACCGGGAGATTTATCCACCCTCAGACCATTAAGCTTCCTGAGCACCTTCTCAGTCGTAATTTTCACTGCACAAACTTCACTTCCCTGACACTCTTGAATGTCCGGTATACTGCAGAAGTCTTCCACTGTGAAGATTGATGCAAAATATGCATTCAGTTCCTCTGCCATCTCTGCATCTCTCGTTACAATATCTCCAGTGTCATTTTGTATTGATCCAATATCTACCCTCGACTCTTTTACCCATTACATACTTAAAAAAGCTTTTGGTATCTTCTTTGATATCAATTTCCAGCTTCCTCTCATAATTCATCTTTTCCTTCCGAATGACCTTCTTAGTTTCCTTCTGAAAGTTTTTAAAAGCTTCCCAGTCCTCTATCTTCCCACTAGCTCTGGCTTCCTTGCATGCCCTCTCTTTTGCTTTTAAACAAAACTTGCTTCTAGAAGTGTGTGTTTTCTATTCACTGTCTCCTTTCAATACCAAGAGTGTCTGATGGCCCACTAGCACCGAGGATAGTACTATGTAATTTGGTTATTTTCGAGTGCAGCAGTCAGTCACACAAGATAAGACAAGCACCACACATGGTTCCTTAAATGTCACTTCACAGGATCATAAAGTGAGCTTTTGGCATGTTGGCTTTCATAAATCAGAACACTAAGTACAGGAGATGGGAAGTTATGTTGAAGCTGTATAAGATGATTGTAAGGCCAAATTTGAAGCATTGACTGCAATTTTGTTCACCTACCTACAGGAATGTTATCTATAAGCTTGAAAGGGTGCAGAGAAAATTTACAAAGATCTTGCTGAGATGAGTTATAGGGAAAGGTTGAATAGGTTAAGACTTCCCTGGAATGTAGAGGATTGAGGGGAGATCTTATAGAGTTATACAAAATTATGAGAGATACAGAAAGGTAAATGCATACAGGCCTTTCCCCTGAGGTTGGGTGAGACTAAAACTAGAAGTCATGGGTTAGTGATGAAAGGTGAAATATTTAAGGAGAACATGAAGGGGAAACAGCTTCACTCAGAGGGTGGTGAGAATGTGGAGTGACCTGCCAGCAGAGGAGGTGGATGGAGTTGAATTTGCATCATTAAAGGGAAGTTTGGATAAAGAGGGGTACGGACTGCTATGGTCCAGGTGCGTGTCAATGAGGCTAGGTCGGAAAACAGATCGACTTGGACTAGATGGACCAAAGGGCCTGTTTCTGTGCTGTACTTCTCTATAACTCTGACTTGATGACCAGTTAATCCAGGTAGCAACCCATCTATTTCAACACGTCCATCTGTATGTCAGTTTGAGGTTGAGACTTCTCAGGGAAGGTGCAGGATACAACCTGGGGAAATATTGTTGGGAATCATAAATAAATGTCCTGAATAGAACAAAAAAAAAACAGTGTTTGTATGTTGAGCACCAACAGGACCATGAGCTTAGAATGCCTGACATCTGATGGGAGCAGGGCATTAATTAGCCAATGCAGGTTGTGTTTGAGCTAACAGTAGTCAGAGGTGGAAAGGTCAGCAGTAAGCTGTCAGTCCATTGGCATGGCCAGTGGTTTCCAATTGCAAAGTAGCCTTGCTTTAAATTTAGTTCCTTAATGACCATAGCAGAGGAGAAAAATTAGTTATGGCTTTGACAACATCAAATGTTACCAAAAATGTACTATGCACAATATTTGTGGACTGTGAATACAGACTGCAACATCAGATAGTGTGCCTTTTCTTCCTAAAAAAATTAGCTTGATTTGTTTCATGTATATTGAAATACATGAAATACATTGTTCTTTGTGTGACGAGAATACACATAAATTAAGATGTGTGCTGGCCTGGGTTAGCATCAGTGGCATCAGCAGTTGGTCTGCCACCTGTCCTCAGGGGAGGGAGAGATAAGGAACAATGAGCAGCATCTGGAGATGTGTAATGAAGGGACAGGAGAGAGAGCTGTCTAGAGCGGCTCCCCCTTTGAACCCTGAACTGTTTGAAGTGATGGACAGGTGATACCCCAGCAGGGGGATAAAAAGGGACAGGTTCGCTATGGCAGGACACACACGACACTCGAGGTAATGAGACCCTGGAAGCGGTGCACCTCTCACGAGTCGGTGGGAAGCTCTTGGACGGCTGATCGGGGGATCAGCCTTAAACGCCCAGGGTGGAAATGTATGATCAGCGGGAACCCGGTGTGTGTCCACCCTCGCTTGGGTGCTGGGTTCACTGCAGAGGATCGACTGCATCTGGAGGAGGGGTCACAGTCGGTGACCTCAGGTGACATCACAAAGGACCCGCCCGAAAGCTGCTTGTGAGCAATATCGCCGGTCTGTGATTGGAAGCCGTTTCTGAATGATCAGTTGTTCTCGTTCTCTCTCTCCCTCCCCCCCCCACATTGTCCATCGCCATGGCAACGATTACTGCGAACTGAACTAAATTGAACTGGACTTTTGTGTCACTTTGAAATTGGTCATTTACCCCTAGACAACGATAGAGCTTGATTGATGCTGTTATCCTAATTCTGTGCACATGTGTGTTTATCATTGCTGAACTGTTGCATTTATTATCCTTTCGATCACTGTATTGCTTGTTTCTTTAATAAAACTTTCTTAGTTCTAGTAATCCAGACTCCAACTGAGTGATCCATTTCTGCTGGTTTGGCAACCCAGTTACGGGGTACGTAACATTTGTCAATGACCAACACGTTCTGAGGATTTGAGCCAGTCATAGCCTGCAAGTGTCGCCTTGCTCCAGTGCCAATATAGCGTGCTCACAATTCACTAACCCTAGCCCTAGCCATGCATCTTTGGAATGCAGGAGAAACCAGAGCCCTCGCAGGAAACCCATGCAGCCACGGTCATGATGCAATGCCAGCAATATTGAAATCCAAGTGTGGAGGGAGGACAGGCAGCAACGAGAGCTTATTCATAAAAATTCCAGCAGAACATCAGTGGCTCGACCAAGCAACACCATGAGAAGTAACTTTCTCAAAACTAGGACCTGGCGATTAATGCTAATTAGGAATCTGATTCAATAATTCAAGCAACATGGAATCTCTGAGCCTAACAAAATAAATTTAACAAGCTTAAGCAGAAAGCTATAGGATATAGTATTGCAAAGAGCAAGTTGTTTGAGAGAAACACACAAGGACCATTCACCAATTCAGGTGCTCTAAAAACCTCGAAGCCCAACATTCTCTGGCGCCCCACACAGGCCTGGCAAGCTCATTACAGTCACAGGAAGAATGTACAAACTCCTTACACAGAATGGAGGGAATTGAACCTCATTCTTACAGCTGGCAGTATAAAGCATTGTGCTAACTGCTACACTACAGTGCTGCCCACTTTGTCAAATCTCACACTGTGAATGAGTGAATTTCAAAGTGAGGAAAGGTTAGACCGCCCAGGCTTAAGGGGTGAGAGAAAACTTGGAGGTCAAAGGCCTGAAGGTGGCCTATCCTGGGGTTGGAGGCCTGAGGCCAGCAGGTCCCATGTTTGGGGTGTCCTGACTTGGTGATGTGCAGGAGCAGGAAGAGATTGTTTTGCTGTTGAGCTACCTGCCTTGTTTAATGCCGGCTGCATTTTGTTCTGCTGAAGATTGTAGCGATACTATGTTGGTGTGGGAACATGGCGACACTCGAAGGTTGCACCAGCACATCCTTGGACTGTTGGTTGTTATGTAAACGCTGCATTATCTTTCGATGTACGTGCGACTGAGAAACTTTATCGTGAATCTGAGCTTGAAACCTGAAGCATACAAGATCCTGTGAAGTTTTGACAGGGTAGCTGTGGAGAGGTTTCCTCTTGTGGGAGACTCTAGAACTAGGGGTTACAGTTTAAATAAGACTTTTCCCATTTAAGGTGGAGAAGAGGTGATTTTTTTTCGCTTTCAGAGATCAACGTATCTCTCAAAATTCTCTCCTCAAAGGCGGGTATGAGCAGAGCCATTGAATACTTTTAAGCTAGCGTTAGGATGGTGTCCAAAAAGCAATGAGTGGGGAGTGAAAGGTTACCAGGGGAGGTGGGAATGAGGTTACAGCAGATCATATGGAAGATGGGTTGGGGGGGGGCAAACTGGAGAGGCCTTGCTGCTACTGTCATGCCTGCACAGGTGGGCACCTCCCAGACTCCACCTACCAAACAGTGGTCACCTGTCACTCGATTCTAACTAGAATTCAGAATAATGAGGAGTGGCCTCACTGAAACCTATCAAATGTTGAAAGGCCTCGAAAGAATGGATGCAGAGGGGATATTTCCTTTGGTGGTAGAGTCTAGGACCAGAGGACACAGTCTCAGAATAAAGGGGCATTCCTTTAGAACAGGGATGAGGAAGAATTTCTTTAGACAGAGAATGGAGAATCTGTGGAATACGTTGCCACAGGCAGCTGTGGAAGCCACCTTTACATATATTTAAGGCAGAGGTTGGTAGATTCTTGATTGGTCAGGGCTTGAAGGGAGAAGGCAGGAGATTGGGGCTGAAAGGGAAAGTGGATCGGCCATGATGAAATGGCAGAGCAGACTCGATGGGCCAAATGGCCCAATTCTGCTCCTATATCTTATAGTCTTATGGTCTTATCACCGGCAACCTAGTTAAACCCAGCTCTCATCCACAGTCCTTTGTTCATTCATTGAACCAACCAGCCTCAATTAGTTGCTCCTAGCTTTCAGTTACCTTGTTGTCTTGTCATGTCATGATAAGTATCTATTCTCTCTTGTTTTGTACCCCTTTGTGGCTTGTTATTTTGCCGTTTATTAGAAATATATTGTTTTGTGCTAAATCACCTCCACTGCTCTACTTTTGGTTCAAACCTCCTCTACGTTTCCTGACAGTAACCCTGTGTCAGTCAACCTCCTCCCTTGGAGCACTGGATTCTGGGGTCCAAACACTTCAACAGATCCCCAACCCAATGAAGCAAGTTCTTGTCCCACTGGTTCTTACACATAGTTCTCTATATTCTATGGACTGAGGCAAACTCAGTCTCTCTGACGTCCTGCACACCCTGATGACTTGTTGCGCGCAGGAGGCTCTGGTGGATTCTGGCACAGCAGGCAACTTTCTAGACCAGACTCTGTGTGTGCAGCTTGGACTCTCCACTGAGCCTCTCTCTCGCCCCTTCTGTATTACTACCATTGAAAGACATCCCTTGGTATCTGGGATGGTCAGAGTGCGCACACGACCTGTGCACATGAACATCCGAGAGCACTGCAAGTCCGTGTAATTCCTCCTTAAAAACCCACTCAACTCTCCTCTCATCTTGAGTTACCACTGGCTCTCCACTCTCAGCCCTCACTTTGACTGGTCATCTGGTTCACAGCCGAGTTAACGACCCACCTGGACCACGTCCCTGCTACCTGACCCCGTAAATCCGCGGAGATGGAGGAAGCTCCTGACCTCACCAAACACCCTCAGGAATACCGTGACTTAGCCACCACCCTCAATCAAAAGGGAAGTCAGCATCCTGCTGCCTCAGAGACCACACGACTGCAGAATCGACCTCCTCCTGAGCACCACCCGTCCTGACGTTGTCTGTTCTGCATCTGCCCTCCTAAGGCCCAAGCCATGAATGACTACATCGCCAAAGCACTACAGCATGACTTGATTGAACCATCACAGTCTACAATCAAGAAGAAAGATGAGGGTCTTCACCCCTGCATTGACTATCAGTGACTCAACGTAATCACCATCAAGAACTGCTACCCTTTGCCCCTGATGGATACCTCATTTGAAACACTCCACAGGGTTCAGATCTTCACCAAACTGCATCCAAAACAATACACACAAAAATGCTGGAGGAACTCAGCAGGCCAGACTGCATCTATGGAAATGAATAAACATCTAATGTTTTGAGACAAGATCCTTCTTCAGGTCTGAGAAGAAAGGGGAAAGTCACCAGACTAAAAAGGTGGGGGGAGGGGAAGGAGGCTAGTTGAAAGGTGACAGGTGAGGCCAGGTGGTAAGAAGGTCAAGGGGTAGAGAAGAAGGAATCTGATAGGAGAGGAGAGTGGACAATAGGAGGAAGGGACCCAGGGGGAGGTGATAAGTAAGTGAGAAGAGATAAGAGACCAGAGTGGGGAATAGATGAAGAGGCAAGGGGGAGGGAAATATTTTTACTGGAAGGAGAAATTGATATTCGTGTCATCAGGTTGGAGGCTGCCCTGATGGAATATAAGGTGCTGCTCCTCCACCCTGAGGGTGACCTCATCTTGGCCAAGGAGGAGGCAATGGACTAACATGTCAGCACGGGAATGGGAATCAGAATTAAAATGCCTGGTCACCAGGAATTTCCACTACTGGCGGATGGAGCTGAAGAGTTGGACGAATTTATGACGGCTCTCACCAATGTAGAGGAGGCTGCATCAGGAGTACCGGACACAATAGATTTGCAGGTGAAATGTTACCGCAGCTGGAAGGACTGTTTGGGGAACTACAGAATGATTACATACCGAGGCTTTGGGCTGCTGTGGGGATCTGGATCTACAGACTCAATTTGGTTTGGAATGCTGTAGTTGTTGCTTGCTTCTGTTGTTTTTATGATTTGTTCTGTATTTTTTCTCTCTTCCTCCGTGGGCACTGGAGGGTTGGTCTTATTTTTTAATTGGCGTCATTCAGGTTCCTTGCTTTGTGACTCCCCATAAGCAAACAAATCTCAAGGTTGTATAATTGTTACATTCTCTGATATTAAATGTACTTTGAAACTTTGAAACTTGATCCGCATCTGCCAGGAGCATGAGTGAAAGACAGTGTTTATATCACCCTCTGGCCACTACGAATACTTGGTGATGCCTTTCCAGCCATTTCCCAAGCATTTATCAATGAGATCCTCCAAGACGTGCTACACAGGTATGAGTTCGTCTACCTCAATGACATCTTTATCTTCTCCAGGGACCCTAAAGACCACATCTGTTGCGTACATTCAGTTCTTCAGTGTCTGCTCGAAATCCAGCCGTACTTCAGGTTAGAGGAATGCCAGTTCCACACTCCAGTTATTTCCTTCCTGCGTTACGTCCTTTCAGATCAAGGCATGAGTATGAACCCAGAGAAAGTGCACATGGCCATTGAATGGTCCCAGCATGCTCCCTCAAGCACCTACAGCACGTTCTTGGCCTTCTCCAATTTCTACCACCATTTCATCAAAAACTACAGCCAAATTGTTGCTCAACTCACCTCTCTCACTAAAGCTCCTAACTTATGGATAACCTGGTCTGCTACAGTGGACTACACCTCCAAAGAGCTCAAGAGATGGATCACCACTGCTCCCTTTCTCCACCGTCTGTACCCTCCCACACCATTTGTGGAACAGGTGAACATATCTGACATGGGTGCTGGGGCTTTCCTCTCCCAGTGAGGACTGGGCGGGAAGACACACCCTTGTGCCTTCTTCTTGCTCAAGTTCAACTCTATACCGCACCGTTATGGAATAGGACACAGGGAGCTACTCTCCATTAAATAGGGATTGGAGCAACGAAGACATTGGCTGATGGGAAATATCGAGTCCATCCTGATCTGGACTGACCACCAGTACCTCATATAGAGTCATGGAGTCAGCACAGAAACAGGCCATTTGGCCCATCTAGTCCATTCTGAAACTATTTAAACTGCCTACTCCCATCGACCTGCACTGGGACCATAGCCCTCCATATCCCTGCCATCCATGTACCGACCCAAACTTCTCTTAAATGTTGAAATCAAGCTCGCATGGACCAGTTGTGCTGTCCACAACCCTCTGAGTGAAGGAGTTTTCCCTCATGTTCCTCTTAAACCTTTCACCTTACACCCTTAGCCCATGACGTCTGGTTGTTCTACCACCCAACCTCTGTCCCTTGACACCTGTTGTCTCACATCGCCATGGACTTCACTAAGGTTTGCTACCTTTTGATGGTGCCATGGTGAACATGATAGCGCTGGACTGATTCGCCAAGGCGACCCAAACTGCTGTCAGCTACTGTGACGACAGACCTGGTTGTCCAGCATGTAGGTCGCCTCCATGGTTTCCCTCAGGTCATTGCATTGGACTGGGGCCCACAACTCGTTCCTGCTTCTGGTGAGCCTTCTGCTCCCTCCTCTCTGCCTCAGTGGTTGCCTGCAGACCATCGGTCAATCCAAAAGTTCCAGTTAGCAATTGGAGAAGGTTCTGCAATGCTTCTCCATCTCTAACCCTTCCACATGGAAGAAGGATCTGCTCTGGGCCCAGCAGTCCCACAGTCTACACACCTCCTCTGCCACAGGTATGACACCTTTTGAAGTGCATCATGGTTACCAAACCCCGTTGTTTTCCACAGAGGATCCAATAGTGGAGGTCCTGTTTGCCAGGTACCCAGTTCAGTGATGCCAGAATGCTTGGAGAACTATCCTAGAGGCCAGCCGCACCTACTTCCTCCAGGCCAGACTACTCCAGCCTAGAGATGGTATCTGGCTGTCCTCCCAATATCTTCCTCTGTGCGCTGATTCCTGCAAGCTGTCACCCTGGTTCTTTGCTCCCTTCAAGATCACCCTTTGCATCAGCCCCGTTACCATTTCCAGCTGCCCTCATCCCTCGGGATCACATGTGTCCTACATCAAGCCGCTTGTCCACCCAACCCACCTGGCCCTGTACCTCTGTAATCAAAACTGGCAGAAGGTGCTCCAGGGTATACGGTTCAGATGGATTCACATCGTTGTGAATGGCATGTGCAGACCCTGGCCGACGGTGAAGGGTATGGCCCAACTTTATCCTGGATCTATCAGTCATCGAGGAGTTCCATTGGACCCATCTGGATTGACCTGGGCTCGGGTGCCAGCCATCGGGGGGAGTGCGGAGAGGGTCCTGTCAGACCTGCACAGGCAGGCGTCTCCCAGACTCCACCCAGATAACAGGAATCACCTGCCACTTGTTTCTAACTCATCACCTGCAGTTTATTTAAACCCAGCTCATGTCCACAGTCCGTGTTCACTCATATAAACCAGCTAGCATCAACGAGTTGCTCCCAGCCTTCTTGATGCCTTTTCATGATAAGTATCTGTTCTCTCTTGTTTTGTGGCCTGTTATTTTGCAATTTATTATTAAAGTTATCACTCTGTGCTAAATAATCTCTGCTGCTCTGCATTTCCATCAAGCCTCCTCCACATTTCCTGACAGCTATATTTAAATGTATGTACCCCCTGCAAAGCTACACTTTGACTTCACAAACCTCTGTCTACTTTGTGGTAGGAGGAAAGAACGCTGATAACTTTGGTTTTCTTGCTTTGGGAATAATTCCTTTTCAGGTGGATCTTAACCTTTTAGAATGCTATCATTTTAACCCCTGCCATGCAGTCCAACAAGATCGACATGGAATATATCCGCAACCTTAGGCAACGTTTGAGGTTCTGATGAATCAGCCCAAAACTTTTCATCAACAACAGTTTATTCATTTCCACAGATGTTGCCTGACCTGCTGAATTCCAGCACTTTGTTTGTGTTGCTTTGGATTTCTGGCATCTAGAGAACCTCTTGTGTTCAGTTACGTTTCCTATTGTACAAAGTCAAGAGGTGTGTTCTTATGCTCAAACAGTTCTATTCCTCAACAGAGTTGCACGGCACAGAAACAGGCCATTCGGCCCTGTATGTCCATGCTGACCATTAAATAGCCATTTGTACTAATCCCACTTACTAGCATTTGGTCTGTAATCATTTATGCCTTGGTGAGCCAAAAAGCTTGCCCATGTAACTTTATTTAAATGAATCAATATCTTGTGCGAATGCTGCACCCTCCACTTTATCAGAAAGCACATTTTTTTTAGATTATGAGGACACACAGTCCTCTTTTATTGTCATTTAGTCATGCATGCATTAAGAAATGATACAATATTTCCTCCGGTATGATATCACAAAACAGAGGACAGACCAAGACTGAAAAAACTAACAAAACCACATAATTATAACATATAGTTACAATAGTGCAACAATACCATAACTTGATGAAGAACAGTCCATGAGCACAGTAAAAAGTTCAAAGTCTCTCAAATGACCCACATCTCACGCAGACAGGAAAAGGAAGAAAAACTCTCCCTACCATGCTGAGTTCAGATTATAACCATGCTCAGATCCCCTCAAACTCACTTGCTCTTTACCTTAAACCTGTGACTTGTGGTTCTGGATATCCCTATCATGGGGAAAAGTTTCTCACCACCCAGCCTATCGACGACCCTCTTAATTTTAGAAACATAGAAAACCCACAGCACCTTTGGCCCACAAAGCTGTGCCGAACATGTCCTTACCTTAGTAATTACCAAGGGTTACCCATAGCAACACCCCCACCTCTTTTGCCTCCCTCCCCGTCCTTTCTGAAATATCTAAAGCCTGGCACTCAAAGTAAACATTCCTGCTCCTGAGCCATCCAAATCTCTGTAATGGCCACAACATCATAGCTCCAAGTATTGATCCACGCTCTAAGCTCATCCGCTTTGTTCACAATACTCCTTGCATTAAAATAGAAACATCTCAAACCATCGGTCTGAGCGTGTCCCTTCTCTATCACCTGCATATCCTCCCTCTTGCACTGTCTCCAAGCTTTCTCTATTTGTGAGCCAACCGCCTCTTCCTCCATCTCTTCAGTTCGGTTCCCACCCCCCAGCAATCCTAGTTTAAACTCTGCCCAATAGCCTTAGCAAACCTCCCTGCCAGGATATTGGTCCCCCTGGGATTCAAGTGCAACCTGTCCTTTTTGTACAGATCACACCTGCCCCAAAAGAGGTCCCAATGATCCAGAAATTGGAATTCCTGCCCTCTGCTCCAATCCCTCAGCCATGCATTTATCCTTCACCTCACTCTATTCCTTTACTCACTGTCACGTGGCACAGGCAATAATCCTGAGATTACTACCTTTGTGGTCCTGCTTCTCAACTTCCTTCCTAACTCCCTGTAGTCTGTTTACAGGACCTCCTCCCTTTTCCTACCTACGTCATTGGCGCCAATATGTACCACGACCTCTGGCTGTTCTCCTTCCCACTTCAGGATATCATGGACACAATCAGAAACATCCCAGACCCTGGTACCTGGGAGGCGAACTACCATCTGAGTTTATTTCCTGCATCCACAGAATCACCTGTCTGACCCCCCCACCTATACAGTCCCCTATCACTGCTGCCATCCTCTTCCTTTCCGTACCTTTCTGAGCTACAGGGCCAGACTCTGTGCCAGAGGCGCGACCACTGTTGCTTCCCCCAGGTAGACCTTCTCCGCCAACATTATTCCAATGGGAGTACTTATTGTTAAGGGGACAGCCACTGGGGTACTCTCTAGTATCTGACTCCTGCCATTCCCTCTCCTGACTGTTACCCACCTATATGTCTCCTAAGGCCCCGGTGTGACCACCTGCCTATAGCTCCTCTCTATCACCTCCTCACTTTCCCTGACTAGACGAAGGTCATCGAGCTGCATCTCCAGTTCCCTAACATGGTCCCTAAGGAGCTGGTGCAGATGTGGTCATCCGGGCGGCTGGGAGTCTCCAGGACTTCCCACATTTGACACCGAGCACAGAACACCAGCCTCACACACATGTTTCCTGTCTGTATTCTACACAGGCAATGTACCTCGCCTACCTGTTGAGCCAAAGCCTTCCTACCCTGTCTCTCTCTACTCCAACACCTGCTCCTTCGATGTCGATCTATAAAGCTGTCTTCTTCTTAAACTCTTCTCGCTGTTCTCACTGGCTCACACCCACGCGCTTGTACAGTCGTGCCCTGATCAAACCACTGAAGAAATAACTTTGTGCACCTCTCACAGGTGCCCCCACACTCAATCCTCTCTGTGACAAAGGAAACAGACTGAATATGGAAGAGTGATATTATGGTGCCAAGCTTCAGTCTCGTTCAAGATTGTGGCTCATAGTTGTTTTGTTAACATTTGTAGGGATGCGTTTATGGACAGTTTAGGGATTAGGAACAGTGATGTAGGGGATTTAGTGGTGAGATTAATGTTTAGGGACAGGAAGGGTGGAGTTAGTGGTCAGATTAGGGTTTAGGGACAGGGATATGGGGTAGTTAGTGGTCAGATTAGGGTTTAAGGACAGGGAGGCTGGAGTTAATGGTCAGACTAGGGATTATGGACAGGGAGGGTGGAGTTAGCGGTCAGATTAGGGTTTAGGGACAGGGAGGGTGGAGTTAGTGGTCAGATTAGGTTATAGGGACAGGGAGGGTGGAGTTAGTGGTCAGATTAGGGTATAGGGACAGGGATGTGGAGAAATTAACATCCCTCCACTTTGTTCTGAGCCCTATGTTCAAAGTCCAGTGACGTAGACGGGTGACGAAGGCAGTCTGCAATCCAGGCCTCTGCTCCACGCTTGAAGGCCAGCAGTGAGGACAGGGTTCAAAGGCCAGTGATGTGGGTTGGTGGAGAAGGACACTGGTGAAGTCAGACTTTCTCAGATCAGAGGGCTGTGCAAGCAGAAGGCACAAGGGCCAGTCAGTTGATGTGTCTGGTGTTCAAACCTGGAGTTTGGGATTTCATCATCAGCTAGTCCAGGGCTTGATTCTGAAGGTCGGAGGCTAAAGGTCGATTTGAAGCCCGAAGTCAAAGCCCAGTGGCTGAAGTTTGGAGACTGGAGGTCTGCCTGGAGATGGAGGACTGTCCATGTGTGCGAGTGGGGGGAAGGGAGGGAGGGCAGGAGAGAGGAATTAAACTTGTTTTGCTGCTGTCCTGTTGCTCGTTGTGTTCAGTTCTGTTGAGCATTGTGAGTCCGCTGTGCTGGCGCAGGAATGTGTGGCATCACCTGCACGCTGCCCCCAGGTTGTGTTGGTTGCTAACGCAAATGATCATGTACTTGTGATAAATAAATCTGACTCTCAGTCTGAATCTGTGCATATCCAGTTTCTCCTCATTCACCACAGACGACATCCTAATGAGTTTCCTTGGCTTCCTCTCCACTTCAACCACGTCCTTCCTGTAGTGTGGTAACCAGAACTCACACATTACGGCAGTTTAAATCGTCGAACATCAGAACTCATAGTGAACTCTAATCTGTTAACAATCTCTGGACTACCATAAACCTTTTCAAGGAGTTCAAAGTGTATTTATTACCAAAGTGTGTATGTATCACCATATACTACCCTGAGATTCATTTTATTGTAGACATTTACTGTAAAACAAAAAAAAACAACAGAATCAGTGAAAGACTACACACACAAACAACTAATGTGTAAAAGATGACGACTGTGCAAATGCAAAAAAAACCCCCCCCAAATAATAAATAAATAAATAATGCGGAGAACGGGATTCGTAGAGTCCTTGAAAGTGAGTCCATCCAGTTCAGAGGTGAGGTGAGTGAGATTATCCACGTTGGTTCAGGAGCCTCACGGTTGAAGGGTAATGACTATGTCTGAACCTGGTAGCGTAGGGCCTAAGGCTCCCATACCTCCTTCCTGATAGCAGCAGAGAGAAGAGAGCTGGGGATCCCTGCTTATAGATGCTACTTTCGTGCGTCAGTGCACCTTGTACAGTAGTTTTGCTCAATGGTTGGGAGATCTTTTCCAGAGCTGGACTGGGCCACATCCACTGCCTTTTGTAGGAATTTCTGTCCTTGGGTTTTGGTATTTCCATATCGGGCTGTGAGGCAACCAGTCAGGATACTCTCCACCACATGCCTATTCCATGAATAAATCAAATGAATTAAGAAGAAACTGTTTACAAGTGGCTCACGTCTGTGCTCCGTGAATCAGTAGCAGGTTTGTCCCTTCACACCACTAGGGTCTCGCTTGGAACCCAGTCTCCTGTTTAGCATTTTGCAGTGTTCAGGACATTGGAGGTGATGAGAACAAATTCAATGCAGCCAATCCACAGTGACATTTTTGTCAATTCCCGCATCATTTGGCCTCGTAGAAATAGGAAAACAGATTATCATCTGAATGGTGGCCGATTAGGAAAAGGGGAGGTGCAACGAGACCTGGGTGTCATTATACACCAGTCATTGAAAGTGGGCATGCAGGTACAGCAGGCGGTGAAAAAGGCGAATGGTATGCTGGCATTTATAGCGAGAGGATTCGAGTACAGGAGCAGGGAGGTACTACTGCAGTTGTACAAGGCCTTGGTGAGACCACACCTGGAGTATTGTGTGCAGTTTTGGTCCCCTAATCTGAGGAAAGACATCCTTACCATAGAGGGAGTACAGAGAAGGTTCACCAGATTGATTCCTGGGTTGGCAGGACTTTCATATGAAGAAAGACTGGATGAACTGGGCTTGTACTCGTTGGAATTTAGAAGATTGAGGGGGGATCTGATTGAAACATATAAGATCCTAAAGGGATTGGACAGGCTAGATGCAGGAAGATTGTTCCCGATGTTGGGGAAGTCCAGAACGAGGGGCCACAGTTTGAGGATAGAGGGGAAGCCTTTTAGGACCGAGATTAGGAAAAACTTCTTCACACAGAGAGTGGTGAATCTGTGGAATTCTCTGCCACAGGAAACAGTTGAGGCCAGTTCACTGGCTATATTTAAGATGGAGTTAGATATGGCCCTTGTGGCTACGGGGGTCAGGGGGTATGGAGGGAAGGCTGGGGCGGGGTTCTGAGTTGGATGATCAGCCATGATCATAATAAATGGCGGTGCAGGCTCGAAGGGCCGAATGGCCTACTCCTGCACCTATTTTCTATGTTTCTATGTACCACTTCCCTGATCTGTCACCTGAACAGGGAAAGAACAGTGTTTAGCCAGGAACAGGCAATGAGAGATGATGGCAGAATTTGTCATAACTTTTTCACCAACAACAATGATTCCCATACACTGTAGTTATTGCTGGTGTTAGTTCAATGTGCAGCCACCAGACCCTAGGAGCAGAATTAGGCCATTCAGCCCATCGAGTCTGCTCCATCATTCCATCGTGGCTGATTTATTTTCCCTCAACCTTCATTCCTTTGCAGTTCTGATGAAGGGTCTCAGCCTAAAAGGTTGACTTTTTTGTTTCCCTCCAGAAATGCTGCCTGACTTGCTGATTTTCTTCAGTGCTTTGTGTGTGTTCATCAAATTTTCCTGCATCTTCATAATCTCTTGTGTCTGATTCCTCAACTGCTACAGTGGAAACATTTCCATTCTGTTACTCTAGTTCCGATCCATTGCTTCCTGGCACACTTGCTTTGCCTCAATGCTGACATACCCCTAACGTGGGAATAAATCTTCTCATTCTCCAGTTACGAGAGGAACTGATGGACTCCCCAGGAATGGGCACGTCAGCTGCAGAGTCTAGGTGTGGGTTTCAGAGCCAGGAGGGCAGCTTAAAGGGAGAGGCACAAGAGCCTTCAGATGCTGGAAATTCGAGCAATGCACCAAACGCTGAAGGAACTCAGCATTTGTGGGGTGAAATGGACTGTAGACATTTCAGGTTGAGATCCTTCGTCCCGACCCTTCAGTGGACCTGGCCTTTTGAGATTCTGCAGTGCTTTGTGTGCAGACTGTTACCCACCTCCCAGATGGAGGAACATCAGTCGCTATGATGCAGTTTGAACTCTCACAAGTTGGGAAACACCCCTCTCGCGAGATTTCTCATACTTTACTGACTTGGGTGAAAAATCCCAGAGAAAGATTCCACTGATCCGTCCTCATCCGAGGAATGAATTGAACCTGACAGAGTGTGTCTGAACTTGATGAATGGATTCACCAAAACAAACAGCGTGAAATGTCATTCCCTTTAGCTCAGGGTCTCTTCTGATGTCATTCAGAGCCACTAGCAATTGGTGTCACATTCATTAAGGTCTTTCGTGAGGCAGATTTCCTTAATTCCAGCTGACTGCTTCTGGAATATTTTAACTTATCACAAGCACTAATTTAGATGCTCTGTGCTGGAGGTTTCTGCACAAATTGATCCATTAATGAAGGCTTACAACAGTGTGTGGAAAGCTATAAAGTTCATTAGCTGGTAGAACAGTTTCCTCACAACTCCAGAGCTTTCCGAGTGGGGTTTGGATGTCCCTCCGTGACTGCAGATCTCCTCCAGTTGCCCGAGCTCAGGGCATCATGGCAGCTGACAGCACAGGAGGAAACAGACAACTGGTGGCATCTCAGCCAAGTATGTCAACAGCCATTTGCCTCCACAGATGCTGCTTAACCACATGTGTCTGTGGTGATATATACCTACTTTGATAACAAATTTACTTTGACCTTCCCTCAGTAGTTTGTTTTTTCCTTCTACAGATTTCAGAATCTGGAAGTAGAATTGGTTTATGTACCAAAGCAAGGCAAAAAACTTGCTCTTGCACACTGTTCATACAGATTAATTCATTACACAGTGCATTGAGGTAGCACAATGACAGAGTGCAGGATAAAGAGTGACAGCTTCAGAGAAAGTGCTGTATTGGTAGACAATAAGGTGGAAAGATCATACTGAGGCTGATTGTGAGGTCCAGGGTCCATCGTATTGTACAAGGGAACCACACGAGAGACTGATAACAGTCTGGTGGGATGTGCTTTCAGGCTTCTGTATCTTCTGCCTAATGGGAAAAGGGAGAATGTCTGGGGTGAGTGGGGTCTTTCATTATGCCCTGCAGTCTCTTGTTTTTCAGAAAACCTCCATTCTGAGCATTCTGGTATAACGAGTGTGAAGGCAACAGCTACCAGTTTTGTTTTTTTTTTTGTCAAAGTCAAGAGCAGGTATGAAGAACTTGTGACCTTTTGTTCCCCGGATCTGGAGTACCTTGTGCTGCTGTGTAGACCCTTCTGCCTGCCCAGGGAGTTCACGGCTGTTATTATCGCAGCTGTGTATATTCCACTGCAGGCTGATACTGACCTGGCTCTCAGGGAACTGTACAGGACCATCAGCACCCTGGAGACTGCACACCCGGAGGCTGACTTTAATCAAGTGTCGCTGTCTGAAGTTTCATCAAAGTTTTGCCAACACATCCAGGTGGGCACACGGGGAGATAGCATATTCGATCACTGCTTCTCTCCCTTCCGCAATGCTTACAAAGTGCTCCTTCATCCCCCACCCCCTCCCCATTTGGGAAGTCAGATCACTCTGCCCATGTATAGGCAGAAACTGAAACAAGAGGCAGCCATCGTTAAAACCGTCCACTGTTGGTCCAACCAATCAGCCTCCGTGCTACAGGACTGCTTCGATGACATCGACTGGAATATCTTCCATGTTGAGGATGTCTCCAGGTTCACGGATGAAGTCGCAAGTTTCATCTGGAAGTGCATCGAGGATGTTGTCTCCCAGGAATCGGTCAGGGTCTTTCCAAACCAGAAACCCTGGATCAACAGTTCCATTCGAACAGCACTTACCATGCGAGACAGAGCTTACATTGCTGGTAATCAGCAAGAGCTCAAGAAATTAAGAAATTTACGATCTGTGCAAAGTCATCAAGGCAGTGAAACAACAATACAGAGACAAGATTCAGACTCAACTTTCCACCAACACGTACAGCTTATGGGAAGGTCTGTACACCATCGCAGACTTCAAAGCTAAACGCAGTGGAGTTTTCAACATCGATGTCTCTTTCCAGATGAGTTAAATCTTTTTTTACACTTGATTCGATGTTACCCACACTGAGCCCCAGAGGAGACCGGCAGATGATGTGACTGGCAGCTTGGTCATCTCTGAGGCTGAGGTACGCAGGTGTTTCCAAGGAGTGGACAGGCGCAAGGCTGCGCGACCGGACGGCATCCCAGGACGGGTACTCAGGATGTGCGCAGCACAACTGGCAGGTGTGTTTACAGACATTTTTAATCTCTCCCTCTCCCAGTGTAGAGTGCCCTTGTGCTTCAAAACATCCACCAATGTCCCTGTACCTAAAAGGACCAAGGTAACATGTCTGAGCAACTAGCATCCTGTCACACTCACCTCAATAATAAGCAAGAACTACATCTGCAGCTTGCTACCACCTAAACTGGACCCCTACAATTTGCCTACCGACACAACCGATCAACAGATGATGCAATAGCCACAACCCTACACACCGTCCTTACACATCTGGAGAAGGATCCTAATGTGAGAATGCTGTTCCTAGACGACAGTTCAGCACTCAACACCATAATTCCCTCCAGGCTTGACAAGCAGCTCAGAGACCTCGGCCTTCACCCTGCCTTGTGCAGCCGGATTCTGGACTTCCTGTCAGATCGACGCTGGGTGGTAAGAGTGGGCTCCCTCACCTCTGCTCCTCTGACCCTCAGCACAGGTGCTCCTCAGGGCTGTGTACTAAGCCCCCCTCCTTTACGCTCTGTATACCCATGACTGTGTCACCACCCACAGCTCCAATCTGCTAATTAAATTTGCTGATGACACTACGTTGAATGGCCTAATCTGAAATAATAATGAGGCAGCCTATTGAGAGGAAGTCATCACCCTGACACAATGGTGTCAAGAGAACAACCCCTCCCTCAATGTCGCAAAAACAAAGGAGTTGGTTGTGGACCACGGGAAGAATAGAGACAGGCTAGCCCCTATTGACATCAATGGATCTGGGGTTGATAGGGTGAACAGCTTTAAGTTCCTCAGCATAAACATCACCGAGGATCTCACATGGTCTGTACATACCGGCTGTGTGGTGAAAAAGGCATAACAGTGCCTCTTTCACCTCAGACGGTTGAGGAAGTTTGGTATGGGCCCCAAAATCCTAAGAACTTTCTACAGGGGCACAATTGAGAGCATCCTGACTGGCTGCATCACTGCCTGGTATGGGAACTGTACTTCCCTCAATCGCAGGACTCTGCAGAGGGTAGTGCGGACAGCCCAGCGCATCTATAGATGTGAACTTCCCACTATTCAGGAAAATTGCAAAGACAGATGCGTAAAAAGGGCCCGAAGGATCATTGGGGACCTGAGTCATCCCAACCACAACCTATTCCAGCTGCTACCATCTGGTAAACGGTACTGCAGCATAAAAGCCAGGATCAACAGGCTCACAGACAGCTTCCTCCACCAGGCCATCAGACTGATGAACTCACGCTGACACAACTGTATTTCTATGCTATATTGACTATCCTGTTGTAATACTATTTATTATAAACTACTATAAATTGGACATCGCACATTTAGACAGAGACGTAACGTAAGGATTTTTACTCCTTATGTATATGAAGGATGTAAATAATAAATTCAATTCAATTCAATTCAAAAGCTGATAGACAAGTACTCAAGAGGTTCAGAAATTCAGTTTGTCCTCACTGACTCTTACCAATTTTTATCGAGGTACAGTACTTTAGACAGTATTCGTTCTGGATGCATGTCAGCTTGGTATGGCAACTGGTCTGTCCGTGCCCTCAGGAATCTGCGGGGAGCTGTGGATACAGCTTAACACATTACAGGAACCAGGCTCCCCTCCATGGACTCTGTCTGTACTTCCCACAGCTTCAGTAATGCAGCCAACCTCACCCATCCTGCCCTCTCCCATCAGACAGAAGATACAAAAGCTGGAAAGCATGTACTACCAGACTCACGGACAACTTCTATCCCTCTGTTATCAGACTCTTGAATGAACCTCTTGTATGATAAGATGGATTCTTGGCCTCAGAGTCTACCTCATTGTGATCTTGCACTTTATTGTTCACCTGCTCTGCACTTTTTGTACCTTTGCACTTTATTCCTCATTTTTATTGTTGGAAATAACTCGGAAAATGTGTATCTCAGGTGTTTGATAGTTGGGTTGAGTTGTTCTCCGATCTTGGCAATCCATTTGCAAACGTTTCATCACCTTACGAGGAGACCTCTTCATGCACTGTTCACTTGTGATGTGTCCTCTGAATGCTTGGCCTTTATATACTTATCAATCAGCTGATTGGTCATCATGACAGAAACTCGGTTGTGACATAGGGAGAGAGACTCATCACCGACTGGTTGCGTGGCAAACTCCGAGTGTTGTCTGGGTTTTGGGATTGAGGTCTACATGTCTGTTTATAGAATTGTTTGTGGAAAACCACGCTTCTAGGAGCTCTCGTGCCTGCTGCCTGTTTGCTCGCTCCATGACTCTCACTGATGCCCAGTCGCATTTCAGTCGCGCACAAGCCAACAGCAACGTTGAGGAGAGAACTCTGCAGACCTAAAGAATAAATGAATCGATTGGACAAGACCATTGTGGTCTGCAAGATCCAATGCGGACACTACAGCAAATATTACGTTGGCCCAACTGGGAGAAAACTATACAGTAGGATCCATGAACATTGATTGGCTGTCGGGCGACGTGACCAACTTTCCCTAGTCTCTACCCATGAAGACTAAAAGGGGCACTGGCATCAGTGAAAGTCATGGCACAGGGAGACACGCAAGAGAATTCCTAGAAGCATGGTTTTCCAGAAACTATTCTATAAATAGACATGTAGACCTCAATCCCATTTATGAACCAATGCGGGCAAAATTCCAGACAATGCACAGAGTTCGCTAAGCAACCAAACAGAGACGAGACCCTCTCCGTACATCACAACTGAGTTTCTGTAGTGACAACAAATCAGCTGATTGATAAGTCTAAAAGGGCCAAGCATTCGGAGAACACATCAGAAGTGAACAGTGCACTGACGATGTCTCTTTGTATACTGACGAAATGTTTGCAACTGGATTGCCAAGATTGGAGAACAACTCAACCCAGCCATCGTTATTGTTCTAACTTGCTGTACCTCAATGCATTGTGTAATGATTTGATCTGTATAAACAGAGTGCCAGACAATCTTTTCATATAACTTGGTACGCGTGAGAATAACAAACCAATACCAATACCAACATGTCGGATAACTTCTTCTTCATTTTCTTCAGATTCAGGTTGATTTATCACATGTACATTGAAACACACAGTGAAATGCGTCGTTGCATTAACAACCAACACCACCGAAGGATGAGCAGAGGCAGCCCGCAAGTGTCATCACACATTCCGGCACCAGCACAGCGTGCCCACAAGGTTCAGCAGAACAACACAGGCAGCAACAACGGCAATAACAGAACAAAACAAGTCAGCAATAGCAAAACAAATCCCTTTCCCAGCCTCCCACCCCCTCACACACACCGACAGGCCCCCCAACCCCAGGACAGGCCTCTTCTGGGCCTCCAATTCTTGGCTCCAGGTGTCGGGCCCCCACCTTCAGGCCATGGCCTATACTCACAGCCATTTGCAGGAAAAATGAAATACAATAGAATTTATGAAAAAGAATACATAGGAAAATGCTGACAAACAATCAATGTGCAAATAAAGAATTGCTGAGAGTGGATTTTTAAGGGTTTGAAAGTGAGCCTGCAGGTTGAAGAATCAGTTCAGATTATTCAGGACTGCAGGGTAACGTAAGGGGTGGAAACATATGCACGATTCACAATGAGCGACATCGGGTTGAAACAAATGCGTGATTCACAATGGCCGACACTGAGTTGAAACGTAAGCGTGATTCACAATGAGCGACACTGAGTTGAAACATAAGCGTGATTCACAATGGCCGACACTGAGTTGAAACGTAAGCGTGATTCACAATGGCCGACACTGAGTTGGGGTTCGTTTTAAGAGGCTGGTCTGACATGATGATGTAATTTCATGAAGTTTTTACCAAGCTTCATGTTCTATAGTTGGAGGACAATAAAGGAGTTGTTACAGTTTCCTTTGAACTAAAAACGCCTCTGCTGTTTTTATTTACGAAAACCTACAGGATGACGTCTGATCTTGCTCCTCAGTGCCACTTTCTCCACTATCCCCGTATCCCTCAAATTCAGTAGTATCTAGGAACATGTTCATGGACTCATAGAATCGTACAGCACAGAAACAGGCCATTTGGCCCATCACATCAACGTTGGTCAGTGGTTATCTGGGTTTGGCCAAAACTGTTGACTGTTTTTTTCTCTCCATTGATACCGCCTGAGTTCTGATGTAGGGACTCAGCCTGAAATATCAACCGTTTATTTCTCTCCTTAGATGCTGCCTGACCCGTTGAATTCCTCCAGCATTTTGTGTGTGTATACAATATACAACATGAAATTTTTACTCTCTGCAGACATCCTTGAAATAGAAGAAAACTGCATTTGCCTTCCTCACCACAGATTCAACCTACAAATTAACCTTTTGGGAATCCTGCAGGAGGGCTTCCAAGACCCTTTGTACAGATTTTTATAATTTTCTCTCTATTTACCCTTTTATTTCCTCTACTAGAGTACATGACCATACATTTCCTGACACTGTCTTCCATCTTTTCCTTCTTTTCCCATTTTCCTAATCTGTCTAAGTCCTTCTGGAGCCATTCTCCTTCTTCAACACTACCTGCCCCTCCACCTGTCTCTGTATCGTCTACAAACTTTGCACCAAAGCCATCAATTTCATCATCCAGGTCATTGACATATAATGTAAAAAAATGTGTTCCCAGCACAGACCCCCGTGGAACACCAGTAGTCACTGGCAGCCGATCAGAAAAGGCTCCCTTTATGAATGGTGGAAATCCAGATTTTAGCACGTTGTTATCGTCTGTTGCACTCATGATCACTATAGTCAATTAAGAGATGAAGGGTATACTAAATCAGATGGGATTTATAATGATCTAATACTTTTACCATTAGCTTTACAATCAGTAACCTTTCAGATGCTAATTTTATTTCGATTTAATCCCATATGCATTGAGGGGATCTGTACGTAACCCCAGTAACTTCACCACTGTTTACTAAATACTCATAGAAATATCAATCTACACAGTGATCCAACACGGCAGAATATTTAATAATGAAGTTGCAGAAATCTGTGGGATCAGTCAGAAGACTGTAATATAGTTCAAGGATCAGTTTGCCATACTCAGTTCCAGAGGCGCACGATATGTTAACACGACGAAAAAGTCTTCTTCACTTGTGTTTATCGAGATGCATCTTCCTGCAGATGCAGAGAGATCGCAGTTAAAATTCTTCATTAGTTCTTGAAGACAGAAGTGGAATGCTCAATATGCAGCCCTCTGTCCTCTTTCACTCACTGGGTTATCAGTTTTACCTTGAAGAATTTTTCAAATATAAATTCTGTTTATATTTGGAAGCTTCACTCATTGAACGTAACTAGAAATATTGGACTAGTCTTGGACTAAGTTCTTGTTAGAACAATTATGCATAAAATTTGCATTTTCTTTGACTGCAGCCAGTGAATCGCTGACTGAATATTCTGATCCAAAGACTGCAAGAATAGGATATCAAAGTAAATTATCACAGAAATGTATCTTACCTGCAGAGCATTTGTACACCTCGCCTAGGCAGATTGTCTGAAGCATAGTACTGTTTCCAGGGAAATTGCAAAACTTAGTGCAACTCTTTGCTGTGGAGAAAAAATGTTGTGAATACAACAAAGAGATTAAGCAGTTTATCAGAATATTAATATCTGACTTGATAAAAAGTGAAGACCTCTAACCTAGGCCCATCGTTTTGATGCATCCATGACAAAAGCATATCAGTGACTATACATCAATAAGAGTTTGAGACTTGGTATATCACCAAAGCCTCAAGCAAATATTTCCAGATGTGCTGTGGAGGCACTCTGACTGGTTGTATGAAGATACCAGTTTGCAGGATTGTAAGAGGTTGCAGAGGCTCAGCCAGCTCCATCACAAACACTAGCTTCCCAACCAGTGAGGACTCTTCAAAAGGTGGCCTCACCACGTGGGCAGGACATGCTTCTTCTCATGAATGGCACTGTGGAGGAGGTGCCTCACCACGTGGGCAGGACATGCTTCTTCTCATGAATGGCACTGTGGAGGAGGTGCTTCACCACGTGGGCAGGACATGCTTCTTCTCATGAATGGCACTGTGGAGGAGGTGCCTCACCACGTGGGCAGGACATGCTTCTTCTCATGAATGGCACTGTGGAGGAGGTGCTAGAGCCTGCTGAACCATACTCAGTATTTTAGGAACAGCTCTTCCCCTCTGCCATCTAGTATCAGGACAGTCTATGAGCTCATGAAAGACAGAAAAAACACACAAGAACCCAAAGCTCCCTGCCCCTCTCCCACACACAAGCAGCACCAACAATCCCCCCTCCCCTTCTTATTCGAGCATAAAGCATCAGCATTCCTGCCACCCCCATGCCAGCGAGAGCAAAGCCCCCAAAGAGAGACCATGGTCTACAGTCCATCAAAAACTAACTGTTCACTCCAACATTTTCAACATCGCCCAGGCACTCTCACTAACAAGGGAGAGACAGATATCACTCCTTTCACAGTGACAGGGATTACTCTGGATTTCCAGCATCTACAGAATCTCTTGTGTGTACAGCCATCATTGTGATCTAAAAGATCATGACAGCAGCCAAATTAGCAGGGCTTTAGAAAATTACAACTAATTAGATGCAGCTCAGCGTCTGAACTTTGCAGGCAATTGAAGGAGATTAGCCGTGAAGTGGTTACAGGCAGCACAATTGCTTCTCTTAGCATTTCATTTGAGCGTTCATATCAATCTGCTGTCTTTGAGAACAGAGCACACTTTGGCCCACAATATTGTTCCCAACTAAATAAATCGGTAATCTAATCCGTTCAGTTTACTCAATGTCCTTATCCTTCTGTTTCCTGCACGTTCCTGTGCCTATCTCAGAGCCTCTTGAATGCTTCTATCACATTCTGGATGATTTGTTAAGCCAAAGCCCTGATGGTACACTTACAAATTCACCCACGATGAGTATCAGGGATGTTGTCCGTGGTGTCTGATGCAACGGTGCCAAAATGGTTAAGCAAGTTATTATCGCGGTGCCTTTAATCTCATGGGACCCAACCTTGCTCAACTCTAAATCTCCATCTCCTACTCTAAGGCGGAGCTTAGGAGGGACGATGGCGCCTAATGGCGACTCCTTTGTTTGCACCTTCAGAAACAGCTCTGTTTCTACCTTTAATATCTTTATTTTCCCCTTTCAGGGTTCTTTTGAAGACCCTGACCTGCAGTTACATGCAGGCTTCGGTTCTTTGCGGGAATGGGACCCGTTCTCGGGGTTCCACTGTTGGCAGCTACTCAACACGCCAAGGGTTCGGCCTGAGAGGCAGCCTGGTGTCTGGAAGCCTAAGATCTCAGGGCTCTGGAGACGGGGGGATCGAGGGTCGGTGTCGTGGCAGGAGACTCTTGCGTTGTCGGGAGGCCGGAAAATGTTTTGTTGTGGGCCCGAAGACCCGAGGTCTTTGCGATCTTTGGACACAGAGCTCGAAAAAAGCGACAATCAACATATAACATCATAAACGAGCAGGTTGTTATATCTCCCACTCGCTGTGAAATTGGGGGGAAACCTCCCTCTCCCTTCCCAGGGAGAGAGAGAACCTGTGGTTTGTTGAGTGCTGGATGAAATGCGAAGCCTTTGGAGTAACTGCAAGGTCTGTGTCTTTGCTATCGCTTAGCTCAAGCTTGGGCTTGGTAGTGGGTGTGCTTTTCTTATGTACGGGAGGGGGGAGCTGTGGGGGGACTTTGGGGTTCCCACGTTTAACTGTCGTTCATTCTTTGGGGCACTTCTCTGTTTTCGTGGACATTTGCGAAGAAAAAGCATTTCAGGATGCATATTGTATACATCTCTCTGACATGAAATTTGACCTTCGAACCTTTGAACCTAATCCTCCATTTCATCAGCTTGCAAACTCGGTCTGCCTGTCATCAGAAATGTAGTTGGCAATTGCTTTATTGTCCTCTTATGTACAGAGAAAGGGTTTGCTTCGTGCTGCATCCAGACGGAGACTCACATAGGTATGTTGGGCTGGTATTAGAGAACGTGGGCTATAGTATGACTGCCACAGTGCACTTCAAGTGTAAGGGCCACATAGAGGTAGATTGAGAGATCAAGAGCTCATCTTTTTTGAAAAAGAGGTCCGTACAACGGTCTTACAACAGTGGATAGAAGCTGTCCTTGGGGCTGCTGGTATATGTTTTCAAATGTTTGTATCTTCTGCCCAATGAAGGGAGTGGGCAGTTAGGAAAAGGGGAGACCAGGATGGCCTAATGGTGGTTTAAATTAATATCAGAGAATGAATGAAATTCTTGCTCTTCACAGACATCCACGAAACAGAGGAAAAGAACCCAAAAGAATGAATGACAGAAAACATTAGAGCCCCAAAGCCCCCTCCCCCTCCCATGCACAAGCAGCAATTCTCCCCCCTCCCACTACCTGCTCCAGCAAAAGCATCACCCCCCCCCGTCCCCCACCCACCATACAAGCAGTAGCAAAGCCCCCAGAGACCAGGATCTAGAGTCATCAAAGACTACTGTCCATCCCAACACCTCAGGCTCTCCCTCCCTCTCGAGGGGGAGGGGGAGGGAGGGGGAGAAGAAGAGGGGAAAGGGAGGAGGGAGAGGGGGATCGCTCAAGTGGAATAGGGTCATCCACAGGGCCACACACCAAGGTTCACGTCTTCCAGGCTGCACTAGGAAATATCAAATGTCAGGCCACTCAGTGAGTTCAGAGGTCAAGAACCCACCGCCTGTGAAGAACGGTTTATTGAACTGCAGCTGTAGATCACGGACTCAGACAGGACTGGGATGTGAAGTGTTGACTGCTTTCCCGGGACAGTGGGAAATATAAACAGAGTCAAAAGAGGGGAAGCTGGTTTTTATGACAGACTGAATTGGGTTCACAATTCACAGCAATGTCTTGTGGTCTTGGTAGTGCAGTGGCTATGGGGCAGCACGGTAGCATCGTGGTTAACACAACGCTTTACAGTACCAGCAACCTGGGTCACTTCCCAACGCCCTCTGTAAGGAGTTGTTACATTCTCCCTGCGATCGCATGGGTTTCCTCCTACAGTCCAAAAGATATATCGGTTGGTAGTTTAACTGGTCATTGTATAAAGGCTGATTTGTACTTGTACGTACGGGCTACACTGTAGGCTATGCTGTATGCCTGATTTATACTTTTACGTAGCCCTACGCCGTAGCGAGCATGCGTAGTTGTGTCTGCGTCGCTCTGCAATTCACTGCCAAACCGCTAGTTGGCGGTGGGGTTTCTATGCCACTGTGTTGGATTTCTTTGTGAGAGACATGGACGAAGAAATGCATCTCAAATATTTTCGGATGTTGGCAGGTAGATTTGACGATTTGGTTCATCGTCTCCAACCACTTATTTCGCATCAGTGTACAGAGATGGCGGAGAAAAGCAATCGGAAATGCGTAGGAGGAAATGCGATGCTACCAAGCGGACCAATCACAGTTGTTGCGGTCTGCGTCGCCGCAACGCGTGAGCTACATTTTTGGGGAGGTGCACGTCACCCTACGGCGTAGGGTACGTGGTACCTACGGTGTACATTTGATGCAGAAGTATAAATTGGGCTTTAGGCTAGGGTTGTTGGGCAGCACAGCTTAAAGCATCGGACGGCTTTAATCCACACTGTATCTCAATAAAATGAAAAAACAACAGAACTGATAAACATCTCTACATGATGCTTTCTATGGAGAGGTTCCTCGGGGACGTGTCAAATTCATGCACTTTCTGAGGCAGAATGAAGGTGGTCGGTAGGTTTCCTAGGATACCCCCATAGCAAGCGAGGGAGGTTAGTTGGCCCAGTGTTACAGAAACATTGCCTTTTAATGGTTGGGTTAGACTAAATCTAAAAAAAAATCATGTTTATAAACTGCTGGGCCCTTGTGATTTGTGTCCATGATAACACTATTCAAAAATGTTCTAATATTTGTTTTAGATCACATACACACTTCAGACTTGGCAAAGTGAGAACCCAGACTTTCAGTTCCAGGAATTAGTTTTAAATCCAAAGAAGGCAGATTAAAATCTCCTTAATAGTTATTCTATGTATTCACCAGGTACAAGAATTTATTTAACTTAGAGATACAGCACAGAACAGGCCTTTCCAACCCTCCAAGCCACACCACCAGCATCCCTACAGCCTCTCACTCCGGCCTAATCACAGGACAATTTATAACGACCAATTAACCTACCATCTTTAGACTTTGGGAAGAGACAACAGCACCAGGAGGAAACCTATGCATTACACATGGACAACGTACAAACTCCTCACAGATGACACCATTATTGAACTCTGATGCCCCAAGTTGTGACACCGTTGTGCTAAACACTACTCTACCATAGCACCAGTGTGGCAATTTAATGCTCATCACCAAGTGTCCTTGCAATGAATGCCTTGCCAATGAAGGATTAACCATCGAGCTGTCCCTGGCCACCTGCCAGGATGAGAAGAAGAGACAGCCAACTATGGACAACAAACATTGGCATTAAAGCAGTAACTACGCCCTGAAAATAAAGAATAGGGTGAAACAGAATTGATGCAAAGATCACCTGTAAGGAGGTTCGGCTTGTGTGCAAACACGTTAAAGGATAGTACAGATGTGCTGTTGAAAGTACCCGGACTGGCTGTGTCATGGTCTGGTACAGTAATTTGAACGTGCAGAAGCATAAGAAAGCACAGAGAGTATTGGTCTCAGCTTGATACATCACAGGCACTTCCATCCCCATGATCCGTAGCATCTGGAGAAGGTGCTGCCTTAGGAAGGCACCAGCCATTATCAAAGATCCTCACTCTCCAGGCTGCGCCATCTTGTCACAGCTACCACTGGGCAGGTACAGAAGCCTGAAGTCCCACACCACCAGCTTCAATAACAGCTTTTTCTCCTCAACTACTCAGTTCTTGAATCAACTGGCAGAGTAGCACCGTATTGGCCTGAAACATCAACTGCGTATTCCTCTCCATAGACGCTGCCTGACCTGCTGAGTTCCTCCGGCAGTTTTTGTGAGTTGCTCTGAATTTCCAGCATCCGCAGAATCTCTTGCATTGACAAAACCACTTTGATTACTTCACATTACAATGGACTTTTGCTTTTTATTGTTTTATTTGTGTCCTTCCTTGTACAAGTTGTGTTTACACTGCTGGTGTGATGCTATGTGCCTGTGATACCCCTGCAAATCAGTTTTTCATTGGATCTGTGCGAAAACTGAGAGGAAGCCCTGAACGCTGCCAGAAATGGAGGACCTTCACTGCTACCCTAAAAGCCAGCGATGTAACGGGCCATCAGTAAATAATTGCATAATATACTCGTGCATTTGACAATGAATTCAAATTTGACTGTAGTTGGGGAGCGAGGAGAAGGAGAGGCTTGAGGGAGAGGCTGATTGGCTCATCTGTCTGGAAGGTCAATGGTGCTGATGTAGCTTTGTGTGATGGCTGTAAGGTACCAGACAGTGCAGAGATCATGAGGTACGGAATACTGTGGCCACCAGTCTGAGGGAAATAGACCAAATCTCTGCAATACATAGCAGTTAGTGTAACATTATTATAGCACCAGTGATATGGGGTTCAAATCCCCCACTGTCTGTACGTCCCCCTGTGACCGCACGGGTTTCCTCCGAGTGCTTGGGTTTCCTCCTACATTCCAGGATGTATGGATTAGTAAGTTAACTGATCACGTGACCATATTTGGGTGGCTCGGGGTCACTGGGCTGGAAGTGTTGTATTTCTAAATAAGTAACATTCCGACTCTTTCTGCACACCACTCTGTAAATTCCGATGCCGGATCTCTCTGCCTATTCTTTTCCTTGCTGGGAACGTTGGGCGTCACAGTCACCGAACAATCAACTCTTTCAGTTTCAAGTGAGCCAAACTGAAAAAGTGATTGCAACCTTTATGGAGGGTGAATGTGTCACACAAAAACACGAAACAGTCGGGGATCTAAGTAGCATTTTCATTCCGCTCATATTGTAGTTTGTCATTGAGTTCAATCCCATTTTGTTGCTCAGCTCCCATGTCCCTGTCTTGCCCCTCCCTATCTACCCTCATCATACTGTTCCCATAGCTCTGTGACCAAAACTGCACACACAGTGATCTAACCAACGACTTGTACGGCTGCAATATGTGACCCCCATCTCCTGTACAAAGCCTTGGCCGAGAGGTTATTATTATGATAGACTAATAGAATCATACAGCACGGAGACCAGCCCTTTGACCCAACCAGTCAAGATTCCCATCTAAGTTAGTGTCAGAAATAGGTAATAGGTTGAGTGAACTCGGCCTTCTTTCCTTGGAGCGACGGAGGATGAGAGGTGACCTGATAGAGGTGTACAAGATAATGAGAGGCATTGATCGTGTGGATAGTCAGAGGCTTTTCCCCAGGGCTGAGATGGCTAGCATGAGAGGGCACAGTTTTAAGGTGCTTGGAAGAAGGTATAGAGGAGATGTCAGGGGTAAGTTTTTTTTACGCAGAGAGTGGTGAGTGCGTGGAATGGGCTGCTGGCAACAGTGACGGAGGTGGATACGATAGTGTCTTTTCAGAGACTCCTGGACAGGTACATGGAGCTCAGAAAAATAGAGGGCGATGGGTAACCCTAGGTAATTTCTAAGGTAAGGACATGTTTGGTACAGGTTTGTGGGCCAAAGGGCCTGTATTGTGCTGTAGGTTTTCTATGTTTATAGAATTGTAACAGAGGCTTGTTCAGTGGAGACGATTTAACAAGCCACATGAGGCCAGAAAACAAGATAGAACAGAAACTAAGTACAACAGACAACAGGCAGGGAGAGTCCACAAAAACAGAGGAGTGCCCCGAAGAATGAATGATAGTTAAATGTTAGCACCCCAAAGCCCCCTCTCAGCTCCCCCCACCCACGCACAAGCAGCAGCAAGGCAATGACCCCCCTCCCCCACCAGCAAAAAAAAATCATCAGCGCCCTCCACTGAGCACTCAAGCATGCAGCAAAGCATCACTAAAGACACAGACTTGCAGTACCCCAAAGACTACTTGTTCACCTGGTAAATCGACATACCACAGGCTCTCTCTCTCCCTAATAAGGGAAAAAGAGGTGTCCCCGTTTCACAGCAAGAGGGGAGATATAACAAACAACTCGCTGATTCATGATGTCACTTTTTCCAAGCTCTGCACCCAGAGGGCTCGGCTGTCCAGACACACAACCCCCCGGCAGCTGACCCGCTGCTCCTGATGTTCCATGTTCTCCCGCGATGCCTCAGTCAGGGGCACCAGCCTTGAATCAGCACGTCTCCAGAGCCACGAAATCCCAGAACCCTGAAGGTGCGCTCGTCTTCTAGGCTGCGTCCTTGGGATATCAAGACGCAGCCGATCGTGAGGCCCTGAGAGCGGGTCCCATTCCCACAAAGAACTGAAGTCAGGGTGTAACTCCAGGTCAGGGTCTTCAAAAGAACCCTGAAAAGGGGAAAAAAAAGAGATATCGAAAGATAGAAGTAGAGCTGTTTCCAAAGATGCAAGCAAAGCAGTCGCTGTTTAGCGCCATCTTGACTTTGTCCCATTTCCAGTTAGTTGTTGTTAATGTACTTGGCAGTTTGTTCCATATATTGACCATTCTCTGGGTGACAAGCTTGTCTCTCCAATTTCTTTCCTCTCACTTTAAACCTGTTCCTGCTAGATTCCCCAGCTCTGGGGGGAGAGAAAAAGAGACCGTGTGCATTCACCCCATCTCTGCCCCCATGAATTTTATACACCTGTTTGAGGTCACTCCTCATCCTCCCATGCTCCAGTGTTAAAAGACCCAACTTGCTCAACCTCTCTTCTTTAACCTCAGCCCCGCAAGTCCCAGCAATATCCTCACATTGGCCTTTCGAGCGCAGACCAGGAGAAAAACTGCAAGGATTTTTAAACACTTGCATCTCTCTGTCCCAGAGGGTTTAGATGTTTGGAACACAAGAATCTTGGAAGTAAGAGCAGGTGTAGATCACGTGGCCTCTAGAGCCTACTCTCTGATTTAAAAGATGATGTGTAATCAGACTTGGCCTCTGATCCACTGTGCTGCCTGGTCCCTAGAACTGCGGAATCCCCTAAAGTGGACAAGTCTTTCTCATTTTGTATAGACTTAATTACTCACAATCCACAGCTGTCTGAGGTTGAGATCTCCAAAGAGTCATCAGTCTTCGAGCAAACAATTCTCTCCTCTCCTGCGCCATATATGGAAGCTTATATTCTGCGACCATTTATACAGAGCACATCAGAGCAAACATGCTCTGCCTACAATGTCAAACTCTGTCAGGATCTCAAAAAGAGATAACGATAAAAGATAAAGATTAACTGGATTTGTCACATGTACATCAAAACATACAGTGAACTGCGTCGTTTGCATCAAATCAGATCAGTGATGGTTATGCTGAACATGGGTCACCAGGCTTCTGGCAGCAGCATAGCAGGTCTAGGACTTACGAACTGTAGGTGGTACATCTTTGGAATGTGGGAGGAAAGCAGCACACCCAGAGGAAATCCATGCGGTTACAGACTTACTAACTTCTGACAGACAGCGGCGGCAATGAAACCCCAATTTACAGCTCTTTGTGTAAAGCGTTGTGCTAACTGCTACAGTACTATTTAAGCTTCTATAAGATCACCTCTTTCTTATAACCATTATAGAGCATGGGCCCCAATCTCCCCTCCACGACAATTCATCATACCAGTAGTTTAGGTTTGCATAATAAACCGGAATATGGTTCATCCTAATACTGGTCATTATAAGTTTCAGAGACTATAGTGTTCTTGGCTCATAAATGCAACCCAAAGCACTGCATAAACACATCAGTACAGACCGTATTTTATGCAGTGATATGGTTTGAAAATCCCTGCTGTGTCTCTCTGCCGAACTGTGTTGCTAATGACCCTGGCAGCAATCCCTCTCCTGACATCTGCTGATTTTGCGAATATGAGGGGGCTTAATTTTAAAGTCACAAACAAGAGAAAATTCTGCAGATGCTGGAAATCCAAAGCAACACACACAAAATGCTGGAGGAACTCAGCAGGCCAGGCAGCACCTATGGAAAAGAGTAAGACAGTTGACGTTTGGGGCCAAGACCCTTCTTCAGGATGAAAGGTCTTGGTAAGTTTCTTTACACACAGAGTTGTCGGTGCACGGAACGGCCTGCTAAGTGTAGTGGTAGAGCCAGATACATCAGGGACGTTTAAGAAACTCTTAGATAGACACATGGATAATAGAAAAACAGAGAGCTGTGCAGGAGGGAAGATTGACCTTAAATAGTTTAGAAGGTTGGCTCAACACTTGGGCCGAATACCCTGAACTGTGTTGTAATTTTATATGTTCTATGACCACACCCTTGAGTGAAAAGTCAGATTTCAATCTTCACAAGCAATGTTTATCTGGCTGTGATTAGTGCATGTACAAAGATCAACGACTTTGGTAAAAAAAAACATGGCCTAACCTGAGCAGGCCACACACCAGCACACAGGCACAGCTGCACGCATCAACAGTGCGGCTGGCTTGTCCAACGAAAACCTTGATCTTGGCATGTTTCGCAGGGATTTGCTGCTCCTACAGTGCTTTCAAAAACAAAACCGAGGAACAGTTTTTATAAAACTCCTGTTAAAGCACATCTGGAGGATGCATTGAGCTCTGGCCGTCCCATTACAATGAGGATGTGGCGTCTTTGGAGAGGGTGCAGACAAAGTTTACTAGGAAGCTGCCTGGACTAGAGGACATGTGCCATAAGGAGAGGCTGGACAAATGTGGGTAGTTTTCACTGGAGCGGAAGGAGATTTGATAGTGGTTCATAAGGTATAGATAGAGTAGACAGATAGTATCTTGTTGAAATGTCTAGTACTAGAAGGCATGCTTCAAAGGTGAGAGGGGGTAAGCTGAAAGGAGACGTGCAGGACAAGTTTGTTGGTTTGTTTTTTTCTTTTCTTACACAGAGAGTGGTGCCAGGACTGTTCTGCATATGTGGTAGTAGAATCTGATGCGACAGAGGCTTTTAAAGAGCTCTGAGATAGGGATACGAAAGAGCAAGGAAAGGAAGGATCTGGACAACACACACAAAATGCTGGAGGAACTCAGCAAGCCAGACAGCATCGAGGAAAAGGTATAGTCGGAGTTTTGGGCTGAGAGCCTTCAGCAGGACTGGTAAAAAAGAAAGGGAATCAGAATACGAGGGTGGGGGAGGGCAGGATGCGGTAGGTGATCGGTAAATCCGGGAGAGCGGGAGGGGCTGGAGTAAAGAGCTGGGAGGTTGATTGAAAGAGATAAAGGGCTGGAGAAAGGGGGAATCTGATAGGAGAGGGTATATTACGATGGAAGAAAGGGAAGGGGGAGGAGCACCAGAGGAGGTGATGGGCAGCTGGGGAGATAAGGTGAGAGAAGTTTTTTTGAGAAATCGATGTTCAGGCCATCAGTTTGGACACTTCTCTGAGTGTGGCCTCATCATGGCAGAAGACTGACTGGACTGACATGGACTGATATGTCAGCGCGACCTCCTGCACTGTATATTGGTGAGACCCGATGTAGACTGGGGAGTGCTTTGCTGACCTCCTATGCTCAGTCCACTAGAAATAGCAGGATCTCCTGATGGCCACCCATTTCAATTCCACTCCTCATTCCCATTCCAACGTCAGTCCATGGCCTCCTCTACTGCCAAAATGAGGCCACACTCAGGTTGGAGGAGCACCTTATATTTCATCTGGGTAGCCTCCAATCGGATGGCATCAACACTGATTTCTCAAACTTCTGGTAATTCCACCCTCCCACCACCCACTTTCACTATTCCTGTTTCCCTCTCTCACCTTATCTCCTTACCTGCCCATCACCTCCCTCTGGTGATCCTCCCCCTTCCCTTTCTTCCATTGTAATTTACCCTCTCCTATCAGATTCCCCTTTATCCAGCCCTTTATCTCTTTCACCAATCAACTTCCCAGTCCTTTACTTCACCCATCCCCCCTCTGCCAGTTTCACCTATCACCTGCCACCTTGTACATCTTCCTCCCCTCCCTACACCTTCTTATTCTGACTTCTTCCCCCTTCCTTTCCAGTCCTGAAGAAGAGTCTCGGCCCAAAACATCGACTGTCTACTCTTTTCCACAGATGCTGCCTGGCCTGCTGAGTTCCTCCAGCATTTTGTGTGTCTTGCTTTGGATTTCCAACATTTACAAATTTTCTCATGGAAGGATATGGGCATTGTGTATTCCAAAGAGGTTAGTTTAGTTGGGCTTTTGGTTGCTAATTTTATAAACAATTCCAATTCCAAAATTCCGATTCCAATATATGATTTTTTGATTATGGATTAAATTTGTTTTAGGTGAAAGAAAACATCTTTGGACACATCGTCTATATCACATCATTTCACTTTGGTAGTTACTAGGTGATTTGTACCTCATGATAAACCGAGCAGGATTCTTAAGGACATTATTACACTGGACATAGTGCAGAGCAGATTCATTGGATGGGGAATAGGGTGAACTTAGATGTGGGTCGGGAATGGATAAACTGGGTTGCTTTTCCCAGGAGTGAAGGAAGCTGAGGAGTGTGTGAGTTAGTTATCTCTCTATTCGTTTATTCAGTTATTCATTTATTTACTCAGCGAGATCGCATGGATCTTCTGGCCCTTCGTGCCACTCTACCTCAGCAACTCCACAACTCCAATTAACACTAACCTAATCATGGTTCAGTTAACCTGCCCGGTACATTTTTTTGGACTGTGGAGGGGGAAAGCGGAGCACCCGGGGGAAAGCCACGGCGGTAGGACGTACAGAGGCCCTGGAATTGAACTCCAAACTCCAGGGCCCAAGCTGAAATAATGTTCCACTAACTGCTATGCTACCGTGGTGCCAAGTGGCACTTGTATAGTAGATAATGAAAATCCTTTTCTCATATTAAAGGGTTTAAAAGAGGACAAGAAGTATTACCGTGAGAGGACAGAGATTAAAAGTGGATCTCAAGGGCAAGTCTCTACAAAGAATGTTGCTGTTACACTGTCAGAGGAGATATAATTACTAGACAGGCACTTGAGTGGGCATGGGGTAGAGTATTCAGCGCCAATGCGGGCTAACGGGATCAGAGCAGACAGCAAGAAGATCAGCATGGTTGTGTTGGGCTGAACAGCCTATTTCCATGTTGTCTATATCTCCAGGTAGGACCAGAGGAGAAATGAATAACTAATGGTCCATGATAAAGGATGTACCGCGGGGTGACTCGATAGTCTAGCGATTTGCGCCATGCTTTGCAGTGACATCTGTAGGGTTGGACTTTGACTCCCACTGCTGTCGTAGGGAGTTTTTAATTTTCCCCACGACTGTGTGATCTCCCTCCGGGTGCTCCCGTTTCCTTCCGCATCCCAAAGGACTATGGGTTAGTAGGTTAATTGGTCATGAGGGCATAAATGGTGCTTGTAGGGCCAGAATGGTCTGTTACTGTACTGTATCTCTAAATAAAAGTATTCAGACACTCTCCAGCACAACACAACACTCTCTGATTTTATGCAAACAACACGTTGTATTTCACTGCATGTTTTGAGGTACTTGTTACAGATAAAGCAAATCTTTATAATCTGATCCGAGATATGAAGAATTTTTAGTGGATGGATTGTTGAAGTGGAGTGTCCTTTCCAGTCTGTTCACATCCTGAAAGGACTCATTAATTCAGACTGAACGCCGGCCAAGTGCTTTGCCTAATGATCAACAACAATTTTGCCCTTCTTTCCAAGCAAAAAAAAACAAAGCTTTCAAACTGATCTGCCAAAATCCTCGAAGGCAAGGAGAGCTGCTGATCATTTCAAAGTCAAAGTAAACTTGATTATCAAAGTACATATATGCTACCATATACCATCTTGAGATTCATTTGCTTGCAGGCATTTGCAGGAAAATAAAGAAATACAGTAGAATTTATGAAAACAAATCTATACAGAGACAAGTTTAGGCAAACAAGCAATGTGCAAAAGATGACAAATTGTGCAAATACAAACACGAATGATACTGAGAACACAAGTTGTAAACAGTCCTTGTGGTGTGGGACCTAAGGCTCCTGTTCCTCCTGTCCAATGGGAAATGGTTCATTTAAGCCTGATGAAAGTTCCATATTCATTACAGAACTCCTGTTTACCAGTGTGTCTGTGTACACGTAACGTACATCAGTCTGGCTATGTCTATATCTTTGTATGCCATCATATCATCTCTGTATATATCTGTCTATGTGCCTCTCTGTAGATCTGTGACAATGTGTGTGTGTATCACACGAGTAATTGCAGACCTATCACTGCCTGTGTCCCAGCATGTTTGTGAATATCAATAAAAAAACTGCAGATGAGATGCCAAAAATCTGAAATAAAAGCAGAAAACAAGTTCAGATTTTGCCAATTGGCAGGCAGAAGCGGTTTGGATCCCCTCGATGTGATTGTTTGTAGCTCGGAGCTGACGTGTGACATTCAGCCAGTTTACTTTGCCACACTTCGATTGCAGTGAGGTCACCTCATGGCCCCTGCAACCCAAGCTTGATCCTGAGCTCTGCGCGGAGTTTGCACGTGCTCCCCGTGAATGCATGGGTTCCCCTGGGTGTTTCGGTTTCATTGCACGACCCAAGAAGGTTATCTACTCTTCGTGGGAGTGCACAGTAGAATACGTGGTTGTTGTTAGGATAGGATTGTTGTCAGGAAAGCAAGTGGGGAGATCAGACTGGATTTGGATAGGATATAGTATGAAAATGGGTGTTAGACGGTCAGTTTGGACTTGGATGGCTGGAGAGATATAGTTTGCACGCTGTATCTCCCAATGACTCTGCAGCTAATGCTGTAACAGTGTTATGCTAACCGCCACACTACCATGACACCCACTGAATACAGTCAGCACTTGCTGCTTTTATCTCAGATTTTTGGAATCTGCAGGCTCCACTGATATTCATACACGTACAAGGACACTCTGAGACACTAATTGGACTGCGATTGCTCACATAACACACACACATTGTCACACAGGTGAACACTCGGGTCGGTTTTTCCTTGAATGGGTTTGTTTGTTTGGTGGCATCCCGCAAGAAAGCAAATCACAAGGTTGTATAGTCATAGTCATACTTTATTGATCCCGGGGGAAATTAGTTTTCCTTACAGTTGCACCATAAATAATTAAATAGTAATAAAACCATAAATAATTAAATAGTAATATGTAAATTATGCCAGGAAATAAGTCCAGGACCAGCCTATTGGCTCAGGGTGTCTGACCCTCCAAGGGAGGAGTTGTAAAGTTTGATGGCCACAGGCAGGAATGACTTCCTATGGCGCTCTGTGTTGCATCTTGGTGGAATGAGTCTCTGGCTGAATGTACTCCTGTGCCCAGCCAGTACATTATGTAGTGGATGGGAGACATTGACCAAGATGACATGCAACTTGGACAGCATACTGTATACTGCATACGGTACAAACTTTGATAACAAACATGCTTTGAACTTGTATATATTCACGTGTACACATGGAGATTCTGTGATGAAACATGCAGACGTAACCCACACTGAATTCATCACCTGTAACAAACATATTGGTAATTTATCTAGCTGTTTTCCTTCAACAATTAACAAACGCAAAATGCTGGAGGAACTCAGCAGATTATGTAGCATCTATGCAGGGAATAAACAGTCAATGTTTTGTGTTGAGACCCCAACGAAGGGTCTCAGCCTGAAAAATCAACCACTTATTCCCCTCCATAGATGCTGCCTGACTTGCTGAGTTCCTCCAGTATTTTGTGTTTGCTGCTCTGTATTTCCAGCATCTGTAGAATCTTTTGTGTTTATCATTTTCTTCAAAGAATACTGATCATAATTTCAAGCTGTGCTGTAATCTGGAAGGAGAGCTCCTCTTCCCACAAACAGCACTGGAGACTGAATGACGAAAATTCCTTTAGCATTTGCAAAGTTAATAATGAAGCATTAATGAAACATTAGACTGAACCCAGGGAACTCTTATCCTGTTTGTGGTAAAAGACAAGCTCACTGCACTGTTGCAATAAAATTATCTGCACTTAACGGCCAATTTATTAGTTCAAGTGCATTTCTTATCAAACAATGTATAAGTTATACAACCTTGAGATTTGCTTGCTCACCGGTAGCCACCAAGCAAGAATCCAGAAGAAACCAATTAAAGAAAAGAAGAATAAAAATAAAAGACCAACACTTGATGCACAAGAGAAAGAAGGAAAAAACAAATCCTGCAAACAATTGAAGTGTACAACAACATTCCGAACCAAAAATGAGTCCTCAGATCTGAAGCCTGGCATCAGCCTCGCTTATCAGTTCATCATATTAGCAGGCACGGAGTGGAGCGCTGCAGCTAGGGTAGTCTTCATAGCCTCACTGAAATGGATGTGACTGTAGCAGAGAATGAGAGAAATCAGCTCTCGTCCCTTCCGACACCCTGTCTTTTCAGTCTATCTGGGCCAGCATTTAAACTGACCCAACAACGGAACAGGCACTCTGGAGGAAGGAGAGAACATCAAGGACAGCGAGTGAAATCGGCTTCCGCCTCTGATTGGGCTGGAGCTTAAATTGTCTAAACAGCAAATTGTACCTTGCATTAGGACCCAGCTGCAGCGAATCACTCTGGCCACCAACCACCAGCCCAGCAACTCACTCTGGGCCCTGACCATGCGGCCCAGCAACTCACTCTGGGCCCTGACCATGCAGCCCAGCAACTCACTCCGGGCCCTGACCACGCGGCCCAGCGACTCACTCCGGGCCCTGACCACGCGGCCCAATGACTCACTCTGAGCCCTGACCATGCGGCCCAGCGACTCACTCCGGGCCCTGACCACGCGGCCCAGCGACTCACTCCGCGCCCTGACCACGCGGCCCAGCGACTCACTCCGGGCCCTGACCACGCGGCCCAGCGACTCACTCCGGGCCCTGACCACGCGGCCCAATGACTCACTCTGAGCCCTGACCACGCGGCCCAGCGACTCACTCCGGGTCCTGACCACGCGGCCCAGCGACTCACTCCGGGCCCTGACCACGCGGCCCAGCGACTCACTCCGGGTCCTGACCACGCGGCCCAGCGACTCACTCCGGGCCCTGACCACGCGGCCCAGTGACTCACTCTGAGCCCTGACCATGCGGCCCAGCGACTCGCTCTGGGCCCTGACCAAGTAGCACGACTCACTCTGAGCCCCGACCACGCGGCCCAGCGACTCGCTCTGGGCCCTGACCAAGTAGCACAGCGACTCACTCTGGGCCCTGACCACGCGGCCCAGCGACTCTGTTCATCTGTTCATCTCCTTCTGAAATTTCCATCCACTACCATTGATGAAACTTCCATCCAGATTTTCAACTTGTTTATGTTGTTTTTTGCTCCAGGCCTTTCTACCCATCCTTGCTCATTGAATATCTCTTCAGTCAGATGGTTCCCTTGTGTTTTCTTTTAGCTTGTGAGAGTCTGGTGGCTCATGTGCACACTGGATCTGTGAAAGCTGATTCTTCTTCATGTTCAGGAGCAATTGGAAAAGATTCAGTCTAACAAAGGGAAGCTTTAATTTTTAGAATGCTGTATTCTGTCCCAGTACAGAACTCACAAAATATCTTTGAATTGTAAAATCTGTGCTGATTGCGTACGGTTAGTCCTTACAGGGAAAATCGCTCAGGTAGCATTCATTAAAATGGAAGTCAAAGTCAAGATCATTATTAAGGGACTTGGGAGTTCCTGTGCAGGATTCGTTAAAGCTTAACTTGCAAGTTGAGTGGGTGGTAAGGAAGGCAAATGCAACGTTAACATGTATTTCAATTGGACGAGAATGTAAACACAAGGATGGAATGCTGAGGCATTTCAAGGCTTTGGTCAGACCACACTTGGAGTAATGTGAACAGTTTTAGACCTTAAGACCATTGTCACTGTGGTTCAGACATGGCCCAAGTGTGGAGTGAGAGACACTGAAGTGGGTCGATACTTCACAGACTTGAAGGGAAAAGAAAACAATAAACACCAGGCCAAACAGGGCCGTTGACTGAAGCTCTCAAATGGAAAACGAAACCGATACTGCGGCTGAAAAGAGCACCGAAGAATAAAACGCATACCGCTAGTCTTCACAGTCAGTTGACTTGACAGTCCGATTTCTCAGGCAAAGCGGAATGCAGATAACAAAGCGAAACTACTGCATGTTCTGGGTTCAAGTCTTGACGAATACTACGATGGAATGAATGGAGTTAAATACGATCACAATGAAGTAATAATTAGCTGACACGGGCATATTCACAAGCGCAATTGCTGAGTCTGATGTGCTGCCAAATCCGTGGTTGTGACAACCATAAGACATAGGAGCAGAATTAGGCCATTCAGCCCATTAAGTCTGTTCCACTATTTCTTCATGGCTGAAGTACTTTCCTCTCAACTCCATTCTTTTGCCTTCTCCTTCAATGCATGCCTCCTGGTATTAAACATTTCAACACTGGGAAATAGCTGCTCCCTGTCTGCTCTATCTATGTCTCTCCTGATCTTATAAAACTCTATCAGATCTCCCCTCAGCCTCCAGCACTCCAGAGAAAACAACCCAAGCTTACCCAGCCTCTCATGATAGCACATGCCCTCTAAACCAGACAGCATCCTGGTAAACCTCTACTGAACCCTCTCCAAAGCCTCAACATCATTGCTATAGTGGGGTGACCAGAACTGTGTGCAATACTCCAGATGTGACCTAACCAGAGTTTTATAAAGTTGCAACACAACCTCTTGACTTTTGAACTCAATGCCTCGACTAATAAACACAAGCATTCACAAGCCTTCTTAAGCACCTTGTTGACCTGTGTAGCTGCTTTCAAGCAGTTATGAACTTGGATCCAAAGATCTCTCTGCCCAGCAACATTGGTAAGGATCTTTCCCCTAACAGTGTACTGTCTCCTTGCATTTTCCCTACCAAGGTACAACACGTCACATTTATCTGGGGAGAAGGCAGGAGAATAGAGTTGGGAGGGATAATAAATTAGCATGATTGAATGGCAAAGCAGACTCGATGGGCTGAATGGCCTAATTCTGCTCATATGATCTTAGTATTATCATCATCAAATGTGCAAGCATGTGTTTGCAGATGACACAGAGGTTGGTGGTATTGTAGATGGTGTAGAAGGTTGTTGTAGGTTACAGAGGAGACATTGACAGGATGCAGAGGTGGGCTGAGAATTGGCAGATCGAGTTCAGTCTGGAAAAGTGTAAAGTGATTCACTTTGGAAGTTTCAACTTGAAGGCAGAATACACAATTAATGGCAGGATTCTTCATAGTGTGGAGGAACGGGGGATCCTGGGATCTATGCCCCTAGGTCACTCAAAGTCGCACTGCGCACAGTAGGGTGGTTAAGAGAGCGTATGGTGTGTTAACCTTTACTATTCGGGGGATTGAATTCAAGAGCCAAGAGATGATAAGAGGCATGGATTGAGTGGGCAGCCAGTGCGTTTTTCTCAGGGCAGAAATGCTTAATGTGAGGGGCATAACTTTAGGGTGTTTGGAGGAAAGTATTGCGGGGGGTGGCAGAGGTAGGTTTTTTTCACACGGTGAATGGTGGAATGTGCTGCCAGGCTGGTGACAGGGGCAGATACATTCGGACAACATTTAACAGACTCTTAGGCAGGCACATGGGTGATAGAAAAATGGAGGGTGATGGGCTATGTAGGAGGGAACGGTTTGATTGATCATGGACTGGGTTAAAGGATTGGCATGACATTATTCATATGGTCCACAACAAACTGTGTATAGGTAGCAAAGTTAATTCACTCAGGAAATAGAGGGGAATTGAACAAGAGAGGCTGACCAGGTGGAGATCGAATTGTCAAGTGCAAGGTAATCAAGTCGTGAATAAAAACTTAGCAAGAGTTCAAAGTACATTTATTATCGAAGTATGTATACATTATATAAGCTTGGGATTTGTCTCCTTACGGGCAGCCACGAAACAAAGAAACCCAAAAAGACCCCATTAAAAAAGGACATCAAACACCCAATGTGCAAAGAGGAAAGAAAAACAAATCATGCAAACAATAAACGCAAGCAGATAGAGTTCTGAAGTCCACAAAGAGAATCTGTCCACAGACCAAAATTTCAACTCAGGCAGAGCCGAGTGAATGTCACGAAGCGGTGAGATGAACCGGCCCATCCCCGACCTTTTCAGTGTGGCCTGATACCCAAATCGCTGTCCAAACTTCAGCGTTCTGGGACCCCACTCCTCAAATTGGCTTCCACCCAAACTTTCCAATTTGATTCCATTCCAAAAAAATTCCAGGATTGTGTCTTTGCTTTTCCCAAAATATTTTGTTGGAAGTTGAAGGGTGATCAACAACCCTCCCTTCTGAAACATTACAGCTGGTGGTTCCTGAATCCCGCACTCAGAGTTGCTTATTTTTCTGTAAAGCAGAAATCCAAATTCCCAGAATAATATATTTAAAACAATAACCAGCAACCTTTGTTGTAGCTTGCTGTTGGGAATACTATTCATTCAAAGCAAGTGAGCACTAATTAAAACAAAGCAATCAGATTATTGACCATTCTAACAGTGATTTATAAATTCTGTCTGAATTAACCGTGCTAGGTTTTCAATTAATTAACTCAGGGTTCAAATAAATGAGTGAAATTAATTATTCTTCTGATGGATGGAAAAATCTATGGTGTTATTTGATGTCACAGTTTGGCTCAGTTGTTGGCAGCTTATGAGCAACATGCCCGTCTCCAGAGATTTCAGTGCATCACTTGCATGATATCCGGCAAGCCTGAAGGATTACTGCTCTGTTGGAGACACTCAACATCGGATGGGACGTTAAACTGAGGCTCCTTAGCTGTCTTCGGCTAACACAAAAGAATCTACTGCAAATTTAGGAAGGAGAGGAAGAGAGTTATTTCTGGAGTCCTCGCCAACATTTGTGTGCTCACTCACTGACAGTGAAACTATTTATCTGTGTGCCGTGAGCTGGCTGTTCGTGGGAGCTTGTTCTGTACAACTTGCATTTTGCAATTATATTTTACTTAAACGCACGAGATTCTTCAGATGAACACAAACGAAAAGCTGGAATAACTCAGCAGGTCAGGCAGCAACTATGGAGAGGAGTAGGGGATAGTGGAAGGTGGAGGGAAGAGAGGAGTGAGGGATAGTGGAAGGTGGAGGGAGGAGAGGAGTATGGGATAGTTGAAGGTGGAGAGAAGAGAAGAGTACGGGATAGTTGAAGGTGGAGGGAGGAGAGGATTGGAGGATAGTTGAAGGTGGAGGGAGGAGAGGAGTGGAGGATAGTTGAAGGTGGAGGGAGGAGAGCAGTATGGGATAGTGGAAGGTGGACGGGGGAGAGGAGTGGAGGATAGTTGAAGGTGGAGGAAGGAGTGGAGTACGGGAGAGTTGAAGGTTCAGAGAAGAGAGGAGTACGGGGTAGTTGAAGGTGGAGGGAGGAGAGGTGTACAGGATAGTTGAACGTGGAGGGAGGAGAGGAGAACGGGATAGTGGAAGGTGGAGGGAGGAGAGGAGTAGAAGATAGTTGCAGGTGGAGGGAGGAGAGGAGTATGGGATAGTTGAAGGTGGAGAGAGTAAAGGAGTATAGGATAGTTGAGGGTGGAGGGAGGAGAGGAGTACGGGTTAGTTGAAAGTGGTGGGAGGAGAGAAGTACGGGATAGTTGAAGGTGGAGGGAGGAGAGGAGTAGGGGATAGTTGAAGGTGGAGGGAGGAGAGGAGTGCGGGATAGTTGAAGGTGGAGGGAGGAGAGGAGTACGGGATAGTTGAAGGTGGAGCGAGGAGAGGAGTACAGCATAGTTGAAGGTGGAGGGAGGAGAGGAGTACAGGATAGTTGAACGTGGAGGGAGGATAGGAGAACAGGATGGTTGAAGGTGGAGGGAGGAGAGGAGTACAGGATAGTTGAACGTGAAGGGAGGAGAGGAGAACAGGATAGTTGAAGGTGGAGGGAGGAGAGGAGTGGAGGATAGTTGAAGGTGGAGGGAGGAGAGGAGTACAGGATACTTGAACGTGGAGGGAGGAGAAGAGAACAGGATAGTTGAAGGTGGAGGGAGGAGAGGAGTACGGGATAGTTGAAAGTGGAGGGAGGAGAGGAGTACGGGATAGTTGAAGGTGGAGGGAGGAGAGGAGTAAGTGATAGTTGTAGGTGGAGGGAGGAGAGGGGTACGGGATCGTTGAACATGGAGGGAGGAGAGGAGCACAGGATGGTTGAAGGTGGAGGGAGTAGAGGAGTGGAGGATAGTTGAAGTTGGAGGGCGGAGAGGAGTACGGGATAGTTGAAGGTGGAGGGAGGAGAGGAGTACAGCATAGTTGAAGGTGGAGGGAGGAGAGGAGTACAGGATAGTTGAAGGTGGAGGGAGTAGAGGAGTGGAGGATAGTTGAAGTTGGAGGGCGGAGAGGAGTACGGGATAATTGAATGTGGAGAGAGGAGAAGAGTGGTTGATAGTTGAAGGTGGAGGGAAGAGAGGAGTACGGGATAGTTGAAGGCGGAGGGAGGAAAGGAGTACGGGTTAGTTGAAGGTGCAGAAGGGAGAGGAGTACGGGACACTTGAAGGTGGAGGGAGGAGAGGAGTATGGGAAAGTTGAAGGTGGAGGGAGGAGAGGAGTGGAGGATAGTTGAAGGTGGAGGGAGGAGAAGAGAACGGGATAGTTGAAGGTGGAGAAGGGAGCGGAGTACGGGACAGTTGAAGGTGGAGGGAGGAGAGGAGTATGGGATAGTTGAATGTGGAGGGAGGAGAGGAGTGGAGGATAGTTGAAGGTGGAGGGAGGAGAGGAGTGCGGGATAGTTGAAGGTGGAGGGTGGAGGGGAGCACAGGATAGTTGAACGTGGAGGGAAGAGAGGAATACGGGATAGTTGAAGGTGGAGTGAGGAGAGGAGGACGGAAGAGTTGAAGGTGGAGTGAGAAGAGGAGTACGGGATAGATGAAGGTGGAGAGAGGTGTAGAGTACGCGATTGTTAAAGGTGGAGGGAGGAGAGGAGTACAGAATGGTTGAAAGTGGAGGAAGGATAGAAGGACGGAATAGTTGAAGTTGGAGGGAGGAGAGGTGTACGGGATACTTGAAGGTGGAGGGAATAGTGGAGTACAGGATAGTTGAAGGTGGAGGGTGGAGAGGATTGGAGGATAGTTGAAGGTGGAGGGAGGAGAGGAGTACGGTATAGATGAAGGTGGAGAAGGGAGAGTAGTACGGGATAGTTGAAGTTAGATGGAGGAGAGGAGTGCAGGATAGCTAAAGGTGGAGGGAGGAGAGGAGTACAGGATGGTTGAAGATGGAGGGAGGAGAGGAGTACGGCATAGTTGAAGGTGGAGGGATGAGAGAAGGACGGGATAGTTGAAGTTGGAGGGAGGAGAGGGGTACGGGATAATTGAAGGCGGAGAGAGGAGAAGAGTGGTTGATAGTTGAAGGTGGAGGGAAGAGAGGAGTACGGGATAGTTGAAGGCGGAGGGAGGAGAGGAGTACGGGTTAGTTGAAGGTGGAGAATGGAGAGGAATACGGGACACTTGAAGGTGGAGGGAGGAGAGGAGTATGGGATAGTTGAAGGTGGAGGGAGGAGAGGAGTGCAGGATAGTTGAAGGTGGAGGGAGGAGAGGAGTACGGGATAGTTGAAGGTGGAGGGTGGAGAGGAGCACAGGATAGTTGAAGGTGGAGGGAGGAGAGGAGTACAGGATAGTTGAAGGTGGAGGGAGGAGAGGAGTACAGGATAGTTGAAGGTGGAGGGAGGAGAAGAGTACGGAATAGTTGAAGGTGGAGGGAGGAGAGGAGTACAGGATAGTTGAAGGTGGAGGGAGGAGAGGAGTGGAGGATAGTGAAGGTGGAGGGAGGAGAGCAGTACGGGATAGTTGAAGGTGGAGGGAGGAGAGGAGTAAGTGATAGTTGTAGGTGGAGGGAGGAGAGGGGTACGGGATCGTTGAACGTGGAGGGAGGAGAGGAGCACAGGATAGTTGAAGGTGGAGGGAGTAGAGGAGTGGAGGATAGTTGAAGTTGGAGGGCGGAGAGGAGTACGGGATAGTTGAAGGTGGAGGGAGGAGAGGAGTACAGCATAGTTGAAGGTGGAGGGAGGAGAGGAGTACAGGATAGTTGAACGTGAAGGGAGGAGAGGAGAACAGGATAGTTGAACGTGAAGGGAGGAGAGGAGAACAGGATAGTTGAAGGTGGAGGGAGGAGAGGAGTGGAGGATAGTTGAAGGTGGAGGGAGGAGAGGAGTACAGGATACTTGAACGTGGAGGGAGGAGAAGAGAACAGGATAGTTGAAGGTGGAGGGAGGAGAGGAGTACGGGATAGTTGAAAGTGGAGGGAGGAGAGGAGTACGGGATAGTTGAAAGTGGAGGGAGGAGAGGAGTACGGGATAGTTGAAGGTGGAGGGAGGAGAGGAGTACGGGATTGTTGAAAGTGGAGCGAGGAGTGGAGTAGGGGATAGTTGAAGGTGAGGGAGGAGAGGAGTAGGGGATAGTTGAAGGTGGAGGGAGTAGAGAAGGATGGGATAGTTGAAGTTGGAGGGAGGAGAGGGGTACGGGATAGTTGAACGTGGCGGGAGGAGAGGAGTACAGGATAGTTGAAGGTGGAGGGGTGAGAGGAGTGGAGGATAGTTGAAGGTGGAGGGAGGAGAAGAGTACGGGATAGTTGAAGGTGGAGAAGGGAGCGGAGTACGGGACAGTTGAAGGTGGAGGGAGGAGTGGAGTATGGGATAGTTGAATGTGGAGGGAGGAGAGGAGTGGAGGATAGTTGAAGGTGGAGGGAGGAGAGGAGTGCGGGATAGTTGAAGGTGGAGGGTGGAGGGGAGCACAGGATAGTTGAACGTGGAGGGAAGAGAGGAATACGGGATAGTTGAAGGTGGAGTGAGGAGAGGAGGACGGAAGAGTTGAAGGTGGAGTGAGAAGAGGAGTACGGGATAGATGAAGGTGGAGAGAGGTGTAGAGTACGCGATTGTTAAAGGTGGAGGGAGGAGAGGAGTACAGAATGGTTGAAAGTGGAGGAAGGATAGAAGGACGGAATAGTTGAAGTTGGAGGGAGGAGAGGTGTACGGGATAGTTGAAGGTGGAGGGAATAGTGGAGTACAGGATAATTGAAGGTGGAGGGTGGAGAGGATTGGAGGATAGTTGAAGGTGGAGGGAGGAGAGGAGTACGGTATAGATGAAGGTGGAGAAGGGAGAGTAGTACGGGATAGTTGAAGTTAGATGGAGGAGAGGAGTGCAGGATAGCTAAAGGTGGAGGGAGGATAGGAGTACAGGATGGTTGAAGATGGAGGGAGGAGAGGAGTACGGCATAGTTGAAGGTGGAGGGATGAGAGAAGGACGGGATAGTTGAAGTTGGAGGGAGGAGAGGGGTACGGGATAATTGAAGGCGGAGAGAGGAGAAGAGTTGTTGATAGTTGAAGGTGGAGGGAAGAGAGGAGTACGGGATAGTTGAAGGCAGAGGGAGGAGAGGAGTACGGGTTAGTTGAAGGTGGAGAAGGAGAGGAATACGGGACACTTGAAGGTGGAGGGAGCAGAGGAGTATGGGATAGTTGAAGGTGGAGGAGGAGAGGAGTGCAGGATAGTTGAAGGTGGAGGGAGGAGAGGAGCACGGGATAGTTGAAGGTGGAGGGTGGAGTGGAGCACAGGATAGTTGAAGGTGGAGGGAGGAGAGGAGTACGGGATGGTTGAAAGTGGAGCGAGGAGAGGAGTAGGGGATAGTTGAAGGTGAGGGAGGAGAGGAGTAGGGGATAGTTGAAGGTGGAGGGAGGAGAGAAGGATGGGATAGTTGAAGTTGGAGGGAGGAGAGGGGTACGGGATAGTTGAACGTGGCAGGAGGAGAGGAGTACAGGATAGTTGAAGGTGGAGGGAGGAGAGGAGTACGGGTTAGTTGAAGGTGGAGGGAGGAGAGGAGTGCGCGATGGTTGAAGGTGGAGGGAAGAGAGGGGTACGGCATAGTTGAACGTGGCGGGAGGAGAGGAGTACAGGATAGTTGAAGGTGGAGGGAGGAGAGGAGTGGAGGATAGTTGAAGGTGGAGGGAGGAGAAGAGTACGGGATCGTTGAAGGCGAAGGGAGGAGAGGAGTACGGGATAGTTGAAGGTGGAGAAGGGAGTGGAGTACGGGACAGTTGAAGGTGGAGGGAGGAGAGGAGTATGGGATAGTTGATTGTGGAGGGAGGAGAGGAGTGGAGGATAGTTGAAGGTGGAGGGAGGAGAGGAGTATGAGATAGTAGAAGGTGGAGGGGGGAGAGGAGTACGGGAGAGTTGAAGGTGGAGGGAGGAGAGGAGTACAGGATGGTTGAAAGTGGAGGAAGGAGAGGGGTACGGGATCGTTGAACATGGAGGGAGGAGAGGAGCACAGGATGGTTGAAGGTGGAGGGAGTAGAGGAGTGGAGGATAGTTGAAGTTGGAGGGCGGAGAGGAGTACGGGATAGTTGAAGGTGGAGGGAGGAGAGGAGTACAGCATAGTTGAAGGTGGAGGGAGGAGAGGAGTACAGGATAGTTGAAGGTGGAGGGAGTAGAGGAGTGGAGGATAGTTGAAGTTGGAGGGCGGAGAGGAGTACGGGATAATTGAATGTGGAGAGAGGAGAAGAGTGGTTGATAGTTGAAGGTGGAGGGAAGAGAGGAGTACGGGATAGTTGAAGGCGGAGGGAGGAAAGGAGTACGGGTTAGTTGAAGGTGCAGAAGGGAGAGGAGTACGGGACACTTGAAGGTGGAGGGAGGAGAGGAGTATGGGAAAGTTGAAGGTGGAGGGAGGAGAGGAGTGGAGGATAGTTGAAGGTGGAGGGAGGAGAAGAGAACGGGATAGTTGAAGGTGGAGAAGGGGGCGGAGTACGGGACAGTTGAAGGTGGAGGGAGGAGAGGAGTATGGGATAGTTGAATGTGGAGGGAGGAGAGGAGTGGAGGATAGTTGAAGGTGGAGGGAGGAGAGGAGTGCGGGATAGTTGAAGGTGGAGGGTGGAGGGGAGCACAGGATAGTTGAACGTGGAGGGAAGAGAGGAATACGGGATAGTTGAAGGTGGAGTGAGGAGAGGAGGACGGAAGAGTTGAAGGTGGAGTGAGAAGAGGAGTACGGGATAGATGAAGGTGGAGAGAGGTGTAGAGTACGCGATTGTTAAAGGTGGAGGGAGGAGAGGAGTACAGGATGGTTGAAAGTGGAGGAAGGATAGAAGGACGGAATAGTTGAAGTTGGAGGGAGGAGAGGTGTACGGGATACTTGAAGGTGGAGGGAATAGTGGAGTACAGGATAGTTGAAGGTGGAGGGTGGAGAGGATTGGAGGATAGTTGAAGGTGGAGGGAGGAGAGGAGTACGGTATAGATGAAGGTGGAGAAGGGAGAGTAGTACGGGATAGTTGAAGTTAGATGGAGGAGAGGAGTGCAGGATAGCTAAAGGTGGAGGGAGGAGAGGAGTACAGGATGGTTGAAGATGGAGGGAGGAGAGGAGTACGGCATAGTTGAAGGTGGAGGGATGAGAGAAGGACGGGATAGTTGAAGTTGGAGGGAGGAGAGGGGTACGGGATAATTGAAGGCGGAGAGAGGAGAAGAGTGGTTGATAGTTGAAGGTGGAGGGAAGAGAGGAGTACGGGATAGTTGAAGGCGGAGGGAGGAGAGGAGTACGGGTTAGTTGAAGGTGGAGAATGGAGAGGAATACGGGACACTTGAAGGTGGAGGGAGGAGAGGAGTATGGGATAGTTGAAGGTGGAGGGAGGAGAGGAGTGCAGGATAGTTGAAGGTGGAGGGAGGAGAGGAGTACGGGATAGTTGAAGGTGGAGGGTGGAGAGGAGCACAGGATAGTTGAAGGTGGAGGGAGGAGAGGAGTACAGGATAGTTGAAGGTGGAGGGAGGAGAGGAGTATGGGATAGTTGAAGGTGGAGGGAGGAGAGGAGTGCAGGATAGTTGAAGGTGGAGGGAGGAGAGGAGTGCAGGATAGTTGAAGGTGGAGGGAGGAGAGGAGTACAGGATAGTTGAAGGTGGAGGGAGGAGAGGAGTACGGGATTGTTGAAAGTGGAGCGAGGAGTGGAGTAGGGGATAGTTGAAGGTGAGGGAGGAGAGGAGTAGGGGATAGTTGAAGGTGGAGGGAGTAGAGAAGGATGGGATAGTTGAAGTTGGAGGGAGGAGAGGGGTATGGGATAGTTGAACGTGGCGGGAGGAGAGGAGTACAGGATAGTTGAAGGTGGAGGGGTGAGAGGAGTGGAGGATAGTTGAAGGTGGAGGGAGGAGATGAGTACGGGATAGTTGAAGGTGGAGAAGGGAGTGGAGTACGGGACAGTTGAAGGTGGAGGGAGGAGAGGAGTATGGGATAGTTGAATGTGGAGGGAGGAGAGGAGTGGAGGATAGTTGAAGGTGGAGGGAGGAGAGGAGTGCGGGATAGTTGAAAGTGGAGGGAGGAGAGGAGTACGGGATAGTTGAAGGTGGAGGGAGGAGAGGAGTACGGGATTGTTGAAAGTGGAGCGAGGAGTGGAGTAGGGGATAGTTGAAGGTGAGGGAGGAGAGGAGTAGGGGATAGTTGAAGGTGGAGGGAGTAGAGAAGGATGGGATAGTTGAAGTTGGAGGGAGGAGAGGGGTACGGGATAGTTGAACGTGGCGGGAGGAGAGGAGTACAGGATAGTTGAAGGTGGAGGGAGGAGAGGAGTGGAGGATAGTTGAAGGTGGAGGGAGGAGAAGAGAACGGGATAGTTGAAGGTGGAGAAGGGAGCGGAGTACGGGACAGTTGAAGGTGGAGGGAGGAGTGGAGTATGGGATAGTTGAATGTGGAGGGAGGAGAGGAGTGGAGGATAGTTGAAGGTGGAGGGAGGAGAGGAGTGCGGGATAGTTGAAGGTGGAGGGTGGAGGGGAGCACAGGATAGTTGAACGTGGAGGGAAGAGAGGAATACGGGATAGTTGAAGGTGGAGTGAGGAGAGGAGGACGGAAGAGTTGAAGGTGGAGTGAGAAGAGGAGTACGGGATAGATGAAGGTGGAGAGAGGTGTAGAGTACGCGATTGTTAAAGGTGGAGGGAGGAGAGGAGTACAGAATGGTTGAAAGTGGAGGAAGGATAGAAGGACGGAATAGTTGAAGTTGGAGGGAGGAGAGGTGTACGGGATAGTTGAAGGTGGAGGGAATAGTGGAGTACAGGATAGTTGAAGGTGGAGGGTGGAGAGGATTGGAGGATAGTTGAAGGTGGAGGGAGGAGAGGAGTACGGTATAGATGAAGGTGGAGAAGGGAGAGTAGTACGGGATAGTTGAAGTTAGATGGAGGAGAGGAGTGCAGGATAGCTAAAGGTGGAGGGAGGATAGGAGTACAGGATGGTTGAAGATGGAGGGAGGAGAGGAGTACGGCATAGTTGAAGGTGGAGGGATGAGAGAAGGACGGGAGAGTTGAAGTTGGAGGGAGGAGAGGGGTACGGGATAATTGAAGGCGGAGAGAGGAGAAGAGTTGTTGATAGTTGAAGGTGGAGGGAAGAGAGGAGTACGGGATAGTTGAAGGCAGAGGGAGGAGAGGAGTACGGGTTAGTTGAAGGTGGAGAAGGGAGAGGAATACGGGACACTTGAAGGTGGAGGGAGCAGAGGAGTATGGGATAGTTGAAGGTGGAGGAGGAGAGGAGTGCAGGATAGTTGAAAGTGGAGCGAGGAGAGGAGTAGGGGATAGTTGAAGGTGAGGGAGGAGAGGAGTAGGGGATAGTTGAAGGTGGAGGGAGGAGAGAAGGATGGGATAGTTGAAGTTGGAGGGAGGAGAGGGGTACGGGATAGTTGAACGTGGCAGGAGGAGAGGAGTGCGCGATGGTTGAAGGTGGAGGGAAGAGAGGGGTACGGCATAGTTGAACGTGGCGGGAGGAGAGGAGTACAGGATAGTTGAAGGTGGAGGGAGGAGAGGAGTGGAGGATAGTTGAAGGTGGAGGGAGGAGAAGAGTACGGGATCGTTGAAGGCGAAGGGAGGAGAGGAGTACGGGATAGTTGAAGGTGGAGAAGGGAGTGGAGTACGGGACAGTTGAAGGTGGAGGGAGGAGAGGAGTATGGGATAGTTGAATGTGGAGGGAGGAGAGGAGTGGAGGATAGTTGAAGGTGGAGGGAGGAATGTAGTACGGGATAGTTGAAGGTGGAGTGAGGAGAGGAGTATGAGATAGTAGAAGGTGGAGGGGGGAGAGGAGTACGGGAGAGTTAAAGGTGGAGGGAGGAGAGGAGTACAGAATGGTTGAAAGTGGAGGAAGGATAGAAGGACGGAATAGTTGAAGTTGGAGGGAGGAGAGGTGTACGGGATAGTTGAAGGTGAAGGGAATCGTGGAGTGCAGGATAGTTGAAGGTGGAGGGTGGAGAGGATTGGAGGATAGTTGAAGGTGGAGGGAGGAGAGGAGTACGGTATAGATGAAGGTGGAGAAGGGAGAGTAGTACGGGATAGTTGAAGTTAGATGGAGGAGAGGAGCGCAGGATAGCTAAAGGTGGAGGGAGGAGAGGAGTACAGGATGGTTGAAGATGGAGGGAGGAGAGGAGTACGGCATAGTTGAAGGTGGAGGGATGAGAGAAGGACGAGATAGTTGAAGTTGGAGGGAGGAGAGGGGTACGGGATAATTGAATGTGGAGAGAGGAGAAGAGTGGTTGATAGTTGAAGGTGGAGGGAAGAGAGGAGTACGGGATAGTTGAAGGCGGAGGGAGGAAAGGAGTACAGGTTAGTTGAAGGTGCAGAAGGGAGAGGAGTACGGGACACTTGAAGGTGGAGGGAGCAGAGGAGTACGGGATTGTTGAAAGTGGAGCGAGGAGAGGAGTAGGGGATAGTTGAAGGTGAGGGAGGAAAGGTGTAGGGGATAGTTGAAGGTGGAGCGAGGAGAGAAGGATGGGATTGTTGAAGTTGGAGGGAGGAGAGGGGTACGGGATAGTTGAACGTGGCGGGAGGAGAGGAGTACAGGATATTTGAAGGTGGAGGGGGGAGAGGAGTGGAGGATAGTTGAAGGTGGAGGGAGGAGAGGAGTGGAGGATAGTTGAAGGTGGAGGCAGGAGAGGAGTACGGCATAGTTGAAGGTGGAGGGAGGAGAGGAGTACAGGATAGTTGAAGGAGGAGGGAGCAGAGGAGTACGGGATTGTTGAAAGTGGAGCGAGGAGAGGAGTAGGGGATAGTTGAAGGTGAGGGAGGAGAGGAGTAGGGGATAGTTGAAGGTGTAGGGAGGAGAGAAGGATGGGATAGTTGAAGTTGGAGGGAGGAGAGGGGTACGGGATAGTTGAAGGCGGAGGGAGGAGAGGAGTACGGGTTAGTTGAAGGTGGAGAAGGGAGAGGAATACGGGACACTTGAAGGTGGAGGGAGGAGAGGAGTATGGGATAGTTGAAGGTGGAGGGAGGAGAGGAGTGCAGGATAGTTGAAGGTGGAGAGAGGAGAGGAGTACGGGATAGTTGAAGGTGGAGGGTGGAGAGGAGCACAGGATAGTTGAAGGTGTTGGGAAGAGAAGAGTACAGGATAGTTGAAGGTGGAGGGAGGAGAGGAGTACAGGATAGTTGAAGGTGGAGCGAGGAGAAGAGTACGGAATAGTTGAAGGTGGAGGGAGGAGAGGAGTACAGGATAGTTGAAGGTGGAGGGAGGAGAGGAGTACGGGATGGTTGAAAGTGGAATGAGGAGAGGAGTAGGGGATAGTTGAAGGTGAGGGAGGAGAGGAGTAGGGGATAGTTGAAGGTGAGGGAGGAGAGAAGGACGGGATAGTTGAAGTTGGAGGGAAGAGAGGGGTACGGGATAATTGAAGATGGAGAGAGGAGAAGAGTGGTTGATAGTTGAAGGTGGAGGGAAGAGAGGAGTACGGGATAGTTGAAGGCGGAGGGAGGAGCGTAGTACGGGTTAGTTGAAGGTGGAGATGGTAGAGGAATACGGGACACTTGAAGGTGGAGGGAGGAGAGGAGTATGGGATAGTTGAAGGTGGAGGGAGGAGAGGAGTGCAGGATAGTTGAAGGTGGAGGGAGGAGAGGAGTACGGGATAGTTGAAGGTGGAGGGTGGAGAGGAGCACAGGATAGTTGAAGGTGGAGGGAGGAGAGGAGTACGGGATAGTGGAAGGTGGAGGGAGGAGAGGAGTGCGGGATAGTTGAAAGTGGAGGGAGCGGAGGAGTACGGGTTAATTGAAGGTGGAGGGAGGAGAGAAGGCCGGGATAGATGAAGTTGGAGGGAGGAGAGGGGTACGGGATAGTTGAAGGTGCAGAAGGGAGAGGAGTACGGGACAGTTGAAGGTGGAGGGAGGAGAGGAGTATGGGATAGTTGAAGGTGGAGGGAGGAGAGGAGTATGGGATAGTTGAAGGTGGAGGGAGGAGAGGAGTGCAGGATGGTTGAAGATGGAGGGAGGAGAGGAGTACGGCATAGTTGAAGGTGGAGGGATGAGAGAAGGACGGGATAGTTGAAGTTGGAGGGAGGAGAGGGGTACGGGATAATTGAATGTGGAGAGAGGAGAGGAGTGGAGGATAGTTGAAGGTGGAGGGAGGAATGTAGTACGGGATAGTTGAAGGTGGAGTGAGGAGAGGAGTATGAGATAGTAGAAGGTGGAGGGGGGAGAGGAGTACGGGAGAGTTAAAGGTGGAGGGAGGAGAGGAGTACAGAATGGTTGAAAGTGGAGGAAGGATAGAAGGACGGAATAGTTGAAGTTGGAGGGAGGAGAGGTGTACGGGATAGTTGAAGGTGAAGGGAATCGTGGAGTGCAGGATAGTTGAAGGTGGAGGGTGGAGAGGATTGGAGGATAGTTGAAGGTGGAGGGAGGAGAGGAGTACGGTATAGATGAAGGTGGAGAAGGGAGAGTAGTACGGGATAGTTGAAGTTAGATGGAGGAGAGGAGCGCAGGATAGCTAAAGGTGGAGGGAGGAGAGGAGTACAGGATGGTTGAAGATGGAGGGAGGAGAGGAGTACGGCATAGTTGAAGGTGGAGGGATGAGAGAAGGACGAGATAGTTGAAGTTGGAGGGAGGAGAGGGGTACGGGATAATTGAATGTGGAGAGAGGAGAAGAGTGGTTGATAGTTGAAGGTGGAGGGAAGAGAGGAGTACGGGATAGTTGAAGGCGGAGGGAGGAAAGGAGTACGGGTTAGTTGAAGGTGCAGAAGGGAGAGGAGTACGGGACACTTGAAGGTGGAGGGAGCAGAGGAGTACGGGATTGTTGAAAGTGGAGCGAGGAGAGGAGTAGGGGATAGTTGAAGGTGAGGGAGGAAAGGTGTAGGGGATAGTTGAAGGTGGAGCGAGGAGAGAAGGATGGGATTGTTGAAGTTGGAGGGAGGAGAGGGGTACGGGATAGTTGAACGTGGCGGGAGGAGAGGAGTACAGGATATTTGAAGGTGGAGGGGGGAGAGGAGTGGAGGATAGTTGAAGGTGGAGGGAGGAGAGGAGTGGAGGATAGTTGAAGGTGGAGGCAGGAGAGGAGTACGGCATAGTTGAAGGTGGAGGGAGGAGAGGAGTACAGGATAGTTGAAGGAGGAGGGAGCAGAGGAGTACGGGATTGTTGAAAGTGGAGCGAGGAGAGGAGTAGGGGATAGTTGAAGGTGAGGGAGGAGAGGAGTAGGGGATAGTTGAAGGTGTAGGGAGGAGAGAAGGATGGGATAGTTGAAGTTGGAGGGAGGAGAGGGGTACGGGATAGTTGAAGGCGGAGGGAGGAGAGGAGTACGGGTTAGTTGAAGGTGGAGAAGGGAGAGGAATACGGGACACTTGAAGGTGGAGGGAGGAGAGGAGTATGGGATAGTTGAAGGTGGAGGGAGGAGAGGAGTGCAGGATAGTTGAAGGTGGAGAGAGGAGAGGAGTACGGGATAGTTGAAGGTGGAGGGTGGAGAGGAGCACAGGATAGTTGAAGGTGTTGGGAAGAGAGGAGTACAGGATAGTTGAAGGTGGAGGGAGGAGAGGAGTACAGGATAGTTGAAGGTGGAGCGAGGAGAAGAGTACGGAATAGTTGAAGGTGGAGGGAGGAGAGGAGTACAGGATAGTTGAAGGTGGAGGGAGGAGAGGAGTACGGGATGGTTGAAAGTGGAATGAGGAGAGGAGTAGGGGATAGTTGAAGGTGAGGGAGGAGAGGAGTAGGGGATAGTTGAAGGTGAGGGAGGAGAGAAGGACGGGATAGTTGAAGTTGGAGGGAAGAGAGGGGTACGGGATAATTGAAGATGGAGAGAGGAGAAGAGTGGTTGATAGTTGAAGGTGGAGGGAAGAGAGGAGTACGGGATAGTTGAAGGCGGAGGGAGGAGCGTAGTACGGGTTAGTTGAAGGTGGAGATGGTAGAGGAATACGGGACACTTGAAGGTGGAGGGAGGAGAGGAGTATGGGATAGTTGAAGGTGGAGGGAGGAGAGGAGTGCAGGATAGTTGAAGGTGGAGGGAGGAGAGGAGTACGGGATAGTTGAAGGTGGAGGGTGGAGAGGAGCACAGGATAGTTGAAGGTGGAGGGAGGAGAGGAGTACGGGATAGTGGAAGGTGGAGGGAGGAGAGGAGTGCGGGATAGTTGAAAGTGGAGGGAGCGGAGGAGTACGGGTTAATTGAAGGTGGAGGGAGGAGAGAAGGCCGGGATAGATGAAGTTGGAGGGAGGAGAGGGGTACGGGATAGTTGAAGGTGCAGAAGGGAGAGGAGTACGGGACAGTTGAAGGTGGAGGGAGGAGAGGAGTATGGGATAGTTGAAGGTGGAGGGAGGAGAGGAGTGCAGGATGGTTGAAGATGGAGGGAGGAGAGGAGTACGGCATAGTTGAAGGTGGAGGGATGAGAGAAGGACGGGATAGTTGAAGTTGGAGGGAGGAGAGGGGTACGGGATAATTGAATGTGGAGAGAGGAGAAGAGTGGTTGATAGTTGAAGGTGGAGGGAAGAGAGGAGTACGGGATAGTTGAAGGCGGAGGGAGGAAAGGAGTACGGGTTAGTTGAAGGTGCAGAAGGGAGAGGAGTACGGGACACTTGAAGGTGGAGGGAGCAGAGGAGTACAGGATTGTTGAAAGTGGAGCGAGGAGAGGAGTAGGGGATAGTTGAAGGTGAGGGAGGAAAGGTGTAGGGGATAGTTGAAGGTGGAGCGAGGAGAGAAGGATGGGATTGTTGAAGGTGGATAGAGGAGAAGAGTGGTTGATAGTTGAAGGTGGAGGGAAGAGAGGAGTACGGGATAGTTGAAGGCGGAGGGAGGAGAGGAATACGGGTTAGTTGAAGGTGGAGAAGGGAGAGGAATACGGGACACTTGAAGGTGGAGGGAGGAGAGGAGTATGGGATAGTTGAAGGTGGAGGGAGGAGAGGAGTACGGGATAGTTGAAGGTGGAGGGTGGAGAGGAGCACAGGATAGTTGAAGGTGGAGGGAGGAGAGGAGTACAGGATAGTTGAAGGTGGAGGGAGGAGAGGAGTACAGGATAGTTGAAGGTGGAGGGAGGAGAAGAGTACGGATTAGTTGAAGGTGGAGGGAGGAGAGGAGTACAGGATAGTTGAAGGTGGAGGGAGGAGAGGAGTACGGGATGGTTGAAAGTGGAACGAGGAGAGGAGTAGGGGATAGTTGAAGGTGAGGGAGGAGAGGAGTAGGGGATAGTTGAAGGTGGAGGGAGGAGAGAAGGATGGGATAGTTGAAGTTGGAGGGAGGAGAGGGGTACGGGATAGTTGAACGTGGCGGGAGGAGAGGAGTACAGGATAGTTGAAGGTGGAGGGAGGAGAGGAGTACGGGTTAGTTGAATGTGGAGGGAGGAGAGGAGTGTGCGATGGTTGAAGGTGGAGTGAGGAGAGGGGTACGGGATAGTTGAACGTGGCGGGAGGAGAGGAGTACAGGATAGTTGAAGGTGGAGGGAGGAGAGGAGTACGGCATAGTTGAAGGTGGAGGGAGGAGAGGAGTAGGGGATGGTTGAAGGTAGAGGGAGGAGAGAAGGACGGGATAGTTGAAGTTGGAGGGAGGAGAGGGGTACGGGAGAGTTGAAGGTGGAGGGAGGAGAGGAGTACAGGATAGTTGAAGGTGGTGGAAGGAGAGGAGTGGAGGATAGCTGAAGGTGGAGGGAGGAGTGGAGTACGGGATTGTTATATGAGGAGGGAGGAGAGCAATAAGTGATTGTTGTAGGTGGAGGGAGGAGAGGAGTACGGGATAGTTGAAGTTGAAGGGAGGAGAGGAGTGCGGGATAGTTGAAGGTGGAGGGAGGAGAGGAGTGGAGTATAGTTGAAGGTGGAGTGAGGAGAGGAGTACGGGAGAGTTGAAGGTGCAGGGAGGAGAGGAGTACGGGATAGATGAAGGTGCAGGGAGGAGAGGAGTACGGGATAGTGGTGGTGGAGGGAGGAGAGGAATAGAGGATAGTTGAAGGTGGTGGGAGGAGAGGAGTACGGGATAGTGGAAGGTGGAGGGAGGAGAGGAGTGCGGGATAGTTGAAAGTGGAGGGAGGGGAGGAGTACGGGTTAATTGAAGGTGGAGGGAGGAGAGAAGGGCGGGATAGATGAAGTTGGAGGGAGGAGAGGGGTACGGGATAGTTGAAAGTGCAGAAGGGAGAGGAGTACGGGACAGTTGAAGGTGGAGGGAGGAGAGGAGTATGGGATAGTTGAAGTTGAAGGGAGGAGAGGAGTGCGGGATAGTTGAAGGTGGAGGGAGGAGAGGAGTGGAGTATAGTTGAAGGTGGAGTGAGGAGAGGAGTACGGGAGAGTTGAAGGTGCAGGGAGGAGAGGAGTACGGGATAGATGAAGGTGCAGGGAGGAGAGGAGTACGGGATAGTGGTGGTGGAGGGAGGAGAGGAATAGAGGATAGTTGAAGGTGGTGGGAGGAGAGGAGTACGGGATAGTGGAAGGTGGAGGGAGGAGAGGAGTGCGGGATAGTTGAAAGTGGAGGGAGGGGAGGAGTACGGGTTAATTGAAGGTGGAGGGAGGAGAGAAGGGCGGGATAGATGAAGTTGGAGGGAGGAGAGGGGTACGGGATAGTTGAAAGTGCAGAAGGGAGAGGAGTACGGGACAGTTGAAGGTGGAGGGAGGAGAGGAGTATGGGATAGTTGAAGGTGGAGGGAGGAGAGGAGTGCGGGATAGTTGAAGTTGGAGGGAGGAGAGGAGTGCGGGATAGTTGAAGGTGGAGGGTGGAGAGGAGCACAGGATAGTTGAACGTGGAGGGAAGAGAGGAATATGGGATAGTTGAAGGTGGAGGGAGGAGAGGAGGACGGAAGAGTTGAAGGTGGAGTGAGAAGAGGAGTACGGGATAGATGAAGGTGGAGGGAAGTGTAGAGTACGCGATTGTTAAAGGTGGAGGGAGGAGAGGAGTACAGGATGGTTGAAAGTGGAGGAAGGATAGAAGGACGGAATAGTTGAAGTTGGACGGAGGAGAGGTGTACGGGATACTGAAGGTGGAGGGTATAGTGGAGTACAGGATATTTGAAGGTGGAGGGAGGAGAGGAGTACGGTATAGATGAAGGTGGAGAAGGGAGAGTAGTACGGGATAGTTGAAGTTAGATGGAGGAGAGGAGTGCAGGATAGCTAAAGGTGGAGGGAGGAGAGGAGTACAGGATGGTTGAAGATGGAGGGAGGAGAGGAGTACGGCATAGTTGAAGGTGGAGGGATGGGAGAAGGATGGGATAGTTGAAGTTGGAGGGAGGAGAGGGGTACGGGATAATTGAATGTGGAGAGAGGAGAAGAGTGGTTGATAGTTGAAGGTGGAGGGAGGAGAGGAGTATGGGATAGTTGAAGGTGGAGGGAGGAGAGGAGTGGAGGATAGTTGAAGGTGGAGGCAGGAGAGGAGTACGGCATAGTTGAAGGTGGAGGGAGGAGAGGAGTAGGGGATGGTTGAAGGTATAGGAAGGAGAGAAGGACGGGATAGTTGAAGTTGGAGGGAGGAGAGGGGTACGGGATAGTTGAAGGTGGAGAAGGGAGAGGAATACGGGACACGAAGGTGGAGGGAGGAGAGGAGTATGGGATAGTTGAAGGTGGAGGGAGGAGAGGAGTGCAGGATAGTTGAAGGTGGAGTGAGGAGAGGAGCACGGGATAGTTGAAGGTGGAGGGTGGAGAGGAGCACAGGATATTTGAAGGTGGAGGGAGGAGAGGTGTACAGGATAGTTGAAGGTGGAGGGAGGTGAGGAGTACGGGTTAGTTGAAGGTGGAGGGAGGAGAGGAGTGCGCGATGGTTGAAGGTGGAGGGAGGAGAGGGGTACGGGATAGTTGAACGTGGTGGGAGGAGAGGAGTACAGGATAGTTGAAGGTGGAGGGAGGAGAGGAGTGGAGGATAGTTGAAGGTGGAGGGAGAAGAAGAGTACGGGATCGTTGAAGGCGAAGGGAGGAGAGGAGTACGGGATAGTTGAAGGTGGAGAAGGGAGTGGAGTACGGGACCAGTTGAAGGTGGAGGGAGGAGAGGAGTATGGGATAGTTGAATGTGGAGGGAGGAGAGGAGTGGAGGATAGTTGAAGGTGGAGGGAGGAATGGAGTACGGATAGTTGAAGGTGGAGTGAGGGGAGCAGTCTGAGATAGTAGAAGGTGGAGTGGGGAGAGGAGTACGGGATAGTGGAAGGTGGAGAGAGGAGAGGAGTATATGATAGTTGAAGGTGGAGGGAAGAGAGCAGTACGGGAGAGTTGAAGGTGAGGGAGGAGAGGAGTACAGGATGTTGAAAGTGGAGGAAGGATAGAAGGACGGAATAGTTGAATGAGGAGGGAGGAGAGGAGTACGGTATAGATGAAGGTGGAGAAGGGGAGAGTAGTACGAGTTAGTTGAAGTTAGATGGAGGAGAGGAGCGCAGGATAGCTAAAGGTGGAGGGAGGAGAGGAGTACAGGATGGTTGAGATGGAGGGAGGAGAGGAGCACGGCATAGTTGAAGGTGGAGGGATGAGAGAAGGACGGGGCAGTTGAAGTTGGAGGAGGAGGGGGGTACGGGATAATTGAATGTGGAGAGAGGAGAAGAGTGGTTGATAGTTGAAGGTGGAGGGAAGAGAGGAGTACGGGATAGTTGAAGGCGGAGGGAGGAAAGGAGTACGGGTTAGTTGAAGGTGCAGAAGGAGAGGAGTACGGGACACTTGAAGGTGGAGGGAGGAGAGGAGTATGGGAAAGTTGAAGGTGGAGGGAGGAGAGGAGTGGAGGATAGTTGAAGGTGGAGGCAGGAGAGGAGTACGGCATATTTGAAGGTGGAGGGAGGAGAGGAGTAGGGGATGGTTGAAGGTATAGGGAGGAGAGAAGGACGGGATAGTTGAAGTTGGAGGGAGGAGAGGGTACGGGATAATTGAAGGTGGATAGAGGAGAAGAGTGGTTGATAGTTGAAGGTGGAGGAAGAGAGGATTACGGGATAGTTGAAGGCGGAGGGAGGAGAGGAATACGGGTTAGTTGAAGGTGGAGAAGGGAGAGGAATACGGGACACTTGAAGGTGGAGGAGGAGAGGAGTGCAGGATAGTTGAAGGTGGAGGGAGGAGAGGAGTACGGGATAGTTGAAGGTGGAGGGTGGAGAGGAGCACAGGATAGTTGAAGGTGGAGGGAGGAGAGGAGTACAGGATAGTTGAAGGTGGAGGAGGAGAGGAGTACAGGATAGTTGAAGGTGGAGGAAGAAGAGTACGGATTAGTTGAAGGTGGAGGGAGGAGAGGAGTACAGGATAGTTGAAGGTGGAGGGAGGAGAGGAGTACGGGATGGTTGAAAGTGGAACGAGGAGAGGAGTAGGGGATAGTTGAAGGTGAGGGAGGAGAGGAGTAGGGGATAGTTGAAGGTGGAGGGAGGAGAGAAGGATGGGATAGTTGAAGTTGGAGGGAGGAGAGGGGTACGGGATAGTTGAACGTGGCGGGAGGAGAGGAGTACAGGATAGTGACGGTGAAGGGAGGAGAGGAGTACGGGTTAGTTGAAGGTGGAGGGAGGAGAGGAGTGCGCGATGGTTGAAGGTGGAGGGAGGAGAGGGTACGGGATAGTTCAACGTAGCGGGAGGAGAGGAGTACAGGATAGTTGAAGGTGGAGGGAGGAGAGGAGTGGAGGATTGTTGAAGGTGGAGGCAGGAGAGGAGTACGGCATAGTTGAAGGTGTAGGGAGGAGAGGAGTAGGGGATGGTTGAAGGTAGAGGGAGGAGAGAAGGACGGGATTGTTGAAGTTGGAAGGAGGAGAGCGGTACGGGATAGTTGAACGTGGCGGGAGGAGAGGAGTACAGGATAGTTGAAGGTGGAGGGAGTAGAGAAGGATGGGATAGTTGAAGTTGGAGGGAGGAGAGGGGTACGGGATAGTTGAACGTGGCGGGAGGAGAGGAGTACAGGATAGTTGAAGGTGGAGGGGTGAGAGGAGTGGAGGATCGTTGAAGGTGGAGGGAGGAGAAGAGTACGGGATAGTTGAAGGTGGAGAAGGGAGCGGAGTACGGGACAGTTGAAGGTGGAGGGAGGAGAGGAGTATGGGATAGTTGAATGTGGAGGGAGGAAAGGAGTACGGGTTAGTTGAAGGTGCAGGGAGGAGAGGAGTGCGGGATAGTTGAAGGTGGAGGGTGGAGGGGAGCACAGGATAGTTGAACGTGGAGGGAAGAGAGGAATACGGATAGTTGAAGGTGGAGTGAGGAGAGGAGGACGGAAGAGTTGAAGGTGGAGTGAGAAGAGGAGTACGGGATAGATGAAGGTGGAGAGAGGTGTAGAGTACGCGATTGTTAAAGGTGGAGGGAGGAGAGGAGTACAGAATGGTTGAAAGTGGAGGAAGGATAGAAGGACGGAATAGTTGAAGTTGGAGGGAGGAGAGGTGTACGGGATACTTGAAGGTGGAGGGAATAGTGGAGTACAGGATAATTGAAGGTGGAGGGTGGAGAGGATTGGAGGATAGTTGAAGGTGGAGGGAGGAGAGAGTACGGTATAGATGAAGGTGGAGAAGGGAGAGTAGTACGGGATAGTTGAAGTTAGATGGAGGAGAGGAGTGCAGGATAGCTAAAGGTGGAGGGAGGATAGGAGTACAGGATGGTTGAAGATGGAGGGAGGAGAGGAGTACGGCATAGTTGAAGGTGGAGGGATGAGAGAAGGACGGGATAGTTGAAGTTGGAGGGAGGAGAGGGGTACGGGATAATTGAAGGCGGAGAGAGGAGAAGAGTTGTTGATAGTTGAAGGTGGAGGGAAGAGAGGAGTACGGGATAGTTGAAGGCAGAGGGAGGAGAGGAGTACGGGTTAGTTGAAGGTGGAGGAGGAGAGGAGTGCAGGATAGTTGAAGGTGGAGGGAGGAGAGGAGCACGGATAGTTGAAGGTGGAGGGTGGAGTGGAGCACAGGATAGTTGAAGGTGGAGGGAGGAGAGGAGTACGGGATGGTTGAAAGTGGAGCGAGCAGAGGAGTAGGGGATAGTTGAAGGTGAGGGAGGAGAGGAGTAGGGGATAGTTGAAGGTGGAGGGAGGAGAGAAGGATGGGATAGTTGAAGTTGGAGGGAGGAGAGGGGTACGGGATAGTTGAACGTGGCAGGAGGAGAGGAGTACAGGATAGTTGAAGGTGGAGGGAGGAGAGGAGTACGGGTTAGTTGAAGGTGGAGGGAGGAGAGGAGTGCGCGATGGTTGAAGGTGGAGGGAAGAGAGGGGTACGGCATAGTTGAACGTGGCGGGAGGAGAGGAGTACAGGATAGTTGAAGGTGGAGGGAGGAGAGGAGTGGAGGATAGTTGAAGGTGGAGGGAGGAGAAGAGTACGGGATCGTTGAAGGCGAAGGGAGGAGAGGAGTACGGGATAGTTGAAGGTGGAGAAGGGAGTGGAGTACGGGACAGTTGAAGGTGGAGGGAGGAGAGGAGTATGGGATAGTTGAATGTGGAGGGAGGAGAGGAGTGGAGGATAGTTGAAGGTGGAGGGAGGAATTTAGTACGGGATAGTTGAAGGTGGAGTGAGGAGAGGAGTATGAGATAGTAGAAGGTGGAGGGGGGAGAGGAGTACGGGAGAGTTGAAGGTGGAGGGAGGAGAGGAGTACAGGATGGTTGAAAGTGGAGGAAGGATAGAAGGACGGAATAGTTGAAGTTGGAGGGAGGAGAGGTGTACGGGATAGTTGAAGGTGAAGGGAATAGTGGAGTGCAGGATAGTTGAAGGTGGAGGGTGGAGAGGATTGGAGGATAGTTGAAGGTGGAGGGAGGAGAGGAGTACGGTATAGATGAAGGTGGAGAAGGGAGAGTAGTACGGGATAGTTGAAGTTAGATGGAGGAGAGGAGCGCAGGATAGCTAAAGGTGGAGGGAGTAGAGGAGTACAGGATGGTTGAAGATGGAGGGAGGAGAGGAGTACGGCATAGTTGAAGGTGGAGGGATGAGAGAAGGACGGGATAGTTGAAGTTGGAGGGAGGAGAGGTGTACGGGATAGTTGAAGGTGAAGGGAATAGTGGAGTGCAGGATAGTTGAAGGTGGAGGGTGGAGAGGATTGGAGGATAGTTGAAGGTGGAGGGAGGAGAGGAGTACGGTATAGATGAAGGTGGAGAAGGGAGAGTAGTACGGGATAGTTGAAGTTAGATGGAGGAGAGGAGCGCAGGATAGCTAAAGGTAAAGGGAGTAGAGGAGTACAGGATGGTTGAAGATGGAGGGAGGAGAGGAGTACGGGATAGTTGAAGGCGGAGGGAGGAAAGGAGTACGGGTTAGTTGAAGGTGCAGAAGGGAGAGGAGTACGGGACACTTTAAGGTGGAGGGAGCAGAGGAGTACGGGATTGTTGAAAGTGGAGCGAGGAGAGGAGTAGGGGATATTTGAAGGTGAGGGAGGAAAGGTGTAGGGGATAGTTGAAGGTGGAGCGAGGAGAGAAGGATGGGATTGTTGAAGTTGGAGGGAGGAGAGGGGTACGGGATAGTTGAACGTGGCGGGAGGAGAGGAGTACAGGATATTTGAAGGTGGAGGGGGGAGAGGAGTGGAGGATAGTTAAAGGTGGTGGGAGGAGAGGAGTACGGAAGAGTTGAAGGTGGAGGGAGGAGAGCAGTACGGGATAGATGTAGGTGGAGGGAGGAGTGGAGTACGCGATTGTTAAAGGTGGAGGGAGGAGAGGAGTACAGGCTGGTTGAAGGTGGAGGGATGAGAGGAATACGGGTTAGTTGAAGGTGGAGAAGGGAGAGGAATACGGGACACTTGAAGGTGGAGGGAGGAGAGGAGTATGGGATAGTTGAAGGTGGAGGGAGGAGAGGAGTGCAGGATAGTTGATGGTGGAGGGAGGAGAGGAGCACGGGATAGTTGAAGGTGGAGGGTGGAGAGGAGCACAGGATAGTTGAAGGTGGAGGGAGGAGAGGAGTATGGGATGGTTAAAAGTGGAGCGAGGAGAGGAGTAGGGGATAGTTGAAGGTGAGGGAGGAGAGGAGTAGGGGATAGTTGAAGGTGGAGGGAGGAGAGAAGGATGGGATAGTTGAAGTTGGAGGGAGGAGAGGGGTACGGGATAGTTGAACGTGGCGGGAGGAGAGGAGTACAGGATAGTTGAAGATGGAGGGAGGAGAGGAGTACGGGTTAGTTGAAGGTGGAGGGAGGAGAGGAGTGCGCGATGGTTGAACGTGGAGGGAGGAGAGGGGTACGGGATAGTTGAACGTGGCGGGAGGAGAGGAGTACAGGATAGTTGAAGGTGGAGGGAGGAGAGGAGTGGAGGATAGTTGAAGGTGGAGGGAGGAGAAGAGTACGGGATAGTTGAAGGCGAAGGGAGGAGAGGAGTACGGGATAGTTGAAGGTGGAGAAGGGAGCGGAGTACGGGACAGTTGAAGGTGGAGGGAGGAGAGGAGTATGGGATAGATGAATGTGGAGGGAGGAGAGGAGTGGAGGATAGTTGAAGGTGGAGGGAGGAATGGAGTACGGGATAGTTGAAGGTGGTGTGAGGAGAGGAGTATGAGATAGTAGAAGGTGGAGGGGGGAGAGGAGTACGGGATAGTAGAAGGTGGAGGGAGGAGAGGAGTACATGATAGTTGAAGGTGGAGGGAGGAAAGGAGTACGGGAGAGTTGAAGGTGGAGGGAGGAGAGGTGTATAGGATAGTTGAAAGTCTATGGAATAGAGGAGTGGAGGATAGTTGAAGGTGGAGGGAGGAGAGGAGTATGGGATAGTTCTATGAGGAGCGAGGAGAGCAATAAGTGATAGTTGTAGGTGGAGGGAGGAGAGGAGTACGGGATAGTTGAAGTCGGAGGGAGGAGAGGAGTACGGGATAGTTGAAGGTGCAGAAGGGAGAGGAGTACAGGACAGTTGAAGGTGGAGGGAGGAGAGGAGTATGGAATAGTTGAAGGTGGAGGGAGGAGAGGAGTGCGGGATAGTTGAAGGTGGAGGGAGGAGAGGAGTGCGGTATAGTTGAGGTGGAGGGTGGAGAGGAGCACAGGATTGTTGAACGTGGAGGGAGAAGAGGAGTAGGGGATAGTTGAATGTGGAGGGAGGAGAGGAGTTGAGGATAGTTGAAGGTGGAGGGAGGAATGGAGTAGGGGATAGTTGAAGCTGGAGTGAGGACAGGAGTATTGTATAGTAGAAGGTGGAGGGAGGAGAGGAGTACGTGATAGTTGAAGGTGGAGGGAGGAGAAGAGTACGGGATAGTTGAAGGTGGAGGGAGGAGAGGAGTGGAGGATAGTTGAAGGTGGAGGCAGGAGAGGAGTACGGCATAGTTGAAGGTGGAGGGAGGAGAGGAGTAGGGGATGGTTGAAGGTAGAGGGAGGAGAGAAGGACGGGATCGTTGAAGTTGGAGGGAGGAGAGGGGTACGGGATAATTGAAGATGGAGAGAGGAGAAGAGTGGTTGATAGTTGAAGGAGGAGGGAAGAGTACGGGATAGTTGAAGGCAGAGGGAGGAGAGGAGTACGGGTTAGTTGAAGGTGGAGAAGGGAGAGGAATACGGGACACTTGAAGGTGGAGGGAGGAGAGGAGTATGGGATAGTTGAAGGTGGAGGGAGGAGAGGAGTACAGGATAGTTGAAGGTGGAGGGAGGAGAAGAGTACGGAATAGTTGAAGGTGGAGGGAGGAGAGGAGTACAGGATAGTTGAAGGTGGAGGGAGCAGAGGAGTACGGGATTGTTGAAAGTGGAGCGAGGAGAGGAGTAGGGGATAGTTGAAGGTGAGGGAGGAGAGGAGTAGGGGATAGTTGAAGGTGGAGGGAGGAGAGAAGGACGGGATAGTTGAAGTTGGAGGGAGGAGAGGGGTACGGGAGAGTTGAAGGTGGAGGGAGGAGAGGAGTGCAGGATAGTTGAAGGTGGAGGGAGGAGAGGAGTGGAGTATAGTTGAAGGTGGAGTGAGGAGAGGAGTACGGGAGAGTTGAAGGTGCAGGGAGGAGAGGAGCACGGGATAGATGAAGGTGGAGGGAGGAGAGGAGTACGGGATAGTGGTGGTGGAGGGAGGAGAGGAGAGGAGGATAGTTGAAGGTGGTGGGAGGAGAGGAGTACGGGATAGTAGAAGGTGGAGGGAGGAGAGGAGTGCGGGATAGTTGAAAGTGGGGGAGGGGAGGAGTACGGGTTAGTTGATGTTGGAGGGAGGAGAGAAGGGCGGGATAGATGAAGTTGGAGGGAGGAGAGGGGTAAGGGATAGTTGAAGGTGCAGAAGGGAGAGGAGTACGGGACTGTTGAAGGTGGAGGGAGGAGAGGAGTATGGGATAGTTGAAGGTGGAGGGAGGAGAGGAGTGCGGGATAGTTGAAGGTGGAGGGAAGAGAGGAGTACGGTATAGTTGAAAGTGGAGGGATGAGAGGAATACGGGATAGTTGAAGGTGGAGGGAGGAGAGGAGTAGAGGATAGTTAAAGTTGGTGGGAGGAGAGGAGTACGGAAGAGTTCAAGGTGGAGTGAGGAGAGCAGTACGGGATAGATGTAGGTGGAGGGAGGAGTGGAGTACGCGATTGTTAAAGGTGGAGGGAGGAGAGGAGTACAGGCTGGTTGAAGGTGGAGGGATGAGAGGAATACGGGTTAGTTGAAGGTGGAGAAGGGAGAGGAATACGGGACACTTGAAGGTGGAGGGAGGAGAGGAGTATGGGATAGTTGAAGGTGGAGGGAGGAGAGGAGTGCAGGATAGTTGATGGTGGAGGGAGGAGAGGAGCACGGGATAGTTGAAGGTGGAGGGTGGAGAGGAGCACAGGATAGTTGAAGGTGGAGGGAGGAGAGGAGTACGGGATGGTTAAAAGTGGAGCGAGGAGAGGAGTAGGGGATAGTTGAAGGTGAGGGAGGAGAGGAGTAGGGGATAGTTGAAGGTGGAGGGAGGAGAGAAGGATGGGACAGTTGAAGTTGGAGGGAGGAGAGGGGTACGGGATAGTTGAACGCGGCGGGAGGAGAGGAGTACAGGATAGTTGAAGGCGGAGGGAGGAGAGGAGTACGGGTTAGTTGAAGGTGGAAGGAGGAGAGGAGTGCGCGATGGTTGAACGTGGAGGGAGGAGAAGGGTACGGGATAGTTGAACGTGGCGGGAGGAGAGGAGTACAGGATAGTTGAAGGTGGAGGGAGGAGAGGAGTGGAGGATAATTGAAGGTGGAGGGAGGAGAAGAGTGGAGGATAGTTGAAGGTGGAGGGAGGAATGGAGTACGGGATAGTTGAAGGTGGAGAAGGGAGCGGAGTACGGGACAGTTGAAGGTGGAGGGAGGAGAGGAGTATGGGATAGATGAATGTGGAGGGAGGAGAGGAGTGGAGGATAGTTGAAGGTGGAGGGAGGAATGGAGTACGGGATAGTTGAAGGTGGTGTGAGGAGAGGAGTATGAGATAGTAGAAGGTGGAGGGGGGAGAGGAGTACGGGATAGTAGAAGGTGGAGGGAGGAGAGGAGTACATGATAGTTGAAGGTGGAGGGAGGAGAGGAGTACGGGAGAGTTGAAGGTGGAGGGAGGAGAGGTGTACAGGATAGTTGAAATTCTAGGGAATAGAGGAGTGGAGGATAGTTGAAGGTGGAGGGAGGAGAGGAGTATGGGATAGTTCTATGAGGAGCGAGGAGAGCAATAAGTGATAGTTGTAGGTGGAGGGAGGAGAGGAGTACGGGATAGTTGAAGTCGGAGGGAGGAGAGGAGTACGGGACAGTTGAAGGTGGAGGGAGGAGAGGAGTATGGAATAGTTGAAGGTGGAGGGAGGAGAGGAGTGCAGGATAGTTGATGGTGGAGGGAGGAGAGGAGCACGGGATAGTTGAAGGTGGAGGGTGGAGAGGAGCACAGGATAGTTGAAGGTGGAGGGAGGAGAGGAGTACGGGATGGTTAAAAGTGGAGCGAGGAGAGGAGTAGGGGATAGTTGAAGGTGAGGGAGGAGAGGAGTAGGGGATAGTTGAAGGTGGAGGGAGGAGAGAAGGATGGGATAGTTGAAGTTGGAGGGAGGAGAGGGGTACGGGATAGTTGAACGTGGCGGGAGGAGAGGAGTACAGGATAGTTGAAGATGGAGGGAGGAGAGGAGTACGGGTTAGTTGAAGGTGGAGGGAGGAGAGGAGTGCGCGATGGTTGAACGTGGAGGGAGGAGAGGGGTACGGGATAGTTGAACGTGGCGGGAGGAGAGGAGTACAGGATAGTTGAAGGTGGAGGGAGGAGAGGAGTGGAGGATAGTTGAAGGTGGAGGGAGGAGAAGAGTACGGGATAGTTGAAGGCGAAGGGAGGAGAGGAGTACGGGATAGTTGAAGGTGGAGAAGGGAGTGGAGTACGGGACAGTTGAAGGTGGAGGGAGGAGAGGAGTATGGGATAGATGAATGTGGAGGGAGGAGAGGAGTGGAGGATAGTTGAAGGTGGAGGGAGGAATGGAGTACGGGATAGTTGAAGGTGGTGTGAGGAGAGGAGTATGAGATAGTAGAAGGTGGAGGGGGGAGAGGAGTACGGGATAGTAGAAGGTGGAGGGAGGAGAGGAGTACATGATAGTTGAAGGTGGAGGGAGGAGAGAAGTACGGGAGAGTTGAAGGTGGAGGGAGGAGAGGTGTATAGGATAGTTGAAAGTCTATGGAATAGAGGAGTGGAGGATAGTTGAAGGTGGAGGGAGGAGAGGAGTATGGGATAGTTCTATGAGGGGCGAGGAGAGCAATAAGTGATAGTTGTAGGTGGAGGGAGGAGAGGAGTACGGGATAGTTGAAGTCGGAGGGAGGAGAGGAGTACGGGATAGTTGAAGGTGCAGAAGGGAGAGGAGTACAGGACAGTTGAAGGTGGAGGGAGGAGAGGAGTATGGAATAGTTGAAGGTGGAGGGAGGAGAGGAGTGCGGGATAGTTGAAGGCGGAGGGAGGAGAGGAGTGCGGTATAGTTGAGGTGGAGGGTGGAGAGGAGCACAGGATTGTTGAACGTGGAGGGAGAAGAGGAGTAGGGGATAGTTGAAGGTGGAGAAGGGAGCGGAGTACGGGAAAGTTGAAGGTGGAGGGAGGAGAGGAGTATGGGATAGTTGAATGTGGAGGGAGGAGAGGAGTTGAGGATAGTTGAAGGTGGAGGGAGGAATGGAGTAGGGGATAGTTGAAGCTGGAGTGAGGACAGGAGTATTGTATAGTAGAAGGTGGAGGGAGGAGAGGAGTGGAGTATAGTTGAAGGTGGAGTGAGGAGAGGAGTACGGGAGAGTTGAAGGTGCAGGGAGGAGAGGAGCACGGGATAGATGAAGGTGGAGGGAGGAGAGGAGTACGGGATAGTGGTGGTGGAGGGAGGAGAGGAGAGGAGGATAGTTGAAGGTGGTGGGAGGAGAGGAGTACGGGATAGTAGAAGGTGGAGGGAGGAGAGGAGTGCGGGATAGTTGAAAGTGGAGGGAGGGGAGGAGTACGGGTTAGTTGATGTTGGAGGGAGGAGAGAAGGGCGGGATAGATGAAGTTGGAGGGAGGAGAGGGGTAAGGGATAGTTGAAGGTGCAGAAGGGAGAGGAGTACGGGACAGTTGAAGGTGGAGGGAGGAGAGGAGTATGGGATAGTTGAAGGTGGAGGGAGGAGAGGAGTGCGGGATAGTTGAAGGTGGAGGGAAGAGAGGAGTACGGTATAGTTGAAAGTGGAGGGATGAGAGGAATACGGGATAGTTGAAGGTGGAGGGAGGAGAGGAGTAGAGGATAGTTAAAGGTGGTGGGAGGAGAGGAGTACGGAAGAGTTCAAGGTGGAGTGAGGAGAGCAGTACGGGATAGATGTAGGTGGAGGGAGGAGTGGAGTACGCGATTGTTAAAGGTGGAGGGAGGAGAGGAGTACAGGCTGGTTGAAGGTGGAGGGATGAGAGGAATACGGGTTAGTTGAAGGTGGAGAAGGGAGAGGAATACGGGACACTTGAAGGTGGAGGGAGGAGAGGAGTATGGGATAGTTGAAGGTGGAGGGAGGAGAGGAGTCCAGGATAGTTGATGGTGGAGGGAGGAGAGGAGCACGGGATAGTTGAAGGTGGAGGGTGGAGAGGAGCACAGGATAGTTGAAGGTGGAGGGAGGAGAGGAGTACGGGATGGTTAAAAGTGGAGCGAGGAGAGGAGTAGGGGATAGTTGAAGGTGAGGGAGGAGAGGAGTAGGGGATAGTTGAAGGTGGAGGGAGGAGAGAAGGATGGGACAGTTGAAGGAGGAGAGGGGTACGGGATAGTTGAACGCGGCGGGAGGAGAGGAGTACAGGATAGTTGAAGGTGGAGGGAGGAGAGGAGTACGGGTTAGTTGAAGGTGGAAGGAGGAGAGGAGTGCGCGATGGTTGAACGTGGAGGGAGGAGAAGGGTACGGGATAGTTGAACGTGGCGGGAGGAGAGGAGTACAGGATAGTTGAAGGTGGAGGGAGGAGAGGAGTGGAGGATAATTGAAGGTGGAGGGAGGAGAAGAGTGGAGGATAGTTGAAGGTGGAGGGAGGAATGGAGTACGGGATAGTTGAAGGTGGAGAAGGGAGCGGAGTACGGGACAGTTGAAGGTGGAGGGAGGAGAGGAGTATGGGATAGATGAATGTGGAGGGAGGAGAGGAGTGGAGGATAGTTGAAGGTGGAGGGAGGAATGGAGTACGGGATAGTTGAAGGTGGTGTGAGGAGAGGAGTATGAGATAGTAGAAGGTGGAGGGGGGAGAGGAGTACGGGATAGTAGAAGGTGGAGGGAGGAGAGGAGTACATGATAGTTGAAGGTGGAGGGAGAAGAGGAGTACGGGAGAGTTGAAGGTGGAGGGAGGAGAGGTGTACATGATAGTTGAAATTCTAGGGAATAGAGGAGTGGAGGATAGTTGAAGGTGGAGGGAGGAGAGGAGTATGGGATAGTTCTATGAGGAGCGAGGAGAGCAATAAGTGATAGTTGTAGGTGGAGGGAGGAGAGGAGTACGGGATAGTTGAAGTCGGAGGGAGGAGAGGAGTACGGGATAGTTGAAGGTGCAGAAGGGAGAGGAGTACGGGACAGTTGAAGGTGGAGGGAGGAGAGGAGTATGGAATAGTTGAAGGTGGAGGGAGGAGAGGAGTGCAGGATAGTTGATGGTGGAGGGAGGAGAGGAGCACGGGATAGTTGAAGGTGGAGGGTGGAGAGGAGCACAGGATAGTTGAAGGTGGAGGGAGGAGAGGAGTACGGGATGGTTAAAAGTGGAGCGAGGAGAGGAGTAGGGGATAGTTGAAGGTGAGGGAGGAGAGGAGTAGGGGATAGTTGAAGGTGGAGGGAGGAGAGAAGGATGGGATAGTTGAAGGTGGAGGGAGGAGAGGAGTGCAGGATAGTTGATGGTGGAGGGAGGAGAGGAGCACGGGATAGTTGAAGGTGGAGGGTGGAGAGGAGCACAGGATAGTTGAAGGTGGAGGGAGGAGAGGAGTACGGGATGGTTAAAAGTGGAGCGAGGAGAGGAGTAGGGGATAGTTGAAGGTGAGGGAGGAGAGGAGTAGGGGATAGTTGAAGGTGGAGGGAGGAGAGAAGGATGGGACAGTTGAAGTTGGAGGGAGGAGAGGGGTACGGGATAGTTGAACGCGGCGGGAGGAGAGGAGTACAGGATAGTTGAAGGTGGAGGGAGGAGAGGAGTACGGGTTAGTTGAAGGTGGAAGGAGGAGAGGAAGTGCGCGATGGTTGAACGTGGAGGGAGGAGAAGGGTACGGGAGAGTTGAAGGTAGAGGGAGGAGAGGATTGGAGGATAGTTGAAGGTGGAGGGAGGAGAGGAGTACGGGGTAGTTGTATGAGGAGGGATGAGAGAAATAAGTGACAGTTGTCGGTAGAGGGAGGAGAGGAGTACGGGATAGTTAAAGGTGGAAGGAGGAGAGGAGTAAAGGATAGTTGAAGGTGGAGGGAGGAGAGGAGTACGGGATAGTGGAAGGTGAAGGGAAAAGAGAAGAGTAGAGGATAATTTGAAGGTGGAGAGAGGAGAGGAGTACGGGATAGTAGAAGTTGGAGGGAAGAGAGGAGTGCGGGATAGTTGAAAGTGGAGGGATGGGAGGAGTACGGGATAGTTGAAGGTGGAGGGAGGAGAGGAGTACAGGATGGTTGAAGGTGGAGGGAGGAGAGAAGGACAGGATAGTTGAAGTTGGAGGGAGGAGAGGTGTACGGGATAGTTGAAGGTGGAGGGAAGAGTGGAGTACAGGATAGTTGAAGGTGGAGGGAGGAGAGGAGTGGAGGATAGTTGAAGATGGAGTGAGGAGGGGAGTACGAGATAGTTGAAGGTGGAGGGAGGAGAGGAATGGAGGATAGTTGAAACTGGACGGTGGAGAGGAGGACAGGATAGTTGAAGGTGGAGGGAGGAGAGGAGTGGAGTATTGTTGAAGGTGGAGTGAGGAGAGGAGTACGGGAGAGTTGAAGGTGCAGGGAGGAGAGGGGCACGGGATAGATGAAGGTTGAGGGAGGAGAGGAGTACGGGATAGTGGTGGTGGAGGGAGGAGAGGAATAGAGGATAGTTGAAGGTGGTGGGAGGAGAGGAGTACGGGTTAGTGGAAGGTGGAGGGAGGAGAGGAGTGCGGGATAGTTGAAAGTGGAGGGAGGGGAGGAGTACGGGATAGTTAAAGGTTGAGGGAGGAGAGGAATACAGGATGGACGAAGGTGGAGGGAGGAGAGGAGTACGGGACAGTGGAAGGTGGAGGGAGGAGAGGAGTAGGTGATAGTTGAAGGTGGAGGGAGGAGAGGATTAGGGGATAGTTGAAGGTGGAGGGAGGAGAGAAGGACAGGATAGTTGAAGTTGGAGAGAGGAGAGGGGTACGGGATAGTTGAACGTGGCGGGAGGAGAGGAGTACAGGATAGTTGAAGGTGGAGGGAGGAGAGGAGTGGAAGATAGTTGAAGGTGGAGGGAAGAGAAGAGTACGGGATAGTTGAAGGCGGAGGGAGGAGAGGAGTACGGGATAGTTGAAGGTGGAGAAGGGAGCGGAGTACGGGACAGTTGAAGGTGGAGGGAGGAGAGGAGTATGGGATAGTTGAATGTGGTGGGAGGAGAGTAGTGGAGGATAGTTGAAGGTGGAGGGAGGAATGGAGTACGAGATAGTTGAAGGTGGAGTGAGGAGAGGAGTATGAGATAGTAGAAGGTGGAGGGGGGAGAGGAGTACCGGGTAGTGGAATGTGGAGGGGGGAGAGGAGTACAGGATATTGGAAGTTGGATTGAGGAGAGGAGCACGGGATAGTGGATGGTGGAGGGAGGAGAGGAGTACATGAGAGTTGAAGGTGGAGGGAGGAGAGGAGTTCGGGAGAGTTGAAGGTGGAGGGAGGAGAGGAGTACAAGATAGTTGAAGGTGGAGGGAATAGAGGAGTGGAGGATAGCTGAAGGTGGAGGGAGGAGTGGAGTACGGGATAGTTCTATGAGGAGGGAGGAGAGCAATAAGTGATAGTTGTAGGTGGAGGGAGGAAAGGAGTACGGGATAGTTGAAGGTGGAGGGAGGAGAGGAGTGGAGGATAGTTGAAGGTGGAATGAGGAGAGGAGTACGGGATAGTTGAAGTCGGAGGGAGGAGAGGAGTACAGGATAGTTGAAGGTGCTGAAGGGAGCGGAATACGGGACAGTTGAAGGTGGACGGAGGAGAGGAGTGCGGGATAGTTGAAGGTGGAGGGAGGAGAGGAGTGCGGTATAGTTGAGGTGGAGGGTGGAGAGGAGCACAGGATTGCTGAACGTGGAGGGAGGAGAGGAGTAGGGGATAGTTGAAGGTGGAGAAGGGAGCGGAGTACCGGAAAGTTGAAGGTGGAGGGAGGAGAGGAGTACGGGGTAGTTGTATGAGGAGGGATGAGAGAAATAAGTGACAGTTGTCGGTAGAGGGAGGAGAGGAGTACGGGATAGTTAAAGGTGGAAGGAGGAGAGGAGTAAAGGATAGTTGAAGGTGGAGGGAGGAGAGGAGTACGGGATAGTGGAAGGTGAAGGGAAAAGAGAAGAGTAGAGGATAATTTGAAGGTGGAGAGAGGAGAGGAGTACGGGATAGTAGAAGTTGGAGGGAAGAGAGGAGTGCGGGATAGTTGAAAGTGGAGGGATGGGAGGAGTACGGGATAGTTGAAGGTGGAGGGAGGAGAGGAGTACAGGATGGTTGAAGGTGGAGGGTGGAGAGAAGGACAGGATAGTTGAAGTTGGAGGGAGGAGAGGTGTACGGGATAGTTGAAGGTGGAGGGAAGAGTGGAGTACAGGATAGTTGAAGGTGGAGGGAGGAGAGGAGTGGAGGATAGTTGAAGGTGGAGTGAGGAGGGGAGTACGAGATAGTTGAAGGTAGAGGGAGGAGAGGAGTGGAGGATAGTTGAAGCTGGACGGTGGAGAGGAGGACAGGATAGTTGAAGGTGGAGGGAGGAGAGGAGTGGAGTATTGTTGAAGGTGGAGTGAGGAGAGGAGTACGGGAGAGTTGAAGGTGCAGGGAGGAGAGGGGCACGGGATAGATGAAGGTTGAGGGAGGAGAGGAGTACGGGATAGTGGTGGTGGAGGGAGGAGAGGAGTAGAGGATAGTTGTAGGTGGTGGGAGGAGAGGAGTACGGGTTAGTGGAAGGTGGAGGGAGGAGAGGAGTGCGGGATAGTTGAAAGTGGAGGGAGGGAGGAGTACGGGATAGTTAAAGGTTGAGGGAGGAGAGGAGTACAGGATGGACGAAGGTGGAGGGAGGAGAGGAGTACGGGACAGTGGAAGGTGGAGGGAGGAGAGCAGAAGGTGATAGTTGAAGGTGGAGGGAGGAGAGGATTAGGGGATAGTTGAAGGTGGAGGGAGGAGAGAAGGACAGGATAGTTGAAGTTGGAGAGAGGAGAGGGGTACGGGATAGTTGAACGTGGCGGGAGGAGAGGAGTACAGGATAGTTGAAGGTGGAGGGAGGAGAGGAGTGGAAGATAGTTGAAGGTGGAGGGAAGAGAAGAGTACGGGATAGTTGGAGGGAGGAGAGGAGTACGGGATAGTTGAAGGTGGAGAAGGGAGCGGAGTACGGGACAGTTGAAGGTGGAGGGAGGAGAGGAGTATGGGATAGTTGAATGTGGAGGGAGGAGAGTAGTGGAGGATAGTTGAAGGTGGAGGGAGGAATGGAGTACGAGATAGTTGAAGGTGGAGTGAGGAGAGGAGTATGAGATAGTAGAAGGTGGAGGGGGGAGAGGAGTACCGGGTAGTGGAATGTGGAGGGGGGAGAGGAGTACAGGATATTGGAAGTTGGATTGAGGAGAGGAGCACGGGATAGTGGATGGTGGAGGGAGGAGAGGAGTACATGAGAGTTGAAGGTGGAGGGAGGAGAGGAGTTCGGGAGAGTTGAAGGTGGAGGGAGGAGAGGAGTACAAGATAGTTGAAGGTGGAGGGAATAGAGGAGTGGAGGATAGCTGAAGGTGGAGGGAGGAGTGGAGTACGGGATAGTTCTATGAGGAGGGAGGAGAGCAATAAGTGATAGTTGTAGGTGGAGGGAGGAGAGGAGTACGGGATAGTTGAAGGTGGAGGGAGGAGAGGAGTGGAGGATAGTTGAAGGTGGAATGAGGAGAGGAGTACGGGATAGTTGAAGTCGGAGGGAGGAGAGGAGTACAGGATAGTTGAAGGTGCAGAAGGGAGAGGAGTACGGGACAGTTGAAGGTGGACGGAGGAGAATAGTGCGGGATAGTTGAAGGTGGAGGGAGGAGAGGAGTGCGGTATAGTTGAGGTGGAGGGTGGAGAGGAGCACAGGATTGTTGAACGTGGAGGGAGGAGAGGAGTAGGGGATAGTTGAAGGTGGAGAAGGGAGCGGAGTACCGGAAATTTGAAGGTGGAGGGAGGAGAGGAGTATGGGATAGTTGAATGTGGAGGGAGGAGAGCAGTTGAGGATAGTTGAAGGTGGAGGGAGGAATTGAGTAGGGATAGTTGAAGCTGGAGTGAGGAGAAGAGTATTGGATAGTAGAAGGTGGAGGGAGGAGAGGAGTACGTGGTAGTTGAAGGTGGAAGGAGGAGAGGAGTGCAGGATAGTTGAAGGTAGAGGGAGGAGAGGAGTGGAGGATAGTTGAAGCTGGAGGGAGGAGAGGAGTACGGGATAGTTATATGAGGAGGGAGGAGAGCAATAGGTGATAGTTGTCGGTGAAGGGAGGAGAGGAGTACGGGATAGATGAAGGTGGAGGGAGGAGAGGAGTGGAGGATAGTTGAAGGTGGAGTGAGGAGGCGAGTACGGGAGAGTTGAAGGTGGAGGAAGGAGAGGAGTACGGGATAGATGAAGCTGGAGGGAGGAGAGGAGTACGGGATAGTTAAAGGTGGATGGAGGAGAGGAGTACGGGATAGTGGAAGGTGGAGGGAAAAGAGAGGAGTAGAGGATAGTTGAAGGTGGAGAGAGGAGAGGAGTACGGGATAGTGGTAGGTGGAGGGAAGAGAGGAGTGTGGGATAGTTGAAAGTGGAGGGATGGGAGGAGTACGGGATAGTTGATGGTGGAGGGAGGTGTGGAGTACAGGATGGTTGAAGGTGCAGGGAGGAGAGGAGTGGAGGATAGTTGTAGTTGGAGGGAGGAGAGGTGTACGGGACAGTTGAAGTTGGAGGGAGGAGAGGAGTGGAGGATAGTTGAACGTGGAGGGAGGAGAGGAGTAGGGGATAGTTGAAGGTGGAGAAGGGAGCGGAGTACGGGACAGTTGAAGGTGGAGGGAGGAGAGGAGTATGGGATAGTTGAAGGTGGAGGGAGGAGAGGAGTGCGGGATAGTTGAAGGTGGAGGGAGGAGAGGAGTGGAGGATAGTTGAAGCTGGATGGTGGAGAGGAGCACAGGATAGTTGAACGTGGAGGGAGGAGAGGAGTAGGGGATAGTTGAAGGTGGAGAAGGGAGCTGAGTACGGTAGAGTTGAAGGTGGAGGTTGGAGACGAGTACGGGATAGATGAAGGTGGAGGGAGGTGAGGAGTTCGCAATAGTTGAAGGTGGTGGGAGGAGAGGAGTACGGGATAGATGAAGGTGGAGGGAGGAGAGGAGTACGGGATAGTTAAAGGTGGAAGGAAGAGAGGAGTAAAGTATAGTTGAAGGTGGAGGGAGGAGAGGAGTACGGGATAGTGGAAGGTGGAGGGAGGAGAGGAGTGCGGGATAGATGAAAGTGGAGGGAGCGGAGGAGTACGGGATAGTTGAAGTTGGAGGAAGGAGAGGAGTACGGGATAGTTAAAGATGGAGGGAGGGGAGGAGTACAGGATGGTTGAAGGTGGAGGGAGGAGAGAAGGACGGGATAGTTGAAGTTGGATGGAGGAGAGGGGTACGGGATAGTTGAAGGTGGAGGGAGGAGACGAGTGGAGGATAGTTGAAGGTGGAGGGAAGAGAGGAGTACGGGATAGATGAAGTCGGAGGAAGGAGAGGAGTACGGGATAGTTGAAGGTAGAGGGAGGAGATGAGTAGAGGATAGTTGAAGGTGGAGGGAGGAGAGGAGTACGGAAGTGTTGAAGGTGGAGTGAGGACAGGAGTACGGGATAGATGAAGGTGGAGGGAGGAGTGGAGTACGCGATTGTTAAAGGTGGAGGGAGGAGAGGAGTACAGGCTGGTTGAAGGTGGAGGGAGGATAGAAGGACGAGATTGTTGAAGTTGGAGGGAGGAGGGGTGTATGGGATAGTTGAAGGTGGAGGAAGGAGAAGAGTGGATGATAGATGAAGGTGGAGGGAGAAGGGGAGTACGAGATAGTTGAAGGTGGAGGGAGGAGAGTAGTGAGGATAGTTGAAGGTGGAGGGAGGAGAGGAGTACGGGATAGTTAAAGGTCGAGGGAGGGGAGGAGTACAGGATGGTTGAAGGTGGAGAGAGGAGAGGAGTACTTCATTGTTGAAGGTGGAGGGAGGAGAGGAGTAGGGGATAGTTGAAGGTGGAGGGAGGAGAGAAGGACGGGATAGTTGAAGTTGGAGGGAGGAGAGGGGTACGGGAGAGTTGAAGGTGGAGGGAGGAGAGGAGTACGGGATAGTTGAAGGTGGAGGGAGGAGAGGAGTGGAGGATTGCTGAAGGTGGAGGGAGGAGTGGAGTACGGGATTGTTATATGAGGAGGGAGGAGAGCAATAAGTGATAGTTGTAGGTGGAGGGAGGAGAGGAGTACGGGATAGTTGAAGGTGGAGGGAGGAGATGAGTGGAGGATAGCTGAAGGTGGAGGGAGGAGTGGAGTACGGGATTGTTATATGAGGAGGGAGGAGAGCAATAAGTGATAGTTGTATGCGGAGGGAGGAGAGGAGTACGGGATAGTTGAAGGTGGAGGGAGGAGAGGAGTGGAGTATAGTTGAAGGTGGAGTGAGGAGAGGAGTACGGGAGAGTTGAAGGTGCAGGAAGGAGAGGAGTACGGGATAGATGAAGGTGTAGGGAGGAGAGGAGTACGGGATAGTGGAAGGTGGAGGGAGGAGAGGAGTGCGGGATAGTTGAAAGTGGAGGGAGGGGAGGAGTACCGGATAGTTGAAGATGGAAGGAGGAGAGAAGGGCGGGATAGATGAAGTTGGAGGGAGGAGAGGGATACGGGATAGTTGAAGGTGCAGAAGGGAGAGGAGCACGGGATAGTTGAAGGTGGAGGGAGGAGAGGAGTACGGGATAGTTAAAGGTGGAGGGAGGGGAGGAGTACAGGATGGTTGAAGGTGGAGGGAGGAGAGGAGTACTTCATTGTTGAAGGTGGAGGGAGGAGAGGAGTAGGGGATAGTTGAAGGTGGAGCGAGGAGAGAAGGAAGGGATAGTTGAAGTTGGAGGGAGGGGAGGGGTACGGGAGAGTTGAAGGTGGAGGGAGGAGAGGAGTGGAGGATAGCTGAAGGTGGAGGGAGGAGTGGAGTACGGGATTGCTATATGAGGAGAGAGGAGAGCAATAAGTGATAGTTGTAGGTGGAGGGAGGAGAGGAGTACGGGATAGTTGAAGGTGGAGGGAGGAGAGGAGTGGAGTATAGTTGAAGGTGGAGTGAGGAGAGGAGTACGGGAGAGTTGAAGGTGCAGGGAGGAGAGGAGTACGGGATATATGAAGGTGTAGGGAGGAGAGGAGTACGGGATAGTGGTGGTGGAGGGAGGAGTGGAGTAGAGGATAATTGGAGGTGGTGGGAGGAGAGGAGTACGGGATAGTGGAAGGTGGAGGGAGGAGAGAAGGGCGGGATAGATGAAGTTGGAGGGAGGAGAGGGGTACGGGATAGTTGAAGGTGCAGAAGGGAGAGGAGTACGGGACAGTTGAAGGTGGAGGGAGGAGAGGAGTATTGGATAGTTGAAGGTGGAGGGAGGAGAGGAGTGCGGGATAGTTGAAGTTGGAGGGAGGAGAGGAGTGCGGGATAGTTGAAGGTGGAGGGTGGTGAGGAGCACAGGATAGTTGAACATGGAGGGAAGAGAGGAATACGGGATAGTTGAAGGTGGAGGGAGGAGAGGAGTACGGGATAGATGAAGGTGGAGAGAGGTGTGGAGTACGCGATTGTTAAAGGTGGAGGGAGGAGAGGACTACAGGATGGTTGAAGGTGGAGGGTGGAGAGGAGTATGGCATAGTTGAAGGTGGAGGGATGAGAGAAGGACGGGATAGTTGAAGTTGGAGGGAGGAGAGGGGTACGGGATAATTGAATGTGGAGAGAGGAGAAGAGTGGTTGATAGTTGAAGGTGGAGGGAAGAGAGGAGTACGGGATAGTTGAAGGCGGAGGGAGGAGAGGAGTACGGGTTACTTAAAGGTGCAGAAGGGAGAGGAGTACGGGACACTTGAAGGTGGAGGGAGGAGAGGAGTATGGGATAGTTGAAGGTGGAGGGAGGAGAGGAGTGGAGGATAGATGAAGGTGGAGGCAGGAGAGGAGTACGGCATAGTTGAAGGTGGAGGGAGGAGAGGAGTACGGGATAGTTGAAGGTGGAGGGTGGAGAGGAGGACAGGATAGCTGAAGGTGGAGGGAGGAGAGGAGTACGGGATAGTTGAAGGTGGAGGGAGGAGAGGAGTACAGGATAGTTGAAGGTGGAGGGAGGAGAAGAGTACGGAATAGTTGAAGGTGGAGGGAGGAGAGGAGTACAGGATAGTTGAAGGTGGAGGGAGGAGAGGAGTACGGGATGGTTGAAAGTGGAGCGAGGAGAGGAGTAGGGGATAGTTGAAGGTGAGGGAGGAGAGGAGTAGGGGATAGTTGAAGGTGAGGGAGGAGAGGAGTAGGGGATCGTTGAAGTTGGAGGGAGGAGAGGGGTACGGGATAGTTGAACGTGGCGGGAGGAGAGGAGTACAGGATAGTTGAAGATGGAGGGAGGAGAGGAGTACAGGTTAGTTGAAGGTGGAGGGAGGAGAGGAGTGCGCGATGGTTGAAGGTGGAGGGAGGAGAGGGGTACGGGATAGTTGAACGTGGCGGGAGGAGAGGAGTACAGGATAGTTGAAGGTGGAGGGAGGAGAAGAGTACGGGATAGTTGAAGGCGAAGGGAGGAGAGGAGTACGGGATAGTTGAAGGTGGAGAAGGGAGCGGAGTACGGGACAGTTGAAGGTGGAGGGAGGAGAGGAGTATGGGATAGTTGAATGTGGAGGGAGGAGAGGAGTGGAGGATAGTTGAAGGTGGAGGGAGGAATAGAGTACAGGATAGTTGAAGGTGGAGTGAGGAGAGGAGTATGAGATAGTAGAAGGTGGAGTGGGGAGAGGAGTATGGGATAGTGGAATGTGGAGGGGGGAGAGGAGTACAGGATATTGGAAGTTGAATTGAGGAAAGGAGTTCGGGATAGGGGAAGGTGGAGGGAGGAGAGGAGTACAGGATAGTTGAAGGTGGAGGGAATAGAGGAGTGGAGGATAGCTGAAGGTGGAGGGAGGAGTGGAGTACGGGATAGTTCTATGAGGAGGGAGGAGAGCAATAAGTGATAGTTGTAGGTGGAGGGAGGAAAGGAGTACGGGATAGTTGAAGGTGGAGGGAGGAGAGGAGTGGAGGATAGTTGAAGGTGGAATGAGGAGAGGAGTACGGGATAGTTGAAGTCGGAGGGAGGAGAGGAGTACAGGATAGTTGAAGGTGCTGAAGGGAGAGGAATACGGGACAGTTGAAGGTGGACGGAGGAGAGGAGTGCGGGATAGTTGAAGGTGGAGGGAGGAGAGGAGTGCGGTATAGTTGAGGTGGAGGGTGGAGAGGAGCACAGGATTGCTGAACGTGGAGGGAGGAGAGGAGTAGGGGATAGTTGAAGGTGGAGAAGGGAGCGGAGTACCGGAAAGTTGAAGGTGGAGGGAGGAGAGGAGTACGGGGTAGTTGTATGAGGAGGGATGAGAGAAATAAGTGACAGTTGTCGGTAGAGGGAGGAGAGGAGTACGGGATAGTTAAAGGTGGAAGGAGGAGAGGAGTAAAGGATAGTTGAAGGTGGAGGGAGGAGAGGAGTACGGGATGGTGGAAGGTGAAGGGAAAAGAGAAGAGTAGAGGATAATTTGAAGGTGGAGAGAGGAGAGGAGTACGGGATAGTAGAAGTTGGAGGGAAGAGAGGAGTGCGGGATAGTTGAAAGTGGAGGGATGGGAGGAGTACGGGATAGTTGAAGGTGGAGGGAGGAGAGGAGTACAGGATGGTTGAAGGTGGAGGGTGGAGAGAAGGACAGGATAGTTGAAGTTGGAGGGAGGAGAGGTGTACGGGATAGTTGAAGGTGGAGGGAAGAGTGGAGTACAGGATAGTTGAAGGTGGAGGGAGGAGAGGAGTGGAGGATAGTTGAAGGTGGAGTGAGGAGGGGAGTACGAGATAGTTGAAGGTAGAGGGAGGAGAGGAGTGGAGGATAGTTGAAGCTGGACGGTGGAGAGGAGGACAGGATAGTTGAAGGTGGAGGGAGGAGAGGAGTGGAGTATTGTTGAAGGTGGAGTGAGGAGAGGAGTACGGGAGAGTTGAAGGTGCAGGGAGGAGAGGGGCACGGGATAGATGAAGGTTGAGGGAGGAGAGGAGTACGGGATAGTGGTGGTGGAGGGAGGAGAGGAGTAGAGGATAGTTGAAGGTGGTGGGAGGAGAGGAGTACGGGTTAGTGGAAGGTGGAGGGAGGAGAGGAGTGCGGGATAGTTGAAAGTGGAGGGAGGGGAGGAGTACGGGATAGTTAAAGGTTGAGGGAGGAGAGGAGTACAGGATGGACGAAGGTGGAGGGAGGAGAGGAGTACGGGACAGTGGAAGGTGGAGGGAGGAGAGGAGTAGGTGATAGTTGAAGGTGGAGGGAGGAGAGGATTAGGGGATAGTTGAAGGTGGAGGGAGGAGAGAAGGACAGGATAGTTGAAGTTGGAGAGAGGAGAGGGGTACGGGATAGTTGAACGTGGCGGGAGGAGAGGAGTACAGGATAGTTGAAGGTGGAGGGAGGAGAGGAGTGGAAGATAGTTGAAGGTGGAGGGAAGAGAAGAGTACGGGATAGTTGGAGGGAGGAGAGGAGTACGGGATAGTTGAAGGTGGAGAAGGGAGCGGAGTACGGGACAGTTGAAGGTGGAGGGAGGAGAGGAGTATGGGATAGTTGAATGTGGAGGGAGGAGAGTAGTGGAGGATAGTTGAAGGTGGAGGGAGGAATGGAGTACGAGATAGTTGAAGGTGGAGTGAGGAGAGGAGTATGAGATAGTAGAAGGTGGAGGGGGGAGAGGAGTACCGGGTAGTGGAATGTGGAGGGGGGAGAGGAGTACAGGATATTGGAAGTTGGATTGAGGAGAGGAGCACGGGATAGTGGATGGTGGAGGGAGGAGAGGAGTACATGAGAGTTGAAGGTGGAGGGAGGAGAGGAGTTCGGGAGAGTTGAAGGTGGAGGGAGGAGAGGAGTACAAGATAGTTGAAGGTGGAGGGAATAGAGGAGTGGAGGATAGCTGAAGGTGGAGGGAGGAGTGGAGTACGGGATAGTTCTATGAGGAGGGAGGAGAGCAATAAGTGATAGTTGTAGGTGGAGGGAGGAGAGGAGTACGGGATAGTTGAAGGTGGAGGGAGGAGAGGAGTGGAGGATAGTTGAAGGTGGAATGAGGAGAGGAGTACGGGATAGTTGAAGTCGGAGGGAGGAGAGGAGTACAGGATAGTTGAAGGTGCAGAAGGGAGAGGAGTACGGGACAGTTGAAGGTGGACGGAGGAGAGTAGTGCGGGATAGTTGAAGGTGGAGGGAGGAGAGGAGTGCGGTATAGTTGAGGTGGAGGGTGGAGAGGAGCACAGGATTGTTGAACGTGGAGGGAGGAGAGGAGTAGGGGATAGTTGAAGGTGGAGAAGGGAGCGGAGTACCGGAAATTTGAAGGTGGACGGAGGAGAGGAGTATGGGATAGTTGAATGTGGAGGGAGGAGAGCAGTTGAGGATAGTTGAAGGTGGAGGGAGGAATTGAGTAGGGATAGTTGAAGCTGGAGTGAGGAGAAGAGTATTGGATAGTAGAAGGTGGAGGGAGGAGAGGAGTACGTGGTAGTTGAAGGTGGAAGGAGGAGAGGAGTGCAGGATAGTTGAAGGCAGAGGGAGGAGAGGAGTGGAGGATAGTTGAAGCTGGAGGGAGGAGAGGAGTACGGGATAGTTAAAGGTGGATGGAGGAGAGGAGTACGGGATAGTGGAAGGTGGAGGGAAAAGAGAGGAGTAGAGGATAGTTGAAGGTGGAGAGAGGAGAGGAGTACGGGATAGTGGTAGGTGGAGGGAAGAGAGGAGTGCGGGATAGTTGAAAGTGGAGGGATGGGAGGAGTACGGGATAGTTGATGGTGGAGGGAGGTGTGGAGTACAGGATGGTTGAAGGTGCAGGGAGGAGAGGAGTGGAGGATAGTTGTAGTTGGAGGGAGGAGAGGTGTACGGGACAGTTGAAGTTGGAGGGAGGAGAGGAGTGGAGGATAGTTGAACGTGGAGGGAGGAGAGGAGTAGGGGATAGTTGAAGGTGGAGAAGGGAGCGGAGTACGGGACAGTTGAAGGTGGAGGGAGGAGAGGAGTATGGGATAGTTGAAGGTGGAGGGAGGAGAGGAGTGCGGGATAGTTGAAGGTGGAGGGAGGAGAGGAGTGGAGGATAGTTGAAGCTGGATGGTGGAGAGGAGCACAGGATAGTTGAACGTGGAGGGAGGAGAGGAGTAGGGGATAGTTGAAGGTGGAGAAGGGAGCTGAGTACGGTAGAGTTGAAGGTGGAGGTTGGAGACGAGTACGGGATAGATGAAGGTGGAGGGAGGTGAGGAGTTCGCAATAGTTGAAGGTGGTGGGAGGAGAGGAGTACGGGATAGATGAAGGTGGAGGGAGGAGAGGAGTACGGGATAGTTAAAGGTGGAAGGAAGAGAGGAGTAAAGTATAGTTGAAGGTGGAGGGAGGAGAGGAGTACGGGATAGTGGAAGGTGGAGGGAGGAGAGGAGTGCGGGATAGATGAAAGTGGAGGGAGCGGAGGAGTACGGGATAGTTGAAGTTGGAGGAAGGAGAGGAGTACGGGATAGTTAAAGGTGGAGGGAGGGGAGGAGTACAGGATGGTTGAAGGTGGAGGGAGGAGAGAAGCACGGGATAGTTGAAGTTGGATGGAGGAGAGGGGTACGGGATAGTTGAAGGTGGAGGGAGGAGACGAGTGGAGGATAGTTGAAGGTGGAGGGAGGAGAGGAGTGGAGGATAGCTGAAGGTGGAGGGAGGAGTGGAGTACGGGATTGTTATATGAGGAGGGAGGAGAGCAATAAGTGATAGTTGTATGCGGAGGGAGGAGAGGAGTACGGGATAGTTGAAGGTGGAGGGAGGAGAGGAGTGGAGTATAGTTGAAGGTGGAGTGAGGAGAGGAGTACGGGAGAGTTGAAGGTGCAGGGAGGAGAGGAGTACGGGATAGATGAAGGTGGAGGGAGGAGAGGAGTACGGGATAGTGGAAGGTGGAGGGAGGAGAGGAGTGCGGGATAGTTGAAAGTGGAGGGAGGGGAGGAGTACCGGATAGTTGAAGATGGAAGGAGGAGAGAAGGGCGGGATAGATGAAGTTGGAGGGAGGAGAGGGATACGGGATAGTTGAAGGTGCAGAAGGGAGAGGAGCACGGGATAGTTGAAGGTGGAGGGAGGAGAGGAGTACGGGATAGTTAAAGGTGGAGGGAGGGGAGGAGTACAGGATGGTTGAAGGTGGAGGGAGGAGAGGAGTACTTCATTGTTGAAGGTGGAGGGAGGAGAGGAGTAGGGGATAGTTGAAGGTGGAGCGAGGAGAGAAGGAAGGGATAGTTGAAGTTGGAGGGAGGGGAGGGGTACGGGAGAGTTGAAGGTGGAGGGAGGAGAGGAGTGGAGGATAGCTGAAGGTGGAGGGAGGAGTGGAGTACGGGATTGCTATATGAGGAGGGAGGAGAGCAATAAGTGATAGTTGTAGGTGGAGGGAGGAGAGGAGTACGGGATAGTTGAAGGTGGAGGGAGGAGAGGAGTGGAGTATAGTTGAAGGTGGAGTGAGGAGAGGAGTACGGGAGAGTTGAAGGTGCAGGGAGGAGAGGAGTACGGGATATATGAAGGTGTAGGGAGGAGAGGAGTACGGGATAGTGGTGGTGGAGGGAGGAGAGGAGTAGAGGATAATTGGAGGTGGTGGGAGGAGAGGAGTACGGGATAGTGGAAGGTGGAGGGAGGAGAGAAGGGCGGGATAGATGAAGTTGGAGGGAGGAGAGGGGTATGGGATAGTTGAAGGTGCAGAAGGGAGAGGAGTACGGGACAGTTGAAGGTGGAGGGAGGAGAGGAGTATTGGATAGTTGAAGGTGGAGGGAGGAGAGGAGTGCGGGATAGTTGAAGTTGGAGGGAGGAGAGGAGTGCGGGATAGTTGAAGGTGGAGGGTGGTGAGGAGCACAGGATAGTTGAACATGGAGGGAAGAGAGGAATACGGGATAGTTGAAGGTGGAGGGAGGAGAGGAGTACGGGATAGATGAAGGTGGAGAGAGGTGTGGAGTACGCGATTGTTAAAGGTGGAGGGAGGAGAGGACTACAGGATGGTTGAAGGTGGAGGGTGGAGAGGAGTATGGCATAGTTGAAGGTGGAGGGATGAGAGAAGGACGGGATAGTTGAAGTTGGAGGGAGGAGAGGGGTACGGGATAATTGAATGTGGAGAGAGGAGAAGAGTGGTTGATAGTTGAAGGTGGAGGGAAGAGAGGAGTACGGGATAGTTGAAGGCGGAGGGAGGAGAGGAGTACGGGTTACTTGAAGGTGCAGAAGGGAGAGGAGTACGGGACACTTGAAGGTGGAGGGAGGAGAGGAGTATGGGATAGTTGAAGGTGGAGGGAGGAGAGGAGTGGAGGATAGATGAAGGTGGAGGCAGGAGAGGAGTACGGCATAGTTGAAGGTGGAGTGAGGAGAGGAGTAGGGGATGGTTGAAGGTAGAGGGAGGAGAGAAGGACGGGATAGTTGAAGTTGGAGGGAGGAGAGGGGTACGGGATAATTGAAGGTGGAGAGAGGAGAAGAGTGGTTGATAGTTGAAGGTGGAGGGAAGAGAGGAGTACGTGATAGTTGAAGGCGGAGGGAGGAGAGGAGTACGGGTTAGTTGAAGGTGGAGAAGGGAGAGGAATACGGGACACTTGAAGGTGGAGGGAGGAGAGGAGTACGGGATAGTTGAAGGTGGAGGGTGGAGAGGAGGACAGGATAGCTGAAGGTGGAGGGAGGAGAGGAGTACGGGATAGTTGAAGGTGGAGGGAGGAGAGGAGTACAGGATAGTTGAAGGTGGAGGGAGGAGAAGAGTACGGAATAGTTGAAGGTGGAGGGAGGAGAGGAGTACAGGATAGTTGAAGGTGGAGGGAGGAGAGGAGTACGGGATGGTTGAAAGTGGAGCGAGGAGAGGAGTAGGGGATAGTTGAAGGTGAGGGAGGAGAGGAGTAGGGGATAGTTGAAGGTGAGGGAGGAGAGGAGTAGGGGATCGTTGAAGTTGGAGGGAGGAGAGGGGTACGGGATGGTTGAAAGTGGAGGGAGGAGAGGAGTGGAGGATAGTTGAAGGTGGAGGGAGGAATAGAGTACGGGATAGTTGAAGGTGGAGTGAGGAGAGGAGTATGAGATAGTAGAAGGTGGAGTGGGGAGAGGAGTATGGGATAGTGGAATGTGGAGGGGGGAGAGGAGTACAGGATATTGGAAGTTGAATTGAGGAAAGGAGTTCGGGATAGGGGAAGGTGGAGGGAGGAGAGGAGTACATGATAGTTGAAGGTGGAGGGAGGAGAGGAGTACGGGAGAGTTGAAGGTGGAGGGAGGAGAGGAGTACAGGATAGTTGAAGGTGGAGGGAATAGAGGAGTGGAGGATAGTTGAAGGTGGAGGGAGGAGTGGAGTACGTGATAGTTCTATGAGGAGGGAGGAGAGCAATAAGTGATAGTTGTAGGTGGAGGGAGGAGAGGAGTACGGGATAGTTGAAGTCGGAGGGAGGAGAGGAGTACGGGATAGTTGAAGGTGCAGAAGGGAGTGGAGTACGGGATAGTTGTATGAGGAGGGATGAGAGCAATAAGTGATAGTTGTCGGTGGAGGGAGGAGAGGAGTACGGGACAGTTGAAGGTGGACGGAGGAGAGGAGTGCGGGATAGTTGAAGGTGGAGGGAGGAGAGGAGGACAGGATAGCTGAAGGTGGAGGGAGGAGAGGAGTACGGGATAGTTGAAGGTGGAGGGAGGAGAGGAGTACAGGATAGTTGAAGGTGGAGGGAGGAGAAGAGTACGGAATAGTTGAAGGTGGAGGGAGGAGAGGAGTACAGGATAGTTGAAGGTGGAGGGAGGAGAGGAGTACGGGATGGTTGAAAGTGGAGCGAGGAGAGGAGTAGGGGATAGTTGAAGGTGAGGGAGGAGAGGAGTAGGGGATAGTTGAAGGTGAGGGAGGAGAGGAGTAGGGGATCGTTGAAGTTGGAGGGAGGAGAGGGGTACGGGATAGTTGAACGTGGCGGGAGGAGAGGAGTACAGGATAGTTGAAGATGGAGGGAGGAGAGGAGTACGGGTTAGTTGAAGGTGGAGGGAGGAGAGGAGTGCGCGATGGTTGAAGGTGGAGTGAGGAGAGGGGTACGGGATAGTTGAACGTGGCGGGAGGAGAGGAGTACAGGATAGTTGAAGGTGGAGGGAGGAGAAGAGTACGGGATAGTTGAAGGCGAAGGGAGGAGAGGAGTACGGGATAGTTGAAGGTGGAGAAGGGAGCGGAGTACGGGACAGTTGAAGGTGGAGGGAGGAGAGGAGTATGGGATAGTTGAATGTGGAGGGAGGAGAGGAGTGGAGGATAGTTGAAGGTGGAGGGAGGAATAGAGTACGGGATAGTTGAAGGTGGAGTGAGGAGAGGAGTATGAGATAGTAGAAGGTGGAGTGGGGAGAGGAGTATGGGATAGTGGAATGTGGAGGGGGGAGAGGAGTACAGGATATTGGAAGTTGAATTGAGGAAAGGAGTTCGGGATAGGGGAAGGTGGAGGGAGGAGAGGAGTACATGATAGTTGAAGGTGGAGGGAGGAGAGGAGTACGGGAGAGTTGAAGGTGGAGGGAGGAGAGGAGTACAGGATAGTTGAAGGTGGAGGGAATAGAGGAGTGGAGGATAGTTGAAGGTGGAGGGAGGAGTGGAGTACGTGATAGTTCTATGAGGAGGGAGGAGAGCAATAAGTGATAGTTGTAGGTGGAGGGAGGAGAGGAGTACGGGATAGTTGAAGTCGGAGGGAGGAGAGGAGTACGGGATAGTTGAAGGTGCAGAAGGGAGTGGAGTACGGGATAGTTGTATGAGGAGGGATGAGAGCAATAAGTGATAGTTGTCGGTGGAGGGAGGAGAGGAGTACGGGATAGTTAAAGGTGGAAGGAGGAGAGGTGTAAAGGATAGTTGAAGGTGGAGGGAGGAGAGGAGTACGGGATAGTGGAAGGTGGAGGGAAGAGAGGAGTGTGGGATAGTTGAAAGTGAAGGGATGGGAGGAGTACGGGATAGTTGAAGGTGGAGGGAGGAGAGGAGTACAGGATGATTGAAGGTGGAGGGAGGAGAGAAGGACAGGATAGTTGAAGTTGGAGGGAGGAGAGGTGTACGGGATAGTTGAAGGTGGAGGGAAGAGTGGAGTACAGGATAGTTGAAGGTGGAGGGAGGAGAGGAGTGGAGGATAGTTGATGGTGGAGGGAGGAGGGGAGTACGAGATAGTTGAAGTTGGAGGGAGGAAAGGAGTGGAGGATAGTTGAAGGTGGAGGGAGGATAGGAGTGCGGGCTAGTTGAAGGTGGAGGGTGGAGAGGAGCACAGGATAGTTGAACGTGGCGGGAGGAGCGGAGTAGAGGATAGTTGAAGGTGGAGAAGGGAGCGGAGTACGGGACAGTTGAAGGTGGAGGGAGGAGAGGAGTATGGGATAGTTGAAGGCGGAGGGAGGAGAGAAGTGCGGGATAGTTGAAGGTGGAGGGAGGAGAGGAGTGGAGGATAGTTGAAGCTGGACGGTGGAGAGGAGCACAGGATAGTTGAACGTGGAGGGAGGAGAGGAGTAGGGGATAGTTGAAGGTGGAGAAGGGAGCGGAGTACGGGAGAGTTGAAGGTGGAGGGTGGAGACGAGTACGGGATAGATGAAGGTGGAGGGAGGAGAGGAGTGCAGGATAGTTGAAGGTGGAGGGAGGAGAGGAGTACGGGATAGTTGAAGGTGGAGGGTGGAGAGGAGCACAGGATAGTTGAATGTGGAGGGAGGAGAGGAGTACAGGATAGTTGAAGGTGGAGGGAGGAGAGGAGTACAGGATAGTTGAAGGTGGAGGGAGGAGAATACTACGGAATATTTGAAGGTGGAGGGAGGAGAGGAGTACTGGATGGTTGAAGGTGGAGGGAGGAGAGAAGGATGGGATAGTTGAAGTTGGAGGGAGGAGAGGGGTCCGGGATAGTTGAAAGTGGCGGGAGGAAAGGAGTACAGCATAGTTGAAGGTGGAGGGAGGAGAAGAGTGGAGGATAGTTGAAGGTGATGGGAGGAGAAGAGTACTGGATAGTTGAAGGAGATGGGAGGAGAGGACTACGGGATAGTTGAAGGTGGAGGGAAGAGAGGAGTACGGGATAGTTGTAGTCGGAGGGAAGAGAGGAGTACGGGATAGTTGAATGTGGAGGAAGGAGAGGAGTACCTGATAGTTGAAGGTAGAAGGAGGAGAGGAGTACGGGATAGTTTTAGGTGGAGGGAGCAGAGGTGTACAGGATAGTTTAAGGTGCAGGGAGGAGAGGAGTATGGGATAGTTGAAGGTGGAGGGAGGAGAGGAGTGGAGGATAGTTGTAGGGAAGAGAGGAGTACGTGATAGTTGAAGGTGGAGGGAGGAGAGGAGTGCAGGTTAGTTGAAGGTTGAGGGAGGAGAGGAGTGCGCGATAGTTGAGGGTGGAAGGAGCAGAGGAGTGCTGGATAGTTGAAGGTGGAGGGAGGAGAAGAGAGGAGGATAGTTGAAGGTGGCTGGAGGAGAGGAGTACGGGATAGTTGAAGGTGGAGAGAGGAGAGGAGTAAAGGGTAGTTGAAGGTGTAGGGAGGAGAGAAGTACGGGATAGTGGAGGTGGAGTGAGGAGAGGAGTAGAGGATAGTTGAATGTGGTGGGAGGAGAGGAGTACAGGATAGTGGTGGGTGGAGGGAGTGGAGGAGTACGGGATAGTTAAAGGTGGAGGGAGGAGAGAAGGTCGAGATAGTTGAAGGTGGAGGGAAGAGAGGACTACGGGATAGTTGAAGGTGGAGAAGGGAGAGGAGTACGGGACAGTTGAAGGTGCAGCGAGGACAGGAGTACGGGATAGTTTTAGGTGGAGGGAGTATAGGTGTACAGGATAGTTTAAGGTGCAGGGAGGAGAGGAGTACGGGGTTGTTGAAGGTGGAGGGAGGAGAGGAGTGGAGGGTAGTTGAAGTTGGAGGGAAGAGAGGAGTACGTGATAGTTGAAGGTGGAGAGAGGAGAGGAGTACGGGTTAGTTGAAGGTGGAGGGAGGAGAGGAGTGCGACATAGTTGAGGGTGGAGGGAGGAGAGAAGGACGGGATAGTTGAAGTTTGAGGGAGGAGAGGAGTACGGGATAGTTGAAGGTGGAGAAGGGAGCGGAGTACGGGACAGTTGAAGGTGGAGGGAGGAGAGGAGTATGGGATAGTTGAATGTGGAGGGAGGAGAGGAGTGGAGGATAGTTGAAGGTGGAGGGAGGAGAGGAGTACGGGATAGTTGAAGGTGGAGAAGGGAGAGGAGCACGGGATAGTTGAAGGTGGAGGGAGGAGAGGAGTACGGGATAGTTAAAGGTGGAGGGAGGGGAGGAGTACAGGATGGTTGAAGGTGGAGGGAGGAGAGGAGTACTTCATTGTTGAAGGTGGAGGGAGGAGAGGAGTAGGGGATAGTTGAAGGTGGAGGGAGGAGAGAAGGACGGGATAGTTGAAGTTGGAGGGAGGAGAGGGGTACGGGAGAGTTGAAGGTGGAGGGAGGAGAGGAGTACAGGATAGTTGAAGGTGGAGGGAGGAGAGGAGTGGAGGATAGCTGAAGGTGGAGGGAGGAGTGGAGCATTGGATTGTTATATGAGGAGGGAGGAGAGCAATAAGTGATAGTTGTAGGTGGAGGGAGGAGAGGAGTACGGGATAGTTGAAGGTGGAGGGAGGAGAGGAGTGGAGTATAGTTGAAGGTGGAGTGAGGAGAGGAGTACGGGAGAGTTGAAGGTGCAGGGCGGAGAGGAGTACGGGATATATGAAGGTGGAGGGAGGAGAGGAGTACGGGATAGTGGTGGTGGAGGGAGGAGAGGAGTAGAGGATAGTTGAAGGTGGTGGGAGGAGAGGAGTACGGGATATGCAAGGTGGAGGGAGGAGAGGAGTGCGGGATAGTTGAAAGTGGAGGGAGGGGAGGAGTACGGGATAGTTAAAGGTTGAGGGAGGAGAGGAGTACAGGATGGACGAAGGTGGAGGGAGGAGAGGAGTACGGGACAGTGGAAGGTGGAGGGAGGAGAGGAGTAGGTGATAGTTGAAGGTGGAGGGAGGAGAGGATTAGGGGATAGTTGAAGGTGGAGGGAGGAGAGAAGGACAGGATAGTTGAAGTTGGAGAGAGGAGAGGGGTACGGGATAGTTGAACGTGGTGGGAGGAGAGGAGTACAGGATAGTTGAAGGTGGAGGGAGGAGAGGAGTGGAAGATAGTTGAAGGTGGAGGGAAGAGAAGAGTACGGGATAGTTGGAGGGAGGAGAGGAGTATGGGATAGTTGAAGGTGGAGAAGGGAGCGGAGTACGGGACAGTTGAAGGTGGAGGGAGGAGAGGAGTATGGGATAGTTGAATGTGGTGGGAGGAGAGTAGTGGAGGATAGTTGAAGGTGGAGGGAGGAATGGAGTACGAGATAGTTGAAGGTGGAGTGAGGAGAGGAGTATGAGATAGTAGAAGGTGGAGGGGGGAGAGGAGTACCGGGTAGTGGAATGTGGAGGGGGGAGAGGAGTACAGGATATTGGAAGTTGGATTGAGGAGAGGAGCACGGGATAGTGGATGGTGGAGGGAGGAGAGGAGTACATGAGAGTTGAAGGTGGAGGGAGGAGAGGAGTTCGGGAGAGTTGAAGGTGGAGGGAGGAGAGGAGTACAAGATAGTTGAAGGTGGAGGGAATAGAGGAGTGGAGGATAGCTGAAGGTGGAGGGAGGAGTGGAGTACGGGATAGTTCTATGAGGAGGGAGGAGAGCAATAAATGATAGTTGTAGGTGGAGGGAGGAGAGGAGTACGGGATAGTTGAAGGTGGAGGGAGGAGAGGAGTGGAGGATAGTTGAAGGTGGAATGAGGAGAGGAGTACGGGATAGTTGAAGTCGGAGGGAGGAGAGGAGTACAGGATAGTTGAAGGTGCAGAAGGGAGAGGAGTACGGGACAGTTGAAGGTGGACGGAGGAGAGTAGTGCGGGATAGTTGAAGGTGGAGGGAGGAGAGGAGTGCGGTATAGTTGAGGTGGAGGGTGGAGAGGTGCACAGGATTGTTGAACGTGGAGGGAGGAGAGGAGTAGGGGATAGTTGAAGGTGGAGAAGGGAGCGGAGTACCGAAAATTTGAAGGTGGAGGGAGGAGAGGAGTATGGGATAGTTGAATGTGGAGGGAGGAGAGCAGTTGAGGATAGTTGAAGGTGGAGGGAGGAATTGAGTAGGGATAGTTGAAGCTGGAGTGAGGAGAAGAGTATTGGATAGTAGAAGGTGGAGGGAGGAGAGGAGTACGTGGTAGTTGAAGGTGGAAGGAGGAGAGGAGTGCAGGATAGTTGAAGGTAGAGGGAGGAGAGGAGTGGAGGATAGTTGAAGCTGGAGGGAGGAGAGGAGTACGGGATAGTTATATGAGGAGGGAGGAGAGCAATAGGTGATAGTTGTCGGTGGAGGGAGGAGAGGAGTACGGGATAGATGAAGGTGGAGGGAGGAGAGGAGTGGAGGATAGTTGAAGGTGGAGTGAGGAGGCGAGTACGGGAGAGTTGAAGGTGGAGGAAGGAGAGGAGTACGGGATAGATGAAGCTGGAGGGAGGAGAGGAGTACGGGATAGTTAAAGGTGGATGGAGGAGAGGAGTACGGGATAGTGGAAGGTGGAGGGAAAAGAGAGGAGTGGAGGATAGTTGAAGCTGGAGGGAGGAATAGAGTACGGGATAGTTGAAGGTGGAGTGAGGAGAGGAGTATGAGATAGTAGAAGGTGGAGGGGGGAGAGGAGTATGGGATAGTGGAATGTGGAGGGGGGAGAGGAGTACAGGATATTGGATTGAGGAGAGGAGTTCGGGATAGTGGAAGGTGGAGGGAGGAGAGGAGTACAGGATAGTTGAAGGTGGAGGGAATAGAGGAGTGGAGGATAGTTGAAGGTGGAGGGAAGAGAGGAGTACGGGATGGTTCTATGAGGAGGGAGGAGAGCAATAAGTGATAGTTGTAGGTGGAGGGAGGAGAGGAGTGGAGGATAGTTGAAGGTGGAGTGAGGAGAGGAGTACGGGATAGTTGAAGTCGGAGGGAGGAGAGGAGTACGGGACAGTTGAAGGTGGAGGGAGCAGAGGAGTATAGAATAGTTGAAGGTGGAGGGAGGAGAGGAGTGTGGGATAGTTGAAGGTGGAGGGAGGAGACGAGTGCGGTATAGTTGAGGTGGAGGGTGGAGAGGAGCACAGGATTGTTGAACGTGGAGGGAGGAGAGGAGTGGGGGATAGTTGAAGGTGGAGAAGGGAACGGAGTACGGGAAAGTTGAAGGTGGAGGGAGGATAGGATTATGGGATAGTTGAATGTGAAGGGAGGAGAGGAGTTGAGGATAGTTGAAGGTGGAGGGAGGAATGGAGTAGGGGATAGTTGAAGCTGGAGTGAGGAGAGGAGCATTGTATAGTAGAAGGTGGAGGGAGGAGAGTACTACGTGATAGTTGATGGTGGAGGGAGGAGAAGAGTACGGGAGAGTTGAAGGTGGAGGGAGGAGAGGAGTGCAGGATAGTTGTATGAGGAGGGATGAGAGCAATAAGTGATAGTTGTCGGTGGAGGGAGGAGAGGAGTACGGGATAGTTAAAGGTGGAAGGAGGAGAGGAGTAAAGGATAGTTGAAGGTGGAGGGAGGAGAGGAGTACGGGATAGTGGAAGGTGGAGGGAAGAGGGGAGTGTGGGATAGTTGAAAGTGGAGGGATGGGAGGAGTACGGGATAGTTGAAGGTGGAGGGAGGAGAATAGTGCGGGATAGTTGAAGGTGGAGGGAGGAGAGGAGTGCGGTATAGTTGAGGTGGAGGGTGGAGAGGAGCACAGGATTGTTGAACGTGGAGGGAGGAGAGGAGTAGGGGATAGTTGAAGGTGGAGAAGGGAGCGGAGTACCGGAAATTTGAAGGTGGAGGGAGGAGAGGAGTATGGGATAGTTGAATGTGGAGGGAGGAGAGCAGTTGAGGATAGTTGAAGGTGGAGGGAGGAATTGAGTAGGGATAGTTGAAGCTGGAGTGAGGAGAAGAGTATTGGATAGTAGAAGGTGGAGGGAGGAGAGGAGTACGTGGTAGTTGAAGGTGGAAGGAGGAGAGGAGTGCAGGATAGTTGAAGGTAGAGGGAGGAGAGGAGTGGAGGATAGTTGAAGCTGGAGGGAGGAGAGGAGTACGGGATAGTTATATGAGGAGGGAGGAGAGCAATAGGTGATAGTTGTCGGTGAAGGGAGGAGAGGAGTACGGGATAGATGAAGGTGGAGGGAGGAGAGGAGTGGAGGATAGTTGAAGGTGGAGTGAGGAGGCGAGTACGGGAGAGTTGAAGGTGGAGGAAGGAGAGGAGTACGGGATAGATGAAGCTGGAGGGAGGAGAGGAGTACGGGATAGTTAAAGGTGGATGGAGGAGAGGAGTACGGGATAGTGGAAGGTGGAGGGAAAAGAGAGGAGTAGAGGATAGTTGAAGGTGGAGAGAGGAGAGGAGTACGGGATAGTGGTAGGTGGAGGGAAGAGAGGAGTGTGGGATAGTTGAAAGTGGAGGGATGGGAGGAGTACGGGATAGTTGATGGTGGAGGGAGGTGTGGAGTACAGGATGGTTGAAGGTGCAGGGAGGAGAGGAGTGGAGGATAGTTGTAGTTGGAGGGAGGAGAGGTGTACGGGACAGTTGAAGTTGGAGGGAGGAGAGGAGTGGAGGATAGTTGAACGTGGAGGGAGGAGAGGAGTAGGGGATAGTTGAAGGTGGAGAAGGGAGCGGAGTACGGGACAGTTGAAGGTGGAGGGAGGAGAGGAGTATGGGATAGTTGAAGGTGGAGGGAGGAGAGGAGTGCGGGATAGTTGAAGGTGGAGGGAGGAGAGGAGTGGAGGATAGTTGAAGCTGGATGGTGGAGAGGAGCACAGGATAGTTGAACGTGGAGGGAGGAGAGGAGTAGGGGATAGTTGAAGGTGGAGAAGGGAGCTGAGTACGGTAGAGTTGAAGGTGGAGGTTGGAGACGAGTACGGGATAGATGAAGGTGGAGGGAGGTGAGGAGTTCGCAATAGTTGAAGGTGGTGGGAGGAGAGGAGTACGGGATAGATGAAGGTGGAGGGAGGAGAGGAGTACGGGATAGTTAAAGGTGGAAGGAAGAGAGGAGTAAAGTATAGTTGAAGGTGGAGGGAGGAGAGGAGTACGGGATAGTGGAAGGTGGAGGGAGGAGAGGAGTGCGGGATAGATGAAAGTGGAGGGAGCGGAGGAGTACGGGATAGTTGAAGTTGGAGGAAGGAGAGGAGTACGGGATAGTTAAAGATGGAGGGAGGGGAGGAGTACAGGATGGTTGAAGGTGGAGGGAGGAGAGAAGGACGGGATAGTTGAAGTTGGATGGAGGAGAGGGGTACGGGATAGTTGAAGGTGGAGGGAGGAGACGAGTGGAGGATAGTTGAAGGTGGAGGGAAGAGAGGAGTACGGGATAGATGAAGTCGGAGGAAGGAGAGGAGTACGGGATAGTTGAAGGTAGAGGGAGGAGATGAGTAGAGGATAGTTGAAGGTGGAGGGAGGAGAGGAGTACGGAAGTGTTGAAGGTGGAGTGAGGACAGGAGTACGGGATAGATGAAGGTGGAGGGAGGAGTGGAGTACGCGATTGTTAAAGGTGGAGGGAGGAGAGGAGTACAGGCTGGTTGAAGGTGGAGGGAGGATAGAAGGACGAGATTGTTGAAGTTGGAGGGAGGAGGGGTGTATGGGATAGTTGAAGGTGGAGGAAGGAGAAGAGTGGATGATAGATGAAGGTGGAGGGAGAAGGGGAGTACGAGATAGTTGAAGGTGGAGGGAGGAGAGTAGTGAGGATAGTTGAAGGTGGAGGGAGGAGAGGAGTACGGGATAGTTAAAGGTCGAGGGAGGGGAGGAGTACAGGATGGTTGAAGGTGGAGAGAGGAGAGGAGTACTTCATTGTTGAAGGTGGAGGGAGGAGAGGAGTAGGGGATAGTTGAAGGTGGAGGGAGGAGAGAAGGACGGGATAGTTGAAGTTGGAGGGAGGAGAGGGGTACGGGAGAGTTGAAGGTGGAGGGAGGAGAGGAGTACGGGATAGTTGAAGGTGGAGGGAGGAGAGGAGTGGAGGATTGCTGAAGGTGGAGGGAGGAGTGGAGTACGGGATTGTTATATGAGGAGGGAGGAGAGCAATAAGTGATAGTTGTAGGTGGAGGGAGGAGAGGAGTACGGGATAGTTGAAGGTGGAGGGAGGAGAGGAGTGGAGGATAGCTGAAGGTGGAGGGAGGAGTGGAGTACGGGATTGTTATATGAGGAGGGAGGAGAGCAATAAGTGATAGTTGTATGCGGAGGGAGGAGAGGAGTACGGGATAGTTGAAGGTGGAGGGAGGAGAGGAGTGGAGTATAGTTGAAGGTGGAGTGAGGAGAGGAGTACGGGAGAGTTGAAGGTGCAGGAAGGAGAGGAGTACGGGATAGATGAAGGTGTAGGGAGGAGAGGAGTACCGGATAGTTGAAGATGGAAGGAGGAGAGAAGGGCGGGATAGATGAAGTTGGAGGGAGGAGAGGGATACGGGATAGTTGAAGGTGCAGAAGGGAGAGGAGCACGGGATAGTTGAAGGTGGAGGGAGGAGAGGAGTACGGGATAGTTAAAGGTGGAGGGAGGGGAGGAGTACAGGATGGTTGAAGGTGGAGGGAGGAGAGGAGTACTTCATTGTTGAAGGTGGAGGGAGGAGAGGAGTAGGGGATAGTTGAAGGTGGAGCGAGGAGAGAAGGAAGGGATAGTTGAAGTTGGAGGGAGGGGAGGGGTACGGGAGAGTTGAAGGTGGAGGGAGGAGAGGAGTGGAGGATAGCTGAAGGTGGAGGGAGGAGTGGAGTACGGGATTGCTATATGAGGAGGGAGGAGAGCAATAAGTGATAGTTGTAGGTGGAGGGAGGAGAGGAGTACGGGATAGTTGAAGGTGGAGGGAGGAGAGGAGTGGAGTATAGTTGAAGGTGGAGTGAGGAGAGGAGTACGGGAGAGTTGAAGGTGCAGGGAGGAGAGGAGTACGGGATATATGAAGGTGTAGGGAGGAGAGGAGTACGGGATAGTGGTGGTGGAGGGAGGAGAGGAGTAGAGGATAATTGGAGGTGGTGGGAGGAGAGGAGTACGGGATAGTGGAAGGTGGAGGGAGGAGAGAAGGGCGGGATAGATGAAGTTGGAGGGAGGAGAGGGGTACGGGATAGTTGAAGGTGCAGAAGGGAGAGGAGTACGGGACAGTTGAAGGTGGAGGGAGGAGAGGAGTATTGGATAGTTGAAGGTGGAGGGAGGAGAGGAGTGCGGGATAGTTGAAGTTGGAGGGAGGAGAGGAGTGCGGGATAGTTGAAGGTGGAGGGTGGTGAGGAGCACAGGATAGTTGAACATGGAGGGAAGAGAGGAATACGGGATAGTTGAAGGTGGAGGGAGGAGAGGAGTACGGGATCGATGAAGGTGGAGAGAGGTGTGGAGTACGCGATTGTTAAAGGTGGAGGGAGGAGAGGACTACAGGATGGTTGAAGGTGGAGGGTGGAGAGGAGTATGGCATAGTTGAAGGTGGAGGGATGAGAGAAGGACGGGATAGTTGAAGTTGGAGGGAGGAGAGGGGTACGGGATAATTGAATGTGGAGAGAGGAGAAGAGTGGTTGATAGTTGAAGGTGGAGGGAAGAGAGGAGTACGGGATAGTTGAAGGCGGAGGGAGGAGAGGAGTATGGGTTACTTAAAGGTGCAGAAGGGAGAGGAGTACGGGACACTTGAAGGTGGAGGGAGGAGAGGAGTATGGGATAGTTGAAGGTGGAGGGAGGAGAGGAGTGGAGGATAGATGAAGGTGGAGGCAGGAGAGGAGTACGGCATAGTTGAAGGTGGAGGGAGGAGAGGAGTACGGGATAGTTGAAGGTGGAGGGTGGAGAGGAGGACAGGATAGCTGAAGGTGGAGGGAGGAGAGGAGTACGGGATAGTTGAAGGTGGAGGGAGGAGAGGAGTACAGGATAGTTGAAGGTGGAGGGAGGAGAAGAGTACGGAATAGTTGAAGGTGGAGGGAGGAGAGGAGTACAGGATAGTTGAAGGTGGAGGGAGGAGAGGAGTACGGGATGGTTGAAAGTGGAGCGAGGAGAGGAGTAGGGGATAGTTGAAGGTGAGGGAGGAGAGGAGTAGGGGATAGTTGAAGGTGAGGGAGGAGAGGAGTAGGGGATCGTTGAAGTTGGAGGGAGGAGAGGGGTACGGGATAGTTGAACGTGGCGGGAGGAGAGGAGTACAGGATAGTTGAAGATGGAGGGAGGAGAGGAGTACGGGTTAGTTGAAGGTGGAGGGAGGAGAGGAGTGCGCGATGGTTGAAGGTGGAGGGAGGAGAGGGGTACGGGATAGTTGAACGTGGCGGGAGGAGAGGAGTACAGGATAGTTGAAGGTGGAGGGAGGAGAAGAGTACGGGATAGTTGAAGGCGAAGGGAGGAGAGGAGTACGGGATAGTTGAAGGTGGAGAAGGGAGCGGAGTACGGGACAGTTGAAGGTGGAGGGAGGAGAGGAGTATGGGATAGTTGAATGTGGAGGGAGGAGAGGAGTGGAGGATAGTTGAAGGTGGAGGGAGGAATAGAGTACAGGATAGTTGAAGGTGGAGTGAGGAGAGGAGTATGAGATAGTAGAAGGTGGAGTGGGGAGAGGAGTATGGGATAGTGGAATGTGGAGGGGGGAGAGGAGTACAGGATATTGGAAGTTGAATTGAGGAAAGGAGTTCGGGATAGGGGAAGGTGGAGGGAGGAGAGGAGTACATGATAGTTGAAGGTGGAGGGAGGAGAGGAGTTCGGAAAGTTGAAGGTGGAGGGAGGAGAGGAGTACAAGATAGTTGAAGGTGGAGGGAATAGAGGAGTGGAGGATAGCTGAAGGTGGAGGGAGGAGTGGAGTACGGGATAGTTCTATGAGGAGGGAGGAGAGCAATAAGTGATAGTTGTAGGTGGAGGGAGGAAAGGAGTACGGGATAGTTGAAGGTGGAGGGAGGAGAGGAGTGGAGGATAGTTGAAGGTGGAATGAGGAGAGGAGTACGGGATAGTTGAAGTCGGAGGGAGGAGAGGAGTACAGGATAGTTGAAGGTGCTGAAGGGAGAGGAATACGGGACAGTTGAAGGTGGACGGAGGAGAGGAGTGCGGGATAGTTGAAGGTGGAGGGAGGAGAGGAGTGCGGTATAGTTGAGGTGGAGGGTGGAGAGGAGCACAGGATTGCTGAACGTGGAGGGAGGAGAGGAGTAGGGGATAGTTGAAGGTGGAGAAGGGAGCGGAGTACCGGAAAGTTGAAGGTGGAGGGAGGAGAGGAGTACGGGGTAGTTGTATGAGGAGGGATGAGAGAAATAAGTGACAGTTGTCGGTAGAGGGAGGAGAGGAGTACGGGATAGTTAAAGGTGGAAGGAGGAGAGGAGTAAAGGATAGTTGAAGGTGGAGGGAGGAGAGGAGTACGGGATGGTGGAAGGTGAAGGGAAAAGAGAAGAGTAGAGGATAATTTGAAGGTGGAGAGAGGAGAGGAGTACGGGATAGTAGAAGTTGGAGGGAAGAGAGGAGTGCGGGATAGTTGAAAGTGGAGGGATGGGAGGAGTACGGGATAGTTGAAGGTGGAGGGAGGAGAGGAGTACAGGATGGTTGAAGGTGGAGGGTGGAGAGAAGGACAGGATAGTTGAAGTTGGAGGGAGGAGAGGTGTACGGGATAGTTGAAGGTGGAGGGAAGAGTGGAGTACAGGATAGTTGAAGGTGGAGGGAGGAGAGGAGTGGAGGATAGTTGAAGGTGGAGTGAGGAGGGGAGTACGAGATAGTTGAAGGTAGAGGGAGGAGAGGAGTGGAGGATAGTTGAAGCTGGACGGTGGAGAGGAGGACAGGATAGTTGAAGGTGGAGGGAGGAGAGGAGTGGAGTATTGTTGAAGGTGGAGTGAGGAGAGGAGTACGGGAGAGTTGAAGGTGCAGGGAGGAGAGGGGCACGGGATAGATGAAGGTTGAGGGAGGAGAGGAGTACGGGATAGTGGTGGTGGAGGGAGGAGAGGAGTAGAGGATAGTTGAAGGTGGTGGGAGGAGAGGAGTACGGGTTAGTGGAAGGTGGAGGGAGGAGAGGAGTGCGGGATAGTTGAAAGTGGAGGGAGGGGAGGAGTACGGGATAGTTAAAGGTTGAGGGAGGAGAGGAGTACAGGATGGACGAAGGTGGAGGGAGGAGAGGAGTACGGGACAGTGGAAGGTGGAGGGAGGAGAGGAGTAGGTGATAGTTGAAGGTGGAGGGAGGAGAGGATTAGGGGATAGTTGAAGGTGGAGGGAGGAGAGAAGGACAGGATAGTTGAAGTTGGAGAGAGGAGAGGGGTACGGGATAGTTGAACGTGGCGGGAGGAGAGGAGTACAGGATAGTTGAAGGTGGAGGGAGGAGAGGAGTGGAAGATAGTTGAAGGTGGAGGGAAGAGAAGAGTACGGGATAGTTGGAGGGAGGAGAGGAGTACGGGATAGTTGAAGGTGGAGAAGGGAGCGGAGTACGGGACAGTTGAAGGTGGAGGGAGGAGAGGAGTATGGGATAGTTGAATGTGGAGGGAGGAGAGTAGTGGAGGATAGTTGAAGGTGGAGGGAGGAATGGAGTACGAGATAGTTGAAGATGGAGTGAGGAGAGGAGTATGAGATAGTAGAAGGTGGAGGGGGGAGAGGAGTACCGGGTAGTGGAATGTGGAGGGGGGAGAGGAGTACAGGATATTGGAAGTTGGATTGAGGAGAGGAGCACGGGATAGTGGATGGTGGAGGGAGGAGAGGAGTACATGAGAGTTGAAGGTGGAGGGAGGAGAGGAGTTCGGGAGAGTTGAAGGTGGAGGGAGGAGAGGAGTACAAGATAGTTGAAGGTGGAGGGAATAGAGGAGTGGAGGATAGCTGAAGGTGGAGGGAGGAGTGGAGTACGGGATAGTTCTATGAGGAGGGAGGAGAGCAATAAGTGATAGTTGTAGGTGGAGGGAGGAGAGGAGTACGGGATAGTTGAAGGTGGAGGGAGGAGAGGAGTGGAGGATAGTTGAAGGTGGAATGAGGAGAGGAGTACGGGATAGTTGAAGTCGGAGGGAGGAGAGGAGTACAGGATAGTTGAAGGTGCAGAAGGGAGAGGAGTACGGGACAGTTGAAGGTGGACGGAGGAGAGTAGTGCGGGATAGTTGAAGGTGGAGGGAGGAGAGGAGTGCGGTATAGTTGAGGTGGAGGGTGGAGAGGAGCACAGGATTGTTGAACGTGGAGGGAGGAGAGGAGTAGGGGATAGTTGAAGGTGGAGAAGGGAGCGGAGTACCGGAAATTTGAAGGTGGACGGAGGAGAGGAGTATGGGATAGTTGAATGTGGAGGGAGGAGAGCAGTTGAGGATAGTTGAAGGTGGAGGGAGGAATTGAGTAGGGATAGTTGAAGCTGGAGTGAGGAGAAGAGTATTGGATAGTAGAAGGTGGAGGGAGGAGAGGAGTACGTGGTAGTTGAAGGTGGAAGGAGGAGAGGAGTGCAGGATAGTTGAAGGCAGAGGGAGGAGAGGAGTGGAGGATAGTTGAAGCTGGAGGGAGGAGAGGAGTACGGGATAGTTAAAGGTGGATGGAGGAGAGGAGTACGGGATAGTGGAAGGTGGAGGGAAAAGAGAGGAGTAGAGGATAGTTGAAGGTGGAGAGAGGAGAGGAGTACGGGATAGTGGTAGGTGGAGGGAAGAGAGGAGTGCGGGATAGTTGAAAGTGGAGGGATGGGAGGAGTACGGGATAGTTGATGGTGGAGGGAGGTGTGGAGTACAGGATGGTTGAAGGTGCAGGGAGGAGAGGAGTGGAGGATAGTTGTAGTTGGAGGGAGGAGAGGTGTACGGGACAGTTGAAGTTGGAGGGAGGAGAGGAGTGGAGGATAGTTGAACGTGGAGGGAGGAGAGGAGTAGGGGATAGTTGAAGGTGGAGAAGGGAGCGGAGTACGGGACAGTTGAAGGTGGAGGGAGGAGAGGAGTATGGGATAGTTGAAGGTGGAGGGAGGAGAGGAGTGCGGGATAGTTGAAGGTGGAGGGAGGAGAGGAGTGGAGGATAGTTGAAGCTGGATGGTGGAGAGGAGCACAGGATAGTTGAACGTGGAGGGAGGAGAGGAGTAGGGGATAGTTGAAGGTGGAGAAGGGAGCTGAGTACGGTAGAGTTGAAGGTGGAGGTTGGAGACGAGTACGGGATAGATGAAGGTGGAGGGAGGTGAGGAGTTCGCAATAGTTGAAGGTGGTGGGAGGAGAGGAGTACGGGATAGATGAAGGTGGAGGGAGGAGAGGAGTACGGGATAGTTAAAGGTGGAAGGAAGAGAGGAGTAAAGTATAGTTGAAGGTGGAGGGAGGAGAGGAGTACGGGATAGTGGAAGGTGGAGGGAGGAGAGGAGTGCGGGATAGATGAAAGTGGAGGGAGCGGAGGAGTACGGGATAGTTGAAGTTGGAGGAAGGAGAGGAGTACGGGATAGTTAAAGGTGGAGGGAGGGGAGGAGTACAGGATGGTTGAAGGTGGAGGGAGGAGAGAAGCACGGGATAGTTGAAGTTGGATGGAGGAGAGGGGTACGGGATAGTTGAAGGTGGAGGGAGGAGACGAGTGGAGGATAGTTGAAGGTGGAGGGAGGAGAGGAGTGGAGGATAGCTGAAGGTGGAGGGAGGAGTGGAGTACGGGATTGTTATATGAGGAGGGAGGAGAGCAATAAGTGATAGTTGTATGCGGAGGGAGGAGAGGAGTACGGGATAGTTGAAGGTGGAGGGAGGAGAGGAGTGGAGTATAGTTGAAGGTGGAGTGAGGAGAGGAGTACGGGAGAGTTGAAGGTGCAGGGAGGAGAGGAGTACGGGATAGATGAAGGTGGAGGGAGGAGAGGAGTACGGGATAGTGGAAGGTGGAGGGAGGAGAGGAGTGCGGGATAGTTGAAAGTGGAGGGAGGGGAGGAGTACCGGATAGTTGAAGATGGAAGGAGGAGAGAAGGGCGGGATAGATGAAGTTGGAGGGAGGAGAGGGATACGGGATAGTTGAAGGTGCAGAAGGGAGAGGAGCACGGGATAGTTGAAGGTGGAGGGAGGAGAGGAGTACGGGATAGTTAAAGGTGGAGGGAGGGGAGGAGTACAGGATGGTTGAAGGTGGAGGGAGGAGAGGAGTACTTCATTGTTGAAGGTGGAGGGAGGAGAGGAGTAGGGGATAGTTGAAGGTGGAGCGAGGAGAGAAGGAAGGGATAGTTGAAGTTGGAGGGAGGGGAGGGGTACGGGAGAGTTGAAGGTGGAGGGAGGAGAGGAGTGGAGGATAGCTGAAGGTGGAGGGAGGAGTGGAGTACGGGATTGCTATATGAGGAGGGAGGAGAGCAATAAGTGATAGTTGTAGGTGGAGGGAGGAGAGGAGTACGGGATAGTTGAAGGTGGAGGGAGGAGAGGAGTGGAGTATAGTTGAAGGTGGAGTGAGGAGAGGAGTACGGGAGAGTTGAAGGTGCAGGGAGGAGAGGAGTACGGGATATATGAAGGTGTAGGGAGGAGAGGAGTACGGGATAGTGGTGGTGGAGGGAGGAGAGGAGTAGAGGATAATTGGAGGTGGTGGGAGGAGAGGAGTACGGGATAGTGGAAGGTGGAGGGAGGAGAGAAGGGCGGGATAGATGAAGTTGGAGGGAGGAGAGGGGTATGGGATAGTTGAAGGTGCAGAAGGGAGAGGAGTACGGGACAGTTGAAGGTGGAGGGAGGAGAGGAGTATTGGATAGTTGAAGGTGGAGGGAGGAGAGGAGTGCGGGATAGTTGAAGTTGGAGGGAGGAGAGGAGTGCGGGATAGTTGAAGGTGGAGGGTGGTGAGGAGCACAGGATAGTTGAACATGGAGGGAAGAGAGGAATACGGGATAGTTGAAGGTGGAGGGAGGAGAGGAGTACGGGATAGATGAAGGTGGAGAGAGGTGTGGAGTACGCGATTGTTAAAGGTGGAGGGAGGAGAGGACTACAGGATGGTTGAAGGTGGAGGGTGGAGAGGAGTATGGCATAGTTGAAGGTGGAGGGATGAGAGAAGGACGGGATAGTTGAAGTTGGAGGGAGGAGAGGGGTACGGGATAATTGAATGTGGAGAGAGGAGAAGAGTGGTTGATAGTTGAAGGTGGAGGGAAGAGAGGAGTACGGGATAGTTGAAGGCGGAGGGAGGAGAGGAGTACGGGTTACTTGAAGGTGCAGAAGGGAGAGGAGTACGGGACACTTGAAGGTGGAGGGAGGAGAGGAGTATGGGATAGTTGAAGGTGGAGGGAGGAGAGGAGTGGAGGATAGATGAAGGTGGAGGCAGGAGAGGAGTACGGCATAGTTGAAGGTGGAGTGAGGAGAGGAGTAGGGGATGGTTGAAGGTAGAGGGAGGAGAGAAGGACGGGATAGTTGAAGTTGGAGGGAGGAGAGGGGTACGGGATAATTGAAGGTGGAGAGAGGAGAAGAGTGGTTGATAGTTGAAGGTGGAGGGAAGAGAGGAGTACGTGATAGTTGAAGGCGGAGGGAGGAGAGGAGTACGGGTTAGTTGAAGGTGGAGAAGGGAGAGGAATACGGGACACTTGAAGGTGGAGGGAGGAGAGGAGTACGGGATAGTTGAAGGTGGAGGGTGGAGAGGAGGACAGGATAGCTGAAGGTGGAGGGAGGAGAGGAGTACGGGATAGTTGAAGGTGGAGGGAGGAGAGGAGTACAGGATAGTTGAAGGTGGAGGGAGGAGAAGAGTACGGAATAGTTGAAGGTGGAGGGAGGAGAGGAGTACAGGATAGTTGAAGGTGGAGGGAGGAGAGGAGTACGGGATGGTTGAAAGTGGAGCGAGGAGAGGAGTAGGGGATAGTTGAAGGTGAGGGAGGAGAGGAGTAGGGGATAGTTGAAGGTGAGGGAGGAGAGGAGTAGGGGATCGTTGAAGTTGGAGGGAGGAGAGGGGTACGGGATGGTTGAAAGTGGAGCGAGGAGAGGAGTAGGGGATAGTTGAACGTGGCGGGAGGAGAGGAGTACAGGATAGTTGAAGATGGAGGGAGGAGAGGAGTACGGGTTAGTTGAAGGTGGAGGGAGGAGAGGAGTGCGCGATGGTTGAAGGTGGAGGGAGGAGAGGGGTACGGGATAGTTGAACGTGGCGGGAGGAGAGGAGTACAGGATAGTTGAAGGTGGAGGGAGGAGAAGAGTACGGGATAGTTGAAGGCGAAGGGAGGAGAGGAGTACGGGATAGTTGAAGGTGGAGAAGGGAGCGGAGTACGGGACAGTTGAAGGTGGAGGGAGGAGAGGAGTATGGGATAGTTGAATGTGGAGGGAGGAGAGGAGTGGAGGATAGTTGAAGGTGGAGGGAGGAATAGAGTACGGGATAGTTGAAGGTGGAGTGAGGAGAGGAGTATGAGATAGTAGAAGGTGGAGTGGGGAGAGGAGTATGGGATAGTGGAATGTGGAGGGGGGAGAGGAGTACAGGATATTGGAAGTTGAATTGAGGAAAGGAGTTCGGGATAGGGGAAGGTGGAGGGAGGAGAGGAGTACATGATAGTTGAAGGTGGAGGGAGGAGAGGAGTACGGGAGAGTTGAAGGTGGAGGGAGGAGAGGAGTACAGGATAGTTGAAGGTGGAGGGAATAGAGGAGTGGAGGATAGTTGAAGGTGGAGGGAGGAGTGGAGTACGTGATAGTTCTATGAGGAGGGAGGAGAGCAATAAGTGATAGTTGTAGGTGGAGGGAGGAGAGGAGTACGGGATAGTTGAAGTCGGAGGGAGGAGAGGAGTACGGGATAGTTGAAGGTGCAGAAGGGAGTGGAGTACGGGATAGTTGTATGAGGAGGGATGAGAGCAATAAGTGATAGTTGTCGGTGGAGGGAGGAGAGGAGTACGGGACAGTTGAAGGTGGACGGAGGAGAGGAGTGCGGGATAGTTGAAGGTGGAGGGAGGAGAGGAGGACAGGATAGCTGAAGGTGGAGGGAGGAGAGGAGTACGGGATAGTTGAAGGTGGAGGGAGGAGAGGAGTACAGGATAGTTGAAGGTGGAGGGAGGAGAAGAGTACGGAATAGTTGAAGGTGGAGGGAGGAGAGGAGTACAGGATAGTTGAAGGTGGAGGGAGGAGAGGAGTACGGGATGGTTGAAAGTGGAGCGAGGAGAGGAGTAGGGGATAGTTGAAGGTGAGGGAGGAGAGGAGTAGGGGATAGTTGAAGGTGAGGGAGGAGAGGAGTAGGGGATCGTTGAAGTTGGAGGGAGGAGAGGGGTACGGGATAGTTGAACGTGGCGGGAGGAGAGGAGTACAGGATAGTTGAAGATGGAGGGAGGAGAGGAGTACGGGTTAGTTGAAGGTGGAGGGAGGAGAGGAGTGCGCGATGGTTGAAGGTGGAGTGAGGAGAGGGGTACGGGATAGTTGAACGTGGCGGGAGGAGAGGAGTACAGGATAGTTGAAGGTGGAGGGAGGAGAAGAGTACGGGATAGTTGAAGGCGAAGGGAGGAGAGGAGTACGGGATAGTTGAAGGTGGAGAAGGGAGCGGAGTACGGGACAGTTGAAGGTGGAGGGAGGAGAGGAGTATGGGATAGTTGAATGTGGAGGGAGGAGAGGAGTGGAGGATAGTTGAAGGTGGAGGGAGGAATAGAGTACGGGATAGTTGAAGGTGGAGTGAGGAGAGGAGTATGAGATAGTAGAAGGTGGAGTGGGGAGAGGAGTATGGGATAGTGGAATGTGGAGGGGGGAGAGGAGTACAGGATATTGGAAGTTGAATTGAGGAAAGGAGTTCGGGATAGGGGAAGGTGGAGGGAGGAGAGGAGTACATGATAGTTGAAGGTGGAGGGAGGAGAGGAGTACGGGAGAGTTGAAGGTGGAGGGAGGAGAGGAGTACAGGATAGTTGAAGGTGGAGGGAATAGAGGAGTGGAGGATAGTTGAAGGTGGAGGGAGGAGTGGAGTACGTGATAGTTCTATGAGGAGGGAGGAGAGCAATAAGTGATAGTTGTAGGTGGAGGGAGGAGAGGAGTACGGGATAGTTGAAGTCGGAGGGAGGAGAGGAGTACGGGATAGTTGAAGGTGCAGAAGGGAGTGGAGTACGGGATAGTTGTATGAGGAGGGATGAGAGCAATAAGTGATAGTTGTCGGTGGAGGGAGGAGAGGAGTACGGGATAGTTAAAGGTGGAAGGAGGAGAGGTGTAAAGGATAGTTGAAGGTGGAGGGAGGAGAGGAGTACGGGATAGTGGAAGGTGGAGGGAAGAGAGGAGTGTGGGATAGTTGAAAGTGAAGGGATGGGAGGAGTACGGGATAGTTGAAGGTGGAGGGAGGAGAGGAGTACAGGATGATTGAAGGTGGAGGGAGGAGAGAAGGACAGGATAGTTGAAGTTGGAGGGAGGAGAGGTGTACGGGATAGTTGAAGGTGGAGGGAAGAGTGGAGTACAGGATAGTTGAAGGTGGAGGGAGGAGAGGAGTGGAGGATAGTTGATGGTGGAGGGAGGAGGGGAGTACGAGATAGTTGAAGTTGGAGGGAGGAAAGGAGTGGAGGATAGTTGAAGGTGGAGGGAGGATAGGAGTGCGGGCTAGTTGAAGGTGGAGGGTGGAGAGGAGCACAGGATAGTTGAACGTGGCGGGAGGAGCGGAGTAGAGGATAGTTGAAGGTGGAGAAGGGAGCGGAGTACGGGACAGTTGAAGGTGGAGGGAGGAGAGGAGTATGGGATAGTTGAAGGCGGAGGGAGGAGAGAAGTGCGGGATAGTTGAAGGTGGACGGTGGAGAGGAGCACAGGATAGTTGAACGTGGAGGGAGGAGAGGAGTAGGGGATAGTTGAAGGTGGAGAAGGGAGCGGAGTACGGGAGAGTTGAAGGTGGAGGGTGGAGACGAGTACGGGATAGATGAAGGTGGAGGGAGGAGAGGAGTGCAGGATAGTTGAAGGTGGAGGGAGGAGAGGAGTACGGGATAGTTGAAGGTGGAGGGTGGAGAGGAGCACAGGATAGTTGAATGTGGAGGGAGGAGAGGAGTACAGGATAGTTGAAGGTGGAGGGAGGAGAGGAGTACAGGATAGTTGAAGGTGGAGGGAGGAGAATACTACGGAATATTTGAAGGTGGAGGGAGGAGAGGAGTACTGGATGGTTGAAGGTGGAGGGAGGAGAGAAGGATGGGATAGTTGAAGTTGGAGGGAGGAGAGGGGTCCGGGATAGTTGAAAGTGGCGGGAGGAAAGGAGTACAGCATAGTTGAAGGTGGAGGGAGGAGAAGAGTGGAGGATAGTTGAAGGTGATGGGAGGAGAAGAGTACTGGATAGTTGAAGGAGATGGGAGGAGAGGACTACGGGATAGTTGAAGGTGGAGGGAAGAGAGGAGTACGGGATAGTTGTAGTCGGAGGGAAGAGAGGAGTACGGGATAGTTGAATGTGGAGGAAGGAGAGGAGTACCTGATAGTTGAAGGTAGAAGGAGGAGAGGAGTACGGGATAGTTTTAGGTGGAGGGAGCAGAGGTGTACAGGATAGTTTAAGGTGCAGGGAGGAGAGGAGTATGGGATAGTTGAAGGTGGAGGGAGGAGAGGAGTGGAGGATAGTTGTAGGGAAGAGAGGAGTACGTGATAGTTGAAGGTGGAGGGAGGAGAGGAGTGCAGGTTAGTTGAAGGTTGAGGGAGGAGAGGAGTGCGCGATAGTTGAGGGTGGAAGGAGCAGAGGAGTGCTGGATAGTTGAAGGTGGAGGGAGGAGAAGAGAGGAGGATAGTTGAAGGTGGCTGGAGGAGAGGAGTACGGGATAGTTGAAGGTGGAGAGAGGAGAGGAGTAAAGGGTAGTTGAAGGTGTAGGGAGGAGAGAAGTACGGGATAGTGGAGGTGGAGTGAGGAGAGGAGTAGAGGATAGTTGAATGTGGTGGGAGGAGAGGAGTACAGGATAGTGGTGGGTGGAGGGAGTGGAGGAGTACGGGATAGTTAAAGGTGGAGGGAGGAGAGAAGGTCGAGATAGTTGAAGGTGGAGGGAAGAGAGGACTACGGGATAGTTGAAGGTGGAGAAGGGAGAGGAGTACGGGACAGTTGAAGGTGCAGCGAGGACAGGAGTACGGGATAGTTTTAGGTGGAGGGAGTATAGGTGTACAGGATAGTTTAAGGTGCAGGGAGGAGAGGAGTACGGGGTTGTTGAAGGTGGAGGGAGGAGAGGAGTGGAGGGTAGTTGAAGTTGGAGGGAAGAGAGGAGTACGTGATAGTTGAAGGTGGAGAGAGGAGAGGAGTACGGGTTAGTTGAAGGTGGAGGGAGGAGAGGAGTGCGACATAGTTGAGGGTGGAGGGAGGAGAGAAGGACGGGATAGTTGAAGTTTGAGGGAGGAGAGGAGTACGGGATAGTTGAAGGTGGAGAAGGGAGCGGAGTACGGGACAGTTGAAGGTGGAGGGAGGAGAGGAGTATGGGATAGTTGAATGTGGAGGGAGGAGAGGAGTGGAGGATAGTTGAAGGTGGAGGGAGGAGAGGAGTACGGGATAGTTGAAGGTGGAGAAGGGAGAGGAGCACGGGATAGTTGAAGGTGGAGGGAGGAGAGGAGTACGGGATAGTTAAAGGTGGAGGGAGGGGAGGAGTACAGGATGGTTGAAGGTGGAGGGAGGAGAGGAGTACTTCATTGTTGAAGGTGGAGGGAGGAGAGGAGTAGGGGATAGTTGAAGGTGGAGGGAGGAGAGGAGTAGGGGATAGTTGAAGTTGGAGGGAGGAGAGGGGTACGGGAGAGTTGAAGGTGGAGGGAGGAGAGGAGTACAGGATAGTTGAAGGTGGAGGGAGGAGAGGAGTGGAGGATAGCTGAAGGTGGAGGGAGGAGTGGAGCATTGGATTGTTATATGAGGAGGGAGGAGAGCAATAAGTGATAGTTGTAGGTGGAGGGAGGAGAGGAGTACGGGATAGTTGAAGGTGGAGGGAGGAGAGGAGTGGAGTATAGTTGAAGGTGGAGTGAGGAGAGGAGTACGGGAGAGTTGAAGGTGCAGGGCGGAGAGGAGTACGGGATATATGAAGGTGGAGGGAGGAGAGGAGTACGGGATAGTGGTGGTGGAGGGAGGAGAGGAGTAGAGGATAGTTGAAGGTGGTGGGAGGAGAGGAGTACGGGATATGCAAGGTGGAGGGAGGAGAGGAGTGCGGGATAGTTGAAAGTGGAGGGAGGGGAGGAGTACGGGATAGTTAAAGGTTGAGGGAGGAGAGGAGTACAGGATGGACGAAGGTGGAGGGAGGAGAGGAGTACGGGACAGTGGAAGGTGGAGGGAGGAGAGGAGTAGGTGATAGTTGAAGGTGGAGGGAGGAGAGGATTAGGGGATAGTTGAAGGTGGAGGGAGGAGAGAAGGACAGGATAGTTGAAGTTGGAGAGAGGAGAGGGGTACGGGATAGTTGAACGTGGTGGGAGGAGAGGAGTACAGGATAGTTGAAGGTGGAGGGAGGAGAGGAGTGGAAGATAGTTGAAGGTGGAGGGAAGAGAAGAGTACGGGATAGTTGGAGGGAGGAGAGGAGTATGGGATAGTTGAAGGTGGAGAAGGGAGCGGAGTACGGGACAGTTGAAGGTGGAGGGAGGAGAGGAGTATGGGATAGTTGAATGTGGTGGGAGGAGAGTAGTGGAGGATAGTTGAAGGTGGAGGGAGGAATGGAGTACGAGATAGTTGAAGGTGGAGTGAGGAGAGGAGTATGAGATAGTAGAAGGTGGAGGGGGGAGAGGAGTACCGGGTAGTGGAATGTGGAGGGGGGAGAGGAGTACAGGATATTGGAAGTTGGATTGAGGAGAGGAGCACGGGATAGTGGATGGTGGAGGGAGGAGAGGAGTACATGAGAGTTGAAGGTGGAGGGAGGAGAGGAGTTCGGGAGAGTTGAAGGTGGAGGGAGGAGAGGAGTACAAGATAGTTGAAGGTGGAGGGAATAGAGGAGTGGAGGATAGCTGAAGGTGGAGGGAGGAGTGGAGTACGGGATAGTTCTATGAGGAGGGAGGAGAGCAATAAATGATAGTTGTAGGTGGAGGGAGGAGAGGAGTACGGGATAGTTGAAGGTGGAGGGAGGAGAGGAGTGGAGGATAGTTGAAGGTGGAATGAGGAGAGGAGTACGGGATAGTTGAAGTCGGAGGGAGGAGAGGAGTACAGGATAGTTGAAGGTGCAGAAGGGAGAGGAGTACGGGACAGTTGAAGGTGGACGGAGGAGAGTAGTGCGGGATAGTTGAAGGTGGAGGGAGGAGAGGAGTGCGGTATAGTTGAGGTGGAGGGTGGAGAGGTGCACAGGATTGTTGAACGTGGAGGGAGGAGAGGAGTAGGGGATAGTTGAAGGTGGAGAAGGGAGCGGAGTACCGAAAATTTGAAGGTGGAGGGAGGAGAGGAGTATGGGATAGTTGAATGTGGAGGGAGGAGAGCAGTTGAGGATAGTTGAAGGTGGAGGGAGGAATTGAGTAGGGATAGTTGAAGCTGGAGTGAGGAGAAGAGTATTGGATAGTAGAAGGTGGAGGGAGGAGAGGAGTACGTGGTAGTTGAAGGTGGAAGGAGGAGAGGAGTGCAGGATAGTTGAAGGTAGAGGGAGGAGAGGAGTGGAGGATAGTTGAAGCTGGAGGGAGGAGAGGAGTACGGGATAGTTATATGAGGAGGGAGGAGAGCAATAGGTGATAGTTGTCGGTGGAGGGAGGAGAGGAGTACGGGATAGATGAAGGTGGAGGGAGGAGAGGAGTGGAGGATAGTTGAAGGTGGAGTGAGGAGGCGAGTACGGGAGAGTTGAAGGTGGAGGAAGGAGAGGAGTACGGGATAGATGAAGCTGGAGGGAGGAGAGGAGTACGGGATAGTTAAAGGTGGATGGAGGAGAGGAGTACGGGATAGTGGAAGGTGGAGGGAAAAGAGAGGAGTGGAGGATAGTTGAAGCTGGAGGGAGGAATAGAGTACGGGATAGTTGAAGGTGGAGTGAGGAGAGGAGTATGAGATAGTAGAAGGTGGAGGGGGGAGAGGAGTATGGGATAGTGGAATGTGGAGGGGGGAGAGGAGTACAGGATATTGGATTGAGGAGAGGAGTTCGGGATAGTGGAAGGTGGAGGGAGGAGAGGAGTACAGGATAGTTGAAGGTGGAGGGAGGAGAGGAGTACAGGATAGTTGAAGGTGGAGGGAATAGAGGAGTGGAGGATAGTTGAAGGTGGAGGGAAGAGAGGAGTACGGGATGGTTCTATGAGGAGGGAGGAGAGCAATAAGTGATAGTTGTAGGTGGAGGGAGGAGAGGAGTGGAGGATAGTTGAAGGTGGAGTGAGGAGAGGAGTACGGGATAGTTGAAGTCGGAGGGAGGAGAGGAGTACGGGACAGTTGAAGGTGGAGGGAGCAGAGGAGTATAGAATAGTTGAAGGTGGAGGGAGGAGAGGAGTGTGGGATAGTTGAAGGTGGAGGGAGGAGACGAGTGCGGTATAGTTGAGGTGGAGGGTGGAGAGGAGCACAGGATTGTTGAACGTGGAGGGAGGAGAGGAGTGGGGGATAGTTGAAGGTGGAGAAGGGAACGGAGTACGGGAAAGTTGAAGGTGGAGGGAGGATAGGATTATGGGATAGTTGAATGTGAAGGGAGGAGAGGAGTTGAGGATAGTTGAAGGTGGAGGGAGGAATGGAGTAGGGGATAGTTGAAGCTGGAGTGAGGAGAGGAGCATTGTATAGTAGAAGGTGGAGGGAGGAGAGTACTACGTGATAGTTGATGGTGGAGGGAGGAGAAGAGTACGGGAGAGTTGAAGGTGGAGGGAGGAGAGGAGTGCAGGATAGTTGTATGAGGAGGGATGAGAGCAATAAGTGATAGTTGTCGGTGGAGGGAGGAGAGGAGTACGGGATAGTTAAAGGTGGAAGGAGGAGAGGAGTAAAGGATAGTTGAAGGTGGAGGGAGGAGAGGAGTACGGGATAGTGGAAGGTGGAGGGAAGAGGGGAGTGTGGGATAGTTGAAAGTGGAGGGATGGGAGGAGTACGGGATAGTTGAAGGTGGAGGGAGGAGAGGAGTACAGGATGGTTGAAGGTGGAGGGAGGAGAGAAGGACAGGATAGTTGAAGTTGGAGGGAGGAGAGGTGTACGGGATAGTTGAAGGTGGAGGGAAGAGTGGAGTACAGGATAGTTGAAGGTGGAGGGAGGAGAGGAGTGGAGGATAGTTGAAGATGGAGGGAGGAGGGGAGTACGAGATAGTTGAAATTGGAGGGAGGAGAGGAGTGGAGGATAGTTGAAGGTGGAGGGAGGAGAGGAGTGCGGGCTAGTTGAAGGTGGAGGGTGGAGAGGAGCACAGGATAGTTGAACGTGGAGGGAGGAGAGGAGTAGAGGATAGTTGAAGGTGGAGAAGGGAGCGGAGTACGGGACAGTTGAAGGTGGAGGGAGGAGAGGAGTATGGGATAGTTGAAGGTGGAGGGAGGAGAAGAGTGGAGGATAGTTGAAGCTGGACGGTGGAGAGGAGCACAGGATAGTTGAAAGTGGAGGGAGGAGAGGAGTAGGGGATAGTTGAAGGTGGGGAAGGGAGCGGAGTACGGGAGAGTTGAAGGTGGAGGGTGGAGACGAGTACGGGATAGATGAAGGTGGAGGGAGGAGAGGAGTGCAGGATAGTTGAAGGTGGAGGGAGGAGAGGAGTACGGGATAGTTGAAGGTGGAGGGTGGAGAGGAGCACAGGATAGTTGAACGTGGAGGGAGGAGAGGAGTACAGGATAGTTGAAGGTGGAGGGAGGAGAGGAGTACAGGATAGTTGAAGGTGGAGGGAGGAGAGGAGTAGGGGATAGTTGAAGGTGGAGGGAGGAGAGGAGTACTTCATTGTTGAAGGTGGAGGGAGGAGAGCAGTAGGGGATAGTTGAAGGTGGAGGGAGGAGAGAAGGACGGGATAGTTGTAGTTGGAGGGTGGAGAGGGGTACGGGAGAGTTGAAGGTGGAGGGAGCAGAGGAGTACAGGATAGTTGAAGGTGGAGGGAGGAGAGGAGTGGAGGATAGCTGAAGGTGGAGGGAGGAGTGGAGTATGGGATTGTTATATGAGGAGGGAGGAGAGCAATAAGTGATAGTTGAAGGTGGAGTGAGGAGAGGAGTACGGGAGAGTTGAAGGTGCAGGGAGGAGAGGAGTACGGGATATATGAAGGTGGAGGGAGGAGAGGAGTACGGGATAGTGGTGGTGGAGGGAGGAGAGGAGTAGAGGATAGTTGAAGGTGGTGGGAGGAGAGGAGTACGGGATAGTGGAAGGTGGAGGGAGGAGAGGAGTGCGGGATAGTTGAAAGTGGAGGGAGGGGAGGAGTACGGGATAGTTGAAGGTGGAGGGAGGAGAGGAGTACGGGATAGTTAAAGGTGGAGGGAGAGGAGGAGTACAGGATGGTTGAAGGTGGAGGGAGGAGAGGAGTACTTCATTGTTGAAGGTGGAGGGAGGAGAGGAGTAGGGGATAGTTGAAGTTGAAGGGAGGAGAGGAGTGCGGGATAGTTGAAGGTGGAGGGAGGAGAGGAGTGGAGTATAGTTGAAGGTGGAGTGAGGAGAGGAGTACGGGAGAGTTGAAGGTGCAGGGAGGAGAGGAGTACGGGATATATGAAGGTGGAGGGAGGAGAGGAGTACGGGATAGTGGTGGTGGAGGGAGGAGAGGAGTAGAGGATAGTTGAAGGTGGTGGGAGGAGAGGAGTACGGGATAGAGGAAGGTGGAGGGAGGAGAGAAGGGCGGGATAGATGAAATTGGAGGGAGGAGAGGCGTACGGGATAGTTGAAGGTGCAGAAGGGAGAGGAGTACGGGACAGTTGAAGGTGGAGGGAGGAGAGGAGTATTGGATAGTTGAAGGTGGAGGGAGGAGAGGAGTGCGGGATAGTTGAAGTTGGGAGGGGAGGAGAGGAGTGCGGGATAGTTGAAGGTGGAGGGTGGAGTGGAGCACAGGATAGTTGAACATGGAGGGAAGAGAGGAATACGGGATAGTTGAAGGTGGAGGGAGAAGAGGAGTACGGGATAGATGAAGGTGGAGAGAGGTGTGGAGTACGCGATTGTTAAAGGTGGAGGGAGGAGAGGAGTACAGGATGGTTGAAGGTGGAGGGACGAGAGGAGTACGGCATAGTTGAAGGTGGAGGGATGAGAGAAGGACGGGATAGTTGAAGGCGGAGGGAGGAGAGGAGTACGGGTTACTTGAAGGTGCAGAAGGGAGAGGAGTACGGGACACTTGAAGGTGGAGGGAGGAGAGGAATATGGGATAGTTGAAGGTGGAGGCAGGAGAGGAGTACGGCATAGTTGAAGGTGGAGGGAGGAGAGGAGTAGGGGATGGTTGAAGGTAGAGGGAGGAGAGAAGGACGGGATAGTTGAAGTTGGAGGGAGGAGAGGGGTAAGGGATAATTGAAGGTGGAGAGAGGAGAAGAATGGTTGATAGTTGAAGGTGGAGCGAAGAGAGGAGTACGTGATAGTTGAAGGCGGAGGGAGGAGAGGAGTACGGGTTAGTTGAAGGTGGGGAAGGGAGAGGAATACGGGACACTTGAAGGTGGAGGGAGGAGAGGAGTACGGGATAGTTGAAGGTGGAGGGTGGAGAGAAGCACAGGATAGTTGAAGGTGGAGGGAGGAGAGGAGTACAGGATAGTTGAAGGTGGAGGATGGAGAGGAGTACAGGATAGTTGAAGGTGGAGGGAGGAGAAGAGTACGGAATAGTTGAAGGTGGAGGGAGGAGAGGAGTACAGGATAGTTGAAGGTGGAGGGAGGAGAGGAGTACGGGATGGTTGAAAGTGGAGCGATGAGAGGAGTAGGGGATAGTTGAAGGTGAGAGAGGAGGGGAGTAGGGGATAGATGAAGGTGAGGGAGGAGAGGAGTAGGGGATAGTTGAAGTTGGAGGGAGGAGAGGGGTACGGGATAGTTGAACGTGGCGGGAGGAGAGGAGTACAGGATAGTTGAAGATGGAGGGAGGTGAGGATTACGGGTTAGTTGAAGGTGGAGGGAGGAGAGGAGTGCGCGATGGTTGAAGGTGGAGGGAGGAGAGGGGTACGGGATAGTTGAACGTGGCGGGAGGAGAGGAGTACAGGATAGTTGAAGGTGGAGGGAGGAGAGGAGTGGAGGATAGTTGAAGGTGGAGGGAGGAGAAGAGTACGGGATAGTTGAAGGCGAAGGGAGGAGAGGAGTACGGGATAGTTGAAGGTGGAGAAGGGAGCGGAGTACGGGACAGTTGAAGGTGGAGGGAGGAGAGGAGTATGGGATAGTTGAATGTGGAGGGAGGAGAGGAGTGGAGGATAGTTGAAGGTGGAGGGAGGAATAGAGTACGGGATAGTTGAAGGTGGAGTGAGGAGAGGAGTATGAGATAGTAGAAGGTGGAGGGGGGAGAAGAGTATGGGATAGTGGAATGTGGAGGGGGGAGAGGAGTACAGGATATTGGAAGTTGGATTGAGGAGAGGAGTTCGGGATAGTGGAAGGTGGAGGGCGGAGAGGAGTACATGATAGTTGAAGGTGTAGGGAGGAGAGGAGTACGGGAGAGTTGAAGGTGGAGGGAATAGAGGAGTTGAGGATAGTTGAAGGTGGAGGGAGGAATGGAGTAGGGGATAGTTGAAGCTGGAGTGAGGAGAGGAGCATTGTATAGTAGAAGGTGGAGGGAGGAGAGTACTACGTGATAGTTGATGGTGGAGGGAGGAGAAGAGTACGGGAGAGTTGAAGGTGGAGGGAGGAGAGGAGTGCAGGATAGTTGTATGAGGAGGGATGAGAGCAATAAGTGATAGTTGTCGGTGGAGGGAGGAGAGGAGTACGGGATAGTTAAAGGTGGAAGGAGGAGAGGAGTAAAGGATAGTTGAAGGTGGAGGGAGGAGAGGAGTACGGGATAGTGGAAGGTGGAGGGAAGAGGGGAGTGTGGGATAGTTGAAAGTGGAGGGATGGGAGGAGTACGGGATAGTTGAAGGTGGAGGGAGGAGAGGAGTACAGGATGGTTGAAGGTGGAGGGAGGAGAGAAGGACAGGATAGTTGAAGTTGGAGGGAGGAGAGGTGTACGGGATAGTTGAAGGTGGAGGGAAGAGTGGAGTACAGGATAGTTGAAGGTGGAGGGAGGAGAGGAGTGGAGGATAGTTGAAGATGGAGGGAGGAGGGGAGTACGAGATAGTTGAAATTGGAGGGAGGAGAGGAGTGGAGGATAGTTGAAGGTGGAGGGAGGAGAGGAGTGCGGGCTAGTTGAAGGTGGAGGGTGGAGAGGAGCACAGGATAGTTGAACGTGGAGGGAGGAGAGGAGTAGAGGATAGTTGAAGGTGGAGAAGGGAGCGGAGTACGGGACAGTTGAAGGTGGAGGGAGGAGAGGAGTATGGGATAGTTGAAGGTGGAGGGAGGAGAAGAGTGGAGGATAGTTGAAGCTGGACGGTGGAGAGGAGCACAGGATAGTTGAAAGTGGAGGGAGGAGAGGAGTAGGGGATAGTTGAAGGTGGGGAAGGGAGCGGAGTACGGGAGAGTTGAAGGTGGAGGGTGGAGACGAGTACGGGATAGATGAAGGTGGAGGGAGGAGAGGAGTGCAGGATAGTTGAAGGTGGAGGGAGGAGAGGAGTACGGGATAGTTGAAGGTGGAGGGTGGAGAGGAGCACAGGATAGTTGAACGTGGAGGGAGGAGAGGAGTACAGGATAGTTGAAGGTGGAGGGAGGAGAGGAGTACAGGATAGTTGAAGGTGGAGGGAGGAGAATACTACGGAATATTTGAAGGTGGAGGGTGGAGAGGAGTACTGGATAGCTGAAGGTGGAGGGAGGAGAGGAGTAGGGGATAGTTGAAGGTGAGGGAGGAGAGGTGTAGGGGATAGTTGAAGGTGGAGGGAGGAGAGAAGGATGGGATAGTTGAAGTTGGAGGGAGGAGAGGGGTCCGGGATAGTTGAAAGTGGCGGGAGGAAAGGAGTACAGCATAGTTGAAGGTGGAGGGAGGAGAGGAGTGGAGGATAGTTGAAGGTGATGGGAGGAGAAGAGTACTGGATAGTTGAAGGAGATGGGAGGAGAGGACTACGGGATAGTTGAAGGTGGAGGGAAGAGAGGAGTACGGGATAGTTGTAGTCGGAGGGAAGAGAGGAGTACGGGATAGTTGAATGTGGAGGAAGGAGAGGAGTACCTGATAGTTGAAGGTGGAAGGAGGAGAGGAGTACGGGATAGTTTTAGGTGGAGAGAGGAGAGGTGTACAGGATAGTTTAAGGTGCAGGGAGGAGAGGAGTATGGGATAGTTGAAGGTGGAGGGAGGAGAGGAGTGGAGGATAGTTGAAGTTGTAGGGAAGAGAGGAGTACGTGATAGTTGAAGGTGGAGGGAGGAGAGGAGTGCAGGTTAGTTGAAGGTGGAGGGAGGAGAGGAGTGCGCGATAGTTGAGGGTGGAGGGAGCAGAGGGGTGCTGGATAGTTGAAGGTGGAGGGAGGAGAAGAGTGGAGGATAGTTGAAGGTGGCTGGAGGAGAGGAGTACGGGATAGTTGAAGGTGGAGAGAGGAGAGGAGTAAAGGGTAGTTGAAGGTGTAGGGAGGAGAGAAGTACGGGATAGTGGAGGTGGAGGGAGGAGAGGAGTAGAGGATAGTTGAAGGTGGTGGGAGGAGAGGAGTACAGGATAGTGGAGGGTGGAGGGAGGAGAGGAGTGCGGGATAGTTGAAAGTGGAGGGAGTGGAGGAGTACGGGATAGTTAAAGGTGGAGGGAGGAGAGGAGAACGGGATAGTTGAAGGTGGAGGGAGGAGAGAAGGTCGAGATAGTTGAAGGTGGAGGGAGGAGAGGAGTACAGGATAGTTGAAGGTGGAGGGAAGAGAGGAGTACGGGATAGTTGAAGGTGCAGAAGGGAGAGGAGTACGGGACAGTTGAAGGTGCAGCGAGGACAGGAGTACGGGATAGTTTTAGGTGGAGGGAGGAGAGGTGTACAGGATAGTTTAAGGTGCAGGGAGGAGAGGAGTACGGGGTAGTTGAAGGTGGAGGGAGGAGAGGAGTGGAGGATAGTTGAAGTTGGAGGGAAGAGAGGAGTACGTGATAGTTGTAGGTGGAGGGAGGAGAGGAGTACGGGTTAGTTGAAGGTGGAGGGAGGAGAGGAGTGCGCCATAGTTGAGGGTGGAGGGAGAAGAGAAGGACGGGATAGTTGAAGTTTGAGGGAGGAGAGGGGTACAGGATTGTTGAACGTGGTGGGAGGAGAGGAGTACAGAATAGTTGAAGGTGGAGGGAGGAGAAGAGTACGGGATAGTTGAAGGAGGAGGGAGGAGAGGAGTACGGGATAGTTGAAGGTGGAGAAGGGAGCGGAGTACGGGACAGTTGAAGGTGGAGGGAGGAGAGTAGTGGAGGATAGTTGAAGGTGGAGGGAGGAGAGGAGTACTTCATTGTTGAAGGTGGAGGGAGGAGAGCAGTAGGGGATAGTTGAAGGTGGAGGGAGGAGAGAAGGACGGGATAGTTGTAGTTGGAGGGTGGAGAGGGGTACGGGAGAGTTGAAGGTGGAGGGAGCAGAGGAGTACAGGATAGTTGAAGGTGGAGGGAGGAGAGGAGTGGAGGATAGCTGAAGGTGGAGGGAGGAGTGGAGTATGGGATTGTTATATGAGGAGGGAGGAGAGCAATAAGTGATAGTTGAAGGTGGAGTGAGGAGAGGAGTACGGGAGAGTTGAAGGTGCAGGGAGGAGAGGAGTACGGGATATATGAAGGTGGAGGGAGGAGAGGAGTACGGGATAGTGGTGGTGGAGGGAGGAGAGGAGTAGAGGATAGTTGAAGGTGGTGGGAGGAGAGGAGTACGGGATAGTGGAAGGTGGAGGGAGGAGAGGAGTGCGGGATAGTTGAAAGTGGAGGGAGGGGAGGAGTACGGGATAGTTGAAGGTGGAGGGAGGAGAGGAGTACGGGATAGTTAAAGGTGGAGGGAGGGGAGGAGTACAGGATGGTTGAAGGTGGAGGGAGGAGAGGAGTACTTCATTGTTGAAGGTGGAGGGAGGAGAGGAGTAGGGGATAGTTGAAGTTGAAGGGAGGAGAGGAGTGCGGGATAGTTGAAGGTGGAGGGAGGAGAGGAGTGGAGTATAGTTGAAGGTGGAGTGAGGAGAGGAGTACGGGAGAGTTGAAGGTGCAGGGAGGAGAGGAGTACGGGATATATGAAGGTGCAGGGAGGAGAGGAGTACGGGATAGTGGTGGTGGAGGGAGGAGAGGAGTAGAGGATAGTTGAAGGTGGTGGGAGGAGAGGAGTACGGGATAGAGGAAGGTGGAGGGAGGAGAGAAGGGCGGGATAGATGAAATTGGAGGGAGGAGAGGCGTACGGGATAGTTGAAGGTGCAGAAGGGAGAGGAGTACGGGACAGTTGAAGGTGGAGGGAGGAGAGGAGTATTGGATAGTTGAAGGTGGAGGGAGGAGAGGAGTGCGGGATAGTTGAAGTTGGAGGGAGGAGAGGAGTGCGGGATAGTTGAAGGTGGAGGGTGGAGTGGAGCACAGGATAGTTGAACATGGAGGGAAGAGAGGAATACGGGATAGTTGAAGGTGGAGGGAGGAGAGGAGTACGGGATAGATGAAGGTGGAGAGAGGTGTGGAGTACGCGATTGTTAAAGGTGGAGGGAGGAGAGGAGTACAGGATGGTTGAAGGTGGAGGGACGAGAGGAGTACGGCATAGTTGAAGGTGGAGGGATGAGAGAAGGACGGGATAGTTGAAGGCGGAGGGAGGAGAGGAGTACGGGTTACTTGAAGGTGCAGAAGGGAGAGGAGTACGGGACACTTGAAGGTGGAGGGAGGAGAGGAGTATGGGATAGTTGAAGGTGGAGGCAGGAGAGGAGTACGGCATAGTTGAAGGTGGAGGGAGGAGAGGAGTAGGGGATGGTTGAAGGTAGAGGGAGGAGAGAAGGACGGGATAGTTGAAGTTGGAGGGAGGAGAGGGGTAAGGGATAATTGAAGGTGGAGAGAGGAGAAGAATGGTTGATAGTTGAAGGTGGAGCGAAGAGAGGAGTACGTGATAGTTGAAGGCGGAGGGAGGAGAGGAGTACGGGTTAGTTGAAGGTGGGGAAGGGAGAGGAATACGGGACACTTGAAGGTGGAGGGAGGAGAGGAGTACGGGATAGTTGAAGGTGGAGGGTGGAGAGAAGCACAGGATAGTTGAAGGTGGAGGGAGGAGAGGAGTACAGGATAGTTGAAGGTGGAGGATGGAGAGGAGTACAGGATAGTTGAAGGTGGAGGGAGGAGAAGAGTACGGAATAGTTGAAGGTGGAGGGAGGAGAGGAGTACAGGATAGTTGAAGGTGGAGGGAGGAGAGGAGTACGGGATGGTTGAAAGTGGAGCGATGAGAGGAGTAGGGGATAGTTGAAGGTGAGAGAGGAGGGGAGTAGGGGATAGATGAAGGTGAGGGAGGGGAGGAGTAGGGGATAGTTGAAGTTGGAGGGAGGAGAGGGGTACGGGATAGTTGAACGTGGCGGGAGGAGAGGAGTACAGGATAGTTGAAGATGGAGGGAGGTGAGGATTACGGGTTAGTTGAAGGTGGAGGGAGGAGAGGAGTGCGCGATGGTTGAAGGTGGAGGGAGGAGAGGGGTACGGGATAGTTGAACGTGGCGGGAGGAGAGGAGTACAGGATAGTTGAAGGTGGAGGGAGGAGAGGAGTGGAGGATAGTTGAAGGTGGAGGGAGGAGAAGAGTACGGGATAGTTGAAGGCGAAGGGAGGAGAGGAGTACGGGATAGTTGAAGGTGGAGAAGGGAGCGGAGTACGGGACAGTTGAAGGTGGAGGGAGGAGAGGAGTATGGGATAGTTGAATGTGGAGGGAGGAGAGGAGTGGAGGATAGTTGAAGGTGGAGGGAGGAATAGAGTACGGGATAGTTGAAGGTGGAGTGAGGAGAGGAGTATGAGATAGTAGAAGGTGGAGTGGGGAGAGGAGTATGGGATAGTGGAATGTGGAGGGGGGAGAGGAGTACAGGATATTGGAAGTTGGATTGAGGAGAGGAGTTCGGGATAGTGGAAGGTGGAGGGCGGAGAGGAGTACATGATAGTTGAAGGTGTAGGGAGGAGAGGAGTACGGGAGAGTTGAAGGTGGAGGGAATAGAGGAGTGGAGGATAGTTGAAGGTGGAGGGAAGAGAGGAGTACGGGATAGTTCTATGAGGAGGAAGGAGAGCAATAAGTGATAGTTGTAGGTGGAGGGAGGAGAGGAGTACAGGATAGTTGAAGGTGGAGGGAATAGAGGAGTGGAGGATAGTTGAAGGTGGAGGGAGTAGAGGAGTACGGGATAGTTGAAGGTGCAGAAGGGAGAGGAGTACGGGACAGTTGAAGGTGGAGGGAGGAGAGGAGTATGGAATAGTTGAAGGTGGAGGGAGGAGAGGAGTGCGGGATAGTTGAAGGTGGAGGGAGGAGAGGAGTGCGGTATAGTTGAGGTGGAGGGTGGAGAGGAGCACAGGATTGTTGAACGTGGAGGGAGGAGAGGAGTAGGGATAGTTGAAGGTGGAGAAGGGAGCGGAGTACGGGAAAGTTGAAGGTGGAGGGAGGAGAGGAGTATGGGATAGTTGAATGTGGAGGGAGGAGAGGAGTTGAGGATAGTTGAAGGTGGAGGGAGGAATGGAGTAGGGGATAGTTGAAGCTGGAGTGAGGAGAGGAGTATTGTATAGTAGAAGGTGGAGGGAGGAGAGGAGTACGTGATAGTTGAAGGTGGAGGGAGGAGAAGAGTACGGGAGAGTTGAAGGTGGAGGGAGGAGAGGAGTGCAGGATAGTTGAAGGTAGAGGGAGGAGAGGAGTGGAGGATAGTTGAAGGTGGAGGGAGGAGAGGAGTATGGGATAGTTGTATGAGGAGGGATGAGAGCAATAAGTGATAGTTGTCGGTGGAGGGAGGAGAGGAGTACGGGATAGTTAAAGGTGGAAGGAGGAGAGGAGTAAAGGATAGTTGAAGGTGGAGGGAGGAGAGGAGTACGGGATAGTGGAAGGTGGAGGGAAGAGAGGAGTGCGGGATAGTTGAGAGTGGAGGCATGGGAGGAGTACGGGATAGCTGAAGGTGGAGGGAGGAGAGGAGTACAGGATGGTTGAAGGTGGAGGGAGGAGAGAAGGACAGGACAGTTGAAGTTGGAGGGAGGAGAGGTGTACGGGATAGTTGAAGGTGGAGGGAAGAGTGGAGTACAGGATAATTGAAGGTGGAGGGAGGAGAGGAGTGGAGGATAGTTGAAGGTGGAGGGAGGAGGGGAGTACGAGATAGCTGAAGTTGGAGGGAGGAGAGGAGTGGAGGATAGTTGAAGGTGGAGGGAGGAGAGGAGTGCAGGCTAGTTGAAGGTGGAGGGTGGAAAGGAGCACAGGATAGTTGAACGTGGAGGGAGGAGAGGAGTAGAGGATAGTTGAAGGTGGAGAAGGGAGCGGAGTACGGACAGTTGAAGGTGGAGGGAGGAGAGGAGTATGGGATAGTTGAAGGTGGAGGGAGGAGAGAAGTGCGGGATAGTTGAAGGTATAGGGAGGAGAGGAGTGGAGGATAGTTGAAGCTGGACGGTGGAGAGGAGTAGGTGATAGTTGAAGGTGGAGAAGGGAGCGGAGTACGGGAGAGTTGAAGGTGGAGGGTGGAGACGAGTACAGGATAGATGAAGGTGGAGGGAGGAGAGGAGTGCAGGATAGTTGAAGGTGGAGGGAGGAGAGGAGTACGGGATAGTTGAAGGTGGAGGGTGGAGAGGAGCACAGGATAGTTGAACGTGGAGGGAGGAGAGGAGTACAGGATAGTTGAAGGTGGAGGGAGGAGAGGAGTACAGGATAGTTGAAGGTGGAGGGAGGAGAGGAGTACGGGAGAGTTGAAGGTGGAGGGAGGAGAGGAGTACTGGATAGTTGAAGGTGGAGGGAGGAGAGGAGTAGGGGATAGTTGAAGGTGAGGGAGGAGAGGTGTAGGGGATAGTTGAAGGTGGAGGGAGGAGAGAAGGATGGGATAGTTGAAGTTGGAGGGAGGAGAGGGGTCCGGGATAGTTGAAAGTGGCGGGAGGAAAGAAGTACAGCATAGTTGAAGGTGGAGGGAGGAGAGGAGTGGAGGATAGTTGAAGGTGATGGGAGGAGAAGAGTACTGCATAGTTGAAGGAGATGGGAGGAGAGGACTACGGGATAGTTGAAGGTGGAGGGAAGAGAGGAGTACGGGATAGTTGTAGTCGGAGGGAAGAGAGGAGTACGGGATAGTTGAATGTGGAGGAAGGAGAGGAGTACCTGATAGTTGAAGGTGGAAGGAGGAGAGGAGTACGGGATAGTGGTGGTGGAGGGAGGAGAGGAGTAGAGGATAGTTGAAGGTGGTGGGAGGAGAGGAGTACGGGATAGAGGAAGGTGGAGGGAGGAGAGAAGGGCGGGATAGATGAAATTGGAGGGAGGAGAGGCGTACGGGATAGTTGAAGGTGCAGAAGGGAGAGGAGTACGGGAGAGTTGAAGGTGGAGGAGGAGAGGAGTACTGGATAGTTGAAGGTGGAGGGAGGAGAGGAGTGCGGGATAGTTGAAGTGGAGGGAGGAGAGGAGTGCGGGATAGTTGAAGGTGGGAGGGTGGAGTGGGCACAGGATAGTTGAACATGGAGGGAAGAGAGGAATACGGGATAGTTGAAGGTGGAGGGAGGAGAGGAGTACGGGATAGATGAAGGTGGAGAGAGGTGTGGAGTACGCGATTGTTAAAGGTGGAGGGAGGAGAGGAGTACAGGATGGTTGAAGGTGGAGGGACGAGAGGAGTACGGCATAGTTGAAGGTGGAGGGATGAGAGAAGGACGGGATAGTTGAAGGCGGAGGGAGGAGAGGAGTACGGGTTACTTGAAGGTGCAGAAGGGAGAGGAGTACGGGACACTTGAAGGTGGAGGGAGGAGAGGAGTATGGGATAGTTGAAGGTGGAGGCAGGAGAGGAGTACGGCATAGTTGAAGGTGGAGGGAGGAGAGGAGTAGGGGATGGTTGAAGGTAGAGGGAGGAGAGAAGGACGGGATAGTTGAAGTTGGAGGGAGGAGAGGGGTAAGGGATAATTGAAGGTGGAGAGAGGAGAAGAATGGTTGATAGTTGAAGGTGGAGCGAAGAGAGGAGTACGTGATAGTTGAAGGCGGAGGGAGGAGAGGAGTACGGGTTAGTTGAAGGTGGGGAAGGGAGAGGAATACGGGACACTTGAAGGTGGAGGGAGGAGAGGAGTACGGGATAGTTGAAGGTGGAGGGTGGAGAGAAGCACAGGATAGTTGAAGGTGGAGGGAGGAGAGGAGTACAGGATAGTTGAAGGTGGAGGATGGAGAGGAGTACAGGATAGTTGAAGGTGGAGGGAGGAGAAGAGTACGGAATAGTTGAAGGTGGAGGGAGGAGAGGAGTACAGGATAGTTGAAGGTGGAGGGAGGAGAGGAGTACGGGATGGTTGAAAGTGGAGCGATGAGAGGAGTAGGGGATAGTTGAAGGTGAGAGAGGAGGGGAGTAGGGGATAGATGAAGGTGAGGGAGGAGAGGAGTAGGGGATAGTTGAAGTTGGAGGGAGGAGAGGGGTACGGGATAGTTGAACGTGGCGGGAGGAGAGGAGTACAGGATAGTTGAAGATGGAGGGAGGTGAGGATTACGGGTTAGTTGAAGGTGGAGGGAGGAGAGGAGTGCGCGATGGTTGAAGGTGGAGGGAGGAGAGGGGTATGGGATAGTTGAACGTGGCGGGAGGAGAGGAGTACAGGATAGTTGAAGGTGGAGGGAGGAGAGGAGTGGAGGATAGTTGAAGGTGGAGGGAGGAGAAGAGTACGGGATAGTTGAAGGCGAAGGTAGGAGAGGAGTACGGGATAGTTGAAGGTGGAGAAGGGAGCGGAGTACGGGACAGTTGAAGGTGGAGGGAGGAGAGGAGTATGGGATAGTTGAATGTGGAGGGAGGAGAGGAGTGGAGGATAGTTGAAGGTGGAGGGAGGAATAGAGTACGGGATAGTTGAAGGTGGAGTGAGGAGAGGAGTATGAGATAGTAGAAGGTGGAGGGGGGAGAAGAGTATGGGATAGTGGAATGTGGAGGGGGGAGAGGAGTACAGGATATTGGAAGTTGGATTGAGGAGAGGAGTTCGGGATAGTGGAAGGTGGAGGGCGGAGAGGAGTACATGATAGTTGAAGGTGTAGGGAGGAGAGGAGTACGGGAGAGTTGAAGGTGGAGGGAATAGAGGAGTGGAGGATAGTTGAAGGTGGAGGGAAGAGAGGAGTACGGGATAGTTCTATGAGGAGGAAGGAGAGCAATAAGTGATAGTTGTAGGTGGAGGGAGGAGAGGAGTACAGGATAGTTGAAGGTGGAGGGAATAGAGGAGTGGAGGATAGTTGAAGGTGGAGGGAGTAGAGGAGTACGGGATAGTTGAAGGTGCAGAAGGGAGAGGAGTACGGGACAGTTGAAGGTGGAGGGAGGAGAGGAGTATGGAATAGTTGAAGGTGGAGGGAGGAGAGGAGTGCGGGATAGTTGAAGGTGGAGGGAGGAGAGGAGTGCGGTATAGTTGAGGTGGAGGGTGGAGAGGAGCACAGGATTGTTGAACGTGGAGGGAGGAGAGGAGTAGGGGATAGTTGAAGGTGGAGAAGGGAGCGGAGTACGGGAAAGTTGAAGGTGGAGGGAGGAGAGGAGTATGGGATAGTTGAATGTGGAGGGAGGAGAGGAGTTGAGGATAGTTGAAGGTGGAGGGAGGAATGGAGTAGGGGATAGTTGAAGCTGGAGTGAGGAGAGGAGTATTGTATAGTAGAAGGTGGAGGGAGGAGAGGAGTACGTGATAGTTGAAGGTGGAGGGAGGAGAAGAGTACGGGAGAGTTGAAGGTGGAGGGAGGAGAGGAGTGCAGGATAGTTGAAGGTAGAGGGAGGAGAGGAGTGGAGGATAGTTGAAGGTGGAGGGAGGAGAGGAGTATGGGATAGTTGTATGAGGAGGGATGTGAGCAATAAGTGATAGTTGTCGGTGGAGGGAGGAGAGGAGTACGGGATAGTTAAAGGTGGAAGGAGGAGAGGAGTAAAGGATAGTTGAAGGTGGAGGGAGGAGAGGAGTACGGGATAGTGGAAGGTGGAGGGAAGAGAGGAGTGCGGGATAGTTGAGAGTGGAGGCATGGGAGGAGTACGGGATAGCTGAAGGTGGAGGGAGGAGAGGAGTACAGGATGGTTGAAGGTGGAGGGAGGAGAGAAGGACAGGATAGTTGAAGTTGGAGGGAGGAGAGGTGTACGGGATAGTTGAAGGTGGAGGGAAGAGTGGAGTACAGGATAGTTGAAGGTGGAGGGAGGAGAGGAGTGGAGGATAGTTGAAGGTGGAGGGAGGAGGGGAGTACGAGATAGCTGAAGTTGGAGGGAGGAGAGGAGTGGAGGATAGTTGAAGGTGGAGGGAGGAGAGGAGTGCAGGCTAGTTGAAGGTGGAGGGTGGAAAGGAGCACAGGATAGTTGAACGTGGAGGGAGGAGAGGAGTAGAGGATAGTTGAAGGTGGAGAAGGGAGCGGAGTACGGGACAGTTGAAGGTGGAGGGAGGAGAGGAGTATGGGATAGTTGAAGGTGGAGGGAGGAGAGAAGTGCGGGATAGTTGAAGGTATAGGGAGGAGAGGAGTGGAGGATAGTTGAAGCTGGACGGTGGAGAGGAGCACAGGATAGTTGAACGTGGACGGAGGAGAGGAGTAGGGGATAGTTGAAGGTGGAGAAGGGAGCGGAGTACGGGAGAGTTGAAGGTGGAGGGTGGAGACGAGTACAGGATAGATGAAGGTGGAGGGAGGAGAGGAGTGCAGGATAGTTGAAGGTGGAGGGAGGAGAGGAGTACGGGATAGTTGAAGGTGGAGGGTGGAGAGGAGCACAGGATAGTTGAACGTGGAGGGAGGAGAGGAGTACAGGATAGTTGAAGGTGGAGGGAGGAGAGGAGTACAGGATAGTTGAAGGTGGAGGGAGGAGAGGAGTACGGGAGTGTTGAATGTGGAGGGAGGAGAGGAGTACTGGATAGTTGAAGGTGGAGGGAGGAGAGTAGTAGGGGATAGTTGAAGGTGAGGGAGGAGAGGTGTAGGGGATAGTTGAAGGTGGAGGGAGGAGAGAAGGATGGGATAGTTGAAGTTGGAGGGAGGAGAGGGGTCCGGGATAGTTGAAAGTGGCGGGAGGAAAGGAGTACAGCATAGTTGAAGGTGGAGGGAGGAGAGGAGTGGAGGATAGTTGAAGGTGATGGGAGGAGAAGAGTACTGCATAGTTGAAGGAGATGGGAGGAGAGGACTACGGGATAGTTGAAGGTGGAGGGAAGAGAGGAGTACGGGATAGTTGTAGTCGGAGGAAGAGAGGAGTACGGGATAGTTGAATGTGGAGGAAGGAGAGGAGTACCTGATAGTTGAAGGTGGAAGGAGGAGAGGAGTACGGGATAGTTTTAGGTGGAGGGAGGAGAGGTGTACAGGATAGTTTAAGGTGCAGGGAGGAGAGGAGTATGGGATTGTTGAAGGTGGAGGGAGGAGAGGAGTACGTGATAGTTGAAGGTGGAGGGAGGAGAGGAGTGCAGGTTAGTTGAAGGTGGAGGGAGGAGAGGAGTGCGCGATAGTTGAGGGTGGAGGGAGCAGGGGAGTGCTGGATAGTTGAAGGTGGAGGGAGGAGAAGAGTGGAGGATAGTTGAAGGTGGCTGGAGGAGAGGAGTACGGGATAGTTGAAGGTGGAGAGAGGAGAGGAATAAAGGTTAGTTGAAGGTGTAGGGAGTAGAGAAGTACGGGATAGTGGAGGTGGAGGGAGGAGAGGAGTAGAGGATAGTTGAAGGTGGTGGGAGGAGAGGAGTACAGGATAGTGGAGGGTGGAGGAGGAGAGGAGTGCGGGATAGTTGAAAGTGGAGGGAGTGGAGGAGTACGGGATATTTAAAGGTGGAGGGAGGAGAGGAGAACGGGATATTGAAGGTGGAGGGAGGAGAGAAGGTCGAGATAGTTGAAGGTGGAGGGAAGAGAGGAGTACGGGATAGTTGAAGGTGCAGAAGGGAGAGGAGTACGGGACAGTTGAAGGTGCAGCGAGGACAGGAGTACGGGATAGTTTTAGGTGGAGGGAGGAGAGGTGTACAGGATAGTTTAAGGTGCAGGGAGGAGAGGAGTACGGGGTAGTTGAAGGTGGAGGGAGGAGAGAGTGGAGGATAGTTGAAGTTGGAGGGAAGAGAGGAGTATGTGATAGTTGAAGTTGGAGGGAGGAGAGGAGTATGGGTTAGTTGAAGGTGGAGGGAGGAGAGGAGTGCGCCATAGTTGAGGGTGGAGGGAGGAGAGAAGGACGGGATAGTTGAAGTTTGAGGGAGGAGAGGGGTACAGGTTTGTTGAACGTGGTGGGAGGAGAGGAGTACAGAATAGTTGAAGGTGGAGGGAGGAGAAGAGTACGGGATAGTTGAAGGCGGAGGGAGGAGAGGAGTACGGGATAGTTGAAGGTGGAGAAGGGAGCGGAGTACGGGACAGTTGAAGGTGGAGGGAGGAGAGGAGTATGGGATAGTTGAATGTGGAGGGAGGAGAGTAGTGGAGGATAGTTGAAGGTGGAGGGAGGAATGGAGTATGGGATAGTTGAAGGTGGAGTGAGGAGAGGAGTATGAGATAGTAGAAGGTGGAGGGGGGAGAGGAGTACGGGACAGTGGAATGTGGAGGGGGGAGAGGAGTACAGGATATTGGAAGTTGGATTGAGGAGAGGACTACGGGATAGTGGAAGGTTGAGGGAGGAGAGGAGTACATGAGAGTTGAAGGTGAAGGGAGGAGAGGAGTATGGAATAGTTGAAGGTGGAGGGAGGAGAGGAGTGCGGGATAGTTGAAGGTGGAGGAGGAGAGGAGTGCGGTATAGTTGAGGTGGAGGGTGGAGAGGAGCACAGGATTGTTGAACGTGGAGGGAGGAGAGGAGTAGGGGATAGTTGAAGGTGGAGAAGGGAGCGGAGTACGGGAAAGTTGAAGGTGGAGGGAGGAGAGGAGTATGGGATAGTTGAATGTGGAGGGAGGAGAGGAGTTGAGGATAGTTGAAGGTGGAGGGAGGAATGGAGTAGGGGATAGTTGAAGCTGGAGTGAGGAGAGGAGTATTGTATAGTAGAAGGTGGAGGGAGGAGAGGAGTACGTGATAGTTGAAGGTGGAGGGAGGAGAAGAGTACGGGAGAGTTGAAGGTGGAGGAGGAGAGGAGTGCAGGATAGTTGAAGGTAGAGGGAGGAGAGGAGTGGAGGATAGTTGAAGGTGGAGGGAGGAGAGGAGTATGGGATAGTTGTATGAGGAGGGATGAGAGCAATAAGTGATAGTTGTCGGTGGAGGGAGGAGAGGAGTACGGGATAGTTAAAGGTGGAAGGAGGAGAGGAGTAAAGGATAGTTGAAGGTGGAGGGAGGAGAGGAGTACGGGATAGTGGAAGGTGGAGGGAAGAGAGGAGTGCGGGATAGTTGAGAGTGGAGGCATGGGAGGAGTACGGGATAGCTGAAGGTGGAGGGAGGAGAGGAGTACAGGATGGTTGAAGGTGGAGGGAGGAGAGAAGGACAGGACAGTTGAAGTTGGAGGGAGGAGAGGTGTACGGGATAGTTGAAGGTGGAGGGAAGAGTGGAGTACAGATAATTGAAGGTGGAGGGAGGAGAGGAGTGGAGGATAGTTGAAGGTGGAGGGAGGAGGGGAGTACGAGATAGCTGAAGTTGGAGGGAGGAGAGGAGTGGAGGATAGTTGAAGGTGGAGGGAGGAGAGGAGTGCAGGCTAGTTGAAGGTGGAGGGTGGAAAGGAGCACAGGATAGTTGAACGTGGAGGGAGGAGAGGAGTAGAGGATAGTTGAAGGTGAGAAGGGAGCGGAGTACGGGACAGTTGAAGGTGGAGGGAGGAGAGGAGTATGGGATAGTTGAAGGTGGAGGGAGGAGAGAAGTGCGGGATAGTTGAAGGTATAGGGAGGAGAGGAGTGGAGGATAGTTGAAGCTGGACGGTGGAGAGGAGTAGGTGATAGTTGAAGGTGGAGAAGGGAGCGGAGTACGGGAGAGTTGAAGGTGGAGGGTGGAGACGAGTACAGGATAGATGAAGGTGGAGGGAGGAGAGGAGTGCAGGATAGTTGAAGGTGGAGGGAGGAGAGGAGTACGGGATAGTTGAAGGTGGAGAGTGGAGAGGAGCACAGGATAGTTGAACGTGGAGGGAGGAGAGGAGTACAGGATAGTTGAAGGTGGAGGGAGGAGAGGAGTACAGGATAGTTGAAGGTGGAGGGAGGAGAGGAGTACGGGAGAGTTGAAGGTGGAGGGAGGAGAGGAGTACTGGATAGTTGAAGGTGGAGGGAGGAGAGGAGTAGGGGATAGTTGAAGGTGAGGGAGGAGAGGTGTAGGGGATAGTTGAAGGTGGAGGGAGGAGAGAAGGATGGGATAGTTGAAGTTGGAGGGAGGAGAGGGGTCCGGGATAGTTGAAAGTGGCGGGAGGAAAGGAGTACAGCATAGTTGAAGGTGGAGGGAGGAGAGGAGTGGAGGATAGTTGAAGGTGATGGGAGGAGAAGAGTACTGCATAGTTGAAGGAGATGGGAGGAGAGGACTACGGGATAGTTGAAGGTGGAGGGAAGAGAGGAGTACGGGATAGTTGTAGTCGGAGGGAAGAGAGGAGTACGGGATAGTTGAATGTGGAGGAAGGAGAGGAGTACCTGATAGTTGAAGGTGGAAGGAGGAGAGGAGTACGGGATAGTGGTGGTGGAGGGAGGAGAGGAGTAGAGGATAGTTGAAGGTGGTGGGAGGAGAGGAGTACGGGATAGAGGAAGGTGGAGGGAGGAGAGAAGGGCGGGATAGATGAAATTGGAGGGAGGAGAGGCGTACGGGATAGTTGAAGGTGCAGAAGGGAGAGGAGTACGGGAGAGTTGAAGGTGGAGGGAGGAGAGGAGTACTGGATAGTTGAAGGTGGAGGGAGGAGAGGAGTGCGGGATAGTTGAAGTTGGAGGGAGGAGAGGAGTGCGGGATAGTTGAAGGTGGAGGGTGGAGTGGAGCACAGGATAGTTGAACATGGAGGGAAGAGAGGAATACGGGATAGTTGAAGGTGGAGGGAGGAGAGGAGTACGGGATAGATGAAGGTGGAGAGAGGTGTGGAGTACGCGATTGTTAAAGGTGGAGGGAGGAGAGGAGTACAGGATGGTTGAAGGTGGAGGGACGAGAGGAGTACGGCATAGTTGAAGGTGGAGGGATGAGAGAAGGACGGGATAGTTGAAGGCGGAGGGAGGAGAGGAGTACGGGTTACTTGAAGGTGCAGAAGGGAGAGGAGTACGGGACACTTGAAGGTGGAGGGAGGAGAGGAGTATGGGATAGTTGAAGGTGGAGGCAGGAGAGGAGTACGGCATAGTTGAAGGTGGAGGGAGGAGAGGAGTAGGGGATGGTTGAAGGTAGAGGGAGGAGAGAAGGACGGGACAGTTGAAGTTGGAGGGAGGAGAGGGGTAAGGGATAATTGAAGGTGGAGAGAGGAGAAGAATGGTTGATAGTTGAACGGTGGAGCGAAGAGAGGAGTACGTGATAGTTGAAGGCGGAGGGAGGAGAGGAGTACGGGTTAGTTGAAGGTGGGGAAGGGAGAGGAATACGGGACACTTGAAGGTGGAGGGAGGAGAGGAGTACGGGATAGTTGAAGGTGGAGGGTGGAGAGAAGCACAGGATAGTTGAAGGTGGAGGGAGGAGAGGAGTACAGGATAGTTGAAGGTGGAGGATGGAGAGGAGTACAGGATAGTTGAAGGTGGAGGGAGGAGAAGAGTACGGAATAGTTGAAGGTGGAGGGAGGAGAGGAGTACAGGATAGTTGAAGGTGGAGGGAGGAGAGGAGTACGGGATGGTTGAAAGTGGAGCGATGAGAGGAGTAGGGGATAGTTGAAGGTGAGAGAGGAGGGGAGTAGGGGATAGATGAAGGTGAGGAGGAGAGGAGTAGGGGATAGTTGAAGTTGGAGGGAGGAGAGGGGTACGGGATAGTTGAACGTGGCGGGAGGAGAGGAGTACAGGATAGTTGAAGGTGGAGGGAGGAGAGGAGTACGGGATGGTTGAAAGTGGAGCGATGAGAGGAGTAGGGGATAGTTGAAGGTGAGAGAGGAGGGGAGTAGGGGATAGATGAAGGTGAGGGAGGAGAGGAGTAGGGGATAGTTGAAGTTGGAGGGAGGAGAGGGGTACGGGATAGTTGAACGTGGCGGGAGGAGAGGAGTACAGGATAGTTGAAGATGGAGGGAGGTGAGGATTACGGGTTAGTTGAAGGTGGAGGGAGGAGAGGAGTGCGCGATGGTTGAAGGTGGAGGGAGGAGAGGGGTATGGGATAGTTGAACGTGGCGGGAGGAGAGGAGTACAGGATAGTTGAAGGTGGAGGGAGGAGAGGAGTGGAGGATAGTTGAAGGTGGAGGGAGGAGAAGAGTACGGGATAGTTGAAGGCGAAGGGAGGAGAGGAGTACGGGATAGTTGAAGGTGGAGAAGGGAGCGGAGTACGGGACAGTTGAAGGTGGAGGGAGGAGAGTGGAGGATAGTTGAAGGTGGAGGGAGGAATAGAGTACGGGATAGTTGAAGGTGGAGTGAGGAGAGGAGTATGAGATAGTAGAAGGTGGAGGGGGGAGAAGAGTATGGATAGTGGAATGTGGAGGGGGGAGAGGAGTACAGGATATTGGAAGTTGGATTGAGGAGAGGAGTTCGGGATAGTGGAAGGTGGAGGGCGGAGAGGAGTACATGATAGTTGAAGGTGTAGGGAGGAGAGGAGTACGGGAGAGTTGAAGGTGGAGGAATAGAGGAGTTGAGGATAGTTGAAGGTGGAGGGAGGAATGGAGTAGGGGATAGTTGAAGCTGGAGTGAGGAGAGGAGCATTGTATAGTAGAAGGTGGAGGGAGGAGAGTACTACGTGATAGTTGATGGTGGAGGGAGGAGAAGAGTACGGGAGAGTTGAAGGTGGAGGGAGGAGAGGAGTGCAGGATAGTTGTATGAGGAGGGATGAGAGCAATAAGTGATAGTTGTCGGTGGAGGGAGGAGAGGAGTACGGGATAGTTAAAGGTGGAAGGAGGAGAGGAGTAAAGGATAGTTGAAGGTGGAGGGAGGAGAGGAGTACGGGATAGTGGAAGGTGGAGGGAAGAGGGGAGTGTGGGATAGTTGAAAGTGGAGGGATGGGAGGAGTACGGGATAGTTGAAGGTGGAGGGAGGAGAGGAGTACAGGATGGTTGAAGGTGGAGGGAGGAGAGAAGGACAGGATAGTTGAAGTTGGAGGGAGGAGAGGTGTACGGGATAGTTGAAGGTGGAGGGAAGAGTGGAGTACAGGATAGTTGAAGGTGGAGGGAGGAGAGGAGTGGAGGATAGTTGAAGATGGAGGGAGGAGGGGAGTACGAGATAGTTGAATTTGGAGGGAGGAGAGGAGTGGAGGATAGTTGAAGGTGGAGGGAGGAGAGGAAGTGCGGGCTAGTTGAAGGTGGAGGGTGGAGAGGAGCACAGGATAGTTGAACGTGGAGGAGGAGAGGAGTAGAGGATAGTTGAAGGTGGAGAAGGGAGCGGAGTACGGACAGTTGAAGTGGAGGGAGGAGAGGAGTATGGGATAGTTGAAGGTGGAGGGAGGAGAAGAGTGGAGGATAGTTGAAGCTGGACGGTGGAGAGGAGCACAGGATAGTTGAAAGTGGAGGGAGGAGAGGAGTAGGGGATAGTTGAAGGTGGGGAAGGGAGCGGAGTACGGGAGAGTTGAAGGTGGAGGGTGGAGACGAGTACGGGATAGATGAAGGTGGAGGGAGGAGAGGAGTGCAGGATAGTTGAAGGTGGAGGGAGGAGAGGAGTACGGGATAGTTTGAAGGTGGAGGGTGGAGAGGAGCACAGGATAGTTGAACGTGGAGGGAGGAGAGGAGTACAGGATAGTTGAAGGTGGAGGGAGGAGAGGAGTACAGGATAGTTGAAGGTGGAGGGAGGAGAGGAGTACAGGATAGTTGAAGGTGGAGGGAGGAGAATACTACGGAATATTTGAAGGTGGAGGGTGGAGAGGAGTACTGGATAGCTGAAGGTGGAGGGAGGAGAGGAGTAGGGGATAGTTGAAGGTGAGGGAGGAGAGGTGTAGGGGATAGTTGAAGGTGGAGGGAGGAGAGAAGGATGGGATAGTTGAAGTTGGAGGGAGGAGAGGGGTCCGGATAGTTGAAAGTGGCGGGAGGAAAGGAGTACAGCATAGTTGAAGGTGGAGGGAGGAGAGGAGTGGAGGATAGTTGAAGGTGATGGGAGGAGAAGAGTACTGGATAGTTGAAGGAGATGGGAGGAGAGGACTACGGGATAGTTGAAGGTGGAGGGAAGAGAGGAGTACGGGATAGTTGTAGTCGGAGGGAAGAGAGGAGTACGGGATAGTTGAATGTGGAGGAAGGAGAGGAGTACCTGATAGTTGAAGGTGGAAGGAGGAGAGGAGTACGGGATAGTTTTAGGTGGAGAGAGGAGAGGTGTACAGGATAGTTTAAGGTGCAGGAGGAGAGGAGTATGGGATAGTTGAAGGTGGAGGGAGGAGAGGAGTGGAGGATAGTTGAAGTTGTAGGGAAGAGAGGAGTACGTGATAGTTGAAGGTGGAGGGAGGAGAGGAGTGCAGGTTAGTTGAAGGTGGAGGGAGGAGAGGATGTGCGCGATAGTTGAGGGTGGAGGGAGCAGAGGGGGTGCTGGATAGTTGAAGGTGGAGGGAGGAGAAGAGTGGAGGATAGTTGAAGGTGCTGGAGGAGAGGAGTACGGATAGTTGAAGTGGAGAGAGGAGAGGAGTAAAGGGTAGTTGAAGGTGTAGGGAGGAGAGAAGTACGGGATAGTGGAGTGGAGGGAGGAGAGGAGTAGAGGATAGTTGAAGGTGGTGGAGGAGAGGAGTACAGGATAGTGGAGGGTGGAGGGAGGAGGAGGAGTGCGGGATAGTTGAAAGTGGAGGGAGTGAGGAGTACGGGATAGTTAAAGGTGGAGGGAGGAGAGGAGAACGGGATAGTTGAAGGTGGAGGGAGGAGAGAAGGTCGAGATAGTTGAAGGTGGAGGGAGGAGAGGAGTACAGGATAGTTGAAGGTGGAGGGAAGAGAGGAGTACGGGATAGTTGAAGGTGCAGAAGGGAGAGGAGTACGGGACAGTTGAAGGTGCAGCGAGGACAGGAGTACGGGATAGTTTTAGGTGGAGGGAGGAGAGGTGTACAGGATAGTTTAAGTGCAGGGAGGAGAGGAGTACGGGGTAGTTGAAGGTGGAGGGAGGAGAGGAGTGGAGGATAGTTGAAGTTGGAGGAAGAGAGGAGTACGTGATAGTTGTAGGTGGAGGGAGGAGAGGAGTACGGGTAGTTGAAGGTGGAGGGAGGAGAGGAGTGCGCCATAGTTGAGGGTGGAGGGAGAAGAGAAGGACGGGATAGTTGAAGTTTGAGGGAGGAGAGGGGTACAGGATTGTTGAACGTGGTGGGAGGAGAGGAGTACAGAATAGTTGAAGGTGGAGGGAGGAGAAGAGTACGGGATAGTTGAAGGAGGAGGGAGGAGAGGAGTACGGGATAGTTGAAGGTGGAGAAGGGAGCGGAGTACGGGACAGTTGAAGGTGGAGGGAGGAGAGTAGTGGAGGATAGTTGAAGGTGGAGGGAGGAGAGGAGTACTTCATTGTTGAAGGTGGAGGAGGAGAGCAGTAGGGGATAGTTGAAGGTGGAGGGAGGAGAGAAGGACGGGATAGTTGTAGTTGGAGGGTGGAGAGGGGTACGGGAGAGTTGAAGGTGGAGGGAGCAGAGGAGTACAGGATAGTTGAAGGTGGAGGGAGGAGAGGAGTGGAGGATAGCTGAAGGTGAGGGAGGAGTGAGTATGGGATTGTTATATGAGGAGGGAGGAGAGCAATAAGTGATAGTTGAAGGTGGAGTGAGGAGAGGAGTACGGGAGAGTTGAAGGTGCAGGGAGGAGAGGAGTACGGGATATATGAAGGTGGAGGGAGGAGAGGAGTACGGATAGTGGTGGTGGAGGGAGGAGAGGAGTAGAGGATAGTTGAAGGTGGTGGGAGGAGAGGAGTACGGGATAGTGGAAGGTGGAGGGAGGAGAGGAGTGCGGGATAGTTGAAAGTGGAGGGAGGGGAGGAGTACGGGATATTGAAGGTGGAGGGAGGAGAGGAGTACGGGATAGTTAAAGGTGGAGGGAGGGGAGGAGTACAGGATGGTTGAAGGTGGAGGGAGGAGAGGAGTACTTCATTGTTGAAGGTGGAGGGAGGAGGAGGAGTAGGGGATAGTTGAAGTTGAAGGGAGGAGAGGAGTGCGGGATAGTTGAAGGTGGAGGGAGGAGAGGAGTGGAGTATAGTTGAAGGTGGAGTGAGGAGAGGAGTACGGGAGAGTTGAAGGTGCAGGGAGGAGAGGAGTACGGGATATATGAAGGTGGAGGGAGGAGAGGAGTACGGGATAGTGGTGGTGGAGGGAGGAGAGGAGTAGAGGATAGTTGAAGGTGGTGGGAGGAGAGGAGTACGGGATAGAGGAAGGTGGAGGGAGGAGAGAAGGGCGGGATAGATGAAATTGGAGGGAGGAGAGGCGTACGGGATAGTTGAAGGTGCAGAAGGGAGAGGAGTACGGGACAGTTGAAGGTGGAGGGAGGAGAGGAGTATTGGATAGTTGAAGGTGGAGGGAGGAGAGGAGTGCGGGATAGTTGAAGTTGGAGGGAGGAGAGGAGTGCGGGATAGTTGAAGGTGGAGGGTGGAGTGGAGCACAGGATAGTTGAACATGGAGGGAAGAGAGGAATACGGGATAGTTGAAGGTGGAGGGAGGAGAGGAGTACGGGATAGATGAAGGTGGAGAGAGGTGTGGAGTACGCGATTGTTAAAGGTGGAGGGAGGAGAGAGTACAGGATGGTTGAAGGTGGAGGGACGAGAGGAGTACGGCATAGTTGAAGGTGGAGGGATGAGAGAAGGACGGGATAGTTGAAGGCGGAGGGAGGAGAGGAGTACGGGTTACTTGAAGGTGCAGAAGGAGAGGAGTACGGGACACTTGAAGGTGGAGGGAGGAGAGGAGTATGGGATAGTTGAAGGTGGAGGCAGGAGAGGAGTACGGCATAGTTGAAGGTGGAGGGAGGAGAGAAGGACGGGATAGTTGAAGTTGGAGGGAGGAGAGGGGTTAAGGGATAATTGAAGGTGGAGAGAGGAGAAGAATGGTTGATAGTTGAAGGTGGAGCGAAGAGAGGAGTACGTGATAGTTGAAGGCGGAGGGAGGAGAGAGTACGGGTTAGTTGAAGGTGGGGAAGGGAGAGGAATACGGGACACTTGAAGGTGGAGGGAGGAGAGGAGTACGGGATAGTTGAAGGTGGAGGGTGGAGAGAAGCACAGGATAGTTGAAGGTGGAGGGAGGAGAGGAGTACAGGATAGTTGAAGGTGGAGGATGGAGAGGAGTACAGGATAGTTGAAGGTGGAGGGAGGAGAAGAGTACGGAATAGTTGAAGGTGGAGGGAGAGAGGAGTACAGGATAGTTGAAGGTGGAGGGAGGAGAGGAGTACGGGATGGTTGAAAGTGGAGCGATGAGAGGAGTAGGGGATAGTTGAAGGTGAGAGAGGAGGGGAGTAGGGGATAGATGAAGGTGAGGGAGGGGAGGAGTAGGGGATAGTTGAAGTTGGAGGGAGGAGAGGGGTACGGGATAGTTGAACGTGGCGGGAGGAGAGGAGTACAGGATAGTTGAAGATGGAGGGAGGTGAGGATTACGGGTTAGTTGAAGGTGGAGGGAGGAGAGGAGTGCGCGATGGTTGAAGGTGGAGGGAGGAGAGGGGTACGGGATAGTTGAACGTGGCGGGAGGAGAGGAGTACAGGATAGTTGAAGGTGGAGGGAGGAGAGGAGTGGAGGATAGTTGAAGGTGGAGGGAGGAGAAGAGTACGGGATAGTTGAAGGCGAAGGGAGGAGAGGAGTACGGGATAGTTGAAGGTGGAGAAGGGAGCGGAGTACGGGACAGTTGAAGGTGGAGGGAGGAGAGGAGTATGGGATAGTTGAATGTGGAGGGAGGAGAGGAGTGGAGGATAGTTGAAGGTGGAGGGAGGAATAGAGTACGGGATAGTTGAAGGTGGAGTGAGGAGAGGAGTATGAGATAGTAGAAGGTGGAGTGGGGAGAGGAGTATGGGATAGTGGAATGTGGAGGGGGGAGAGGAGTACAGGATATTGGAAGTTGGATTGAGGAGAGGAGTTCGGGATAGTGGAAGGTGGAGGGCGGAGAGGAGTACATGATAGTTGAAGGTGTAGGGAGGAGAGGAGTACGGGAGAGTTGAAGGTGGAGGGAATAGAGGAGTGGAGGATAGTTGAAGGTGGAGGGAAGAGAGGAGTACGGGATAGTTCTATGAGGAGGAAGGAGAGCAATAAGTGATAGTTGTAGGTGGAGGGAGGAGAGGAGTACAGGATAGTTGAAGGTGGAGGGAATAGAGGAGTGGAGGATAGTTGAAGGTGGAGGGAGTAGAGGAGTACGGGATAGTTGAAGGTGCAGAAGGGAGAGGAGTACGGGACAGTTGAAGGTGGAGGGAGGAGAGGAGTATGGAATAGTTGAAGGTGGAGGGAGGAGAGGAGTGCGGGATAGTTGAAGGTGGAGGGAGGAGAGGAGTGCGGTATAGTTGAGGTGGAGGGTGGAGAGGAGCACAGGATTGTTGAACGTGGAGGGAGGAGAGGAGTAGGGGATAGTTGAAGGTGGAGAAGGGAGCGGAGTACGGGAAAGTTGAAGGTGGAGGGAGGAGAGGAGTATGGGATAGTTGAATGTGGAGGGAGGAGAGGAGTTGAGGATAGTTGAAGGTGGAGGGAGGAATGGAGTAGGGGATAGTTGAAGCTGGAGTGAGGAGAGGAGTATTGTATAGTAGAAGGTGGAGGGAGGAGAGGAGTACGTGATAGTTGAAGGTGGAGGGAGGAGAAGAGTACGGGAGAGTTGAAGGTGGAGGGAGGAGAGGAGTGCAGGATAGTTGAAGGTAGAGGGAGGAGAGGAGTGGAGGATAGTTGAAGGTGGAGGGAGGAGAGGAGTATGGGATAGTTGTATGAGGAGGGATGAGAGCAATAAGTGATAGTTGTCGGTGGAGGGAGGAGAGGAGTACGGGATAGTTAAAGGTGGAAGGAGGAGAGGAGTAAAGGATAGTTGAAGGTGGAGGGAGGAGAGGAGTACGGGATAGTGGAAGGTGGAGGGAAGAGAGGAGTGCGGGATAGTTGAGAGTGGAGGCATGGGAGGAGTACGGGATAGCTGAAGGTGGAGGGAGGAGAGGAGTACAGGATGGTTGAAGGTGGAGGGAGGAGAGAAGGACAGGACAGTTGAAGTTGGAGGGAGGAGAGGTGTACGGGATAGTTGAAGGTGGAGGGAAGAGTGGAGTACAGGATAATTGAAGGTGGAGGGAGGAGAGGAGTGGAGGATAGTTGAAGGTGGAGGGAGGAGGGGAGTACGAGATAGCTGAAGTTGGAGGGAGGAGAGGAGTGGAGGATAGTTGAAGGTGGAGGGAGGAGAGGAGTGCAGGCTAGTTGAAGGTGGAGGGTGGAAAGGAGCACAGGATAGTTGAACGTGGAGGGAGGAGAGGAGTAGAGGATAGTTGAAGGTGGAGAAGGGAGCGGAGTACGGGACAGTTGAAGGTGGAGGGAGGAGAGGAGTATGGGATAGTTGAAGGTGGAGGGAGGAGAGAAGTGCGGGATAGTTGAAGGTATAGGGAGGAGAGGAGTGGAGGATAGTTGAAGCTGGACGGTGGAGAGGAGTAGGTGATAGTTGAAGGTGGAGAAGGGAGCGGAGTACGGGAGAGTTGAAGGTGGAGGGTGGAGACGAGTACAGGATAGATGAAGGTGGAGGGAGGAGAGGAGTGCAGGATAGTTGAAGGTGGAGGGAGGAGAGGAGTACGGGATAGTTGAAGGTGGAGGGTGGAGAGGAGCACAGGATAGTTGAACGTGGAGGGAGGAGAGGAGTACAGGATAGTTGAAGGTGGAGGGAGGAGAGGAGTACAGGATAGTTGAAGGTGGAGGGAGGAGAGGAGTACGGGAGAGTTGAAGGTGGAGGGAGGAGAGGAGTACTGGATAGTTGAAGGTGGAGGGAGGAGAGGAGTAGGGGATAGTTGAAGGTGAGGGAGGAGAGGTGTAGGGGATAGTTGAAGGTGGAGGGAGGAGAGAAGGATGGGATAGTTGAAGTTGGAGGGAGGAGAGGGGTCCGGGATAGTTGAAAGTGGCGGGAGGAAAGGAGTACAGCATAGTTGAAGGTGGAGGGAGGAGAGGAGTGGAGGATAGTTGAAGGTGATGGGAGGAGAAGAGTACTGCATAGTTGAAGGAGATGGGAGGAGAGGACTACGGGATAGTTGAAGGTGGAGGGAAGAGAGGAGTACGGGATAGTTGTAGTCGGAGGGAAGAGAGGAGTACGGGATAGGTGGAATGTGGAGGAAGGAGAGGAGTACCTGATAGTTGAAGGTGGAAGGAGGAGAGGAGTACGGGATAGTGGTGGTGGAGGGAGGAGAGGAGTAGAGGATAGTTGAAGGTGGTGGGAGGAGAGGAGTACGGGATAGAGGAAGGTGGAGGGAGGAGAGAAGGGCGGGATAGATGAAATTGGAGGGAGGAGAGGCGTACGGGATAGTTGAAAGGTGCAGAAGGGAGAGGAGTACGGGAGAGTTGAAGGTGGAGGGAGGAGAGGAGTACTGGATAGTTGAAGGTGGAGGGAGGAGAGGAGTGCGGGATAGTTGAAGTTGGAGGGAGGAGAGGAGTGCGGGATAGTTGAAGGTGGAGGGTGGAGTGGAGCACAGGATAGTTGAACATGGAGGAAGAGAGGAATACGGGATAGTTGAAGGTGGAGGGAGGAGAGGAGTACGGGATAGATGAAGGTGGAGAGAGGTGTGGAGTACGCGATTGTTAAAGGTGGAGGGAGGAGAGGAGTACAGGATGGTTGAAGGTGGAGGGACGAGAGGAGTACGGCATAGTTGAAGGTGGAGGGATGAGAGAAGGACGGATAGTTGAAGGCGGAGGGAGGAGAGGAGTACGGGTTACTTGAAGGTGCAGAAGGAGAGGAGTACGGGACACTTGAAGGTGGAGGGAGGAGAGGAGTATGGGATAGTTGAAGGTGGAGGCAGGAGAGGAGTACGGCATAGTTGAAGGTGGAGGGAGGAGAGGAGTAGGGGATGGTTGAAGGTAGAGGGAGGAGAGAAGGACGGGATAGTTGAAGTTGGAGGGAGGAGAGGGGTAAGGGATAATTGAAGGTGGAGAGAGGAGAAGAATGGTTGATAGTTGAAGGTGGAGCGAAGAGAGGAGTACGTGATAGTTGAAGGCGGAGGGAGGAGAGGAGTACGGGTTAGTTGAAGGTGGGGAAGGGAGAGGAATACGGGACACTTGAAGGTGGAGGGAGGAGAGGAGTACGGGATAGTTGAAGGTGGAGGGTGGAGAGAAGCACAGGATAGTTGAAGGTGGAGGGAGGAGAGGAGTACAGGATAGTTGAAGGTGGAGGATGGAGAGGAGTACAGGATAGTTGAAGGTGGAGGGAGGAGAAGAGTACGGAATAGTTGAAGGTGGAGGGAGGAGAGGAGTACAGGATAGTTGAAGGTGGAGGGAGGAGAGGAGTACGGGATGGTTGAAAGTGGAGCGATGAGAGGAGTAGGGGATAGTTGAAGGTGAGAGAGGAGGGGAGTAGGGGATAGATGAAGGTGAGGGAGGAGAGGAGTAGGGGATAGTTGAAGTTGGAGGGAGGAGAGGGGTACGGATAGTTGAACGTGGCGGGAGGAGAGGAGTACAGGATAGTTGAAGATGGAGGGAGGTGAGGATTACGGGTTAGTTGAAGGTGGAGGGAGGAGAGGAGTGCGCGATGGTTGAAGGTGGAGGAGGAGAGGGGTATGGGATAGTTGAACGTGGCGGGAGGAGAGGAGTACAGGATAGTTGAAGGTGGAGGGAGGAGAGGAGTGGAGGATAGTTGAAGGTGGAGGGAGGAGAAGAGTACGGGATAGTTGAAGGCGAAGGTAGGAGAGGAGTACGGGATAGTTGAAGGTGGAGAAGGGAGCGGAGTACGGACAGTTGAAGGTGGAGGGAGGAGAGGAGTATGGGATAGTTGAATGTGGAGGGAGGAGAGGAGTGGAGGATAGTTGAAGGTGGAGGGAGGAATAGAGTACGGGATAGTTGAAGGTGGAGTGAGGAGAGGAGTATGAGATAGTAGAAGGTGGAGGGGGAGAAGAGTATGGGATAGTGGAATGTGGAGGGGGAGAGGAGTACAGGATATTAGAAGTTGGATTGAGGAAGGAGTTCGGGATAGTGGAAGGTGGAGGGCGGAGAGGAGTACATGATAGTTGAAGGTGTAGGGAGGAGAGGAGTACGGGAGAGTTGAAGGTGGAGGGAATAGAGGAGTGGAGGATAGTTGAAGGTGGAGGGAAGAGAGGAGTACGGGATAGTTCTATGAGGAGGAAGGAGAGCAATAAGTGATAGTTGTAGGTGGAGGGAGGAGAGGAGTACAGGATAGTTGAAGGTGGAGGGAATAGAGGAGTGGAGGATAGTTGAATGTGGAGGGAGTAGAGGAGTACGGGATAGTTGAAGGTGCAGAAGGGAGAGGAGTACGGGACAGTTGAAGGTGGAGGGAGGAGAGGAGTATGGAATAGTTGAAGGTGGAGGAGGAGAGGAGTGCGGGATAGTTGAAGGTGGAGGGAGGAGAGGAGTGCGGTATAGTTGAGGTGGAGGGTGGAGAGGAGCACAGGATTGTTGAACGTGGAGGGAGGAGAGGAGTAGGGATAGTTGAAGGTGGAGAAGGGAGCGGAGTACGGGAAAGTTGAAGGTGGAGGGAGGAGAGGAGTATGGGATAGTTGAATGTGGAGGGAGGAGAGGAGTTGAGGATAGTTGAAGGTGGAGGGAGGAATGGAGTAGGGGATAGTTGAAGCTGGAGTGAGGAGAGGAGTATTGTATAGTAGAAGGTGGAGGAGGAGAGGAGTACGTGATAGTTGAAGGTGGAGGGAGGAGAAGAGTACGGGAGAGTTGAAGGTGGAGGGAGGAGAGGAGTGCAGGATAGTTGAAGGTAGAGGGAGGAGAGGAGTGGAGGATAGTTGAAGGTGGAGGGAGGAGAGGAGTATGGATAGTTGTATGAGGAGGGATGTGAGCAATAAGTGATAGTTGTCGGTGGAGGGAGGAGAGGAGTACGGGATAGTTAAAGGTGGAAGGAGGAGAGGAGTAAAGGATAGTTGAAGGTGGAGGGAGGAGAGGAGTACGGGATAGTGGAAGGTGGAGGAAGAGAGGAGTGCGGGATAGTTGAGAGTGGAGGCATGGGAGGAGTACGGGATAGCTGAAGGTGGAGGGAGGAGAGGAGTACAGGATGGTTGAAGGTGGAGGGAGGAGAGAAGGACAGGATAGTTGAAGTTGGAGGGAGGAGAGGTGTACGGGATAGTGAAGGTGGAGGGAAGAGTGGAGTACAGGATAGTTGAAGGTGGAGGGAGGAGAGGAGTGGAGGATAGTTGAAGGTGGAGGGAGGAGGGGAGTACGAGATAGCTGAAGTTGGAGGGAGGAGAGGAGTGGAGGATAGTTGAAGGTGGAGGGAGGAGAGGAGTGCAGGCTAGTTGAAGGTGGAGGGTGGAAAGGAGCACAGGATAGTTGAACGTGGAGGGAGGAGAGGAGTAGAGGATAGTTGAAGGTGGAGAAGGGAGCGGAGTACGGACAGTTGAAGGTGGAGGGAGGAGAGGAGTATGGGATAGTTGAAGGTGGAGGGAGGAGAGAAGTGCGGGATAGTTGAAGGTATAGGGAGGAGAGGAGTGGAGGATAGTTGAAGCTGGACGGTGGAGAGGAGCACAGGATAGTTGAACGTGGACGGAGGAGAGGAGTAGGGGATAGTTGAAGGTGGAGAAGGGAGCGGAGTACGGAGAGTTGAAGGTGGAGGGTGGAGACGAGTACAGGATAGATGAAGGTGGAGGGAGGAGAGGAGTGCAGGATAGTTGAAGGTGGAGGGAGGAGAGGAGTACGGGATAGTTGAAGGTGGAGGGTGGAGAGGAGCACAGGATAGTTGAACGTGGAGGGAGGAGAGGAGTACAGGATAGTTTGAAGGTGGAGGGAGGAGAGGAGTACAGGATAGTTGAAGGTGGAGGGAGGAGAGGAGTACGGGAGTGTTGAATGTGGAGGGAGGAGAGGAGTACTGGATAGTTGAAGGTGGAGGGAGGAGAGTAGTAGGGGATAGTTGCAAGGTGAGGGAGGAGAGGTGTAGGGGATAGTTGAAGGTGGAGGGAGGAGAGAAGGATGGGATAGTTGAAGTTGGAGGGAGGAGAGGGGTCCGGGATAGTTGAAAGTGGCGGGAGGAAAGGAGTACAGCATAGTTGAAGGTGGAGGGAGGAGAGGAGTGGAGGATAGTTGAAGGTGATGGGAGGAGAAGAGTACTGCATAGTTGAAGGAGATGGAGGAGAGGACTACGGGATAGTTGAAGGTGGAGGAAGAGAGGAGTACGGGATAGTTGTAGTCGGAGGAAGAGAGGAGTACGGGATAGTTGAATGTGGAGGAAGGAGAGGAGTACCTGATAGTTGAAGGTGGAAGGAGGAGAGGAGTACGGGATAGTTTTAGGTGGAGGGAGGAGAGGTGTACAGGATAGTTTAAGGTGCAGGGAGGAGAGGAGTATGGGATTGTTGAAGGTGGAGGGAGGAGAGGAGTACGTGATAGTTGAAGGTGGAGGGAGGAGAGGAGTGCAGGTTAGTTGAAGGTGAGGGAGGAGAGGAGTGCGCGATAGTTGAGGGTGGAGGGAGCAGGGGAGTGCTGGATAGTTGAAGGTGGAGGGAGGAGAAGAGTGGAGGATAGTTGAAGGTGGCTGGAGGAGAGGAGTACGGGATAGTTGAAGGTGGAGAGAGGAGAGAATAAAGGTTAGTTGAAGGTGTAGGGAGTAGAGAAGTACGGGATAGTGGAGGTGGAGGGAGGAGAGGAGTAGAGGATAGTTGAAGGTGGTGGGAGGAGAGGAGTACAGGATAGTGGAGGGTGGAGGGAGGAGAGGAGTGCGGGATAGTTGAAAGTGGAGGGAGTGGAGGAGTACGGGATATTTAAAGGTGGAGGGAGGAGAGGAGAACGGGATATTGAAGGTGGAGGGAGGAGAGAAGGTCGAGATAGTTGAAGGTGGAGGGAAGAGAGGAGTACGGGATAGTTGAAGGTGCAGAAGGGAGAGGAGTACGGGACAGTTGAAGGTGCAGCGAGGACAGGAGTACGGGATAGTTTTAGGTGGAGGAGGAGAGGTGTACAGGATAGTTTAAGGTGCAGGGAGGAGAGGAGTACGGGGTAGTTGAAGGTGGAGGGAGGAGAGGAGTGGAGGATAGTTGAAGTTGGAGGGAAGAGAGGAGTATGTGATAGTTGAAGTTGGAGGGAGGAGAGGAGTATGGGTTAGTTGAAGGTGGAGGGAGGAGAGGAGTGCGCCATAGTTGAGGGTGGAGGGAGGAGAGAAGGACGGGATAGTTGAAGTTTGAGGGAGGAGAGGGGTACAGGTTTGTTGAACGTGGTGGGAGGAGAGGAGTACAGAATAGTTGAAGGTGGAGGGAGGAGAAGAGTCCGGGATAGTTGAAGGCGGAGGGAGGAGAGGAGTACGGGATAGTTGAAGGTGGAGAAGGGAGCGGAGTACGGACAGTTGAAGGTGGAGGGAGGAGAGGAGTATGGGATAGTTGAATGTGGAGGGAGGAGAGTAGTGGAGGATAGTTGAAGGTGGAGGGAGGAATGGAGTATGGGATAGTTGAAGGTGGAGTGAGGAGAGGAGTATGAGATAGTAGAAGGTGGAGGGGGGAGAGGAGTACGGGACAGTGGAATGTGGAGGGGGGAGAGGAGTACAGGATATTGAAGTTGGATTGAGGAGAGGACTACGGGATAGTGGAAGGTGGAGGGAGGAGAGGAGTACATGAGAGTTGAAGGTGAAGGGAGGAGAGGAGTTCGGGAGAGTTGAAGGTGGAGGGAGGAGAGGACTACAGGATATTTGAAGGTGGAGGGAATAGAGGAGTGGAGGATAGTTGAAGGTGGAGGGAGGAGAGGAGTACGGGATAGTTCTATGAGGAAGGAGGCGAGCAATAAGTGATAGTTGTAGGTGGAGGGAGGAGAGGAGTACGGGATAGTTGAAGTTGGAGGGAGGAGAGGAGTGGAGGATAGTTGAAGGTGGAGTGAGGAGAGGAGTACGGGATAGTTGAAGTTGGAGGGAGGAGAGGAATACGGGATAGTTGAAGGTGCAGAAGGGAGAGGAGTACGGGACAGTTGAAGGTGGAGGGAGGAGAGGAGTATGGAATAGTTGAAGGTGGAGGGAGGAGAGGAGTGCGGGATTGTTGAAGATGGAGGGAGGAGAGGAGTGCGGTATAGTTGAGGTGGAGGGTGGAGAGGAGCACAGGATTGTTGAACGTGGAGGGAGGAGAGGAGTAGGGGATAGTTGAAGGTGGAGAAGGGAGCGGAGTACGGGAAGGTTGAAGGTGGAGGGAGGAGAGGAGTATGGGATAGTTGAATGTGGAGGGAGGAGAGGAGTTGAGGATAGTTGAAGGTGGAGGGAGGAATGGAGTAGGGGATAGTTGAAGCTGGAGTGAGGAGAGGAGTATTGGATAGTAGAAGGTGGAGGGAGGAGAAGAATACGGGAGAGTTGAAGGTGGAGGGCGGAGAGGAGTACAGGATGGTTGAAGGTGGAGGGAGGAGAGAAGGACAGGATGGTTGAAGGTGGAGGGAGGAGAGAAGGACAGGTTAGTTGAAGTTGGAGGGAGGAGAGGTGTACGGGATAGTTGAACGTGGAGGGAGGAGAGGAGTAGGGGATAGTTGAAGGTGGAGAAGGGAGCGGAGTACGGGAGAGTTGAAGGTGGAGGTTGGAGACGAGTACGGGATAGATGAAGGTGGAGGGAGGAGAGGAGTTCGCAATAGTTGAAGGTGGTGGGAGGAGAGGAGTACGGGATAGATGAAGGTGGAGGGAGGAGAGGAGTACGGGATAGTTAAAGGTGGAAGGAAGAGAGGAGTAAAGTATAGTTGAAGGTGGAGGGAGGAGAGGAGTACGGGATAGTGGAAGGTGGAGGGAGGAGAGGAGTGCGGGATAGTTGAAAGTGGAGGGAGGGGAGGAGTACGGGATAGTTGAAGTTGGAGGAAGGAGAGGAGTACGGGACAGTTAAAGGTGGAGGGAGGGATGGGTACAGGATGGTTGAAGGTGGAGGGAGGAGAGGGGTACGGGATAGTTGAAGGTGGAGGGAGGAGACGAGTGGAGGATAGTTGAAGGTGGAGGGAAGAGAGAAGTACGGGATAGTTGAAGTCGGAGGGAGGAGAGGAGTATGGGATATTTGAAGGTGCAAAAGGGAGAGAAGTACGGGATAGTTAAAGGTGGAGGAAAGAGAGGAGTACGGGATAGTTGAAGGTGGAGGGAGGAGATGAGTAGAGGATAGTTGAAGGTGGAGGGAGGAGAGGAGTACGGAAGTGTTGAAGGTGGAGTGAGGACAGGAGTACGGGATTGATGAAGGTGGAGGGAGGAGTGGAGTACGCGTTTCTTAAAGGTGGAGGGAGGAGAGGAGTACAGGATGGTAGAAGGTGGAGGGAGGAGAGAAGGACGGGATAGTTGAAGTTGGAGGGAGGAGAGGTGTAAGGGATAGTTGAAGGTGGAGGGAGGAGAGGATTTGAGGATAATTGAAGGTGGAGGGAGGAGGGGAGTACGGGATAGTTGAAGTTGGAGGGAGGAGAGAGATGGAGGATAGTTGAAGGTGGAGGGAGGAGAGGAGTACGGGATAGTTGAAGGTGGGGAAGGGAGAGGAGTACGGGATAGTTAAATGTGGAGGGAGGAGAGGAGTATAGGATGGTTGAAGGTGGAGGGTGGAGAGGAGTACAGGATAGTTGAAGGTGGAGGGAGGGGAGGAGTTCGGGATAGTTGTGGGTGGAGGGGGAGAGGTGTGAGGGATAGTTGAAGGTGGAGGGAGGAGAGGAGTGGAGGATAGTTGAAAGTGGAGAGAGGAGAGGAGTACGGCATAGTTGAAGGTGGTGGGAGGAGAGGAGTACGGGATAGTTGAAGGTGGAGGGAGGAGAGGCGTACAGGATATTTGATGGTGGAGGGAGGAGAGGAGTACGGGATAGTTGAAGGTGGAGGGAGGAGAGGAGTACGGGATATTTGATGGTGGAGGGAGGAGAGGAGTACGGCATAGTTGAAGGTGGAGGGAGGAGAGGCGTACAGGATAGTTGATGGTGGAGGGAGGAGAGGAGTAGAGGATATTTGAAGGTGGAGAGTGGAGAGGAGTACGGGATTGTTGAAGTTTGAGGGAGGAGAGGAGTACGGGATTGTTGAGGGTGGAGGAAGGAGAGGAGTACCGGATAATTGAAGGTGGAGGGAGGAGAGGAGTGGAGGATAGTTGAAGTTGGAGGGAGGCGAGGAGTGGAGGATATTTGATGGTGGAGGGAGGAGAGGTGTACGGGATAGTTGATGGTGGAGGGAGGAGAGGAGTAGAGGATATTTGAAGGTGGAGAGTGGAGAGGAGTACGGGATTGTTGAAGTTTGAGGGAGGAGAGGAGTACAGGATTGTTGAGGGTGGAGGGAGGAGAGGAGTGGAGGATAGTTGAAGTTGGAGGGAGGCGAGGAGTGGAGGATAGTTGAAGGTGGAGGGAGGAGAGGAGTACGGGAGAGTTGAAGTCAGATTTGGGGGATGGTTGGTGGTTTGGGGGGACTGAATGAAGTCAGAAGCAGGGTGGGGAGAGCAGAGAGTGTTGAAGGACTGAAGAAGAAGGAATCTGATAGGAGAGGAGAGTGGACCGTGGGAGAACGAGAAGAAGGCGGGGCACCCGAAGGAGGTGATGGACAGATGAGGAGAATTGTTAAGACTGGAGCCAGAATGGGGAATGAACAATGTTCAAAGTTCAAAGTAAATTTTATTATCCAAGTCCATATCAAAGAATTGCATTATCAAGCTGATGGATGATACTTTCCTATGACAGCGTTTCTTGTCGATGTGCCCAGCGGTTGGAGAGGCTTTACCATTTTCCATTCAAAGGCATTGGTGTTTCTATACCAGGCTGTGATGCAGCCACTCAATGCACTCTCCACTAGATATCAATGGAGGTTTCTCAGAGTTTTAGATGTCTTGTTGAATCTTTGCAGACTCCTAAGGAAGCAGAGGAGAACGGGAGGAGGGGAGAAGGGAGAAATTCCTGGAAACTGTGAAGCGACTTAAATCTGCTCCAATTTGCCTACCGGAGCAACAGTTCCACAGCAGATGCCATCTCACTGGCTCTTCACTCACCCCTGGAACATCTGGGCAGCAAAGGTACATACATCAAGATGCTCTTTAGCAGCTGCAGCTCAGCATTCAATACCAGCATCTCCTCAAAGCCTCAAGGCTTGCCTGAATACCTCCTTGTGTAGTTGGTTCCTCGATTTCCTCACTTTCAGGCCCCAATCAGTTTGGATTGGCAACAATAACTCCTCCGTGATTCCGATCAGCGCAGGTGCACCGCAGGGCTGTGTGCTTAGCTCCTGCTCTACTCGCTCTACACTCACGCCTGTGTGGCTAAACACAGCTTCAATGTCATATTCAAGTTTGCTGATGACACCACTGTTGTTTGACCGCATCAAAGCTGGTGATGAGTCAGCATATAGGTGGAACATCTGGCTGAATGGCCTCACAACAACAAACTCTTACTCAATGCCAGCAAGACCAAGGAGCGGATTATTAACTTCAGGCAGAGGAAACTTGCCTCAGCACGGAAGTGACTCTGCATCCTGTGGACTCACCTCCAGGGGCTCTGAGCTCGCAGTCTCAGTATCTGTTTACTTGTTTTTATTTGTCCTCTTTTGCACATGGAATACACACTTAGAAAATAAAGTTACTTTCAACTTTGAACCTTGAAGTACTTTGCACTCTGGTTGACATCACTGCTGGTGTCTCAGCCTCCATGTGCAAGAGACACGAATCCATTTAGCCCATGTATCCTGTAGCAGATTAAAGATGTGCTGTGGTACTGTGGCCATTTGAGTCAGGTATGATGTTCTGAAAAGGGGCTGTGTGTTGGTCAATCCGGGATGTTAGGATGGATTCCCTTAATGGAGAACGTCTGTGTGCGGCTTTGTTTCATATGGGGGTGGGGGCTGATGTATGGGCGGCCACCACATGGTTCTGACAGGTCGCGGTCTGCGTCCAGTGGCATGGAGTGCAAGATGTCTGGGGACCCTTTCACTGTTGCAGCCCTCCTGTGTCTACACTGTCATTGTAACATGTCATTACCTTCCGCCAGCTCCACCACTGAGGTCTTGATTAGATCGCTCTTTGTTTGGAATCTCCCCTTGACCTTACCGCCATGGGTGACCCTAGCGGGATCAAAGCACCAAATGGCTAAGCTCCATGGCATCTCTCTTGGGATCTCAGGGACCCACAGGCCTCTCGACCGTGACCAGGTGATGATCCTCGGAGAAGACGTGCTAGTACAGTGGTATTTCCACTCCATGGAATAAACCCAGTTATCCAGGGTGCATATAGTAGATTCTCTAAAGGTACTAACGAGGAACTTGGCAAACAGCTCCGAGTCTCGTGCTTATTAAGATGTGGAAGAAGTGAATTCTGAACAGGTTTCATGAGGAAACACAAGACTGTGGTTGAATTTGGGCGATGGGCTATCTGATACATTTATGGCTTGTTTGTAAATATCCAGATGCTTCTCTTGTGTAGTTGCATTTTATCCCTCAACCTGTTTCTTTTGATGCTCTGGTTCATTTAGACTGAGTGCCTCCCTGCTCTTTCCCTGAGGAATGACTATCCTGTACAGACAGACCTCAGCAGGCCCTGACAATGTTCATGGAGCGTAATTCGTTATCCTTGCCAGTGATAAAGTGCTTTCCATGGTGTTATTTGTCTGACGTGCTTGCAGATCATTTAGCACGAATGCAGGCATAAATCTGGTGGTTTTCTGGCAAACTACAACGTGTGAGATTTGATGATAGACCATCAGTATATTATTCAGTGTTACAAGTGCAGCAACACTACCAAGGTTTTATAGAAGATTATAAAGAAGAGTTTTACTGGTCACCTGTACATCGAAACATCAAAACAAACAGTGAAATGTGTCATTTGCTTCAATGATAAACAGAGCCTGAGGATGTGCTGGGGGCCGCCCGCAAGTGTCGCCATGTTTCTGGCGCCAACATAGCATGCCCACAACTCACCAACCCTAACCCGTACGCCTTTCGGAATGTGGGAGGAAACTGGAGCACCCAGAGGAAAGCCACGTGGTCACAGGGAGAACACACAGGAATGGAACCATGTTCTTCTGATCACTGCTGTTGTAACCCATTATGCTAATCACTACACTACCATGCCTTTCATTATGATTAAAAGAAAAGGCCATTCAACCCATCAAGTCCTTGCCAGCTCACATCACATTTCCTTCAGTCCCCTGCCCCTTCACCTGACCTTCCTTTAGTCTTTCACCTTGTTCTCCTTCACATGAGCATGAACCCCTAACACCCCCAACTCTGCCCCTTTGATTCAAAGGTGTTCATTCTTGCCTTATAATTAGGGGAGAGGGGAACATTGACTCAGACCATGAGAGGCCTGCGTCGGGCATTTTCATGCCTTACAAGGTGCAGATTGGAAGTCTGTGTGGGGCACCACTCCTCACACAGACACTAGAGCAATGTGTGGTTAAGTGCCTTGCTCAAGGGCACAAACACGCTGCCACAGCCGAGGCTCAAACCAGTGACCTTGAGGTAACTAGACGAACGCTTTAACCACTTGGCCATGTGCCCAACACATTCTTTCCTTATAATTAATACCCTCCAATTCAACCAATATGCAATATACTCTTCTACACCCACTCTCCAACACTTTCAGTTCGTTCCTGTGATGCAATGACCAGAACTACATACTACACTCCAGGAACGTCACTACAGGTACTGTAGAGTACGGTTTGTCCACAAGTATCCATTTTCCAATTCATTGTTATCAATCATATGGTTTATGTTTCTTTATGTATCGAGTTCTTGATACTTTTCAGCTCATTGTAACTTCATAAAATGAATTTTAATGAATGGACTTTGCCACCACCAAACTACCAGGCAGAGTTTACTTAGTTTAACCATCACCTCCTCCATAATAATCTTCTAAAAATGTTTTCCCAAGACTACCTCTACATTAGATGATTCAGTAGTTAGGGGAAATTTTGCCTCACAACTTCCACCCTGAGCGCTGGTGCTGTCCGAGTGGAGTTTGCATGTTCGATCTGTAACTGTGTTACTTTTCTTCCCACTTCCCAAACACATGCTGAGTGGTAATTGACTTCTGTAAATTACCCCCATTTTGCAGGCAAAGTGAACTTTGGAGCAGTCAATGGGAATGTTTGCACAATTGCAGGGAAAACTAGAAAGGAAATGGAATTGTTCTGGTGATCTTTGTTGGCATACTGTTGTCACATGTACTAAGGTACAGTGAAAAGTTTCTGTCTGACTGCCATCCAGACAGAACAATTCATACATAAGTACACTGAGGTAGTAAATGGAAAATAAAACATAATGCAGAATATACACCTTTACACCTGTTCATTGATGCGGTTATCTCATCAGCCAATCATGTGCCAGCAACTTAATATATAAAAGCATACAGAGGCTCAGTTCAAACATCAGAATAGGGAAGAAATGTGATTAAAGTGACTTTGACCATGGAATGATTGTTGGTGCCAGATGGGGTGGTCTGAGTATCTCAGAAACTGCTGATCTCCAGGGACTTTCACACACAACAGGCTCTAGAGTTTACAGAGAATGGTGCAAGAAACAAAAAAAAACATCCAGTGGGCAGCAGTTCTGTGCGCAAAATATCTGTGTTAGTGAGAGAGGTCAGAGGAGCATGGCCAGACTGGCTCAAACTGACAGGAAGGCAACAATAACTCAAATAACCATGCGTTACAACAATAGTCAGTGGAAGAGCATCTCTGAATGCACAACATGTCAAACCTTGAAGTGGATGGGCTACAGCAGCAGAAGACAATTGACATATAATCAGTGGCCACTTTGTTATGTGCAGGAGGCACATAATAAATTGCCCACTGAGGGCAGTGTTACAGTGCCATGTGGGGTTTCTTCTGTGATGTATGGGATGGTTAATGGGCTAGTGGCAAAAGAGACAGGGCACATGGAAGAAAATTGGGCAAGGCTACAGGGAAATAAAGGGATAACAACTAGCACAGAACTAATGGGGCAAATATTTGCCTTCTGTATGGCAGTAAGATGTACCTGAACTACAGCGGTCTCACCTATGTCAGAGGGAAGAGGCAATCTGCACTCTTTCAGTTTGACCACCAGCTCCAGCTATGGACTTGGGTTTAGAATCAGAATCAGGTTTATTACCACTGACATATGTCATGAAATTTGTCATTTTGTGGCAGCAGTACATAAATAAATTTCAGTAGGAAATGCATTAAAACTCAAATTGTGCAAAAATAGATCAAAGTGGTGAGGTAGTCCTCCTCCTCCTCACCGACAATCACAGGCACACCTCAAGGATGCTTGTTTAGCCCACTGCTCTAACCTCTCTACACTCATGACTGTGTGGCTAGGCACAGCTCAACCACTAGCTATGGACCACCACACCAGTGTAGTACCCAGCACAATGCTTTACAGTGCCAGCAAGTCCCGGTGCTGGCTGTAAGAAGGTCGTATGTTCTCTCTGTGACCGCGTGGCTTTCTTCCAGGTGCTGCGATTTCCACCCACATTCCAAGGACATAACGTACGGGTTAAGGTAAGTTGTGGGCATGCTACCTTGGCATTGCAACATGGCAACACTTGCGGGCTGTCCCTGGCTCTATCCACGTGCTGTGTTGGTTGTTGGGCCAAAACAGCTGCCTATTTCCCTTTCTCAATGTACATGTTACAAATAAAAACCTCAGAAGAAGGGAAGCTATAGGACAGTTAATCTGACCTCAGTAGAATATCCTGACTTCAGAAAGACTAGAATATAAAAACAAGGATGTAATGCTGAAACATTATAAAGCACTGGTGAGGCCTCATTTGGATATTGTGAGCAGGTTTGGGCCCCTTATTCCAGAAAGGGTGTGCTGAAACTGGAGAGGGTTAAAAGGAGGTTCATGAAAATGATTACAAGATGAATGGCTTGTCATATGAAGAGCATTTGATGGCTCTTGGCTTATATTTACTAAAATTCAGAAGAATGAGGGGTGACCTAATTGAAAACTATTGAATGGTGAAAGGCCTTTATAGAGTGGATGTGGAGAGGAGGTTTCCTATGATGAGAGTGTCTAAGACCAGAGGACACAGCCTCAGAATAGAGGGGTGTCCTTTTAGAATGGAGACGAGGAGGAATTTCTTTAGCCAGAGAGTGGTTAATCTGTGGAATTCTTTGCCACGGGGCAGTGGTGACCAAGTCTTTATGTATAATTAAAGCAGAAATTGATAGATTCTTGGTTGTTCAGGGCATGAAGGGGTACAGGGAGAAGGCAGGAGAATGGGACTGAGAGGAAAATTGGATCAGCCGTGATGAAATGGGAGAGCAGACTCAGTGGGCCAAATGGCCTAATTCTGCTCCTATATCTAATGGTCTTATGGTGTTGAGACTTCCTTAGTGCAAGGGTTTAGATGGGACAAAATTAGTTAAGTGTATCCAGGAAAGTTTCTTCAATCAATATGTGGATGGTCCGACAAGAGGAGGGGCTGTACTGGACCTGGTGCTGGGTAATGAGCCGGGTCAGGGGACTGACCTTTCAGTGGGTGAGCTGTTAGGGGACAGTGACCACAACTCCTTAATCTTCGGGATAGCTGATAGGTATGGTCCTTGTAGGAGAGTCTTAAACTGGAGTAGGGCAAATTGCGAGGGCATGAGGCAGGAACTAAGAACTGTTATTGAGAACACCTTTTCTCTGGCAAATCCACGTCAGACATGTGGAGGGTGCTTAAAGATCAACGGCACAGAATACAGGAAAGGTATGTTCCTGTTCAAAGGAAGGATGGGGGTAGAAAGTTAAGAGAATCATGGATAACCAGAGAGGTGATGAGTTTAGTCAACAAGAAAAAAAGGAAAGTATGTAAAGCTTCAGAAGTTAGGATGAAACAAATTACATGAGGAGTATAAAGAAGCTGGAAAAGAAATGAAGAAGGATTTAAGAAAGCCAGAAGAGAGATGAAAAGCCCTTGGCAAGTAGGATGAAGGTGAATCCCAAGGCATTCTATACGTCCATCAAAGGCAAGAGGATAACTTGGGAGAGGCTGGGACCACTCAAGGATAGATGGGGGAACATTTGCTCTGGTTCAGAGAATGTGAGTGAGGTACTTTCTTTCTTTTTAAATCTTTTTATTGAATAGGTATACAAAAAGGTAAGCCATATAGGCACTAATACACTGTTAGAATATAATAAAATTACAGGAGATATTAATACAAAAAAAATGATACAAGCAATGTAATTTAAACATAACGTACCAAGGTAACATAATAGTATACTAATTTTTATATATATATCAATAGAGAAAAGGAAAAACAAACCCAAAAAAACCCACCGTGCAACTAACTAAGAGCAAAGCAAAGCAATGGGCTAACTTGAAACCAAACAGAGTTAAAAAACTTAAAATCACGTCCTCAATCCCGACCTCCATTAAAAACAGTAAAAAAAAAACAAGAAGGGTATAATGAGTGAGGTACTTAATGAGATATAGTGGACCAGGAGATCAAGGTTAAGTGTATAAATACATTAGGGTGTTTAAGGAGGAGGAAGTGTTGGACCTCCTAATGAGTATTAAGGTGGCTAAGTCCCACGGCCTGATGTGATTTACCTAGGTTATTGAAAGAGACAAGAGACGAGATTGCTGGGACATTGACCAGTATCTCACATCCTCTCAGCCTACGCGAGGTGAGTGGTTAATGTTGTACCTCTATTTAAGAAGGGAACAAGAGAAAATCACATGAACGGGAAACTGCTGGAGAAAATTCTTAGGGATAGAATATCTGAGCATTTGGAAACCCATGGTCTAACTAGGGAGAGTCAGCACGGTTTTGTGTGTCGGGCAGGTCGTGTCTTACTAGCAACACACACACAAAGTGCTGGTGGAACGCAGCAGGCCAGGCAGCATCTATAGGAAGAGGTACAGTCAACATTTCGGGCGGAGACCCTTCGTCAGGACTAACTGAAAGAAGAGATAGTAAGAGATTTGAAAGTGGGAGGGGGAGGGGGAGATCCGAAATGACAGGAGAAGACAGGAGCGGGAGGGATGGAGCCAAGAGCTGGAAAGTTGATGATTGGCAAAAGAGATACAAGGCTGGAGAAAGGAGAGGATCAGGGGATGGGAAGGCAAGGGAGAAAGAAAGGGGGAGGGGAGCCCAGAGGATGGAGAGCAGGAAAGGAGTTATTGTGAGAGGGACAGAGGGAGAAAAAAGAGAGAGAGAAAAAAATGGAAAAAAATATATATATATAAATAAATTAATAATAAAGAAATAAATAGATAGATAGATAAATAAGGGATGGGGTACAAAGGGGAGGAGGGGCATTAATGGAAGTTAGTGAAGTCAATGTTCATGCCATCAGGTTGGAGGCTACCCAGACGGAATATAAGGTGTTGTTCCTCCAACCTGAGTGTGGCTTCATCTTGACAGTAGAGGAGGCCGTGGATAGACATGTCAGAATGGGAATGTGATGTGGAATTAAAATGTGTGGCCACTGGGAGATCCTGCTTTCTCTGGCAGACAGAGCGTAGGTGTTCAGCGAAACACCTCCTCTTATTTACCCCTTGATCATGACCCCACTAAGGAGCACCAGGCCATTGTCTCCCACACCATCACCAACTTTATCAGCCCAGGGGATCTCCCATCCACTGCTACAAACCTTATGGTTCCCACACTCTGCACTTCCCGTTTCTACCTCCTACCCAAGATCCACAAACCTGCCTGTCCAGGTAGACCCATTGCCTCAGCTTGCTCCTGCCCCACCAAACTCATTTCCGCATACCTCGACACGGTTTATCCCCCCCTTGTTCAATCCCTTCCCACCTATGTTCGTGACAGTTCTCACACTCTGATTTTTTTTCAATGATTTTAAGTTCCCTGGCCCCCACCGCTTTATTTTCACCGTGGATGTCCAGTCCCTATATACTTCCATCCCCCACCAGGAAGGTCTCAAAGCTCTCCGCTTCTTTTTGGATTCCACACCACCATTCTCCTCCGTCTAGCGGAATTAGACCTTACCCTTAATAATTTCTACTTTGGCTCCTCCCATTTCCTCCAAACTAAAGGTGTAGCCATGGGCACCTGTAAGGGTCCCAGCTATGCCTGCCTTTTTGTTGGCTTTGTGGAACAATCCATGTTCCAAGCCTATACTGGTACCTGTCCCCCACTTTTCCTTCGCTACATCGACAACTGCATTGGCGCTGCTTCCTGCACGCATGCAGAACTCGTTGACTTCATTAACTTTGCCTCCAACTTTCATCCTGCCCTCAAGTTTACCTGGTCCATTTCTGACACCTCCCTCCCCTTTCTACATCTTTCTGTCTCTATCTCTGGAGACAGCTTATCTGCTGATGTCTACTATAAGCCTATGGACTCTCACAGCTACCTGGACTATTCCTCTTCCCACCCTGTCTCTTGCAAAAATGCCATCCCCTTCTCGCAATTCCTCCATCTCGCCGCGTCTGCTCTCAGGATGAGGCTTTTCATTCCAGGACGAAAGAGATGTCTTCCTTTTTTAAAGAAAGGGGCTTCCTTTCCTCCACCATCAACTCTGCTCTCAAACGCATCTCTCCCATTTCACGCACATCTGCTCTCACCCCATCCTCCCGCCACCCTACTAGGGATAGGGTTCCCCTTGTCTTCACCTATCATTCCATCAGCCTCCAGGTCCAACATATAATTCTCCGTAACTTCTGCCACCTCCAATGGGATCCCACCACCAAGCACATCTTTCCCTCCTCCTCCCTTTTGCTTTCCACAGGGATCACTCCCTATGCGACTCCCTTGTCCATTCGTCCCCCCCATCCCTTCCCACCAATCTCCCTCCTGTCACTTATCCTTGTAAGCGGAACAAGTGCTACACATGCCCTTACACTTCCTCCCTCACCACCATTCAGGGCCCCAGACAGTCCTTCCAGGTGAGGCAACACTTCACCTGTGAGTCGACTGGGGTGATATACTGCGTCCGGTGCTCCCAGTGCGGCAGGCTGGGAGACCGTTTCACTGAACACCTGCGCTCTGTCTGCCAGAGAAAACAGGATCTCCCAGTGGCCACACATTTTAATTCCATGTCCCATTCACATTCTGATATGTCTTTCCACGGCCTCCTCTACTGTAAAGATGAAGCCACACTCAGATTGGAGGAACAACACCTTATATTCTGTCTGGGTAGCCTCCAACCTGATGGCATGAACATTGACTTTTCTAACTTCTGCTAATACCCCACCTCCCCCTCATACCCCATCTGTTATTTATTTATTTATTTGCTTGTTTTTTCCCCTTTTTCTCTCTCTTTTTTCTCCCTCTTTCCCTCTCACTATAAGTCCTTGCCTGCTCTCCATCCTCTGGTGCTCCCCTTCCCCCTTCTTTCTCCCTAGGCTTCCCGTCCCATGATCCTTTCCCTTCTCCAGCCCCGTGTCCCTTTTGCCTATCAACATTCCAGCTCTTAGCTCCATCCCTCCCCGTCCTGTCTTCTCCTATCATTTCGGATCTCCCCCTTCCCTCTCCCACTTTCAATTCTCTTAGTCCTGACGAAGGATCTCGGCCCGAAACGTCGACTGTACCTCTTCCTATAGATGCTGCCTGGCCTGCTGCGTTCACCGGCCTTTTTTGTGTGTGTTGCTTGAATTTCCAGCAACTGCAGAATTCCTCGTGCTCGTGTCTTGCCAATTTGATTGAGTTTTTTGACAAGGTGGCAAGAGAGATTGATGAGGGTAGGGTAGTGGACGTTGTCTACACGGATTTTAGTAAGGTGTTTAACAAAGTCCCTCATGGAGGGTAATGCAGAAGATTAAGATGAATACGTCCACAGTAAATTGGCTGTGTGGATTCAGAACTGCTTGTGCTCAGAAACAGAGGGTCGTGGTTGAGAGGACTTATTCGAGCTGGGGGTCTGTAATTAGTGGTGTTCCACAGGAATCTGTGCTGGGACCTCTGCAGTTTGTAATGTATATAAATGACCGGAATGAAACTGTAGATGGGTAGGTTGGTAAATTTGAGGATGATACCAAGACTGGTGGAGTTGTGGATAGTGTAGAAGACTGGCAAAGAATACATCACAATGTAGATCAGTTGCAGATATGGGCAGAGAAATATCAGATGGAGTTTAACCCAGATAAATGTGAGGTGTTGCACCTTGGTAGGGCAAATGCAAGGAGATAGTAAACTGTTAAGGGCACAATCCTTAACAGTGTTGCTGAGCAGAGAGATCTTGGGATCCAAGTTCATAGTTCCTTGAAAGTAGCTACACAGGTTGATAAGGTGATTACGACAGCTTATGGAATGTTTGCTTTTATTAGTCGAGGCACTGAGTTCAAAAGTCAAGAGATTATGTTGCAACTCTTCTTAGGCCACATCTGGAGTATTGCACACAGTTCTGGTCACCCCACTATAGGAAGGATGTTGAGGATCTGGAGAGGGTGCAAAAGAGGTTTACCAGGATGCTGCCTGGTTTAGAGGGCGTGTGCTATCATGAGAGGCTGGATAAACCTTGGTTGTTTTCTCTGGAATGGAGTGAAAATCTGACAGAGGTTTATAAGATTATGAGAGGCACAGACAGAGTAGACAGAAAATATCTTTTTCCCAGAGTTGAAATGCCTAATACCAGAGGGCATGGGCATTGAAGGTGAGAAGGGTAAGCTCAAGGGGGATATGAGGGGTAAATTTTTTACTCAGAGAGTCGTGATTTCCTGTGCTGTTCTATGTTCTAAATTCCCACGAATTTTATTTCCTCTGGTTTCACCTCCTTACAGTTTGGTGTTTGGTATCTCACACTGGGAATGGATTCCCAATACCAATCATAGTCTGATAAATGGTTTAGGAGATTGCCTTATTGTCAATTGGTTATGGAGATGTCATGGGGTCATAGAACAGAGAACAGTGCAGACTAGTACTGTGCTCGTCTGATGTGTGTTCAACGTTCTATAATTACAACAGATTGACAGTCCCTTAAGCCTTTCAGCCTTTGATGCTGTGTCAAATCTTTAACCTATTCCAAGATCATTCTAATGGTTCCCTCCAAGATAGCCCTCCCTCATTTTTCTTTCATCTGTGTTCCTATCTAACAGCCTCTTAAATGTCCTTAATGTATCTGCCTCTACCACCGCCCCTGGCAGTGTGTTCCACGTAATGACTGTTGTCCAGTGGTACTCACATCTACTGTGACCGAGTTGGTCTTGGCTAGAATCAGCTCCAGCCTAAGCAAGAACCTGGACCCACTGCAATTTGCCCGTCACCACAGGAGGTCTACTGCGGATGCAATCTCACTGGCTCTGCACTTGGCCTTGGATCATCTAGACAATCATTAAAACCTACTTCAGACTGCTGTTTATTGATTGTAGCTCAAAGATCAACACAATCATATGATCAGTTCTAATCAACCATCACCAAAACCTGGGCCTCTGTACCTCCCTCTGCAACTGGGTCCTTGACTTCATCAACGGGAGATCAATCTGTGCGGATCAGAAATAACATCTCCTCCTCACTGACAATCACTGGTGCACCTCAGGGATGTGTGCTTAGCCCACTGCTCTACTCTCTCTACACCCATGACTGTGTGGTTAGGCACAGCCCAAACAACATCTACTGTATAAATCTGTCGACGAAACAGCTATTGTTTGGCAGAATTTCAGACAGTGATGAGGAGGTGTCCAGGAGTAAAATAGATCAGCTGGTTGAGTGGTGCCACAACAACAACCTAGCACTTAACATCAGTAAGACTAAGGAATTGATTGTGGACTTCAGGAAGGGGAAGTTGAGGGACACACACAAGTCCTCGGCGAGGGGTCAGTAGTGGAGAGAGTGAGCAGTTTCAAGTTCCTGAGTGTCAACATCTCTGAGGATCTATCCTGGACCCAACATACTGATACGATTACAAAGAAGGCACGACAGCAGTTATATTTCATGAGGAGTTTGAGGAGATTTCATATGTCACCAAGGACACTTGCACGTTTCTACAGTTATACTGTGGAGAGCGTTCTAACTGGCTGCAGCACCATGTGGTACGGAGGGGCCACTGCACAGGATCGGAAAAGCTGTAAACTGAGCCAACTCCATCATGGGTACTCGCCTCCCCAGCACTGAGAGTGCCTTCAATAGGTGACGGCTCAAATAGGCGGCTCCATCACTAAGCATCCCCCTCACCCAGGACATGTCCTCTTCTCATGGCTACCATCACAGAGGAGGTACAGGAGCCCGAAGACACACACCCCATGTTTCAGAGATAGCTTCTTTCGCTCCAACATCAGATTCCTGAATAGACAATGAACCCATGAATGTTACCTCACCTTATATTTCCTCTCTTTTTGCTCTATTTATTTAATTTATTCTATATTTTTTTTCCTCACCCCTTATGGCTGATGTGTATGTGTATTTTCCCCTCAATCTCAGTTCCTCTACCGGAGTCCTGCAAACTTGAGGGTTCAGTGCAGTATCCCTGCTGTTCCTAGTACTGTGTCTTCTGGACCAAGATCTCAGATACTGTTCCCGGGATTTATTGGAGCCACTCTCCCAGTCCAGATGTCACAGCTCCAAGTGCTCCTATCACCACCGAGATTGCTCTAGCTTTAACCTTCCACATCCTTTCTATCTGTTCTTTCAAGCCCTGGTATTTCTCCAGCTTTTCATATTCTTTCTTCCTGATGTTACTATCATTTGGGATTGCCACATCTATTGCCTTCTTCAGTTCTTTGTCCCATGTTACTATCTGTTGGCTGGCCCGACCTGCTTATCAGTCTGTGTCTGCAAGTCCCGCTGGACCTTAGCCCTGTCATTCTCCACGACCTTCTTGGGTGCTTCCCATTGGGACATGGAAGTGTCCAATCCTTCTCAGATGTTCCTGTGCACAATTCCTGCAACTTGGTTGTGCCGTTCCACGTAGTCTGTCCCTGCCTGCACCTTGCACCCTGTTACAACGTGCTGGATGGTTTCAGCAGATTCCTTGCACAGTCTGCATCTTGGGTCTTGTCTGGTGTGATAGACCCCTGCTTCTTTTGCTCCTGTGCAGAGCACCTGTTCCTGTGCAGCCATGAGCAGGGGCTCTCTGCTGTCCCTCAGCCCTGCCATTTCCAGCCATTAGTAGGACTTTCTTACGTCAGCCACCTCTGATATCTGGCAATGGGACATCCCGTGCAGTGGTTTGTCCTGCCATGGCCTCTGGTTCTCTGGCTCTGCTTCATCCACATCCATTTCCATTATGCTTCTTACTGTAATTTTCTTTTTTATTACAGGTTGACCACTGATTTTCCAGAAACTGATGGTTGGGCTCCTCTTTTAATTCGGTTGAAATTACAAGACGTAGTTACAGGGCAGCCACCAGATAGCACTGTGTGTAGTGCCTGCAGTGTTGTCTATGGCAAGACTCATTTTGACAAAAGTACACTTTTTATTGTTTACATTACACTAGTTGGTGGTAGTCCCAATATTCTCTGCTTAATTTTTGCTTATTTTATGTATAAATTTAACCTTACCTATGGCTTCTAAGGTAAGTGCAGGTACCAGTAGTGGTGTCAAACGTAAACATCAGTCCATATCGATCCAAGAGAAGGTTGAAAAATATTTTGTGCCAGAAGCCAAAGCACATTGCACGTCCATCAGGCTCCTTGATGATTGCAAAATTCTTCGTATTTTGGGTAACTGCTCATCTCACCTCAGAGCTGAACTCTGTGTAACCCCAAGACTAAGGAATACAGGTGTCCCCTGCTTTTCGAACATTCGCTTTACGAAACCTCACTGTTACGAAAGACCTACATTAGTTCCCTGTTTTCACTAACAGAAGGTGTTTTCACTGTTACGAAAAAAGTAGCGTGCAAAAAAAAATCAGCGTGCGCCCCAAGCAGCCGCTCTCTCCGGGATTCGGAACGGCATTCTCGCCGGCATTGCTTAAACATGTGCCTCTGAACAGCCGTTAGCAAGATGAGTTCTAAGGTATCGGAAAAGCCTAAAAGAGCTCGTAAGGGTGTTACACTTAATGTAAAACTATACATAATTAAGCGTTTTGATCATGATGAACGAAGTAAGGACGAAGCGAGTTTGGCTTGCGGAAATTGACGAAGATGATGTTGAAGAGGTTTTGGCATCCCATGACCAAGATATGATAGATGAAGAGCTGATGCAATTGGAAGAGGAAAGAATAACAATCGAAACCTCAGTGTCCCACCACCCCAACACCCAGACCGCGGACAGATACCGATGCGCGGAGAATGCAGCGGTAGCTGGGAGGCACCCAGCACGTCATTAAGAAAAAAGCCGAAATAAACAAGCTAATTAATTAGGTGCCACCTGGTACGTAAATGTCGGCCCAGATTAGAAGCGATTGCCAATTTCACTTGCTCTATGTAATCGGCAACCGCCTCTGATCTGGGCCGACATTTACGTGCCGGGCGGCACCTAATTAATTAGCTTGTTTATTTTGGCTCTTTTCTTAAAGATGTGCTGGGTGCCTCCCGGCTACCGCTGTACTGCTGCATGCTTCGTGGATCGGGATCGGTTCGCTGCCCGGAGGGTGGGGGCCACTGCACTGCCCCAATCTCCGTCTCAGCCTAACACACTATCATCAGTGTGCTCGGCGCTGTCCCAATTCCGGTAAGTGAAACTACACTGTACATACATTATTTCTACTTTATTTTTATGTGTTATTTGGCATGATTTGGCAACTTCATAGCTTAAAGGTTACTGGAGGGAGTGTTTCTGCCGAGAGCGCTTGCGTGAGGTTTTTGCTACGGAGAACAGTGCAGGCAATCATTGTAGAGAAGTATTTCTAATTTATATAGGCTGTGTATTTACCATATCATTCCTGCACTTACTATATGTTACTGTTATTTTAGGTTTTATGTGTTATTTGGCATGATTTGGTGGGTTATTTTTGGGTCTGCGAACGCTCACAAATTTTTCCCATATAAATAAATGGTAATTGCTTCTTCGCTTTACGACATTCCAGCTTACAAACCGTTTCATAAGAATGCTCTACCTTCGGATGGCGGGGGAAACCTGTACTGTGCTCTCTAAAGGCCAAGTGTCATTCACTTTTCATGAAAGGTCTGTTAGATGAGGTGAATGCTGGCAATTCTGTACAGACATTTATGAAAGAATTTAACATGAAGAATGTTCTTTGGTTCATTGCACGAGGATGGGAGAATGTAGAACCCTCAACATTAAAGAATAGCCAACATAAGTTGTGGCCTGCCTTGATGTTTGATAATGCGCCTGAAGAAAAGTGTGACGATGATTTTACGGGATTTCATGTGCCAAAAAAGAAAGTAGTTTCATGATTTGCTTGCATAAGCAAGAAGTGTGCAGGACCTGCTTTCAAAGATACAGCAAGTAGTGTTAATGAAGAAAATCTACGTGAGTGGATGATTGTCAACAACAAAACACCTGTTGTGCGTCACCTTACGGACCCTGAAATTATAGACTGTGTTCTGGATGTTGATAAAACACTGCAAGTGATGAAGATGGCAGCGATGGTAAAACGGGTGAAACTGGAAGAGTTACTATTGACAAGTTAATTGATTTATTGGGTGATTTAATCAAAGAATTAGAGAGACGTATCTTCATGACAGAACAAGAACGAATGAATTTTTATTTGATGCAAGAAAACTTACACAGGGAGAGATCAAAACACATGAAACAATTTTACCTGAAAGAAATGTTTAAAAAGATAACTTAGAAGCAGCATTCTTTGAAAGCACGGTAATTCATAAATATACATTCAATTTTTGTTTAATTAATAATCCTTTCTAACGTTCTACAGTCCATTTCTGCCATTATTATTGCATGACCTCTTTTAACCTGGCAAAAAACGTTAATCTGGCAAGGCTCAGGAACCGAGGGTGCTGGAAAATTGGTGGTCAGCCTGTGTTATGAATGGCAATGTACTGCTGCAGCATAACAACAAATTTCGTGACATATGCCAGTGCTATTAAATCTGATTCCATGAACCCACCACTCTATAAAAAAATGCTACCTCTGACACTCTTCTATACTCTCCTTCAATCACCCTAAATTTATGCCCTCTCTTAGTAGCTGTTTCCACCCTGGTCCACTCTATGACTATTATCATCTTGCACACCACCGCACATCCTCCTTCACTCCAAAGAGAAAATCCCCACCTCGTTTAACTATAACACAGTAACGAGCTCTGTAACTACTGAGTCTGTGCGACCATCAGCCACCCATTTCAGAATCAGAATCGACTTTATTGTCGCTGACATGTGTTGTGAAATTTATTGTTTTGTGGCAACACCATGGCATGAGGCACAAAGTAAGGTACAATTTAAATAAACAAACAAATACATAAATAAGTCGGTAAGTAACAGAAATGCAAAAGCGGTATAGTTCACGTTGCATTCAGAAACCTAATGGTGGCGAGGAAGAAATTGTTCCTGAAGCATTGAGTGTGCATCTTCAGGCTCCTGTACCTCCTCTCCAATAGTTGTAATGAGAAGAGGCATGTCTGGATGGTGAGGGACCTTAATAACGGATGCCACTTTCTTGAGGCATTGTCTTTTAAAATATCCTCAATGCTGGCGAGGCTGGTGTCCATGTTGGAGTCTACAACACCCTGCACATTTTTCCGATCTTGTGCGTTGATGCCTCAATGCCAGGTGGTGATGCAGCCAGTCAGAATGCTCTCCGTGGTACTTCTGTAGAAACTTTCAAGTGAGTTTGGTGATGTACATACACTAAACCACCAGTCCAATTCTGTCCTTTCCATATTCCCATCACCTTCACCCAATTCTAATCTAGGCACTGGGGGCAACTTACTGTGGCTAACTAACCTACCAGTTGGCAGGTCTGTGGGAGGAGGCCACAGCACCTGCAGGAAACTCTCGCGGTTATGGGAAGAACGTGCAAACTCCACACAGACAGCACAGGGGGCTGGGATTGAACTCAGGTCATGTATCTGTGAGGCAACAACTCTATCAGCTGTACCACTCCGCCATATGAACCCACAGCTCTGAGTTTTAACCTGCTGGGTTAGGGCATCCCATCAGGATGTGTCACAGCTGGGTATGTCAGCCACTCTGCTGGGTTAGGGCATCCCATCAGGATGAGTCATGGCTGGATACGACAGCCACTCTGCCCATGACCACAAGAAACTGCAGGGAATTGAGGGTTATAAGATGGCGCCGGTAACCAACACAACTAATGGCGGCGTCCTGCAGGCTGTTCACGAAACTACTTTTTTTCTTTCCAGGAGCCTGCAATTTACATTCTGATGATGTGACTGAACGATCTGGCCTTTTTGCTATCTCCATGGGAATTCAGCATGATTGAGAGCGAGGTTGAGAATGGAGACTGCGGCCTAATGGCAGAGCACGAACCCACGATCAGCTCCAATTCTTGACCAAATCGCCGATTAAAGCTTTGAGCAAGATTGAAACCAATGAGGACGAGAGCCGAAGGTGAGCAGGTGTTCAGCACCATCTGCCTGTGTTCAACCCGTCATCCTCATCCTCATCCTCTCGCTCGCCTCTGCTGGAGGAAGGTGCAAAAGACTTGGGTCTTGGGCAAGGTTTGATTGCAGCAGTTTATGCATTGGACTCATTTTGTGAGGACTCTGCAGTTCATGCTATACGTGTTTTTTGTTTCTGGTTACCCCTTTCCTTGTTGCTGTTTTGCGAGATTTAATTGGGGCAGACTGGCAGGCAAGAAACAACACAGCACTAACTAACCGAACTGAACTAAACTGAACATCCCTAGACTGTTTCAAGGACTCTGTGGTTGATGTTTAAAGTTCTGTGTGTTATTTGTTTGCGTTTTTTTTGCCATATGAGTGATTTGTTCTAATTTTTGCACAGTGTTCCTTTGTTTCCTGGCTGCCTGCAGGAAGACTGATCTCAGAGTTGTACACTGCATACATACATCGTATAAATAAATGTATACTGCATACATACGTTGGTAATAAATGTACTTTGAACTTTGACAGTTGTGTGCACATCTCAGCACATGGAATGCAGCCTGCCCTCCATGAACTCTTTCCACACCTACTTGCCACCTAATCATAATCAACGATCCCACAGCGGGCATTCTCTCTTCTTGAGAGTTCCCGGGTGTCAAGATCTCTGAGGATCTAACCTGGTCCCAACATACTGACGTAGTCATAAAGAAGACAAGACAGCGGCTATACTTTATTAGGAGTTTGAAGAGATTTGGCATGTCAACAAATACACTCAAAAACTTCTATAGTTGTACCATGGAGAGTATTCTGACAGGCTGCATCACTGTCTGGTATGGAGGGGCTACTGCACAGGACCAAAAGGTTGTAAATCTAGTCAGCTCCATCTTGGGCACTAGCCTACAAAATACCCAGGACATCTTTAGGGAGCAGTGTCTCAGAAAGGCAGCGTCCATTATTAAAGACCTTCAGCACCCAAAACATGTCCTTTTCTCACTGTTACCATCAGGTAGGAGATACAGAAGCCTGAAGGCACACACTCAGTGATTCAGGAACAGCTTCTTCCCCTCTACCATCCGATTTCTAAATGGACATTGAAGCTTTAGACACTACCTCACTCTTTTTTAATACACAGTATTTCTGGTTTTGCACATTTAAAAAAAATCTATTCTATATACGTAATTGATTTACTTGTTTATTTATTATTATGTTTTATTTTATTATTATTATTTTTCTCTTTTGCTGCTAGATTATGTATTGCATTGAACTGCTGCTGCTAAGTTAACAAATTTCATGTCACATGCCAGTGCTAATAAACCTGATTCTGACTCTGATTCTGATCCCTGTGCCAATCGGGATCTAATACGCCCACTCAGCTTTAGAACAGCTTATATCACACTGTTATAAGCTGATTGCATGGACCTCTTCCACATTAAAGCTGAACTCATGACTTCACGTTCAAAGTTGTCATGCCCTTTACACATTATTGTCAATCTGCACTGCGTTTTCTCTAGCTATAACACTATATACCGCATTCTGTTGTTGCTTTGCTCTTTGCACTACCTAAAAGTACTTAACGTTTTGCAATTATCTGTAAAACTCAGTGTAACTTGGTACATGCGGCAATATCAATGCTAACCAAATGAGGAGAGAGCATTAACAGGCAGAAAATGGTTGAAAATAATTGGTGCAGAATTAGACGGGAATCAGATTTTTTTTGTCTCCCAGTTGGTGGTGGGAATTTGAGGCTGGCTGCCTGAAAAATAATCTTTTCCAACTAAAACGTATTAAAATATAACACTTGGAAATTTGTCAAAGGCGCACGTTAATGTGGCAAGGCACTTCAACGCATTGTTGAAGAGCATTCAAATCACCACAGCATAACATTTCCTTCTGATTACTATCATTAGTACAAGGTCTCAAACAAGGGTTGATGAACCTTCAGAGCTATTTATTAGCCTAATAGCTCCAGAGAAGGAGAGAAAGGGAGGGGATTGGCATGCAAGAGGAATTCATTACTAGCACTCTCACCTCCAGGTCAGAAGGTCGTGGATTCAGAGTTCAAAGTTCAAGGTAAAGTTTATTATGAAAGTACATATATGTTACCATATACTAACTTGAGATTAAATTTTTTGCAGGCATTTACAGAAAATAAAGAAATACAATAGAATTTATTTAAAAAACTACAGATAAGCAAAGACACAAACAATCAATATGCATAAGAAGACAAATAGTGTAAATAAAAAATTAATACTGAGAACATGAACTGTAAAGAGTCCTTGAAAATGAGTCTGTGGTTTGTGGAGTCAGTTCGGAGTTGTGGTGAGTAGAGTTCTCCATGCTGATTGTTGTAGCGTAGGAACTGTTCCTGAAACTGGTGGGGTGAGACCTGCTGCCTGATGGTAGTGGTGAGAAGAGGGCACGGTCTGGATGGTGGGGGTTTTTGATGGTTGATACTGCTTTCGTGTGACAGCATTCCATGCAAATGTGCTCGGTGGTGGGAGGACTTTGCCCAGGATGGACTGCACTGCATGCACCACTTTCTGTAGAATTTCTGTTCCTGGGCATTGGTGTTTCCATACTGGGCTGTGATGCAACCAGTTAGGATATTCTCCGCTGTGCACCTGTTGAAGTCTGGTAAAGTTTTCAGGCTTCATTCTGGAAATTTGAGCACAAAGATTTATGTTGAGCTCCAGTGCTCACTATGGGACTGCCAGAGATGTTAAACCAAAACCCAGTCTACTCTCTCAAGTGGACAGAAAGGATCCCATGGATACTGTTTACAGCAGAACAGTGAGGTTTGCACAGAATCCTGGTCAACAATATCACTGGATCATAGAGTCTAAGATGGGAGTCATACATGGAAAACAGGTCCTCTGAGCCAATTCACTCAAACTGACCAAGACTTCTGTCCAAGCTAGTTCCATTTGCATATACATCTAAACCCTCTCTATCCACTTACCTGTTGAGTGCCTTCTAAACCGTGTAATTGTAGCCACTCCACAGATTCTGCTGGCACGCTCTACCCACCACCCTCTGTGTGAAGAAGTTGCCCATCAGATCCATTTTAAATCTTTCCCTTATCACCTTAAATCATTGTGGTCTAGATTTTGGCTGCCCTAGCCCAGGAAAATGTGTGGCTACCCACCTTATTTGCCCTTCTGAGACACTGAGTTCCTTCAGTTCCTCCGGGTCTTGTTCCAGAATTCCAGCATCTGCAGACTACTGTGTTCCCATTTTAAAGGGTAGTACTACTTAGAATCAGAAAGTAATTACAACTCAGATGCTAAGCTGTTTCAGCAGGATCCACCCAATAGATGAAGAGATCAAAATTTCACCTTTATTGCAGAAGAAGTTCATTCAAGAATCTTATAGAAACTGCCCTTGAGTCAAGGTATAAATGGTTTAAACAGAGATGGAAATCTAATGGAGGTTGAAACCTAAAAATTCGGGGGTGGGGGGGAGGTGGGGAAGCAAGATAAGGTAGATGTTAAGATGCTTCCATTATTGTAGAGGTCTTCAATCAGAAGATGTAGACTAGGTAAGGATTAGGGGCATTTGTGTACGAAAACTCTTCCCAGAGGATGGTGAATCTCTGGAATTCTCTACCCCAGATCGTTGCTGTGGATGCTGGTGTAGGTAAAGAATAAGATGATAGTTTTGTGAGATCATGGGATTGAGAATTATGGGGAACTGGTGTAGGAGATGGGACAAGGTCCGGGCACAAAGGCCATGATCATGGTAAATGGTGGGGTAGGTCTGAGGGGCTGAGAGGCTCCTATTTTCTGATGTTTCATGTATTCAAACTTAACACAAGGTAGACAGTATGAAACTTTTCCACTAGATAGGCAGGTCAGCAACCTCAAGTCATATAGTTAAGGCACAAGAGATGCAAATTCTGCAGATGCTGGAAATCTTGAGCAACACATACAAAATGCAATAGGAACTCAGCAGGTCAGGCAGCATTGATGGAGATGACTAGGCTGAGATCCTTCTTCAGGACTGGAGAGGAAGAGGGCAGAAGTTAGAGCAAAGTTAATGCAACCTACAAAGGAACAAAGGGGTAGACAGGGACAGTTCCTTTTTGATTTTGAACGCATTGCCTGAAACAGCAGATTCCATGGTCATTTCCAAGGGGAATTTGATTAATACATGAAAAGGTAGAATCTGTAATGCTGCAGAGAGACGACAGAAGAGCAGGTCAAACTGGCTCATGAATAAACTGTGCAAATTGCTTCCAACACGTCCCACATGAGTACGGTGACCACACTGAGTGGTTAAGAGCTTTGGGATGGTCTGAGGTCATAAAGAGTATGAGTTAAATGTTTTAAATGTGTGCTCTTTACTATGGTTTTCAATTTAATCAATATATCCAGTAGATCTTGGCATGCACAATAACAGACTTCTTCACCGTACCTTTGTTAGTGATCTTGGTAGGGGACTGTTCCCATGGCGATGTGCCTTGCAAATGAAAAATGAAGCAGAGAGTACAGTGACTCGACTGACAATGCATTCCGGACTGGGCTGGCTGCTGAGGTTTATTATTTTTAACAAATTAGGTGAAAAGGAAGGCAATAAACCTCAGGTTTTCTCAAGTATGGAACGTCTATTGTACATTTAGTAGAAGGGCAATAAGAACACACTCCTAATCTCTCTCCATAGTAATTCAGATGGCTCCAGTAAGACTAGTCTAGTAGGCTATGGGAGGTGCTTATCCCCGAGACTCAACAGCATCTATGGAGAGGAAAAAACACAGACCATAAAACATAGAAAATAGAACAGTACAGGCCCTTCAGCCAGCAATATTGTGCCAACCCTTTAACCTACTCAATGATCAAATTAATCTGTCTCTGCCAAATAGCTCTTCATTTTTCTTTCATCCACATGTCTGAGTCTCTTAAACATCCTTATTGTATCTGCCTCTACCACCACCACTGGCAGTATGTTCCAAGTTCCCACCACTCTCTTTATAAAAATAACACCTCTGACATACCCCCCCACCCCATATTTTCCTCATAGCACCTTAACATTATTCTCCCTTGTATTAGATGTTTCCGGCCAAGACCTTGCATCAGGAATGAATGAAGTGAGCACTGATGAAGGGTCTCGGTCGGAAATGTCGACTGTTCGTTTTTCTCCACTTGCAGGATTTGGTGTGTGCTGCTCAAGACTTCCAGCGCTGCAGAATTTCTTGTGCCTCTCCCTGTTCCTCGCTCCTTGGTGCCCCGTGCTGGAAATTTGGATGAGGGAAGAATCCAGCTGAGAGACAGTGTTACTCAGCATCCTGGTTGAAGGGTGACCTTTGATTCATTCTCTAGGTTTGTGTATGAATCACGTTCCGCTGGCAGAGGCAGAGAAAGGCATATGGTATTGCAAACTCATTGCTCCACATGAGCTCACACTTACACACCCTCGGGGGATGGGAGGAGAGACAAAGGAAGAGCCCTCACTGGAAAATACTTCAGCATTAAGGCAGTTTGTAAACATGTAAGCTGGTTTTTGAGCTGAATCTGGAAACGTAGCGTACAGGGAGCAAAGTAGGGGGCTGAGGACGCAGCCTTGTGGGACACAAGTGTTGAAAATAATTGTTGGGGAGGCTTTGCTGTCCATCCTCACTGCTCATGGTCTGCTGGTCAGTTCACAAACTGCCCTTAAGATGAAAGCAGAAAATGTCAGAAACACCAGTATCTGTGGTGAGTGAAACCAATTACTGTATCAGGTCAAGGACCTTTAGTTGGAATTGGGAAAGGAAGGCACATTAGTTTTAAGTTGCAGAGAAGGTGGGAGGAAGACATAAGAACCTCAAAGCCCCCTGCCCCCTCCCCCAAGCAGCATCAACCTCCCCCCTCCTCACTCATTCTAGAATAAAGCATCCACATTCCCACCACGCACCATGCCAGCAACAGCAAAGCCCTCAGAGAGAGACCATGGTCTATAGTACATAAAAGCTAACTGTTAGCGACATCCCACAAGCTCTCTCTCTCACTGACAAGTGAGAAACAGATATCGCTCCTCCCACAGCGAGAGGGGAGACAACAGCCGCTATTTTGATGCTACAGTCAGTCTGAAGCGTTGCTTTTCATTTTGAGTCCTCCAACTCGCGATTTGGCAAATTGGTTACTGAGTGCAGAGCCCCCTGACGGCCACTCTCACTGTCTTCGATGTTCCCACTCCCGCTACTCTTCGGAACGCAACACTGCCGAGAAAGCATGTCCGCAGGGGCTGCACAAGGCCCGAAGTCACCTGACTTCAGGCCAAACCTGGACATACAGAAACACGACCGACTGGCGAGCTGCGCGAACAGGATCACGCCGTCGTGCAGAACTGCAGATTTGAATGCCACTGTAGATCAAAGACTCCGACAGGACCCCAACCACCTTGAAAAAGAAAGTAGAGACATTCGAATAGGAGGAGTTTAACTGCTTTGCTGATGAGCTGGGAGAAGTCACCCGTTGCGCCATCCTTAGCTCCCACATTCCCACAAGATGTGCGATATTTTGCAAATAATACATTAGGATATGTTCATGAAAATGTTGGCTCCTCATAATCCTTCCCACACTCTGACTGCAGACCACCCCTAGGTAACGAGTGGATTCCGTGAGCTGATTTTTGTCCATAGGTCAGAAAACACACAAAAGTGACTCCATATGTTTACACACTTTCACAGTTTTATAACATATGGCCTCAAAAACACATTAGATGGATAAGGAAGAACGGTTACCAAAAATGGAGAAAGAAAGGGGAAACTAATTCTGTCATTTGCAAGAATGAGTGTATGTACATTGGACTTTTGACCATAATATCAAGGGAGCTGGATCACATGTAGACTGTCTATATTTTGGGTGGGCACTTGTAACCCCCCTGTTAGTGTGCATTCCTGTTTTTAATGACACTCTCAAAATGGTCGTTTAGAATGATAACATTGATTCCTCATAAACCTTCCCACGCTGTGACTGTGGACTATCCGAGGGTAACAAGTATTTGTCTTTATTGTAATCTTGTTCATTACAAATCCAAAGCAAAAGCGATTCTGCAGATGCTGGAAATCTAGAGTAACACACACTAAAATGCTGGAAGAGCCAAGTAGGTCAGGCAGCGTCCAGGACGGCAAGAAACAGACAACACTTCAGGCTGCAATCCTTCGTCAGAACCCTGTTTCTGAGGCTGGCTTTTGTGATGGGCTTTCTGTATCTCCCTTTGTGATGGTGGGCTGAGCAGTTGCTGTACCAAGCTGTGTACACCCAGTTACAATGCTTTCTGTCATCATCATCATGACGTGCCGTGTTGTACGACGTAGACAATCATGGCCTCAGAAGCTGAGCGATTGCTGTACCAAGTTGGGGACATCCAGCTACGATGTTTTCTACATTGCATCTATAAAAACGGATCAGTTTATTATCACTGCCATGTGTTGTGAAAGTTACTATTTTCTGGCAGCGGTAATGGGCAGGACAAAAATACAATATGCTACAACAAAAAAAAATAGTGGAAAAGTGGAACAGTAAGATAGTGTTCATAGGTTCATGGACCTATGAATCTGATGGCAGAGAGGAGGAAGCTTTTCCTAAAACACTGGGTGTCTGCTTCCAGGCTCCTGTACCTCCTCCCTGATGGTGGTAAAGTGAAAGGTCACGTTCTGGAAAGCGAGGCTACTTGGTGATGGCTGCTGCCACCTTGAGGCACTGCCTTTTGAAGAAGTCCTCCATGGTGGGGAGGGCTGTGCCTGTGATGGAGCTGGCTGGGTCTGCAATTCTCCGCAGCCTCTTTCAAACCTGGAGCCTCCATACCAGACGGTGATGCAGCCAGTCACAACGCTCTCCAAGGTACGTTAAAGAAATTTACTGGAGTCTTTGATGAGATGTCGAATCTCCTCATAATCCTGTTGAAGTATAGTCACTGAGAGTCATCAAAACCACAGCACATGGGTGAAAACATACCAAATTTCTTTAGTCTTATGAGTGCTTGAGATCTTTTTTAGCTAGAGCATCTGTGTGGTTGGCTAAGGATATTTACACCGAGGAACCTGAGGTCTCGGCCATCTCCACCTCAGTAACATTGATACAGATGGGGGTATACATTCCACTTCAAAAGTTCAAGCCATGGTACCTTGGCTTTAAAGCTAAGTAAATTGTACCTGGTGGCAGGGTGGAGATACGTCCCTACCAGAGGAGGTATAAAGTGTTCCTTCCCTCAGGTTACCCATGGGCAAGGTAGGTGTTGCACCTGCTTAGCTCAACCAACCCGCCCCCCCCCCCCGCCCCGACGATCAGGGTGACAGGAAGCCATGGGAGCAGGTGGTGGATGGTCATATGGGCAGCTGGTGCATATCACAAGTTCGGTGTTGACAAGAGGCCTAGGCAAGGATGGTAAGGGCCCAAGTACTGGAGTGTCCAAGACTCGACTTAAGACATGATCTTGAGATTGAGATGAGAGCAGGCTTCTTGACTAGATGCTAGATGAAAATTCAAATGAGACAGAAATCCAAAACGCAATGGCAGACGGAACTAGAATTGTGCTGACGATTGAGCACTGAACCTGAGCTCTTTATATATTAAAATCTTGGCATCAAAACATGGCCGCCAGTTAGTGGAGCGGGCCTGTATTGTTAAAGGGGCAGTACTAGCTATCGATACTCCAGAGAATCGGAACGACTAAACCCCAGAGGCCGGCACAATCGGGTGTGTACCTCCCCTACGGCCAACTCCTGACAGCCCTGACTTCTTGGAGTGACCTTGATGGTAATCATAGATCAGGGCCAGGTCCAGGATGTCCTTTTCTGGGACCCAGCACTATTCCTTGGGTCCAAGCCCTTGCCCAGTCAACGAAGAACTGCCAAACAACCCGAACGCTTTGTCAATTCTCTTTATGGTGAAATCCTGTTCCCCATCAACAAACAAGAGAAAATCTGCAGATGTTGGAAATCCAAACAACACACACAAACTGCTGGAGGAACTCAGTAGGTCAGGCAGCATCTATGGAAAAAAGTACAGTCGACGTTTTGGGCCGAAACCCTTTGGCAGGACTGGAGAAAAAATGCTGAGGAGTAGATTTGAAAGGTGGGGGAGGTGGGAGAGTAACACCAGGCGATTGGTGAAACTGGAGGGGGAGGGGGGTGGGATGAAGCAAAGAGCTAGGAAGTTGATTGATGAAAGAGTTAGTAGGCCATGGAAGAAAGAAAAAGAGGGGGGAGCACCAAAGGGAGGTGATGATCGGGCAAGGAAACAACATGAGAGTGGGACAAGGGGATGGGAAGTGATGAAGGGAGGGGAGGCATTACTGGAAATTTGAGAAATCGATGCTCATGCCATCAGATTGGAGGCTAATCAACAAATCTGGGTGGTGGCAGAGCTGGTGGTGGTGGGGCTAGGGGCTAAAAGACTGGTATTCACAGTTTTCAACTTGGATGTATGGAAGGTAGGATTGATTTTAAAGGTCTTGGGGAGCTGCAATGTGTAAGCTACCAAGTTCACTTTCTTAAGAACTTTGAATGGTCCAATGAACTTGAGCCATTTTTCTATTCTCCACCTGGAGAGGCAAATCTTGAGCAGACAACCAGACATCTTGGCCAGGCTGCAAAGCTGGTCCCTGTCCTCTCTTACAGTTGGCCTTCAGTCTGGCCTTACGGGTAGAGGTCAACGAAATCTCCCTCGTCCTAGTCCAGTTCTCTTTGCAGTGTCGGACAAGATCTTTGGCAGCAGGAACCCCAACCTCCGCCTCTTGCTCAGGGAGGAGTGGCGGAGGATACCCAAAATGGCATTTGAACAGAGACATCCCATGCACAGAAAGTTGGTGACCTTTGCCCACATCAAATGGTCATATCACTCGTCCAGTTTTTCTGAGGCCAGGCATCTTAGAGTTCAGAGTTCATTCCATATCCCAGTTCACCCACTCTATCTGACCATTGGACTGCAGGTGAAACCCAGAGGAAAGACTCACTGCAGCCCCGATCAGCGGACAGAATGCCCCCAAAAAACACGACGCAAATTGTGGGCCACAATCCGACACAATGTCCACTGGAAATTTGTGGACCCTGATGACCTAGTGAAGGACAATCTCAGCCGCCTCCACCACTGGTGTTAGCTTGTCCAATGCCATGAGTTGAAAATCAATCCACAATGACTGTCTTCCCCTTGCAAGGGAGAAGACTCATGACAAAGTCCATGGAGGTGTGTGCCCATGGTCTGTCCAGAACAGGTAGAGGGTGACGGAGCCCCTGAGGCTGTGTATGCGGCTTCGTATGTCAGCACATATTGTTGGACCTCCTTAGCCATTCCAGGCCACCTGTATCTCCTCTTAATGAACTTGAGAGTTCTGGCGACCCCTGGGTGAGCAATTATTCTAGATACAGGTTCCCATTGAAAATTCTTACACCTGACAGAGCTTGGGAGTCTTCCCTTGTGCCTGGGCCCTGCATGCACGTGCGTAGATTCCCTAATGAATGGGCATTATCACCGTAGCTTGGGGCAAAATAGAGGCAGGGGTAGGCTGTTCCTCTTTTTCGGTCAATTAAACTGCATACTGACTGACTACCTTGACGCACCTTCATCAGACGGTCCGAGGCTCCGTTAGCCCTGTCAGGATGATGGAACATCTTCTTCCTAGCATTCATGAATTCCTCCGAATCCGAGCAAAACTCCGACCTCCATTTCCAATGCGTGGTGGCCCAGGCCCAGGCCCAGGTCTCTCCTGGTCAGGAGAGAGATCACGAAGGCCACTTTTCGCACTCTATAGGAAACTGGAAAGGCTGGAGTTCAAACACCAACAAACACTGAGCGAGGAAGCCGCTGTAAGAACCCCAGTCACCGCCGAATCACTTTGGGGTCGGAAATAGACTGATTCTGCAGTGTGACCAACAGCCCCACCCGAGCGAGTCTGGCTTCCTCTTTCAGTAGTTGGCGCCTGGCGATCTGGAGGCTGAGTATCTCCAGGCTCTGGATAGAAATGTTCTCTCTGCGGCTAGCCGCAGCTGACAAGAGGCTCTGATACTCTGCTGGGCCTGTGTGTGGCTCAATCACACCGTGACGAGAGGCCTAGGCGAGGATGGTTGAGACTCAAGTGCTGGAGTATCCAAGACGAGAATCGATATGATTTTGAGATTGAGATGAGAGCAGGGTTCTTGACTAGATTCTAGATGAGAATCCATATGAGACAGAAATCCAAAAATGTAATTGCGGACTGAACTAAAGTTGAGCTGATGACTGAGTTCAGATGCTCTTTAAATATTAAAATACTGGTGCCAAAATATGGCTGCCAATTAGCAGAGTGGGGCCTGAATCGTTAAAAGGGCTGCTCCAGCTATCTGTACTCTGGAGAATCAGAGTGTCTAAACCCGTGAAGCTGACGTGGTTGGGTGTGTACCAAAACATTCTGGTCATGTGATCACTGACACCAGGCAGACTACCTGGAGAATATTGTGAAATGTTGGGTTCACCTGTGTTGTAAAGGCACTGCCCGGGCAAGCCACTTCTGTAGAAAAGTTTGCCAAAAACGATCAGACCATGGAGATCCTGATTGTCCACATCATACAAGGTGGCACATAATGATGATGATACTGAAACCACAGCAGATAATAGTGAATCAAGGGCACAGCTAACACCTTTAATGGAAAGAAACATCTGCAAGGCAGAGACTGACCAATGGCTAATATTAGAACTTGGCAAATTACCATGACTTTATAGAAGTTTCCATGACTCTAGTTATATTGAACATCACTCACTCTAATGGTCATAGTGGTTTCAAACCATTTATTCAAAGAACTTTCCAGGAGATCCTGAGAAATCACCTGTCAACTTGATACATGGCCTTTTAAAATAATTATTTGGCTGCTTTTCAACTGAATTATTCTGAGGAAAGTAAACAGTGTGGTTTTGTTTAGTTAGCTGACTGACAGGTTCAGTTACAGCTGCAGATTGATAAGCCTTTGGCAGTTCTCAGCAGTAGTCGCTTATAGAAACAAATGGAAAACTAATTTCCTTCTTAGAGGTGAACAATAGATGCTTTTAACTCCTCTTAGGGTAACAAGGTAAGTTAGTCACAGGGTGGTGCAGTACAGACGGAAGTCTTTTGAGTATGCTGTAAGTAGCCCGTACGTAATGAACAGCTTCTGTTCTTAGCAACATCCTTCAGTTGATTTTGTTCAAAGTCAAGAAAACACACAATATGGTAACCACACTTCCACAGGAATGGCATCAAAAGCTCTTAAGACTTATAAGACAGAACAATTTCTAAACATAGAGAGTGAGAAAGGGAGAGAGGAAATTAGTTCTGTTGTTCGTTTGAACAAATGTAGCAGTTTGTGTAACACCAGCTGTAAAGATCGGGGTTCAATTCTCGCCACCGCCTGTAAGGAGTTTGTACGTTCTCCCCGTGATCACGTGAGTTTTCTCTGGGTGCTCTGGTTTCCTCCCACATTCCAAAGACGTACGGGCTAGTTGAATAATCAGACGGTGTGGGCTCATTGGGACAGAAGCACCTGTTACTGTACTATATCTGTAAATGAAATTAATAAAGTAAGCTCCCACCAGCCAGAAAATACACATTTTAACAACATCTGTGGGGAAATAGATATTGAAAGATCTTCCTTGTTGTGCTCCGCTATTTTTGTCCACTTGAGTGAGCAGGAAGATTTAATATCCCATCAAAAACACGTTCCTTTCAACAGAGCAGGGCTCCCTGAATGACACACACCGGACATTGTAAACCCATGTGAACAAGTCTCTGAGATGGGATTTGAACCCACAAGTTCATGCCTCAGAAGGCAAGGTATCTTAAGACAGGTGGTGGGTATTTGTTGCCGACATATTGGGTAGTCAGTCCAATGAAATGGTAGTGCAGAAATGTGCTGGATTAACATCGTCAGGGAAACTGTACACTTTCAGAAGTGGTGATGACGTAATTGTAGTCTGTAGTCAGTTACACATATACTGAGATGTACAGAGAAAGGGGGTGAAAATGGAGATGGGCCACTGATCAGCCATAATATTATTGATGGACAATTTGCCAAGGGACTAAAAGGCCCTGATATTCCTTGGTTGGTCTTCCAGCTCTGTAGCTAGGATGTTGCTCAAGGTTTCCAACATCTGTCAAATCTTTTTCATCCAAGAAATGGAGCCCACTCTTTCTGTAGAAAGTGGAAAAAAATCGTCATCAACCTCGATTATTTTAATAATGGCAGTGACAGCTTCAGAAATGTGCCTTGGAAGACGTTTGCTCGTTATTTCCAGGCTGTTTTCCCTGTGGGTTTAGTCTGGCAATTGAGTCCAAGCTCATGGGGTATGGTATTTGAAGCCCAGAGCAGACCAGTTGTCTGGGTGATCTACATGAAAAACACCAAGAGATTCTGCACATGCTCAAAATCTTGAGCAACACACACAAGATTGCGGAGGGACTCAACAGGTCAGACAGCATCATTAGAAGGGAATAAACATACAACATTTTGGGCTGAGAAGCTGAATTGTTTTCTGTGAATTATTACACCCATTCCATTATAGAAACTGCCTGTGTAAAGATGTGTGTCGTACTTGCACCTTCCTGCAAGTCAGAGCAGTTGCTTAGGTAATTGTCAATCGGTTCATTATTGTCATATGTACTAGCTACAGAGGAAGACTTACTCATCCAGAGAAATCATTCCATACACTTTACACTCAACATCAGTAAGACCAAAGAACTGACTATGGACTTCATAAAGGGCAAGATGAGGGAACACACGCCCGTCCTCACAGAGGGATCAGAAATGGAAAGGTAAGCATTTTCAAGTCCTGGGTGTCAATATCTCTGAGGACTTATCCTGGACCAAACATATCGATGCAGCTACAAGGAAGGCATGTCAGCAGCTATATATCATTGGGAGTTTGAAGAGAATTGGTTTGTCAGCTAAAACACTCAAAAATTGTTGCAGAGGTACCAGAGAGAGCATTCTGACTGGTTGTGTCAACGTCTGGTACTGGGGGGTGGGCCAATGCACAAGGTCGAAGTAAGCTGCAGAGAGTTGTAAACTTTATCAGTACTGACCTCCATAGGAGCCAGGACATCTTCAAGGAGCGATGCCTCAGAAAGGCGGTGTCCATCATTAAGGACCCCCGTCACGCAGGTCATGTCTTGTTCTCATTGTTACCATCAGGGAGGAGGTACAGGAGCCTGAAGACACACACTCAACGATTCAGGAACAGCTTCTTCCCCTTTGCCACCAGATTTCTGAATGGACATTGAACCCGTGAACATTACCTCACTACTTTTTTATTTCTATTTTTGCATTACTTATTTAATTTATCTATTTAATATATAGTTACTGTAACTCATGGTGCTTTCTGTATTAATATGTACTGCATTGAACTGCTGCCATAAAGTCAACGGATTTCACAACATACGCTGGTGATATTAAACCTGATTCTGATAAGAATGTTGAGGTGGTACAGAAGGTCAACAGAACACGTGATATGGTGTACAATTACACAGAAAGTACAAAGCAGGTAGACAAATGAAGTGCAAGAACCATGACAGGGTAAACTGGGACTTCAAGAAGACAGAAGATAGAAGATAGAGCACAGAACACAACAGACCTTGATGTTGTACCAACCTTTAACCCTGCTCAAGACCAATCTAACCCTTCCCTCCCACAGAGCCCTCCGTTTTCTACCTTTATCATTGAGGTTCATTCAGGACCCTCCAGTCCTCCAGCCGCAGAAACAGTCTCTCGTTGAGTACATGCTCTCAAGCTTGTGTAGCTTCTGCTCCATGGAAGTGGGGAGAAGAGAAAATGACCGGGGTGACAAAGGTCCTGGCTGTTTTCCTGAGGTAGTGGGAAGTGTTGATAGAAGGAAGACAGTCAATAGAGGGGAGACTGGTTTGCATGATAGATTGAACTATGTTCACAGCCCTCGACATACTGTGACTTCCCACTCCTCAGCACTCTACTTCCAAATCTGCTCATTTACTGGAGCAATATACATTAATGCGTGCAGTTCCATACCAATGAGGACCTGGGAATGGGGATGGAGAACAACAAATTTTGGTCCAATTATTCCCACCCACTTTCTATTCAAAGGACTCCATGTTGAAGTTACATCGAAAACAGCGTGTGGTAATGATTAAGGAAAATAAATACAGAGAACATAATTACAAGCCAATCTCTTATTCCCCCTTTTTCTTCTTTCAGTTGCCCGTTTACTAGTGACGACTCCCAGCAGCGGGAGCAGGATACGACGGGCAGATCTCTCTGAGGTCAGCAAGTGCAAGAAACAGATGCTATGGCTCACTGTCTGGATAACAACATCCAATGAATTCGTCTGACTGTGACTTTGGCAGATGCGAGGGCATGGAATTGCTATCCCTTGGACATCTGATGACAGACAACATTGCAAGGAAGCAGCTGCTAGACCTCGGCCAGAGGTAGGAAGGAACTAATTACAGGCTAGAGATAGTCAGCATACCCTGGGGCACAGGGAACCAATGACAAATTGGTCAGGTCTACACTGTCTTTTTAATGTGCTCTCTCTATCTCACTCTTTCTCCCACTCATTATGCTCCCCCTTCTTCTATTAGTCCTTTCTCTATTTCACCTTCTATTCATTTTGTATCTCTTTTTCGGCTTCTCTCATTCTTTTACCCCTTTTATTCTTTTTCTCCACTTTCTGATCTTTCCCCCTCCTCCCCATTTGGCCTCCTACAAGATCGTGGGGTTTTAGTTGAGCACATTTTGTGTAATACAAGGCCACTACTATTCTATGGATCCAAGGCCTATTCCCTTTTCGTTCGTTTGCACATATTTATGCATTTGTTTTTCCCTCCCACGAACACGAAGAACTAATTTAGCCCTTTGAACAGTAATAAACATTATGGAAGATACACTGACAATCAAAGTCAGTTAGGGGATTTAGTACATAGCATTTTAAACCCTCAATTCATTCCTTCAGCCATAATTTGTCTTTCTTTATTTTGAAGGGACTCGGAACTTTGCAATAAATCACACAAGACTCAGACGTTTAGGACAGGAAGCACCTCGGAATAATGGGACGAGTTTCCAGGTTACCTGACAGACACAGGCTGACCCAGGTTAAGCAGGTCCTAGTTCACACAGCTGGTTGTCATGTGAACCATCTATCTTAGTCTTTTCAGTTTTATTGTGAAATTTCACCATAGATATCATCTTTGCACTTTTTTCATTGTCAGTTTCATCTGCTTTCCAGATCCATCTTCTGCTTGCAATCACGCACAGTGCAAAAGAAGGCCACTCAGCCTCTCATACCTTTACTGGCTCTTTGCAGGAATCTCCTCTTGAACTCATGCTCTTCCTCCTTCTCCATAATTCTGCAATCTTCTTTTGCCTTCCGAGTATCTAATTCCTTTTGCAGGATACCATTGAGCTTGTATCCACTGTCCTTTCAGACCATGCATTTCAGAAGTCGCTCCGTATTGGGGCGCCTCACCACGGTATTGTAGCGGTTAGCATGATGCTATTACAGCTCAGACGCTTGAGCTCAGAGTACAAATCCAGCGCCATCAGTAAGGAGTTCGTTTGTCCTCCCCATGAACGTGTGGGTTTCCTCCGGGTGCTCTGGTTTCCTCCCACATTCCAAAGAAGGACTGCTTAATAGGTTAATTTATCATTGTGAGTTGTCCAGTGATTAGGCTAGTGTGAAATAGGTGGGCTGTTGGGCACTGCAGCTCGTTGGGCCAGAAGGGCCGGTTCTGTACTGTATCACTAATTAAGTAATTAAATAAATTTCCTCTCTTCTCTGGCGGGTCTTTTGCCAATTACTTACGATCTGTGCTGATGGATCTCCTGTGCCACCATCATATTCACACTCTCACCTCACTCCCACAACACCACCATCAGTTTCTCCCCAGGTCCTCAATCAAAACCCTTTTGAATAGCTTACATCGATTGCCAACTTGTATTTCCCACAGCTTTCCCTCCATTGCCCTACTGGAACAAGAGGGCAAGTAGCCAAGTTCAGTGACAAATAACACACAAGGTCAAGTCAAGTTTATTGTTATTTAACTATTTACACATATACCGTCAAACAAGACAATGTTTCTCCAAATCAGGGTGCAAGGCACAGTAGTACACAAAACACACAATAACTTAAGAAAGTAAGGATAAAATCTATAGATGAATTATGCATAAATAAACAAAGTAAAGTGCATAAATTAAATATTATAAGGTGCAGAACAGATTAACCAGTGACACTGTGAACGCGATGCGGCAGGGAGTTCAGAAGCCTAATGGCCTGAGGGAAGAAACTGTTTCCCATCCTGACCGTTCTTGTTTTTATACCTCAGAGCCTCCTGCCTGATTGAAGGTGTTTTGCTTAACAGAAAAACATTGCACTTCCCCTTCAATACTTCTTGATTCGATGATTCCAGTGGTCTCTTTGTTGTCTGTAAACTTCGATCTTTCCTGCGGTGGCCTACCATGTTATCCTGAAACAGTGCAGGAGGATGAAGGGAGATCTTCTCAAGGTGTAACTATACAAAATTATGAAGGGTATAGATAGGATAAATGCATTCAGGCTTTCCCTCTTGGGTTGTATGAGACGAGAACTAAAGGTCACCGATTTAGGGTGAAAGGTGAAATATTCAAAAGGAATCTGAGGGGGAATTTCTTCACTCAGAGGGTGGTACGAACTTCCAGCTGAAGTGGTTCAACTGTAACATTTAAGAGAAGTTTGGATAGGTACGTGGATGCCAGGGGTATGGAGAGTAAAGATTCGGGTATCGGTAGATGGAACTAGGCAGAAGATGATGTTGCCACGGTCAAGATGTTCCACCGGGCCTCTTTCTGTGCCGAAGTGCTCCATAACTTATAGTGTGCTTAATATTTAAGAAATATTTGAGTAATATTGTAAATATATTGTTTAAATAAGCCCTCTTTGTTGTTTACATAATTCATTATGGCTTATATGTAAAAGTAGGAGAACGACTTATGTCATTACGTCATCACGGCATCAATGTGCGTCTTGCTGAAGTAAAAACAAAATTTACACGCATCTCTCAGGATGCTTTGGATTTTTTTGGTTAGTTTAATGTTTTGGACTTACAAAACATAACAATCACCACCTTTGATTTGGCCAGCAAACTTAAGTATTACTGGAGTTGCCAAAACATAACATGACTCATAACATAACATAACATAAGATGGCGGGAATGTCATATGTTGAAAGATTGGAGCAACTAGGCTTGTATACACTGGAATTCAGAAGGATGAGAGGGGATCTGACTGAAACATATAAGATTATTAAGGGATTGGACATGCTAGAGGCAGGATACATGTTCCCGATGTTGGGGGAGTCCAGAACCAGAGGCCACTGTTTAAGAATAAGGGGTAGACCATTCAGAACGGAGTTGAGGAAAAACTTTTTCACACAGAGGGTTGTGGTTCTGTGGAATGCTCTGCCTCAGAAGGCAGTGGAGGCCAATTCTCTGGATGCTTTCAAGAAACAGTTAGATAGAGCTCTTAAAGACAGTGGAGTCAAGGGATATGGGGAGAAGGCAGGAACAGGGTACTGATTGTGGATGATCAGCCATGATCACAGTGAATGGTGGTGCTGGCTGGAAGGGCCGAATGGCCTACTCCTGCACCTATTGTCTATTGACTCTCCTGCAAAGAAACAAAGGAAACCCATTTATGCAAATGACTAAAAAATATGCAAATATGCAAAATATTGATAAAAAGCAAATGGAATATTGTTTTTTGGCTTCTAGGGAAATTAATTTCAGATGCAGTGTAGGTGCCTGTTGCACCACAGCAAACACTGAGAACGGACTTCTAATGCAGGGCTCTCAAAGTTCCCATTCTCAGTTCCTTTGAACTTTAAACTTTGAGAATGGGTGGATGCCACCCAATAACAAGGTTAGTGCAATGACTGAGGACTAGATGCGCTACAGAATGGGTAGGTGTTGTATCATAATAAGGCTAGTGCAATGATTCCTAAGGTTGTCAACGCCAGGGGTGGGAGTGGGGATGAGCTCCCAGTACCTATAAAGTCCTCCAATGGCATGCATCTCTAACAGCCTCTGACAACTAAGTCCAACTCTTGGCCTTCTCATTACTATGCCTGACGGAACTGTTTCTACTGACGAGAGAAGGGGCAAAGACGGACCACTGGCACCTCAAAACCAATTGCTTCGGGCAGGCGGGGCTCCTCGTCCTTGGACTGCAGCCCGCTTAGGAGAAGGAAAACTCTGATTTTAAACCTCCGCTGCCTTGTGGTCACACTGTCCCATGGGAAAGGCTTCGGGAGTAAACCCCGAGGAAGAAATCCAGAGCCGGGATCCCTAAGGCAGTTTGATGTTGTTTACAACTTCTCTCTGGCAACCACTGCGATGACACTGGTGCCAAGCTGTACCAGCGCTTGCCCTTCCCTTGGACTACGTCAGTGATGTGGAGAGGGGAACCCATTGCATGGGCAAAAGCCGGTTCTTCAAATCTTCCCACCCAGGTTTGTGCCCTGGAGAGGACACAGTCGTCCAGAGGCGCAAACCCATGATCCCCTGGGATCGATGACTGCCTACTAGTGCAATGACTGAGGACCAATTTCAGATGCATTGTAGAATGCACAGCTGCTATCTTATAACAAGCTCAATAACTGAGGTCCATTCTCTCCCCATCAAAGTTTTTGTTTAATTGTGAACTACAAGGCTTTCCCCAAAATACCTCAGGATGGTAAACACAGCACAAGCCAAAGAAAACTTCTTCATATTAATTTAAGCCAAGAATGATTAATGAAAGTTATAATTTCACAGGAACGCTACAAATAAGATGTGTCTTTGAGTAACGGAGGAAGTGAGGATCATCCTTCAATCATGCTTAGATTGGTGAGTAGTACCAGGCCTCTGGAGGATGACAAAAATCACAGCCTGGCTCCAGAAAGAGGAGATAGTTGTGTACTTAATATTTCAGTAATATTTGAGTAATCTTGTTGATTAAGCATTCTTTACATTAAGCAATGTTTAAATAATTCATTACGGGTTATTGGTAATTTTTTTTTCTTTTTAAATCTTTTTATTAATTATTATTGAAAATCAACAACAGAGAAAAATACATCAAAATAATCAAGACAACATATCCATATGTAGAATAAGAGTTAAACTATCAACCAGGCTGAACTGTATACCAATAATAAAAAAAATGTTAAAGCTTTTTTTAATGGAAAAAAGCAAGAAAGAAAAAAAGAACCCCTACTAACTAAAACAGAAAAAAAACCCTAATAACAAAACAAAACGGGGAAAAAAAACATTTGGAGCACAAACCCAGAGCTATACGCCATACAAGCTTCCATAAAAAAAAGACATCAAACCGCAACCAAATTCATATAACCAAGCATCAGAAAAGGACCATCTTAATTAACTCAAATCAAATGATAATAACGGGGAAAAGAGCCCCACCTTTTCTCGAAGTCAAATCTAGGATCAAAAGAGTGACTTCTAATTTTTTCCAAACTAAGACATAACATCACCTGAGAGAACCATTGTATCAAAGTGGGAGCAGAGGCATCTTTCCATGGTTATTGGTAAATTTACGTGAATTGCATACAACACCACTATACCACGTGATGTGTACAAGCCTCGTTTAAAGTATAGGACAAACTAAGGCTCACGTCTCTCAGCTCTCTCGTTTTCCTTTGAACTGGTTTAATGTTTTGGAGTTACAAAACATAGCAGAGAGGGATAAACCAGGCAGTCCAGCCAACCCACGTCAGCGGTGACAGAACCATGAGAGATGTCGATCCCTAATCTGGTGAGTTAATGTGGATGAGGCTTTGATTTGCTGAAAGCTGAATCCAATGTAGTTATCTTGATGGGGTCTTTTGATGAAGAGTTAGTGTTTGGATGGCAGTAGGATGGAAAGGTCATGTCACTCAGATGTCTAGCTCACATCTTCTCAAACAGATTCCTTACTCCCAGCTGAAGGAAGGCCAGCAAGCCCCTGGTGGACAATGGAAATACTTCAAAGATAACATCAAAATCAGCCTGGCGAAATTCAAGCAACACATTCACAATGTTGGAGGAACTTAGCAGGCCAGGCAGCATCTATGGAAAAGAGTACAGTCAACATTTCGGGCCAAAATCCTTCACCAGTCCTGAAGAAGGATCCCAGCCTGAAACAGCAACTATTTACTCTTTTCCATAGATGCTGCCTGGCCTGCTGAGTTCCTCCAGCATTTTGTGCATGGATTTCCAGCATCTGCAGATTTTCTCAAGTCTGACAAAAGTTAACATTACTTCCTAAAACTGGGAAGCCATTGCACTCAATAGATACACGTGGAAGAAACTTGTTCAAGAGGGAGCTGCACTATGTGAGAATGACCTCCGCGGTGCCACAGCGAACAAGCGGCAGCTACCAAAGCAAACACTGAACACCCAAAAGACCCAACCACTTCCTACTTGCCCACACAGCACCAGAACGTGTGGATGCCAGTCTGGCCTCCACCTCACCTGAGGACCCAGCAGCAGACAGCTCATCAAGAGAACATCATACCCAGCTCAAGCGATGGCTCTATTATACCCGCAATCCAATCGCGGAGTTTCAGCTGACAGTTCGCAGGAGTTCCACATAATAGACTTGCAAGCAAAATTAAAGGCTGTGATAAAACAGTGACAGATTAGAAACAAAATCTGCAGAGGAACAAAATAGTGTTTAACAGCTACTTTTATTGACTGGAGCTGAATGGTATACACCCTAGTACTAATGGAGACGTAAGAGATGTCAGATACTGGAATTTGGTGCAACAAACGACCTGCCGGAGAAACTCGGTGGGTCAAGCAACAGTTGCAGCAGGAAAGGAACTGCTGACGTTTCAGGCTGAAACCCTTCATTGGTCCTCCATGTCAATAAACTCTGAAAGAGATTTGAAAAAGAACAAAATATTCAGCTCTAGGAGCTGTTTCCTGAAGGAAGTGGATGGAGCTTCAAAAGCAACGCGCACAAAACGCTGGAGAAACTCAGCAGGCCAGGCAGCATCTATGGGAAAGAGTAGGCAGTCGATGTTTCAGGTTGAGACCCTTCATCCAAAAGCAAAGAGCTAACTACTTGAATAGAGAAACAAACAGTACTCTGGGCACTACAGAAAGCATTATGTCTTGATGCATAATGGCAATTGCTCTGCGCATGACAGCAAGAAATGGCAGAGGGTTGTGGACCCAGCTCAGCACATCACAGGAACCAGCCTCCACTTTAAGCATTCTGTCTACACTTCCCACTACCTCAGCAAAGTGGCCATCATAATCAAAGACGCCACCAATCTCTCCTCTCCTCTCTCCCATTGGGCAGAAGATACGAGAGTCTGAAACCACAAATCTCCAGGCTCAAGGATAACTTCTCAGACATCCCACCCTGCAAAAACTCATTTCAGGGAGGTGGCACCATCAGTTTGCGGGAGACTTCTGGGAGAGGTGGGATGTCTGCAATAGAGTAGCTCCTTAGCAGCCAGCCAGCTAGTTTAAATAACGTTAGCTATGCTAATGAACAAATGACACCTGTTAAACTCACCTCAACATGTCTTTTACAGTCTTAACCCACCATGGACAACAGAAAAGTCACTGTTGCAAACAGTGCAGCGAGCAACACTGTCATTATTTTGACCCCTATTAGGCAGGGGTACACTTTAGTGTAGTCTGGGGTGACGTACGTTTTATATTTTCTTTTTTTTTGGAACACTCTGCCATGGCACGCTCTCACTTTTTCTCTCGCAGGCGCTTTCTCTCTCTCGTGGTCGCTCCAATGCTCTCTCGCTCTCTCGCTTGCTTGCTCTCGTGCTCTCTCTCTCTCGCTCGCTCGTTCTCAAAAAAATTGATTTCCGTGATATTGTATATAATATGCGGGCATCAGGGAGCCACTATTTATATGCGGGAGACTCCCAGAACATCCGAGAGAGGTGGGATGTCTGACTTCTATCCCATGATAACCAGATTAAAAAGACTGAATCTTCAAGGCCATGGTTGAAGGGTGAACTGGTGTTCATCTCATTATATTGTGAGACTTTAATCACAGCACTGAACCAACTCTGCAACTGGGGCCTGCAGACACCTGCACTCGCCTCAGCACTGAACTGGCTCTGTGGCCATAGCCGTGGCCTGCAGCCATGGGTTCTGGTACAGGTTGCAGGCTGAACCGACTCTGTGACGGCTCCTGTTCTGTGTATTACTTGTTTACTCTTCCTATTGTTTCCACTATTTGTTTTTGCACAATGGATGTCTTTGCTGTGTGGGTTTTACTCCATGGGTTCTATTCTGTTTCTTTGTTTAGTGACTGTCTACAAGAAGATGAATCTCAAGGTTGTATTGTATATGATAAACATACTTCGATAATACATGTAATTTAAACTTTGAAAATTGATCTGTTATCAAGCTCTTGAACGAATCTCTTGTATAATAAGATGTGCTCCTGGCCTCACGATCTATCTTACATTTTATCATTTACCAGCACTGACTTTTTCTGTAGCTTTTACACTTGTATGCAGAATAATACAACTCTGCGATTTGTCTTCTCCAGATAGCCATAGGATACAGAAAACCATAGTAGTAGTTGAAAGAAAGACATCAATTCCACCCCCTGCATGAAAAGAAAAGGAACAGCTTCTCTCCCCCCCCCCCAATTCCTCCCTCGCACAAAAACTAACAGATCGCCCACATGGAGAAACAACAAGAAGAACATCAAACCCCAAACCCCCAGCCCGCTGATCGGCAACAAGGTAGAATGGGCAAGAACGTGAAAAAAAATATAGAACTGAAAGAGGCCAATATGATCTACAGTCCAATCCATAAGTCTCAGAATTTCGATAACATCTCCGAGATCAGCGGAACCCAGTGGCCTCTCCAAGGGCAGCAACTCGAACCAGAGGCCCCTCCAAGGGCAGTGACTCAAACCAGCAGACCCTTCGATGGTAGCGACTTGAACCAGAGGCCCCTCCGAGGGCAGTGACTCAAACCAGAGGCCCCTCCGAGGGCAGTGACTCAAACCAGAGGCCCCTCCGATGGTAGCGACTTGAACCAGCAGACCCTCCAAGGGCAGTGACTCAAACCAGAGGCCCCTCCGATGGTAGCGACTTGAACCAGAGGCCCCTCCGAGGGCAGTGACTCAAACCAGAGGCCCCTCCGATGGTAGCGACTTGAACCAGCAGACCCTCCAAGGGCAGTGACTCAAACCAGAGGCCCCTCCGAGGGCAGTGACTCGAACCAGAGGCCCCTCTGAGGATAGTGACTCGATAGAGGCCCTTCCGAGGGCAGTGACTCAAACCAGAGGCCCCTCCGAGGGCAGTGACTCGAACCAGAGGCCCCTCCGAGGGCAGTGACTCAAACCAGAGGCCCCTCCGAGGGCAGTGACTTGAACCAGAGGCCCCTCCAAGGGCAGTGACTCGAACCAGAGGCCCCTCTGAGGGCAGTGACTCAAACCAGAGGACCCTCCGAGGGCAGTGACTCGAAGCAGCGGGCCCTCTGAGGGTAGTGACTCGAACCAGAGGCCCTCCGATGGTAGCGACTTGAACTAGAGGCCCCTCCGAGGGCTTTGGGACCCAGCAGGTTCTCTGAGGTAAGTGACACAATGTTTCAATCTTCCTCAGTGCTTTAACCAGCAAGAAATGTGTCGATCATGCCCCCTCGTCTCGTCTCTGAGCTTCTCCTCATGGTAGCTCGTGCTCGCATTTCTCTTCTGCAGTTTCCTCAGGGACAGCAGAGCGCTCGCTCACTCGATCGAACTACAGACTGTCAGTCACAGGCTCCAACAGTTTCAAAAACAAAATTAAGATAAAAAGAATGAGTAGAAGCCGTAGAAAAAGTGAAATGATTGACTATCTGGAAGATGTCACCCGAGGAATCGTTCTTCACCGGCGCCATCTCAGTGCCATTGCACAATTTCTGCAATTTTAGACCATGCTAATTAAATCGCTCTAATTTCTTCCATTTTAATTTTTACTGTTTTCCTCCTCCTCCTTAGAACAAGTTGTGCAATGGTTGGAAAATGGAACATTTAGAGATATTCCCTAAGTACTGGGCACTGCCCAATAAGGGTTAGTTAGTTGGCCAGCAAAATCCAGACTGAAGTCAGTAAAACAGCAAGGCGGAATTTGTGAACAGAACTGTCCTGTGTATTGTGGTTTTCAACTTTTTAAAAAATAAATACATTCCTTTCTTGTTAAGCTATGGACTACTGGGAATCCAGCAACTCCAGAGAAACAGCACAGGGGGGAGCTAGAATAAGTACATCAATGAAAGAAATGATAGTCACACAACCTTAATATATACATTGCGGCCACTTTATTAGGCACCTCCTCCACCTAATAAAGTGGTCACTGAGTGTATGTTTGTGGTCTGCTGTAGCCCGTCCACTTCAAGGTTCAATACATTGTGCACTCAGACATGGTTCTGCACACCATTGTTGTAACACTTGGTTATTTGTGTTACTGTCACCTTCTTATCAGCCTGAACCAGTCTGACCATTCTCCTTTGACCTCTCCCATTAACAAGGTGTTTTGCCCGCAGAATTGCTGCTCACTGGATGCTTTTTTTTTGTTTTGCGCACCATTCTCTATAAACTCTGGTGCTTGTCGTGAGTGAAAATCCCAGGAGATCAGCAGTTTCTGAGGTACTCAAACCACCCTGTCTGGCACCAACAATCATTCAATAATCAAAGTCATTTAGCTCACATTTCTTCCCCGTGCTGATGCTTGGTCTGAACAACAACCAAACCTCTTGACCGTGTCTGCGTGCTTTTATACATTGAATTGCTGTCACATGATTGGCTGATTGTATATTTGCACAAATGAGCAGGTGCATAAGTGTTCCTAATAAAGTGGCCACTGAGTATATCTGCTTCCAACAAATCATCCCATCCCCTTGTAAACAGCAGTGGCTATCCAGACCAAAAAGGAACAAATCATCATCGATCCAAACTATACATTTCAACACATGTTGAGTTAAACATTGACGTGAACAATCTTGGACTTAGAAGGAAATTCATCAGTGGTTTACTATCCTGCTGGGAACTTTGTCTAAACTTTTCTGTTTGCCCAATCAGAACTCGACTTGGAAGATACAAATTTTGGATTCATCAGATCTTCCAAGATATAAGGCGAATCAATGCTAGTGTTCAGATATGTCCTGTCAGAAGTTAGCCACTGATTTGGAAATCTTCCTGCTATTATTAGACTGAAATATGAGGGACATGCCCAACGCCAGCTAGCTGTCTGATTTACCAGCCAAACTTGAACCCAATTGTAAACCAATGAGAAAGTGTCACATAACACATAACACAAATTGCAGAAGTCTGGTCAGGTCAAGTTCATTGTACAGTGAGGTACAGGTACGATGGAGAACTTGCTTACAGTGGGCACACAGATTCCAACTATACACAGAACAAAAATTATACAAGACAGGGAAGAGATTTAAAGGAACTGCGCAAAATAAGACAACAGTGGGAAAAAACTTCAGTCAGTGACAAGGTCCATGATAGTGCAAGAGGTGGTCCATGGTGTTTCATTGTTGAGGATGGATTAGGGTTGTGCGGATCACTTCAAGAACCAATTCTAGGTTCGATTGAAGGCCATGCTGTCTCCTTTCTACTACCATCGGGCAGGAGGTACAGAGGTCAAACATCTCCAGGTTCAGTAGCAGTTTCTTACTTCATCACCTCCCCCCCACCACCTACTTTCCATCTCACCTGCTCTCAACTATAATCTGACAGCTTGTACTTCCCCTCTTCCCATCTTCTTATTCTGGAGTCTTCCCCCTTCCTTTCCAGTCATGATGAAGGGTCTCGGCCTGAAACCTCAGCTGTTTATTCCCCTCCACAGATGCTGCCTGGATTTCCAGGCATCAGCAGAACCTCTTAAGTTTATTAAACGGTGGGACTGGCTTGAGGGAGCTGATGTTCTACTCCTCCGCCTACTTCTTGTGTTCTTCTTTAAAAGATCCCATGACAAGGAGAGGAGAATTCTTCCTTATCTGTGGTCCATGCACCTTGGTCTGGAGGAACATTGTTTCATTTGACGGTATACATGGGTAACAATAATCTTCAACTTGAACTTCAACAGGCCATGCACTTTTTTTGCTGCTGTCATCAGGGAGAAGGTACAAGAGCGTCAGAACTTTCACCACCAGTTACTACCCCACAACCATCTGGTTCTTGAACAAAGGGGATAACTTCACTCACTTGCCCATCCATTGAGATGTTCACACAACCAATCATCTCACTTCAAGGGCGCTTTATCTCATTATCTCATCTCATGTACTTGTCATTTATTGCTGTTTACAGTATTTATATTTGAATTTGCACTGTTTCTTTCATCTGGTCGATCTTCCATTGATCCTGTTATGCTTACTATTCTGTAGATTTGCTGAGATTGCCCACAGGAAAATGAATCTCAGGGTTGTATAGGGTGACATGTATGTACTCTGATAATAAAATTCACTTTGAACTTGGTACTTTTTTAATCCTACGATCAAATAAACAAAGAAAAAGTCTAGAGGAAAGGTCTCAACCCACAATGTCTACTGTCTATTTTTCTCACTGACCCATGGAGTTCTTGCAGCAAGTTGTTTATAGTTCCAGATTCCAGCATTTGCGGTCTCCTGAGTCTCCAACTGATGAAAAACGTTTTGCCTGGTTATCAGGCAGCTGTCTGTGGGAGCATGCTGCGTACAAAGTGACCATGCTTCAAAAAATAACCCATTGTTTAAGGACAAGGTTGTGGAGGGTGACCTGCAAATGCAAGTTGCTTGTTTTGGTAAAGATAGCTTGTCATTTTAAGTGATGGGCCAACACATCAGTGACGGTTCACATCAGTTGTGAGTGCATGTGGAAATGAATGAGAGCTCATTCTTTAGAAGGTACCTCAAATAAAGCTATCTGAATATGTTTATCCTCACAGTGATTATCTGCTCTGTGAGCCATTAACTCATTTCTAATTAAAGCGAATATTCACAATCAATATCTCATTGACCTGTCAGCAGCTGTCTGCGTTGGAAGTTAGAGGAGATCTGGTATGCCACCGGATACTGACAAATTCTATGGATGTATGTTGGAGAGTGTTCTAACTGCTCTAATAGGGAGGCTCCAACTAACAGATCACAAGGAGCCTCAGAGGGTTGTAGATTCGGCCAGCTCCTTCATGGGCACAACCCTTCCCATCATCAAGGAGCTGGCTGAATCTACAACCCTCAATGACATTGCCTTTGAAGATGCCACAGGAGGATGGGATCCATCACTAAGGAGTCTCACCATCAGGAGTCTGCCCACTTCTTGTTACCGCCATCCGGGAGGAGGTACCCTGAAGATGCACACTCCATGATCCTGAAATAGTATCTTCTCCTCTGGCATCAGATTTCTCAAAAATCCATGAAACTATGAACACTACCTCATTATTCCTTTATTTTTGCATTATTTGTTAATTATGTAATGTACATTAATGTTTATGTCTTTGCAATGAACTACTGCCACAAAGCAATAAATTCCATATGATATAAATCAGTGATAAACAATCTGCTTCTGACTTATTCTCTATGGGGCTCTAAGGAATTATGGGTTTGTTGCATAACTAGAAGATCTTCGTAGCCATTTTCTGTCACAGTGACATTCCACGTTGATTAATTAGTTCCAAGATGTTCTAGATAAAATTGAAACTATTTCACATTTGGAGGGAGAAAAGGATTTCTGTTAATATTGCATTCTTTACAGCTATAATAACTGTTGTGGTACTTGTTACGTACCCCGTAACTGGGTTGCCAAACCAGCAGAAATGGATCACTCAGTTGGAGTCTGGATTACTAGAACTAAGAAAGTTTTATTAAAGAAACAAGCAACACAGTCATCGAAAGGATAATAAATGCAACAGTTCAGCAATGATAAACACACATGTGCACAGAATTAAGATAACGGGATCAATCAAACTCTACCGTTGTCTAGGGGTAAATGACCAATTTCAAAGTGACACAAAGTCCAGTTCAATTTAGTTCAGTTCGCAGTAATCGTTGTCATGGCGATGGACAATGTGGGGGGAAGGAGAGAGAGAACAAGAACGACTGATCATTCAGAAACGGCTTCCACTCACAGACCTGCGATATTGCTCACAAGCAGCTTTTGGGCGAGTCCTTTGTGATGTCACCTGGGGTCACCGACTGTGACCCCTCCTCCAGATGCGGTCGATCCTCTGTAGTGAACCCGGCACCCAAGCAAGGGCGGACACACACCGGGTTCCCGCTGATCGTACCTTTCCACCCTGTGCGTTTGTGGCCTGGTACTTCCCACCGACTCCTGAGAGGCGCACCGCTTCCAGGGTCTCGTTACCTCGAGTGTCGTGTGTCCTGCCTTAGCGAACCTGTCCCTTTTTATCCCCCTGCTGGGGTATTGCCTGTCCATCACTTCAAACAGTTCAGGGTTCAAAGGGGGAGCCGATCTTGAAAATACCCAGACTGATGGCTCCTTCATTAAGACCTCTAAATGCTGCTTCATTGTGTGCCTTATCTCTCCCTCCCCTGAGGACAGGTGGCAGACCAACTGCTGATGCCACTGATGCCAACCCAGGCCAGCAAACATCTTAATTTATGTGTATTCTCGTCACACTTCCCCCCTTTAAGGATTTTTACCGGGGTAAAAATTACAAACATGAGTACATTATTTGATACACACAAATATACATCTTTATCAGCTATTTGGCTAATACTGAGAATTTGAAGTTGTCAGCACCTTGACAGACAATCAGCAATCACATTTTCCGTGCCTTTTACATGTGTTATTAATAATCCCTTAGACCAGGCTCCAACTCAGCAAACTTCATAGTGGCCAAAAACACTGATGAATTGTGATCAATGTAACCTCTCATTTGGTTTTGTCCCGGACCACAATAACAAGGGTCGTCCCATTCTGACCTAGTTTTCTCTCACAAAGGCTTAGTAGGAGGGGGAGGGGTAGTGACCGCAGAGTTATTGCAAAACTTCCTACAGTACCCCACCATCTCCAAGAGCCTTCTGAGGGCCCTCTTGTCTGTCGGGGTTGGGAGGTCGGCGATAGCCCGCACTTTAGCTTGCATCGCTGCCAGCTGCCCCTGTGTCACCACAATTCCCAGGTAAGTGACCTTCGTGTGGCCGAACTCATTTTTTTCAAGGTTCACTATCAAGCTGGCTTCAGACAGCCGTATTAAATAGCCAATACACACCTCTGTGTTCATCAGCCCTCTAGTCACTGAATTACTCATTATATATGGATGTTGTTTACTAGGCTAGCCTATTGTAACAGACACCACCCAACGTCCCAGTTCTTTGCATCGCCTCGGGACAATCAAACACACGGGTGCGAGTCGTTTAATTACTTCTCCTAAAGAGTCGCTTTGTTCGGGGATTAAGGGAGAGACCTTATCAGTAGACCTGGCCAAAACAATAGCCTTCTCCCATCTGATCGATCCCATACTAATCTTTTCAAAATGTTTTTTTTCTCTTATCAGGGGGCCCCTAGCTTCATTGATTTCCACGCTAACACCGACTAGGTTTGTTAGCATATCAAAAGCCTGTGACCGTCTCAGTTCGCGTCGGCCATAATCAATAACATCCTCCCCCCTGGGCAGCCGGTAAACCTCTTTCATGATTCCACCAACTGTTTCCTCCAGCACCGCAAAATGTCCACCGGGGGGGTACCTCGTGGGCCATGTTAAAAACCTCATCCCCATAACTCTTTTGCACCACCCCCCATTCCTCATCTGCGGGCACGGCACTTGGTCTCCCTTGCTTCCTTAGCACTTCCTCCTCCGCACAATAGCCTATTAGTTCCCTTGTCAAGTCTGTGTCAGAGAGAGCTGTCTCTGCCAAAGCCATCAGCCTCTCGTCTCGCTCCTGCGTCTGCACAAATTCTTTCCTGGCTACTGCTATGTCTGTCCCAGCTCCCTCACTGCCTCTTGTCTCACTACACTCCTTCTTTTCATTTTCTACCCCCGTCTCGTACAAGACTGGCAGAAACGTCTCAGCTAAATTTACCACCGCAGCCCCATGATGAACCTGTGAGTCCATGGGCGGGGCCTCACTGCTGGCAGGCTGACCTGTCAATCTCACGACTGGGAACACGATTCCCCCGGCGATGTCATTACCGAGCAAGACTTCCACGCCTTTCATCGGTAATTCGGACCTCACCCTGATCGTGACTAGTCCAGAGACCAGGTTGCTTTGTAAGTGTATCTGGTGCAAAGGGACTGACTCTGTCCCTTCCCAACACCTTTGACCTTGACCTCCCCAGTCTCGGTCTCTGAGCTAAAGTCTAAAACACTCTTCAGCATTAGTGACTGACATGCTCCCATGTCTCTCCAGATCTGCACTGGAACTGGTTTTAACCCCTCCTTCACTGACACCAATCCGGCCGAGATAAACCTCTCGCGCCCTTCCTGAACTTTGGCAGAACTGTCCTTCCCTAGCGGTTCGCTTAACAGCTCGATACAGCCAGTCAAAATCGCTGTTTTCCTTTTTCCCGTCTCCTTCTTTGGGGCAAAGCACCTGGACGCAAAGTGTCCGACTTTCCCGCAATTATAACAGACGACCCCAGGAGACTTCCTACCAGACTGCTCCCGGTCTACCTTATCCTTTTCACTAGTCCCCGGCTTACTTTCTGACTTTTCCAGCGGACTCTCCCCGCCGTCCTGACTACCCTTCTGGTAGCCTTTACTCGGGGCAAACTTCATTTTATGCGTCGACGCATACTCATCTGCTAACTTAGAAGTTGCGGCTAACGTGGGGAGGTTTCTTTCTCATCTAGGTAGGGTCTCATACCCTCAGGACACAACCTTTAAACTGCTCAATCAGGATCAGCTGTAGCAGTCTGTCATAATCCCCCTCTACCCCCTTCGAGGCGCACCAACGCTCACAATATGTCTGCATCTCACGGGAAAACTCCAAATACGTGCAGTCCCACTGCTTCCTCGCATTCCGGAGCCTCTGCCGGTATGCCTCCGGAACCAACTCATAAATCCTGATGATGGCCTCTTTCACCAGTTCATACCTCTGGGCATCTTCCGCGGACAAAGCTGAGTAAGCTTGTTGGGCTTTCCCTTTCAGTACACTCTGAAGTAAAACAGCCCACTTATCCCTCGGCCAGTCCTGACTTATAGCCACTTTTTCGAAATGGAGGAAGTACCGATCCACGTCGGTATCGTCAAATGGGGGAACCAGCCTAACCTCCTGGGTCGCCTGGAACCCTCCACCTTGGTTCGGCATGGGCCCCTGCTCTGCCCTTAACCTTAACTTCTCCAATTCAAATTCCCTTTCCCTCTGTTTCTCCAACTGCCTCTCTTCTCGCTCCAACTGCCTCTCTCTCTCTTTCCTTTCTAACTCTCTCTCCTTCTCTTCTCGCTGCAACTGCCTCTCTCTCTCCTGCTCTTCTCGCTGTAACTGTCTGTCCCTCTCTTTCTCTTCTCGCTCCAACTGTCTCTCTCTCTCTTGCCTTTCTAACTCTCTTTCCTTCTCTTCTCGCTCCAACTGTCGTACCCGGAACTCGTGCTCGAGTCTCAGTTTTTCAAGCTGCACCTGTACCGCGTCTCTGGCAGGTTTTTCAACAGACACCACCTCCAGCTCGCCTTGGGGAAACACACCTTTAGATACATAGTGCTCTACGATAGCTCTGTGTATCTCCTCTCTCCTCATTGTCGACTTCCCCTTAGCAAGATTCAACCATTTGGCCACAGCTACCAATTCCGATTTTCTGGCATCCTCTAATGCCTCCAAGGTCGGCGCCTTTATAAATTCCTCAGCCTCCATTTCTGCTGTTTGTCTTTTCTTTCTTTCGGGAATTTTGACCCAATCAATTTACTCCATCCCAAATTTAGCGTTCAAAATCGCGGACGAGAACCCCACTTATGTTACGTACCCCGTAACTGGGTTGCCAAACCAGCAGAAATGGATCACTCAGTTGGAGTCTGGATTACTAGAACTAAGAAAGTTTTATTAAAGAAACAAGCAACACAGTCATCGAAAGGATAATAAATGCAACAGTTCAGCAATGATAAACACACATGTGCACAGAATTAAGATAACAGGATCAATCAAACTCTATTGCTGTCTAGGGGTAAATGACCAATTTCAAAATGACGCAAAGTCCAGTTCAATTTAGTTCAGTTCGCAGTAATCGTTGCCATGGCGATGGACAATGTGGGGGGAAGGAGAGAGAGAACAAGAACGACTGATCATTCAGAAACGGCTTCCACTCACAGACCTGCGATATTGCTCACAAGCAGCTTTTGGGCGAGTCCTTTGTGATGTCACCTGGGGTCACCGACTGTGACCCCTCCTCCAGATGTGGTCGATCCGGCACCCAAGCAAGGGCGGACACACACCGGGTTCCCGCTGATCGTACCTTTCCACCCTGTGCGTTTGTGGCCTGGTACTTCCCACCGACTCGTGAGAGGCGCACCGCTTCCAGGGTCTCGTTACCTCAAGTGTCACGTGTCCTGCCTTAGCGAACCTGTCCCTTTTTATCCCCCTGCTGGGGTATCGCCTGTACATCACTTCAAACAGTTCAGGGTTCAAAGGGGGAGCCGCTCTAGACAGCTCTCTCTCCCGTCCCTTCATTACACATCTCCAGATCGCCTGTCCATCACTTCAAACGGTTCAGGGTTCAAAGGGGGAGCCGATCTTGACAATACCCAGACTGATGGCTCCTTCATTAAGACCTCTAAATGCTGCTTCATTGTGTGCCTTATCTCTCCCTCCCCTGAGGACAGGTGGCAGACCAACTGCTGATGCCACTGATGCTAGCCCAGGCCAGCAAACATCTTAATTTATGTGTATTCTCGTCACATACTCTTGCTGCATTGCAAGGAAGATATGCAGCAACCACTTGATGTATAGCCGTGCGATCAGCCGAGTTGAGTATGATCTTCTTCCAACGGGTTGTCTATTGGTGACTCCTGAGTTGGCTGTAGAGTCCAATTCAGGGTCCGCAGACACTGGTGCAGTGGTGATTGTGATTGGTAGTTCGTCTTTCCGTCTCCTTTCGCAGCTGCTGTTTGTTCTCTGCGGCACAACGAAGATCCCTCGAATGTCGGGCAGCTCCACTTTCAGCAGATTTCCCCCAGGTACGTCTGTTGAGTACAATGTTTCAGATGAAATGCTGAATTTCTTCAAGCTGATTTTGATGTTATCTTTGAAGCATTTCCTTTGCCCACCAGGGGCTTGCTGACATTTTGTCAACTGGGAGTAAAGGATCTATTTATGTATATTGTGGAGGGACAGAGGGTTCTTGGGGTCTACGTTCATAGATCTCACAAAGTTGCCAATGCAAGTTGAAAGGGTGATGAAGAAGGCTTATGGTGTGTTGGCCTTTATTGGTGGGACAATTGAGTTTAAGAGGCACTAGGTAATGTTGTAGCTCTATAAAAAAACTGGTTAACCACACTGGGAGTAATGTGTAAAGTTATGTTTGCCTCATTATAGGAAGATGTCAAGCTTTAGACAGGATACAGAGGAGGTTTACCAGGATGCTGCCTGAATTACAAAACAAGTTTTATGACAATGGTCCCCAACCACTGGGCCACGGACCAGTACTGGGCCGCAAAGCATGTGCTACTGGGCCGCAAGGAAACGATATGATTTGGCGATATGAAAGGATATGAGTCAGCTGCACCTTTCCTCGTTCCCTGTCACAGCGCTGTTGAACTTGAAATAACCTACCAAATCATACCAAATAACACATAAAACATAAATAACAATAACATATAGTAAAAGCAGGAATGATATGATAAATACACAGCCTATATAGAGTAGAAATAATGTATGTACAGTGTAGTTTCACTTAACAGAATCAGGAAGATTAAGCCAAAACCAATTTGTAGAGAAAAAAATCAGCACATACACGCACGCGCACGTCACGCATGCACACACAGGTGCCCACGCAAGGCTTCATGGTCATGGTAGTTTTTCTCCAGGTAAACACAAGTGTCCCGTTTTTGACTGCTACTTTTGTCCCTTATTTGGGAGTGAGAAAGTTGGCAACCCTACCTGAACACCAACTACCCCCCCCCCCCCGGTCAGCCGGTCTGCAACAATATTGTCAATATTAAACCGGTCCGCAGTGCAAAAAAGGTTGGGGACCCCTGTTTTATGAGGATAGGTTGAGTGAGCTGGAACTTTTCTCTTAGGAGTGAAGGACATCGAGGAGCCTGTCAATTATACTGGTGCTTAAGAAAAATATGGTAGACTGCCTCAATAGCTATCATCCAGCAACACTTACACCCACTGTGACGAAGTGCTTTGAGAAGCTGGTGATGACACCTATCAACCCCTACATGAGAAGTGAATTGGCTACAATTTGCTTACCATCCCAACAGCTAAACAGCTCCTCACCCAACCTTCGAACACCTGAACAGTGAAGATGCTCTTCATTGACTACAACTTGGCATTCAACACTATCATCCCCTCAAACCTAATCAATAAGCTTCAAGATCTAGGTTTAAAAACCACTTTGTGCAACTGCATCCTTGATGGCAGATGGCAGTCCGTTTGGATTAGCAACATCTCCTGCACAATCACCACCAGCACTGGTGCATCACAAAGCTGCCTGCTTAGTCCCTGGCTCTACTCGCTTTGTAGAGGCTAAGCACAACACCATTGCCATATTTAAAACACTGCTGCCGTTGACTGTTTTGTTTTGTAACTCCAAAACATAAAACTAATCAAAAGAAAAACAAGGGAACCAGAGAAATGTGTATAAACTTTGTTTTTACTTTAGCAAGATGTACGTTTAGGTCCTGGTGGCATCATGACATATACCATTCACATAGTTTTACATATAACCATAAAGAATTATGTAAACAACAAAGAGTGCTTAATCGAACAATATTCCTCAAATATTACTAACACAATGGTAACGAATCAGCACATAGGAGGGAGATTGAAAATCTGGTTGAGTGGTGCCACAACAACAACCTCTCACTCAATGTCAGCAAGACCAAGGTGATGATGATTGACTTCAGGAGGAGGGAAGCGGAGGTCTGTGAGCCAGGCCTCATCGGGAGTACAGAGGTGGAGAGGGTCGGCAGCTTTAAGTTTTTCAGTGTTATCATTTCAGAGGACCTGTTCTGGATGCACGTAAGTGCGGTGTCATTACAAAGAAAGGAAGGCACTGCTCCTACTTTCCTAGAAGTTTGCGAAGATTCAGCATGATATCTAAACTTTGCCAAACCTCGATAGATGTACGGTGGAGAGTATATTGACTGGCTGCATCACAGCCAGGTATGGAAACACCGATGCCCTTGGATATGGCCCGCCATCATGGGTAAAGCCCTCCCCACCACTGAGGACATCTACATGGAGTGCTGTCACATGAAAACAACATCGATCATCAGAGACCCCCACCACCTAGGCCATGCTTTCTCTCACTGCTGCCATCAGGAAGAAGATACAGGAGCCTCAAACCCCACATCACCAGGTTCAGGAACAGTTATTGCCCTTCAACCATCAGGCTCTTGAGCCAAAGGGGATAACTTTACTCAACTTTACTCTTCCTAACACAGAACTGTTCCCCCAACCTATGGACTCACTTTCAAGGATTTGTCATCTCATGTTGGAAACATAGAAACATAGAAAACCTACAGCACAATACAGGCCCTTCGGCCCACAATGCTGCACCAAACATGTACTTTCTTTAGAAATTACCTAGGCCTACCTATAGCCCTCTATTTTATTAAGCTCCATGTACCTGTCCAGGAGTCTCTTAAAAGACCCTATCGTTTCCACCTCCACCACCGCCGCCGGCAGCCCATTCCACACACTCACCACTCTCTGTGTAAAAAAACTTACCCCTGACATCGTACCTACTTCCAAGCGCCTTAAAACTGTGCCCTCTTGTGTTAGCCATTTCAGCCCTGGGAAAAAGCCTCTGACTATCCACATGATCAATGCCTCTCATCATCTTGTACACCTCTATCAGGTCACCTCTCATCCTCCGTCGCTCCAAGGAGAAAAGGCTGAGTTCACTCAACCTATTCTCATATGGCATGCTCCCCAATCCAGGCAACACCCTTGTAAATCTCCTCTGCACCCTTTCTATGGTTTCCACATCCTTCATTTAGTGAGGTGACCAGAACTGAGCACAGTACTCCGAATGAGATCTGACCAGGGTCCTATACAGCTGTAACATTACCTCTCGGCTCTTGAGCTCAATCTCATGGTTGATGAAGGCTAATACACTGTATGCTGTCTTAAACACAGAGTCAACCAGCTCAGCAGCTTTGAGTGTCCTATGGACTCGGACCCCAAGATCCCTCTGATCCTCTACGCTGTCAAGAGTCTTATCATTAATACTATATCCTTCCATCATGTTCTCGATATTTATTGCTTATTTATTTTTTATTATTATTATTTTTCTTGTTTTTACTGTGAATATCCACCAAAAAACAAATCTGAGGGCTGTATATGGTGACATATAGTCACTTTTGTAATAAATTTAGTTTGAATTTTGAAATTTATATAAGATGATAACAGTGGACAGCCCTAGGGTGGAGGGGTATAATATTAAAGTGATTGCAGGGACGTATAGGGGGAACGTCAGAGGTAAGTTTTTTACACAGTGATTAGTGGGTGCGTGGAATACCCTGCTGGTGGTGGTGGTAGAGACAGATAAACTAGGGACATTCAATAGTCTCTTAGATAGGCACCCTGATAATAGATAAATGGAGGGTTCTGTGGGAGGGAGGGGTTAGATTGATTTTAGAGTAGGTTATAATGTCGACACAGCACCAAGGACCAAATGACCTGAACTATGATCTAATGTTCTATGCTCTATATTTGTTTACAACAGACAATAGTGTAATAATGACCAGACACTTTGTTTATAATGGTCCCTCTTGAAGATATCAGCACCTATTGACAAGATCAGACTCAATCTTGATTTAGTACGTCCTCTAACAACATCTCAAACACTGTCAGCAGTTCACAGGAGCTGCAGCCCAGATTTCTGCTCTCATGGAATCTCAGAATTAAATCGACAACTTCTGACTCAGCTACTCCTCACGGAGTCACAGGTGTCATCTTGCATAAGGTGGGTAAGCTCTTATCGCCTAGCAACAAGTGAGTGCATGGTCTTGGCATCAGCAACGACAGCAGCAATAAGTTCTTACCCTCCTGTTCCCCACTCTCTAGGGTGCTTCTGTCCTGCTTCAACCAAGCGAGGGGTTTAATTGCTATGTAATGATGTTAATTGATGCTGTGAGAATCCTTATACAAGTCTTCAGTCTGGAATGTTTAGCTCTGGAAAGACCAGCAGCCAGCTCTCTACGCTTCCCTTATTGTCTATACTCAGATGCATTCATTATGGTGCAGTACAATCTCACCAGCTCTTTGCAGTTAGCCATTCAAGGAAATATTTTCTGGGCAACACTGTAGGAAGATGTTAGGTAACTTATAATTAATTTGTTTGGGACAGTGTGTTTATTAAGACGGGTTCCTTTATCCTGCTTTTGGAGGTTAGACTGTCTGGAGCCTTCTACTTTGCTTAATCATGTCCAGCTGGGACAAAATCCAAGATTTACTGCTTGTTTTATCTTTCAACATATTGTACAAGCTGGCACTGAAACCGCCCTGGTTGTGAAACACTACCGCACCATGGGGCTGAGAATGAGACTGGCCATTTACCCAATCCTCATCAATCCCTCCTGCCTGCTGTCACTCACTATGCTCCACTTCCCGGGCCAACCTTCTCAAACCCTCAGTCCTCTACTCGGTCCTATAATGAGCTATCGACTTTGCATATCATCACCATCAAGACCCACCTACTTCCAATTCCAGTGCTTGTCTCCATCTGCATCTCAGTACACTTGTTGCCAACCACACCTCAGACCTGACAATTTTTTTCTATCTGTTTATTTAGAGGTACAGCGCATAGCAGATAACACTTCACCGGTGAACCTACCGTGATTCTGTGTTATGTCTGATGCTCCCGATACAGCCTCCTCTACATTGGTGAGACCATTGTAAATTGGGCGACCGCCTTGTTGAGCGCCTCCACTCCATCCGCCACAAACAGAACTTTCCGGTGGGCAAACATTTTGATTCTGATTCCCATTCCTGTTGAGACGTGTTGGTATATATCCTCTTCTTGTGCCAGGAACACCTCAGGGTGGAGGAAGAACACCTTATATTCCATCTGGGAACCCTCAAACCTGGTGGTATGAATATTAATTTCTCCTTCTGGTAAAATAAAATTCCCTTCCCCTTCTATTCCCCACTCTGGTCTTTTACATCTTCTCACCCGCCTCTCACCTCCCCTGTGTCCCCTCCTCCTTCCCTTTCTCCTGTGGTCCACTCTCCTCTCCTATCAGATTCCTTCTTCTCCGGCCTTTGACCTTTCTCACCTACCTGGCTTCACCTATCACCTTCCAGCTATCCTCCTTCCCCTGCCCTCCCACCTTTTTATTTTGTCATCTTCCTCCTTCCTTTTCAGTCTTATGAGGGTCTCAGCCCAAAGCATCGATTGTTTATTCATTTCCGTAGATGCCACCAGATCCGCTGAGTTTCTCCAGCATTCTGTGTGTCTTGGTTTTGACTTCATCTTTGTTATTACTTTCTGGGAGTGGGTCATGTGATTAGATCTTGTTTCCGGTTTACCCACATTTCAACTAAAAAAACAACTATCACAGATAAATAAAGTATAAAAGAAACTGCTGGAAATTTTCAGTAGGACTGGCAGTATCTGTAGAGGAGGAGTTAGTAAACAATGTTATTTCATTGTAACTTATAGCCTGAACGTCATTTCTCTCTTCACGGATGCTAACTGACCTACTAACTATTTCTAAGATCTTTAGGCTTGAGTTTTAGAATTCCAGCATCTGTAATTGCTTTGATTTGCTTCTGGACATAAGGATTGCCCCTGGGAGAGCACGCGAGATTCTGCGAGTCCAGGCCAGTGACTGGAGGTTATCCCTGGGATAGCGTGCGAGGGTCTGCATGTCCAGGCCAGTGACTGGAGGTTGGAGGCCCAGTGTTTGTGAGTCTTAGAGACTGGGGCCGAGGACTACAGATCAGAAGCCCAGAAGGGCCTGGTTTATTTTATTTATTTATTGAGATACAGTGTGGAATAAGCCCGTCGGCCCTTCGGCCCTTCGAACCGCGCTGCCCTGCAATCCGCGATTTAACCCTAGCCTAATCACGGGAGAATTTACAATGACCAACCTACCAACCAGTACGTCTTTGGACTGTAGGAAGAAATTGGAGCACCCGGAGGAAACTCACGCAGTCACGGGGAGAACGTACAAACTACTCAAAGGCAGCGGTGGTGGGAATTGAACTCAGATAACAGGTACTGTAAAGCATTGTGCTGACCACTACACTAGCATGCTACCCTTTTCCTGGGGGTTTTGAGGTCTATCTGTGTGTTTGACAGGATGCATGGGTGGGAGGGTAGGAGAGGAGCTTCTTGTGCTCTTGTTATTGTGTTTTGTTGTGTCATTGTTGCTGTTTGAGTTGTTCTGCTGATCGTTGCGGGTTTGTTATGTTGGCGCCAGATCGCGTGGCTGCACTTGCGGGCTGCCCCCATCACATCTTTGGGTAGTGTTGCTTGTTAATGGCCGCCCCTGGGATAGCATGCAAGAGTTCGCGAGTCCGGGCCAGCGATTGGTGGCCGCTGCAGGATAGTGTGCAAGAGTCTGAGATGTATTTCACAATATGTTTTGGTGAAAGTATGATAAATACTGAATCTGAGTCTGAACCTACCTCTGCTTCTTGGGTGCTCTGTCTGTAGAGTGAATGAGCGCCTGAGACACCAGCTTAGGGGGCTCACAATGACATGCTCCTAACGTCTTCTCATTGCATCACCTGAGATTGAGGATGACATGCTTCCATTCTGGGGCAGCCTGAAGAAGCCAGTGTAGGGACTATAAACTCTTCCACATTCACCGTGGCTTTCAAAATTCTCCTGCTCACTGGTCGTTCACTCACTTTCCTTCCCGGTTAATTCGTGCCGGACTTTAACAACATTTATGTTCATCCTTCAATGCCCTCACCCCTTCCTACCACCAAAATTTCCTTCAGCCCTACAGCTCCAAAAGATCTCAGTGTTCTTCTCGTCCCATCTTGAGCGCATGAGATATAGGGAGGACGTTGGACAGCCTAGGTTTATATTCCTGGGAGATTAGGAGACTGAGGGCCCTACAGAGGTTGAATATTAAAGATTAGCTTTATTTGTCGCATGTACATTGAAACATACAGTGGAGGTGTCATTTGTGTCACAGCCAACACAACCTGAGGATGTGCTGGGGGCAGCCTGCAAGGGTCACCATGTTTCTAGCACCAAAATATCCACAACTAAACTTTACTGTACATCTTTATAATGTGGGAGGAAATTGGAGCACCCAGAGGAAACCCATGTGGTCACAGGGAGAACACACAAACTCCTTACAGAGAGTGGCAGAAACTGAACCCCAAATTGCTGGTGCTGTAAAGCCTTACGCTAACCACTACGCCATCCTGTCAGCCCGTGACTTTCGTCCCAGAGAAAGGGGAATGCAATACTAGATGCAGAAAAGATGAAGAAGAGACCTGAAGGGTAATTTCTTCATGCAGGGTGTGGTACAGATATAGAACAAGCTGCCAGGAGGAGTAGTTGAGCCAGGCACAAGATTGATATTTAAAAGACATTTGGACAGGGAGGCAGAAAGGAAAATGTTTGAGGGATACAGGTCAAATGTGAGCAAAGGAGACTGATTTAGATGTTCGTTTTGGTTAGCATGGATGAGATGGGCTGAAAGGCCTGATTCTGGACTGTATTACACTATTGCTCTGTACTTTCAAGCCCCTTTTACCAGCATTGGCAGCCACGTCAAAGTTCAAAGCAACTCTGTCTCAAAATCTCTTTGCTTGTCCTCCCATCTCTCCCCCTTACAGCCTTTCTTTGACACGCACCCTAATTTCTCTCTTCTTTCCTCAGATTATCCTCGTTAAGTTCCCTTTATTGTTATCCAGCTCATTGAGGGAGCTACTTTGGAAATTGCCGAACCCATATCATAGTCACCTGTGTTGTGTTTTGCTGCAGAGTTTCCACTGAATGGGTGGGAAAACAATTTCCTAGCTTCGGTGTTTACAACATCTGTTCTATGTCAGATGCGACAAGATGCAAAACTTCTTAAAAGCAAACTCCAACTAACACTGTGCTCAAATATACGTACTTTTTTTTAGATCCATGTGTTTATTATTAAATGTTCTGCTTTGTTATTGTTTTATAAATGAGCACTATTTACAATACAAATTTTGGAATACAGCAAAGCTGGATGTTCTGTGCATTTTATTTATTTCATCACCAAACTTGTGCCTGAAACTGGTAATCAGCTGTAAATCAAAAGGTACTGGAGGAACTCAGTTGGTCAGGCAGCATCTGCGGAAGGGAATGGAGAGTCAACAAGTGTGGAGGTAGTCAGTATAAAAAGGTGAAAGGAAATGTGGACCAAGATCTGGCCGCTGATGCGAGGATCCAGGTGACGGGGGCAGGGGGAGTGATAAGCAGATGAGGGCGAGAATGGTGATAGAAGTGAGAAGTGGATCCAGGTGAAGGGGAGTGATAAACAAATGAGGGAAAAACTATGACAGGAGCTGGGAGATGCTAGGTGCTGTTGAGGTGATAGGTGCAGGTGAGGTGATGGGTACAGGTGAGGTGATGGGTGCAGGTGAGGTGATGGGTGCAGGTGAGTTGATGGGTACAGGTGAGATGATAGGTGCAGGTGAGGTGATGGGTACAGGTAAGGTGATGGGTGCAGGTAACAGAGGGCTGAAAATGATGAAATCTGATAGGAGAGGGTGATGAGATATGGAATAAAGGGAAGGGAGGTGGGGAGAAGAAACATATGAGGAGTATGTAGGAGATGGGCAGATGGGGAGGGAAGGTGAGGGAGGGGAAAGACATTGAGTGGTGGGGGCCAGTGGGAGCATTTGGAGAGATTAAAAAAGAGAAATAAAAGGCAAAATACGGGAAAGGGATGGGGGAGGGAAGCGGTTACTGGAAATTTTGGAATTCAATGATCAGGTCATCAGGTTGGAAATTCCCCAAGTGGAATATGAGGTGTTGCTGCTCTAATTTTTGTCTGGACATGACCTGGCAGTGGAGGAGCCACGGACCAACATGTTGGTGTGGGAATGAGGAGTGGAATTGAAAGGACTGGCCACTGGAAGAGCTCTGGTGGCATGGAGGATGGAGAAGGACTGCTCGATGATGCAGTCCCCATTCCCCCCCCCTCCCCAAATCTCACCGATGTAGAGGAGGTCTCACCGGTGGGTGGCGGGGGGGGGCTGCACCATACCCATCAGGTCGTGAAACTAAGGCTTTTATCCTACATCATAAACGGCCATTTTGGTTCCTTTATGACTCTTCACGAGTGGTTCAAGAATGTTAGCGATAGCTGAGGTAAATAGCCAAAAGAGAGTCAAGAAATGAATGGTATGTGTCTAAGGTGTGAATGGTAAAACACAAGTGCAGACCATGGCTGTATCTTTACAGCATCCTGGGTTTTTCAGTTGTAATGATGCAGAAGCTGTTACCAATCATTATAATTACACCATGAAATGAACAGGAGCTTTGGGAATTTCATGCATGCATGGTTTAGCATGGAAACCACCAGGCTGGTCTATGTGATTCAATGCCCTGCTCTCCGCTCTCTCTCTTTAACACTATCTACTTTGCCAAAATCATGGGAAACAAAGTGAGTTGACAAACAATTCATTTATTTAGGCTGCAACTATCCTCACCAACACTAATGAGGAGTTTTTTAAAAATTTATTTTATACAGTAGGTGTCAGGGTCTAACTTATCTTGTCCACCAAAACTATTCTGTCCACACTTGCTAGGTAAAGCAGCCAACATCATCGAAAGCCCCACCCACCCTGAATATTTTCTCTTCTACCCCCTCTCGTTGGGCAGAAGATACAAAAGCCTGAAAGCACATCCCACCAGACTCAAGGACAGCTTCTATCCCACTACTGTACAACTATTGCATGCTTTCCCAAAACAATAAGATAGATTCTTGACCTCATAATCTACCTCATTATGGCCTTGCACCTTACTGTCAGCCAGCAGTTCACTTTCTCTTTATTCTGCATTTTGTCATTGTTTTATCTTGCACCACCTCAATGCACCGTTGTGATGAATCGATGTGGTTGAACAGAATGCAGGACAAGCTTTTCACTATACCTCAGTACAAGTGTCAGTAATAAACCAATTTAGCCATGTTACTGATTTACCAAAATACTTGCTTTAAGTGTGTGAATAAGCTTCAGTCTTGTGCCATCAATGTGCAACAAGGCTGGAGTTTGAAAGCCCTCTCCACCACTGAGTACATTTACATGGAGTGGCACCACAAGACAGTAGCATCCATTGTTAGAAACCCCACCAGCCAGGCCACAACTCTTCTCACAACTACAACCAGGCAGCAGATACAGAAGCCTTAGATTCTACACCACCAAGATCAGGATCAGTGATCAGGCTCCTGAACTAGCTTGGATAACTTCATTCACCACTGCTCTGGACTGATTCTACAACCTACAGACTCACTCTCCAGGTCTTTTTACAACTCACTTTTTCAGTGTAATTTTTGTTTGCACAGATTGCCTCCTTTTCAACAAATTTTATAACATATGAGAGTGATGATAAACCTGATTCTGCTGTGGGTCTCCATTGTGGACTGACATTTTTTACCGTGCCCATGGTCTGCTCTTTATCAAATTACGGTATTGCTTTGCACTGTTGTAACTATGTTATAATTATGTGGTTTTTGTCAGTTTTAGTCTTGGTCTATCTTGTGTTTCTGTGATATCATACCGGAGGAACATTATATCATTTTTTAATGCATGCATTTCTAAATGACAATAAACAAGGACTGAGTGTCCTCATAATCTAATCTAATCTGATCTAATCATGGATGGGAAAAGGGGAAAGCAGAGTGAAGGGGGCAGGAAAAGTAATTCTGTAACGATCAATAAACTAATTGTTTGGAATGAAATGACCTTTCCTGGTGTCTCAGGGCTGAGTGTGCCTGCACCTGCACCACCCCCTGCCCCTGGCACTCCTTCTCTGCCATCTGTCCCAAACCCCTCCCGCGGTGCTCCACCCTTGCTCTTGTCAAATTTACAAACTTGTTCTCTGTTCCACATTGACAAATACAGTACTTAGGCACCCTAGCTATATACAGTATATATGTGCCCAAGACTTTTGCACAGTACTGTATGTACATAAACATATGTTTATTAAAATTTTTGTAAAATTCTATTGTATTTACTTTTTACAGTAAAAGCTTGCAAGAAACTGAATCTCAAGACAGTATATGGTAACACACACACACACACACACACACATAGATAAGCAATTCCTTGGAACTTTGAACTTTTTGAAATTTGAAGGTGGTAAACACAAAGAATCAATACAGTTTCATCAGAGATGCCACACTTATCCTTGGAAGTAATTCAGTTCCACACTATTGTACATCATTAGGCCCAAGCACAGTTTCTATCCTACTGCTATAACACTTCGGAATGGTTTCCTGCTGCAAAATAAATGGACTCATAACCTCACGTTCTACCTTGATATGGCCTTGTGCTGTATTGTCTGCTTGCACGGCGCTTTCTCTGCAGTGGTAACATTTTGTTCTGCGCTCTGTTATTGATTTTCCCTTGTGCTATCTTGACATACTGATAAGTTGACATGTTCTGTATGGATGGGATGAAAACAAAGATTTTTCATTGTACATGTAGCCAGCTGGTGGCGTCGTGGCATCAGCGCTGGACTTTGGGCCGGAAGGTCCAGAGTTCGAATCCAGCCGGCTCCCGTGCACACTTTCCATCTGTGCTGGGTTGAGCGTCGAGCTAGCAACTCGACCTCGTAAAAAAGACATTGTCTGCTACAGAAACATCAACAGCAAAAAATTGGTGGCCTGTGCTCTCTCATGAGTTTAAAGGAAATTTCTTCTTCTCTTTTCAGTACATGTGACAATAATAAGCCAAATTACTAATGTACGTAGCACTTAATTTACCAATTTATGACGATTGCGTCAGTGAGTAATTGGTCCAGCTGTGCAAGCAGATGAAGCCCATCGAATGGGGAAACTAGATATGCTAAACGAGGAAGATGATGGAGGCAACCAATATAATGCAAAGGTTCCATAGACCATCCACCTGGAAGAGATGTATATGCAGTCAGGAGAGAGACAATTCTGACTGACAGCAGGACTGATAGAGGCAGTGGTGACTTGTGATTATACCATTTCAGAGGAACGAGGGATATTTCCAGACTTGGAAGGATAGATCACTGATCCAAGAACCTGGAGAGTTTTGTACCAGAATAAAACATATATAGACTGGACACAAACAAGAGAAAATCTGCAAATGCTGGAAATCCGAGCAACACACACAAAATGCTGGAGGAACTCAGAAGGCCAGGCAGCATCTATGGAAAAGAGTACAGTCGACCTTTGGCCTGAAACGTGGACTGTACTCTTTTCCATAGATGCTGCCTGGCCGGCTGAGTTAGTAGGGTTAATTGGTGTGTGTGTTGCTACAGACTGGACAATTACTCTGAAGGTTTGTAATTTCTTCATCATTAAAGTGTCCCTCCATCTTTTTAAACTGGCTATCTGCCCTCTTTGTTTCCAGTCCTGATGAAGGGTCTCGACTTTGAATTATCGACTGCTGCCTGACCTGCTGAGTTCCTCCAGCTTTTTGTGTGTTGCTAAATATATACCTATTAACTTACTGCCCATTTCACCGCCAGCATTTAGGGTAACAATGAAGGCCTCAGCCAGTGTTCAGGGCTTCCTTCCTCGTGTCAGTAGCTTCCTCTTGGTTTTCACTACTGTAAGTCATGCAAGTCCTGGGTGGAGTCTCAGGAATACCATCACACTCAGAAATAGAAAGAGTCTTCGTTGCTGTTTCCATAACAATTTTGTTTTACCAGTCAGGGTTGTTAACCTTGAGCTGAACTCCAGAACATAGAGGAGTGGTTGACCACTCTTAGTTTGCCCTCTACCCTTTGATCTGTTTGGCATGGGTGACCCTGTCAAGAGCCAAGGCACAAAGCCCTGACTTCAGCCAACGTAGCTTTCCTGGTCATTGAGACATGAAAGTCTCTAAACCACGACAAGGTTGTGATCCTCTTGGACAGTTGCTCCGTGTAATATTAGGAATACCAGTTGGTGTACATATTCATTTTTAATTTAGAGATACAGCACAGTTACAGGCCCTTCTGGCCTAATGAGCCCATGCCGCCCAATTGTACTCAGGTGACCAATTAACCTACTAACCCGTACGTTTTTAGACTGTGGGCAGAAACTGGAGCACCTGGAGGAAACCCACACAGTCATGGGGAGAACGTATAAACTCCTTACAGACTGCAGTGGGGATTGAATCTGGGTAGCTGGTACAACACTAACCGCTATGTTACTGTGTTACCCCACAAAGTACATGTCTGACCACACTCCGTGTATTGTGTCATTGATTCACTGTTGAAGCTGGCAACAGTCCACAGAGCCTCTGGAAGCCATCCTTTTCCATAAACAAAGCCTCTGGAAGAAATTCTGTTTTGCACATTGTACATTGTTTTGTAAATTTTGTTAGTTCCACTTACTGGCTAACCTTTATTTCAGGGAGAGTGATACTGTAACATTTTCCACCTTTGGAACAGTCTGTCAATCACAATCAATTGACAATCACCAGTAAAATCTAGACATTTGATGATAAACCTTACTGCATTTCCAAAGAAAATATTCTTCCCAGCAAATCAGGCAGCATCTATAGAAGGAAGTCCAGCCAATGTTTTGGGCCGAAACCGTTCAGGACTGGAGAAAAAAAGATGAAGAGTAGATTTAAAAGGTGGGGGAGGGAAGGGAGAAACACAAGGTGATGGGTGAAATTGGGGGGAGGAGGGATGAAGTAAAGAACTAGGAAGTTGATTGGTGAAAGAGATACAGGCCCGGAGAAGGAGGAGTCTGATAGGAGAGAACAGAAGGCCATGGAAGAAAGAAAAGGGGGTAGGAACACCAAAGGGAGGCGATGGGCATGCGGGGAGATAAGGTGAGAGAGGGTAAAGGGGATGGGGAATGGTGAAAGGGGGGACCTTTACCAGAAGTTTGAGAAATCTATGTTCCTGCCATCAGGTTGGAGGCTACCCAAACTGAAAATAATGTGTTGTCCCTCCAACCTAAATGTGACCTCATCACGACGTTGGAGGAGGCCATGGATGGACATATCGGAATAGGAATGGAAAGCAGAATTAAAATGGGTGGCCACTGGGAGATCTCGCTTGTTCCGGCGGTCGGAGCATAGATGCTCAGCAAAATGGTGTCCCAGTTTACATCAGGTCTCACTGATATACAGGAGGCCATACTGGGAGCATTGGATACGGTAGGTGACTCCAACAGACTCACAGGTGAAACGTCGCCTCCCCTGGAAGGACTGTTTTGGGCCCTGAATGGTAGTGAGGGAGGAGGTGTAGGGGCAGGTGTGGCATTTGTTCCGCTTGCAAGGATAAGTGCCGGGAGGGAGATCAGTGGGGAGGGATGAATTGACAAGGGAGTCATGTAGGGAGTGATCCCTGCAGAAAGCAGAAAGTTTCTGGGTAGGGGTGGGGGAAGACATGCTTGGGGGTGGGATCCTATTTATGTGCTGGACATGGAGGCTGGTAGCGTGGTAGGTGAGGAGAAGAGGAACCATATCCCTGGTAGGGTGGCGGAAGGATGGGGTGAGAGCAGATGTGTGTGAAATGGAAGAGATGCGGTTAAGGGCAGTAGTGATGGTGGAGGAAGGGAAGCCCCTTTCTTTGAAAAAGGAGGACATTTCCTTTGTTCTAGAAAGAAAAGCCTCATCCTGAGAGCAAACAACAGGAATTCTGCAGTTGCTGGAAATTCAAGCAACACATATCAAAGTTGCTGGTGAACGCAGCAGGCCAGGCAGCATCTCTAGGAAGAGGTACAGTCGACGTTTCAGGCCGAGACCCTTCGTCAGGACTAACTGAAGGAAGAGTGAGTAAGGAATTTGAAAGTTGGAGGGGGAGGGGGAGATTCAAAATGATAGGAGAAGACAGGAGGGGGAGGGATGGAGCCAAGAGCTGGACAGGTGATTGGCAAAAGGGATATGAGAGGATCATGGGACAGGAGGTCCGAGAAGAAAGACAAGGTGGGGGGGGACCCAGAGGATGGGCAAGAGGTATATTCAGAGGGACAGAGGGAGAAAAAGGAGAGTGAGAGTAAGAATGTGTGCATAAAAATGAATAACAGATGGGGTACGAGGGGGGAGGTGGGGCCTTAGCGGAAGTTAGAGAAGTCGATGTTCATGCCATCAGGTTGGAGGCTACCCAGACGGAATATAAGGTGTTGTTCCTCCAACCTGAGTGTGGCTTCATCTTTACAGTAGAGGAGGCCGTGGATAGACATGTCAGAATGGGAATGGGATGTGGAATTAAAATGTGTGGCCACTGGGAGATCCTGCTTTCTCTGGCGGACAGAGCGTAGGTGTTCAGCAAAGCGGTCTCCCAGTCTGTGTCGGGTCTCGCCAATATATAAAAGGCCACATCGGGAGCACCGGACGCAGTATATCACCCCAGCCGACTCACAGGTGAAGTGTTGCCTCACCTGGAAGGACTGTTTGGGGCCCTGAATGGTGGTGAGGGAGGAAGTGTAAGGGCATGTGTAGCACTTGTTCCGCTTACGCGGATAAGTGCCAGGAGGGAGATCAGTGGGGAGGGATGTGGGGGACGAATGGACAAGGGAGTTGCGTAGGGAGCGATCCCTGCGGAATGCAGGGGGGGGAGGGAAAGATGTGCTTAGTGGTGGGATCCCGTTGGGGGTGGCGGAAGTTACGGAGGATAATATGTTGGACCTGGAGGCTGGTGGGGTGGTAGGTGAGGACCAGGAGAACCCTATTCCTAGTGGGGTGGCAGGAGGATGGAGTGAGAGCAGATGTACGTGAAATGGGGGAGATGCATTTAAGAGCAGAGGTGATAGTGGAGGAAGGGAAGCCCCTTCCTTTAAAAAAGGAAGACATCTCCCTCGTCCTAGAATGAAAGCTCTACGCTTCTTTTTGGATTCCAGGCCTAATCAGTTCCCCTGTACCACCACTCTGCTCCGTCTAGCGGAATTAGTCCTTACTCTTAATAATTTCTCCTTTGGCTCCTCCCACTTCCTCCAAACTAAAGGTGTAGCCATGGGTACCTGTAAGGGGCCCAGCTATGCCTGCCTTTTTGTTGGCTTTGTGGAACAATCTATGTTCCGTGCCTATTCTGGTATCTGTCCCCCACTTTTCCTTCGCTACATCGACGACTGCATTGGCGCTGCTTCCTGCACGCATGCAGAGCTCGTTGACTTTATTAACTTTGCCTCCAACTTTCACCCTGCCCTCAAGTTTACCTGGTCCATTTCCGACACCTCCCTCCCCTTTCTACATCTTTCTGTCTCTGTCTCTGGAGACAGCTTATCCACTGATGTCTACTATAAGCCTACTGACTCTCACAGCTGTCTGGACTATTCCTCTTCTCACCCTGTCTCTTGCAAAAACGCCATCCCCTTCTTACAATTCCTCCGTCTCCGCCGCATCTGCTCTCAGCATGAGGCTTTTCATTCTAGGACAAGGGAGATGTCTTCCTTTTTTAAAGAAAGGGGCTTCCCTTCCTCCACTATCAACTCTGCTCTTAAACGCATCTTCCCCATTTCACGTACATCGCCTCTCACTCCATCCTCCCGCCACCCCACTAGGAATAGGGTTCCCCAGGTCCTCACCTACCATCTCACCAGCCTCCGCGTCCAACATATTATTCTCCGTAACTTCTGCCACCTCCAACGGGATCCCACCACTAAGCACATCTTTCCCTTCCCCCCCCCCCTGCATTCCGCAGGGATCGCTCCCTACGCAACTCCCTTGTCCATTCGTCCCCCCCCATCCCTCCCCACTGATCTCCCTCCTGGCACTTATCCGTGTAAACGGAACAAGTGCTACACATGCCCTTACACTTCCTCCCTTACCACCATTCAGGGCCCCAAACAGTCCTTCCAGGTGAGGCAACACTTCACCTGTGAGTCGGCTGGGTTGATATACTGTGTCCGGTGCTCCCGATGTGGCCTTTTATATATTGGCAAGACCCGACGCAGACTGGGAGACCGCTTTGCTGAACACCTACGCTCTGTCCGCCAGAGAAAGCAGGATCTCCCAGTGGCCACACATTTTAATTCCACATCCCATTCCCATTCTGACATGTCTATCCACGGCCTCCTCTACTGTAAAGATGAAGCCACACTCAGGTTGGAGGAACAACACCTTATATTCCGTCTGGGTAGCCTCCAACCTGATGGCATGAACATCGACTTCTCTATCTTCCGCTAATGCCCCACCTCCCCCTCGTACCCCATCTGTTACTTATTTTTATGCACACATTCTTTCTCTCACTCTCCTTTTTCTCCCTCTGTCCCTCTGAATATACCCCTTGCCCATCCTCTGGGTCCCCCCCCACCTTGTCTTTCTTCTCGGACCTCCTGTCCCATGATCCTCTCATATCCCTTTTGCCAATCACCTGTCCAGCTCTTGGCTCCATCCCTCCCCCTCCTGTCTTCTCCTATCATTTTGGATCTCCCCCTCCCCCTCCAACTTTCAAATCCCTTACTCACTCTTCCTTCAGTTAGTCCTGACAAAGGGTCTTGGCCTGAAACGTCGACTGTACCTCTTCCTAGAGATGCTGCCTGGCCTGCTGCGTTCACCAGCAACTTTTATGTGTGTCATCCTGAGAGCAGATGCGTTGAAGACGGAGGAATTGAGAGAAGGGGATTGCATTTTTACAAGTAGCAGGGTGAGAAGAGGTATAGTCCAGGTAGCTGTGAGAGTCCATGGGTTTATAATAATCTGTCTCTGTCTCCGGAGATGCAGACAGACAAATCAAGGAAGGGGAGGGAGGTGCTGGAAATGGACCAGGAAAATTTGAGAGCAAGGTTGAATTTAGAAGCAAAGTCGATGAAGTCGACAAGCTCTGCATGGGTGCAGGAAGCAACACCAATGCAGTCGTCAATGTAGCATAGGAAAAGTGAGGACAGTCACCAGTTTAGGCTTGGTACATAGACTGTTCCATGTAGTCAACAAAAAGGCAGGCATAGCTAGGACTCATCCGGGTGCACCTTTTGTTTGAAGGAAGTGGGAGGAGCCAAAGGAGAAATTATTAAGAATGAGGACAAGTTCTGCTAGACAGAGGAGACTGGTGGTGGAGGGGAACTGGTTGGGTCTGGTGTCTAGAAAGAAACAGAGAGCTTTGAGGCCTTCCTAGTGGTGAATGGTGGTGTATAGGGACTGGACATCCATAGTGAAAGTAAGATGAAGGCGGCCAGGTAATCTGAAATCATTGAAAAGATCCAGAGTGCGTTAAGTGTGAGGGTTGTAGGTAGGAAGGGACTGAACTGGGGGTGGGGTATAAGGTAGCGCGGAGGTATGCAAATATGAGTTCAGTGGAGCAGGAACAAGCTGAAACAATGGATCTACTTGGACAAGAGGGTTTGTGGATTTTGGGTGGGAGGTAGAAATGGGAGGTGCAGGTTGTGGGAACTGTGAGGTTGGGAGATCCCCAGAGCTAATAAGATCAGTGATGGTGAGGGAGAGATAGTCTGGTGCTCCTTAGTGAGATTCTGTTTGAGGGGTAAGTAAGAGGAGGTGTCTGAGAGTTGTCACTGGGCCTCAGCAAGGTAGAGGCCAGTTGTCAGGCTACTACAGAACCCACTTTACCTTCAGATTTGATGGTGAAGTTAGGGTTAGTGCGGAGGGAGTGGAGAGCAGAACATTCGGAGCAGCTTCCCAGCTCTTTACTTCATCCCTCCCCCTCCCGGTTTCACCTATCACCTTGTGTTTCTCTCTCTCTTCTCCCCACCTTTTGAATCTACTCCTCAGCTGTTTTCTCTCCAGTCCTGCTGAAGGGTCTTGGCCCAAAACATTGCTTGTACTCTTTTCCGTACGTGCTGCCTGCCCTTCTGAGTTCCTCCAGCATTTTGTGTGTGTTGCTCAGACTTCCAGCATCTGCAGATTCTCTCTTCCCAGCAAATGACTAGCAGAATCCAAGGCCCTCAACAGGATTACCATCAAGAGGGTCATTAAGGAAAGTTTACTGGAACTGGGTCAGCCAGATCCTGCAATGATCTGCAGCTTGCTGTTGATTGTTACTGAATCAGTCTCTTATTCATCCTGTACTCATTATTCAAACTGTTCTCCTTCCACAGAAAATCACTGGGAAAAAAGGTTCCCTATATCCAGAGACTGCCTCTTCTTCACCCTCTCCCATGATAAAAATGGAAATCTGTATTTAGGCAGCACCTATATTATCCCTTAGGCACATCACAGAGGGGAAACCAAACTAAATTTACCTTTTGTCCTGATGGTTGTAGGGTAAACCGACACTTATCCCACAATCATCAGGCTCTTGAACTGGCATGGATAATTTCACTCATCACAACTCTGATTCTACAACCTACAGACTCACTTCTAAGGACTGCACAACTCAGTTTCTCATCTGATAGGACAGTGAGAGAGGACGTTAGTTTATTAAGATCTAATACATCAGCAGACTGACCCTCCTTGACAGGAAAGACATTGTCCCATTATCTCCTGGGATTTTCACGCACAACGGTCTCTAGAGTTTACAGAGAATGGTGCAAAAAAAACAAAAAAAATCCAGTGAGTGGTAGTTCTGTGGGTGAAAACATCTTGTTAATGAGAGAGTTCAGAGCAGAATGGACAGAAGACTGACAGTAACTCAAATAACTACACGTTACAACATAGGTGTGCAGAACAGCATCTCTGCACAGACATGTTGAAGCTTGAAGTGGATGGGCTTACAGCAGCAGAGGATCACGAAGGTACACAGTGGCCACTTTATTAGGTAGGGGAGGTACTTAATAAAATAACCACTAAGTATGTGTCATGAAATGTGCTGTTTTGTACAGTGCAAGACATAAAACATGACAAAGTTACAAAAAGGAATAAAATCAATAAATAGTACAAAACAGGAACAGTGAGGTAGCGTTCATGACTCAGTAACCCGACGGCAGACGGAAGAAGCTGTTCCTAAAGAGTATGCACTTTCCTCCTCGCTGATGGTGGTAGGTAGTGGGAAGGGGGCATATCCTGGATCACGAGGGTCCTTAATGATAGATGCTGCCTTCATGAAGCGCTGACCTTCGAAGATGCTCTCCATGGTGGGGAAGATTGTGCCCATGATGTGGCTTCGCTGTATACTGGTGGAGACAGAGGTAACTAGCTTTAAGGGAAAATGGAATGAATATGTGAGGAAGAAGCAAAGGTTCAGAGAGAGGAACTTGGAATTGGTATGTTATTGGCAACGTTGACGACACCTACCAGGAGCATCTATCATCATGCATCTCCACCATCCAGGCCATGCTCTCTTCTTGCTCCTGCCATCGGGAAGGAGGCTTAGGAACCTTACGCTCAACACCGCTGGGTTCAGGAATAGTTATTACCCCTCAACCATCAGGCTCCTGAACCAGCCTGGATAACTTCACTCACCTCAACACCAAACTGATTCTACAAGCTACGCACTCACTTTCAAGGACCTTACAACTCATGTTCTCAATATCATTTATTCACTTATTATTTTATTGTATTCGCGCAATTTGTCTTTTTTTGCATATTCATTGTTCGTTATTCTCTGATTGTGTGTAGTTTTTAATGCCATAAGACCATATGACATAGGAACAGAATTCGGGCATTCAGCCCATTAAGTCTGCTCTATCACTTATTCATGACTGACACTGGGTGGTGGGGGGGGGGTATTTACAGTGGACAGGATCTAAGCAACTTCACCTAAATTGGAATGGGGGAGGGAAACCCAAGCACTAGAGGAAGCCCACCCGATATCAGGGAACGTCCAGGCTCCAGTCAGTGCCGGAGGGTGAGATCGAACCTGAGCTGCTGAAGATGTGGGACAGTACCAACTGATGGACCAAGTGTCCGCTCTTACACCTCTCAGATTCTAAAGATCATTCTGCTGTTGTTTGGCCAGCAATAAACAAAAACGTCCACTCCGATGTGGATGACACTTGGTGACACTTGCCCCCAGTATAATCGTTAGGCTGTGTTGATTGTTAATGCAAACAACACACTTTACTGTATGTTTTGATGTATGTGTGATCAATAAATGAATCTGAATCTGAAGCAAGAAAAGTCTTCAGTTGCAGCCAGCTCTGGAGTTTCAAGTTCATGACTGTTGATCCTGAAGAGTCAGGAATTTAGTGCCACACGCTATTAGACATACCATGCTCAAAGATGTCAGTCTTAATGTGAATAGCAAAGCTTTTGTGAGTTCTGAGTGTGTGGTTCAATTACTGTTTGACCAGGCTATTTCCCACTGAATTGGATAGTCATTCTAATCTCCTTTATGTCAAACCTTGGATCACAATGTACAAGTGTTGTGTTTGCAAATTCTATTTCTGTTAAACCAAACAGCACGGTACACAGATACAGTGAGCATTACGTGCCACACACACCATGCCAGGACCCACAGAACCCAGGGCACTTTATACACTCAGCAGAAGTGCCCTAGTTTAATCTCATCCAGCAGGAAGACAGTAACTGGTTCAGGACTGTTTGCTGGCCTGGAGGCCAAGCCCAGAATAGCTCCAATTCATGTAACAAGATAGAAAAGAAAATATAACTGTGTAAAGAGACATAATCAACAGTCATTCCGAAAGGTGGAACACATGGACAGAGCTCTTAATCCTCAAAAGTCTTTTTGAAGAAAGGTAAATTTTGTAGCCCATTTCGATCCCAAGGCTGATTATTGCCTAAAGAATTTGAGGGACCTTTTAAAGAGCATATAGAGTAATTGTCACAGCGAAAAGCTTTCACTTGCTTTCTTTTCCTTCTTTTTGAATAGGCTAAGACTTGTATAGGTCCTAGCCTATTCAATCTTTCCCTATAACTCCTGTCCTCAAATCCTAGCAGCGTCCTCGTAAATTCCGATGAAGAACCGAGATGAGTTTGTGGGACTGGTTTCCTTGGGGAGTTCATAGAACACTACAGCACAAAAGCAAGCCCTTTGACCCATTTAGTCCATGTCAACTGAACAATCCCTCATGTTTCTCTTAAACATTTCATCTTTCACCCTTAACCCATGACCCCTAGTTCAAGTCTCACCCAACCTCAGCGGAAACAGCCTTCTTTCATGTACCCTATCTATACTCTTCATTGGGTGGTGGGGTGGAGACACGTCTCTACCAAAGGAAGTATAAGGCGCTCCTTCCCTCCACTAGACTGCAGATCACCCTTGGGCAAGGTTCAGCACCTGCTTAGCACCATCCCCCACCCCGATCAGCGTCACATGAAGCCATGGGGGCAGGTGGTGGATGATCGTACGAGCAGCTGGTGCACATCACAAGTCCTGGACATACGACCACTGACGCCGGGCAGGCAAGCTCTGAAGAGAATTGATAATGGCTGGGGTCACCGGTCATGTAAAGACACTGTCCAGATGAAGGCAATGGCAAACTATTTCTGTAAAAAAAATTTGCCAAGAACAATCATGGTCATGGAAAGATCATGATCGACAACTCATACGACATGGCACATCATGATGATGTCATATGACCCCCATATTTTTGCACATCTCTATCAAATCTCCCCTCATTCTCCTACACTCTATTCAATCTTTCCCTGTAAATCAAATCCTCAAGTCTTGGGAAAATCCTTGTAAATTTTCTCTGTGTTCTTTCAATCTTATTGATGTCTTAACTGGTGGGAGTGTTTGAAAAGTTTCAATGTATATCGGGGGGGGGGGAAGAGAGAATGGTGGATTAGGCTTGTTGTGGCAAGAAGAGTTTGGGATGGAGCACAATTGCAGCATCAGTTGATTGAAACAAATGGCCTACTTCTGTGCTGTTGTTCTCATGTTAACAGCTCAATCAGGCCTCTTCAAAGAAGTGAATAAATGAACCTCTGTTCTCTCAATCCCTGTACTGCATCCAGAACGGTAGTACTTACTCTATATTGCCTTCTTCATTAATCCTTGCAGAATGCATGAGAAGTCATTCATCTGCATAATCAGCTGCGTTTAGCTAATGACAAAATTGTCTGCAAATTTAGACCCTCCAGTACAATGATCATGTTAATTATTTACCGTGGTAGGAATTATTTCCATAATGAGATCACTTAACTAATTAATAGATTAATTATTTTCATCACTGCTGGGCTGATTTTGTTAAATTTAGTTGAAATTCTCTGGTCTTAAATGCTGCTGAACTCGTGAGATTTTCCTGGGCTCACGGGCATTTTAGCTGATGTGCATGCTCTGAATGTGGGGGGAAAGCTTTAGTGGAACATTCCCTTACGGACAGATAATGCTGCGGTTTACAAGTACACTCCCAGACTATCAGCACGCTATACTGCAATGAACCCCTACTCTAAATTCAAAGTAAATTTATCATCGAAGTGTGTATATGTCACCATATACTACCCGGGGATTCATTGTCTTGCAGGTATTCACAGTAGAAGAAAGAAATACAATAGAATTGGTGAAAAACTAAACACAAAAGCTGAAAAGTTTTTGTCATTATGCAAAATAAGACAAACTGTGCAAATATAAAATAATAAATAAATAATGTCAAGAACATGAGTTGTAGTGTCCTTGAAAGTGAGTCCACAGGCTGTAGAATCAGTTCAGTGTTGAGGTGAGTGAAGTTATCTACGCTGGTTCAGGAGCCTGATGTTGAAGGTTAATAACTGTTCCTGAGCCTGGCGGTGTGGGACCTGAGGCTCCTGTACCTCCTTCCTGGTGGTGAGGGGTAATAACTGTTCCTGAGCCTGGTGGTGTGGGACCTGAGGCTCCTGGTACCTCCTTCCTGATGGTTACATAGAAACATACATAGAAAATAGGTGCAGGGGTAGGCCATTCCGCCCTTCGAGCCTGCACCGCCATTTATTATGATCATGGCTGATCATCCAACTCAGAACCCCGCCCCAGCCTTCCCTCCATACCCCCTGACCCCCGTAGCCACAAGGGCCATATCTAACTCCCTCTTAAATATAGCCAATGAACTGGCCTCAACTGTTTCCTGTGGCAGAGAATTCCACAGATGGTTGAGGGGTAATAACTGTTCCTGAGCCTGGTGGTGTGGGACATGAGGCTCCTGTACCTCCTTTCCAATGACAGCAGTGAGAAGCTAGCATGAGCTGGATGCTGCTTTCCTATGACCATGTTCCTTGTAAATGTGCTCAATGGTGGTGTACTGTGAAATACAAGGTCAAGAAAATCTCCCGTTTTCTTTTCTTTTCTCATATTAAACACATTTCAGAAATTCTTATCTCCTCAATTTTCTTGTCCGACTTTTTCAAATTGGATTAAGTCTAAACACGAGAGATTTTGCAGATACTGGAAATCCAGAGTAACATGCACAAGATGCTGGAGGAGCTCAGCAGGTCAGGCAGCGTCTATGGAGAGGAAGAAACAGTCAACAGTTTTGTCAGGACTGGAAAGGAAGGGGGAAGGTGACAGAAACACACGGAGGGCGAGGGGAAGCAGTACAAGCTAGAAGGTGATAGGTGAGACCAGGGGAGAGGGAAGGTGGGTAGATGGGGCATCTAGACAGGCACACAACATCTCACATTGCAGGATATAGGCTGTGTGCATTGAATTAGTTGAATTGGCATCATGGTCACACAGACGTTGTGGGCCAAAGGGCCTTTCTTTATGTAGAATTTTTTTTAAATTTCAAAACACAGCAGGCAACAGGTTCTTCTGGCCCAACGAGCCTACATCACTCAATTACACCCATGTCACCAATAAACCTTCTCACCAATACATCTTTGGAATATGGTAGGAAGCCTGAGCACCTAGCCATGGTCACTTTAACGCAGATTACCTGGCCATGGTCACTTTAACACAGATTAACCGGCCATGGTCACTTTAACATAGATTACCTGGCCACGGTCACTTTAATGCAGATTACCTGGCCATCATCACTTTAACCTAGATTATCTGTCCGTGATCACTTTAATGTAGTTTACATGTCCATGATCATTTTAACTTAGAGTATCTGTCCGTGATCATTTTAACGCAGTTTACCTGGCCACGGTCACTTTAATGTAAATTACTTGGCTGTGATCTCGTTAACATTAATTACCTGGTCATGATGACATTTGCTCTGTGCAAATTGGCAGCATGTGTTGTGGCAGTTAGTGCAATTGTTTTACAACACCAGCAAACGCCGGTGAGTTCAATTTCCACTGCTGTCTGTAAGGAGTTTATGTGTTCTCCCTGTGACCGAGTGGGTTTCCTCCGGGTGCTCCAGTAAGAGGTGGCCATGCCCAGATGACGAGGGTCCTTAATGATGAATGCAGCCCTCCTGAGGATGCCCTCGATAGTGGGGAGGGTTGTGCCCCAAGATAGAACTGGCGGAGTCATACCTGTAGTGATGCAACCAGTCAGAGTTCTCTCCACGTGCATCTGCAGAAAGCTTGCTGCCCTCGCCTAACCACTCTAACCTTCAGAGTCACTGAACATTGGGCAGACTTCTGGTCGTATCCTCTCCCCATAATGACCAAACCACATCTAGTTCTCTTTAATCAACCCAGCGCTATAAGAACCACTGGAATGATTGAGTTCAAATAAATAATTCAAGATGGCCTGCACCTTATAATTAACTGGCTATTGGAATAATCAGTTCATCCTCTGCTTAAACAGTTTCCGAAGGGGAGAGATCCTGCAGGCAGGAGTCTGGAGTTCAGCAAATTGGAGCAGCTGCCTCCACCCAGAGACAATGACTCCTCTCAGCTGTGTGTTTATGTAGGCAATTGTCTGCGCATGCTTGTGTATGCGTGCATATGCAAATGCATGTGTGTGTCTGAGTAAACTGTATATGATTTTCAACTTGTGCTTAGTTGTGTGTGTGTGTATTAAGTAGGGCATTCTTTGTGTGATCCTAGATGCCAGTGGTAGTGGTTGAGGCAGCTACGTAAATATAATACATGAATAACTTGGATAAATACATGGAGGGGTGGGGCTGAGAGGCTTATGGGCGCAATGTGGACAGCTGGGACAAGCTTGGTGGAGACCATGGACTGCTTGGGTCAAAGGGCCTGTATCCCAGCTCTGTAACTCTGTCTGCTTGTGTTTTTAAACTGGGTATCTGTTTAAGCAATCATTTTTGTGTAAACTGTAAACACAATTCATTGTGAAGTCAAGTCAAGTCAAGTCAATTTTATTTTTAAAGCACATTTAAAAACAGCCCATGTTGACCAAAGTGCTATACAAACCATAACAGGTAGCTAAAATCACAAATACAAGAAACACAGATATAAACAACAAGGCACACAGCTTACAGGCACAAAATAAACACACATGAGCCTAAGCACAAGCCAAAAATCAGCCACATCAGGAAGATTCAAACGCTAGTGAATAAAGGTAAGTTTTGAGCCTGGACTTAAAAGCAATGTACAAAATACTGGAGGAGCTCTGCTACCCTTCACTTCCCAGCTTCTTACTTCACCTACCTTCCCCTCACCTGGTTTCACCTATCACCTGCCAGCTTGTACTCCCTTACCTCCCTGTTCCTTTCCAGTCCTTGGCACAAAACATCGACTGCTTATTCCTCTCCATAGATGCTGCCTGATTTGCTGTGTTATGTTGATTCCATTTGCCCACACTAGGCCCAAATTCTTCTATGCCTTGCCTATTTAATGTCTGTCTAAATCATCTTAAATGTGTTAACTATCGAATTCCATCAGATCCTCTAGTACCATTCGCCTTCAGTGTAAACAAATTACTCTTGAGATCCTCTTTCAGACTCCTTCCTCCCCCCTTAGCCCTTCTGTTGATGGGCCCAAAGAAGTCACATCAGTGGCTCTATTTCATTAGGAATTTCAGGAGATTCCGCCTGTCACCAAAGACTTGCAACATTTCTACGGACGCACAATGGAGAGCATTTCTCAAAGTTCAAAGTAAATTTATTATGCATGTCTTTATTAATCTTCACAAGACAAAGGAGCAGAAGTAGGCCATTCGGCCCATCGAGTCTGCCCCGCAGCTCCCCCATGAGCTGAACTATTCGCCCATCTAGTTCCAGTTTCTGGCTTTTTCCCCATATCCCTTGATACCCTGACTAATTAGATACCTGTCAATCTCCTCCTTAAACACCCTCAATGATTGGGCCTCCACAGCTGTATGTGGCAACGAATTCCACAAATCCACGACCCTCTGGCTAAAAAAATCTCTCCTCATCTCTGTTTTAACTGGGTACGCTCTAATTCTAAGACTATGGCCTCTTGTCCTGGACTCACCCACCAAGGGAAACAACCTTTCCACATCTACTCTGTCCAACCCTTTCAACATTCGAAACGTTTCTATCAGATCCCCTCTCATTCTTCTATACTCTAATGAATACAGTCCAAGAGCCGACAAATGCTCCTCATATGTTAGCCCCTGCATTCCAGGAATCATCCTCGTAAATCTTCTCTGAACTCTCTCCAACATCAGTACATCCTTTCTAAGATAGGGGGCCCAAAACTGCACACAGTATTCCAAATGAGGTCTCACTAATGCCCCATAGAGCCTCATCAACTCCTCCTTACTCTTATACACTATTCCTCTTGAAATGAATGCCAACATAGCATTCGCTTTCCTTACCACTGATCCAACTTGGTGGTTAACCTTTCGGGTATCCTGCACGAGGACCCCCAAGTCCCTTTGCACTTCCGATTTTTGAATTTTCTCCCCAGCTAAATAATAATCTGCCCAATTATTTCTTCTTCCAAAATGTACAACTGTACATTTGTCAACGTTGTATCTCACCTGCCATTTCTTTGCCCACTCTCCTAAACTGACAAAGTCTCTCTGCAACCTTTCTGTTTCTTCAACATTTCCTGCTCCTTCACCTATCTTGGTGTCATCCGCAAACTTAGCCACAAAACCATTTAATCCATAATCCAAATCATCGATATACATCGTAAAAAGAAGCGGCCCCAACACCGACCCCTGTGGAACACCACTAGTAACCGGCAACCAACCAGATTAGGATCCCTTTATTCCCACCCTTTGCTTTCTGCCTATTAGCCAATGCTCCACCCATTTCAATATCTTTCCTATAATTCCATGGGCTCTCATCTTATTAAGCAGCCTCATATGCGGCACCTTATCGAAGGCCTTTTGAAAATCCAAATACACAACATCCACAGCCTCTCCCTTGTCAATCTTATTTGAGATTATCTCAAAAAATTCCAGTAGGTTGGTGAGGCAGGATCTTCCCTTCATGAAACCATGCTGGCTTCGGCCTATCTTGTCATGCACCTCGAGGTATTTCATAACCTCATCCTTGAGGATTGACTCCAATATCTTTCCAACTACCGATGTCAGACTAATAGGTCTGTAATTTTCTTTTTGCTGCCTCCTTCCTTTCTTAAATAGCAGAACTACATTTGCGACCTTCCAGTCCTCCGGAACCATGCCAGAGTCTATTGATTCCTGGAAGATCTTTTCCAATGCTTCCACAATCTCCAAAGCCACCTCCTTCAGAACCCTTGGGTGCACCTCATCCAGACAGGGAGACTTATCTATTCTTAGTCCACTTAGCTTCCCAAGCACTTTCTCTCTAGTAATCTTCACTGTACCTAATTCTATTCCCTGATACCTCTGGCTATCAGGTATATTGCTCATGTCTTCCACTGTGAAGACTGATGCAAAATACTCATTCAGTTCCTCCACCATCTCTTTGTTATCCATTATAATTTTACTGATTTAAAAGAAGCATAAATACAATCAAGAATTATCTCAAATATATATATATATCAGTAACAATATAAACCGAGATTAAGATAGACATTGTCAAAATCATAGATATTGTTAAACTAGTATAAAATATATAATAAAAAAAAATGAAACTAGCAATTCTCCTCTTATCAGTATATGAAGAGAAAAGAAAAAGCATTGGGTTTTAAATGAAAAGAAAAAAAAACCACTACACTAAAGAAAAAAAAACAAAAAAAAAACCCAAAAAAAGGGACTGGGCAGTCCATTTTGCGGATACGACCAAAAAAAAAGAAAGAAAGACTTTCTGATCAAATTTAAAACTTCGGAAGAAAAAGATTGAAAGAGTAATAAATCAAATTAGATGAAAATATTGGATAAAAGGTCGCCAGATTTGCTCAAATTTAAAGGATGTATCAAATGTCCGACTTCCATTTCATATATATGTCAATGTACCACCTTGTGATTCATTTTCTTGCAGGCATTTACAGGAAAATGAGGCAATAGCCCCTCCATTGATCCTACCTGACTTTCTGAGTTCCTCCAGTTTCCCATGTGTAAATCGTGTATCGTGTGTGTTTAAGCTGTGTGTATACTTAAACTGCTGATGTGCATGCATGTGTGTGTGTGTGTGTGTGTGTGTGCATGTGCATCTCTCTCTGTGAATATATTTTATGCACTCTTGAGCACCTGTTGCCTTTTTTCCCCCTCTTGTAAAGGAGTATGCACGTACAGGGGAACTACTCACTTGCTCTGCTCTAATCTGCCCAGAAAGTCTTCAGTTAGAGAGGTAAATCAGCAAAGCAGCGAACAGAAATAAGAGCCCCAGATTAGTCTTTAATTTGTCAGCCAAGAGAAGTAGCTGTGGATTGTGGGAGAGGTTGAGGCTGGCTCCTCCTGATGTGAACAACTCTGCAGAAAACCAGGAAGAGGTTCACCTTAATTATGAATGAAAATGATTGTAAATTATGAAAACGGTTTTGGAGGTGAAAAAATATGAGCTACGAGTTATATCGGAAAAATCATTCAGCAAAATCGAAATGTCAAGTATTGCTGTGGCCAGGTGAATCAGCCTTGTTGACCCTGTTGCTGGAGTAATGTTTAGTCAAGTCAGAATTACTACTATATGCAGTAGAACCTGCATGCACAGGTGCAGTGAGACACTTAACTTGCTGGTGCATGTGGTACTGGAGACACAACACTCAGAAGAAGAGCATAAATTAAAGCAGTTATATATAAATTATACACAAATTGTACAATTGGAACCAAAAAATAAAGATTATTGTAGTGCAAAGCGGTCAAAGTATCACGATACTGAGGTAGTGATTAGGGTTCAAGACCGAATAGTTGAAGGGAGGTCACTGTTCCTGCACTTGTTGGAGTGGGTCTCTGGGTTTCTACCCCTCCTGCCCAATGGCAGCTGCCTGGCCCGGGTGGTGGAGGCAGCACCCCCGGTAGATACTCCCGATCTTCTCTGCTGCTTTTTCTGTCCTAGCGCATTTAAATTACCGTACCAGCTCATGATGCTACCAGACAAAATACTTTCAACAGTCCACCTGCAGAAGTTTGGTAGAGTGTTTGATGATAAGCACACCTCCTTAACCTCCTAAGAAAGATGCTGGCGCACCTTCCTTGTGGCTGCTGGACTCAGAAGAGATCATCCAGGAATTTAAAGTCGCTGACTCTCTCCACTGTCAACGCACTAATTCCGATTGGCACGTGATGGTTCTCCTTCCCTTTCCTGAAGTCAAAAATCAGCTCTTTAGTTGTACTAATGTTGGGCAAGAGTTTGTTGTTGTGGCACCACTTAACCAGGTGCCCTATGTCCCTCTTGCAAGCTGACTTATCAGCACCTGTGATTTGTTCAGCCAAAGTGGTATCTTTGTCAAATTTTGTATATGGCTCTGGAGTTGTGCTCAGCCACACAGTCATGCGCGTACATTGAATTGAATTGACTTTATTTCTCACATCCTTCACATACATGAGGAGTAAAAATCTTTATGTAACATCTCTGTCTGAATGTGCAATGTGCAAATTGTAGTAATTTGTAATAAATGGTATATATATATAGATAGACAGATAATAGCATAGGTGTTTCAGTCAGTGAGGAGGAGATATAATTATCAATCTTCACTTATTGAGGTCTGCCAACGAGGAATTAATTGCACAGGAAATTAGCTGAAACTGATCGGCTTGATATAATATCATGGCATGATATATCGAAGGCCAGGAGCATGACTCCCACCATGTACTGCCTGTGAGATCACTAGTGGGATGAGGCGGTTGTTCACCACTTTACAGACTGTGGGTGTGCGAAGAGGGAGTGCAGAGGCCTGTGTCATGCTTCATCCCCAGCAGCTGCTTGGCAGAGGGCATTCTTATCATATAAACAGCATTTGTGAAGAAAGCACGACAGCGCCTCTACTTCCTCAGGAGTCTGCAGAGGTTCAACATGTCCTCGAAAACTCTGGCAAACTTCTACAGATGAGTGGTGGAGAGTGTGCACTGGCTGGTTTACAGTCTGGTATGGGAACACCAATGCATTTGAGCGGAAAATCCTATAAAAGGTAGTGGATTCCGCCCAGTACATCACAGGTAAAACCCTCCCAACCATTGAGCACATCTACATGAAATGTTGTCGTAGAAAAACAGCATCCAAAGATCCTCACCACCCAGGCCACGCTCTAGTCTAGCTGCTGCCAACAGGTAGAAGGTACAGGAGCCTCAGGACTTGCACCACCAGGTTCAAGAACAGTTTCTACCCCTCAACTTGAACAAAAGAGGATAACTGCACTCATTTAAGGACTCTGTTATATTGTTATTTTATGCTTATTATCCATTGCTATTTATTTATATCTGCAGTTGCACAGTTAGTTTACAGTTACTGTTTTATAGATTTGCTAAGCAGGAACACAGAAAAAGAATTTCAGGATTGTATGTACTCTGATAATAAATTTTACTTTGAACTCAGATCTATGGGCTGTTCCTAGGGATAGAGGGACATGAAGTGCTGCTGGCAGATCATCAAGAGCGAAAGATGCCCCCTTGTTCTGCCTACTCGTCGAGATGTCCGCAGAGAAATCCTGCAGGAGTTTGTCCTGAGGGATGCACTGTAACTCACAGCAAGGGCTCAGTGGGGAAGAATCACAGTATAAGGTTATTCGAGTAATGGGCATGGAGAGGTTGGGTCAATAGACAATAGGTGCAGGAGTAGGTCATTCAGCCCTTTGAGCCAGCACTGCCATTCACCATGATCATGGCTGATCATCCACAATCAGTACCCTTTTCCTGCCTTCTCCCCATATCCCTTCACTTCACTGTCTTTAAGAGCTCTATCTAACTCTTTCTTGAAAGAATCCAGAGAATTGGCCTCCACTGCCTTCTGAGGCAGAACATTCCACAGAACCACAACCCTCTGTGTAAAAAAGTTTTTCCTCAACTCCATTCTAAATGGTCTCCACCTTATTCTTAAACTGTGGCCTCTGGTTCTGGACTCCCCCCAACATCGGGAACATGTTTCCTGCCTCTAGTGTGTCCAATCCCTTAATAACCTGATATGTTTCAATCAGATCCCCTCTCATCCTTCTAAATTCCAGTGTATACAAGCCTAGTCACTCCAATCTTTCAACATATGACAGTCCCACCATCCTGGGAATTAACCTCGTGAATCTACGCTGTACTCCCTCAATAGCAAGAATGTCCTTCCTCAAATTTGGAGACCAAAACTGTACACAATACTCCAGGTGTGGTCTCACCAGAACCCTGTACAACTGCAGAAGGACCTCTTTGCTCCTATACTCAACTCCCCTTGTTATGAAGGCCAACATGCCATTAGCTTTCTTCACTGCCTGCTGTACCTGCATGCTTACTTTCAGTGACTGATGAACAAGGACGCCTAGATCTCATTGTACTTCCCTTTTCCTAACTTGACACCATTCAGATAGTAATCTGCCTTCCTGTTCTTGCCACCAAAGTGGTTGGTGAAGAAGCCTCTCAGTTACTGTAGTAATATAGCACCCTGGGGGGGGGGGCACATGAGTGGCAACAATCCTATTGGTCTTAAGGAATGCCATAGAACAGTACTTACCTCATTGTCTATGAATGTAAGAATAAAAAGGCACTGCTCAGTTATTTCTTGCAAATAATTTATTATGAATAAAGTTTATTTTGATATATAAAAGTAAAAAAAGTTATGTAATGATGGCACCTATCACTTTGTATGAAGATGTCATATGTGTAGCATTAACATTGGATGATGTAATTACATCATCATGGGAAGAGTTTGGCGTGTAGAATTATTAACAAGAGGCCTGGGGTGATTAATGATGTTGAATGATGTGATAATGTTGTCAAGATTGTGATTGCTGCAGATTATAGCATCTGTCGTGTCATAAGAACATAAATAATTCGGAGCAGGACGAGGCCATGTGACCCATTGAGCCGAGCTCATCTGGTTGTGGTCTCAGTCCCAGCTACCGATCTTACTCCTTACAGGGCAAAAAAATTATCTGTGTCTTCATCACCATGTGCAGTGTCATATGATGTGGGTGATCATGGTCTACATGACTTGATCGTTCTTGGCAAACTTTCCTACAGAACTGGTTTGCCATTGCCTTCTTCTGGGCAGTGTCTTTACAAGACAGGTGACCCCTCCCCAGTCATTATCAATACTCTTCAGAGACTGTCTGTCTGGCATCAATAGTCACATAACCAGGACTTGTGAGATGCACCAACTGCTCATATGACCATCCACCACCTGCTCCCATGGCTTCAGGTGACCCTGTTCAGGGGGCTAAGCAGGTGCTACACCTTTTCCAAGGGTGACCTGCAGGCTCGCAAAAGGGAGGAGCATCTTACACCTCCTTCGGTAGAGGCGTATCTCCATCCCGCCACCCACGATGTCTTAAATACATTTAATGAGGTAGTCTCTACTGATTCCCTGGGCAAAGCTGACATTGGGATTGAATTTATTATTGTCACCGTACCGAGATACAGTGAGATGCTTGTCGTGCAGACCGTGCATGCAGATCAGATCATAACACAGTGCATTGAGGTGGAACATTAACAAAATGCAAAATAAAGTGAACCAGCTCCAGAGAAAGTGCAGTGCAGCTTATAAGGTATCTGGAGAATGCACCCTAGCAGGTGTATGTATCAAGAAACAAGTAAGACCAGAACGAGGTGCGCCTAAATCTACTCCCCCAAAACTTGAACCTATTGGTTTTGGTATGTTATTTTGCCACATGTACCAAGATACAGTGAAAAGCTTGCCTTACATGTTTACCCCTATAACCTAGACTAGACTAGAACCTCAAATCAGCCTAATTATCTCCTTACAGAAAACAGTAGCACCACTGGGACATTTATCCATTCAAAGAACACTGAGGCTGTCTACAAGAAGGGTCACAGCCGTCTCTATTTCCTGAGGAGACTGAGGTCCTTCAACATCTGTTGGACGATGCTGAGGATGCTCTACGAGTCTGTGGTGGCCAGTGCTACCATGTTTGCTGTTGTGTGCTGGGGCAGCAGGTTGAGGGTAGCAGACACCAACAGAATCAACAAACTCATTCGTAAGGCCAGTGATGTTGTGGGAATGGAACTGGACTCTCTGATGGTGGTGTCTGAAAAGAGGATGCTGTCTAAGTTGCATGCCATCTTGGACAATGTCTCCCATCCACTACATAATGTACTGGCTGGGCACAGCAGTACATTCAACCGGAGACTCATTCCACTGAGATGCAACACAGAGTGTCATAGGAAGTCATTCCTGCCTGTGGCCATCAAACTTTACAACTCCTCCCTTGGAGGGTCAGACACCCTGAGCCAATGGGCTGGTCCTGGACTTATTTCCTGGCATAATTTACATATTACCATTTAATTATTTATGGTTTTATATTGCTATATTTATACTCTATTCTTGGTTGGTGCAACTGTAACCAAACCCAATTTCCCTCTGGATCAATATAGTATGTCTGTCTTTCTATCATTTATTGAGGTATAGCAGGAGTACACCCTGCTGGCCCTTTGAGCTGCTCCACCCAGCAATCCCCCCCCCCATTTAATCCTAGCCTATCATGGGACAATTTCCAATGCCCAATTAACCTACCAACTGGTAGGTCTTTGGAGGAAACCCAGGCGGTCACAGGAAGAATGTAGAAACTCCCTACAGGCAGCGATGGGAATTGAACCCGGCAAAGCTTTGTGCTAACAGCGTGCCACCCCATTGGGCTCTTTGGAACTGCCCAACCAATTAACGTCATCATGGCTAATTATCCAAAATCCTTCTTCAGTTCCAGTCATCTCCCCATTGCCCTTGCTCCCAGCAGCTCTATAGAAGTACGCAATTCATTCCTGAATATAATTATCGGTTTTGGTTTCAACTGCTTTACGTGGTAGAGAATTCCACAGGTTCTTCACACTCACTAGGAGATCCCCCCCCTCCTCCACAACCACTTTGATGTCACCTACCGAGTCTCGCTGCTAATTTTTGGTTCGAGGAAGCAAAGCGCCGTGGGACGTGGCAAGCGCTATACAAATGGAGGCCGTTCATATCTCGCTGCAGTTTGCTCAAATGCGCCCACTCTAAAATGCCATCTTCCAACCCCAAATAAAGAGCGCAGCCCCAACTCTTATCAGCCGGACAGCGGAGAACTATTTACTTTGAGGTTTGCGGCGCACTGAACATGCGGCCGGCAGGAGGAGAGAGAAAAAAACTATTCAGTCTTCGACTTCAACACCTCGCCAGTCAGAGTCCAGGAATCCGGAAGGGCTACTGAGAGGGTTCCTAGATAGAAGGCGGACACAGCACAACCTTATGTATTTTTTATGCAATCCATTTCACTGCCTCCTTTTTTCATTGTAGTTTTGCCCGCCACCCAGATCGATCGTGGTATCAGTTTCAGGTCAGTCTCACTTATCCTCACCCCCCCTCCCGTGTCTGAGTTCCACGATTAAAAATACATTTAATGTCTCAGCAAGAAAGTACAAGAATCTTCCCGTAGACCGAGTTTATCGGGAGTGACAATTTCCCCTCGCGGTTGGAACATGAGGGTACAGATTTCATAAGAACCCGTAGTTAGTCACACCTCCCCTTCGGGGTCCCCCTTCCTCCTCCTGCCCTCCCTTCCTCTCTCCCTCCCTCCCTCCCTCCCTCCCTCCCTCCCCTACACATCGTTGCCTGTTCTGTAACGAAGCTGGAGAGCGGCGCCCGGCAGCTACCCACTCTGACTGGCGATGTGGTAACTTTTGCCAGGCGCAGGCTCCCTGTTTTTGCCGTCCTGAGCGCTCTGGCGTTGCGGAGGTTGGATTACTCGAAGAATTCCAGGGGGGAGCATTCGCAGGGTCTGGGAAGGGACCCGGGATCCGGGGCCAACCACTTGTTATACTCCCGGAGAGAAGCGAACTCGGTCGACGGTAAGTGGTGCGCGAGTGTGGGGAGTGTTTATCGATCGGTTCTGTGTGCGTTGCTTTTTAGGAAAACATTTCTCTGTCCGAGGTTTACTGCGTTCCCCAACCTCCCCCCAAAAAAGGGACATAAATATTCTGGCATTAACTGGGAAAAAACAGATGTTCAGCAAATCCTGTCAATTAGTCGGATTTATTCACATTTTGTGGTGCGCGCACTTACCGGACAACTTATATGTATTGTATACACCCTTGAAAACGACGTGCATGGCGCCCCAGCAGAGTGTATTTGTTTTTCAAAAAATATAAACATTACATGCTGGGCCTCGACAGACGTTAAAGGAGATGGGATATGTTTGTCAAGGAGGTAGACATAAGGTAGATCACGGGGAGAGAGATGAGGAGGAGATGTTAATGGTTTAGGCCTGGGTTAGAGGAAGCATCACAACCCTTGAATAGATCCCAGATTGCGTCTTTGCCCAGGATATTAGAAACCCGGTCAGTGCATGGCGATTGGAGAAGACCATCAAGTCAGAGACTGTTACCTGGTAGTCCAGGATCGGTAGGATGACGTTGGGACATGCTCACCTCCTTGTCCCGCTGGGGAAAGGTTGGGGGGCGTGTTCGTGCCTCGGGGGAAAACAGAGGTGGATTTTTAATTCTGGGTTCGTGTTGAAGCTGGATGAGTCTGTGAGGCTTTTAGCAGAAGGATTCAGTTTCCAGGTACAGTATGTTCATTTGCTGGTCGTTTATATTTTCTTTCTCCTGGCACAGAGAATGAAAACCTGAAGTAAAGGGGAGCGGTTTGTAAGTGGCCTGTTTGGCGCCATCTGTAGTCCCGACTGCCAGAGGTTGTGTAGTGACTGTGAGGGACCCTTTGGTTTGTATTAGAACATTAGTACAGCACAGGAACAGACCCTTCGGCCCACAATGTTGTTCCGAACAATTAAATCAGTAATCAAAACCAACTGAATTAGTGTACAAAATATTTCCGAGTTGTGTTGTGCACATCAAGTGAGAACACGTTCCCAAACGCTAAGCAGTTTTGTTCCACAAGTGTGTGTTAGTGCGCGATTTATTTAACAGCCAGCTGTAGCCAATCTTAAAGTGGCTTTGAGGCTGTACGTGTTCATTAAAAGTTATAACAATTGTCATTTGAAAGCTATTAGTGAGCAAGACTTGCAGTTTGGGAGGCGTTTATTAATACTGTATCTTGATGTTAAATGTCATCCCTACCATATCCAGAAGTTATGGGTGTGGATCAGATCTATTTTACCTTCTGAAATGACGTTTCAGCAGTGCAGTACTCGAGGGAGTGCCATGTTCTTGAAAGCTGTATTTTACTAAGTTGCTTGTTCTGGTGTTTGTCAGTGATAGTTGGTGAGAAAAGCAGTAACATCATTTAGAACCATTTTGCTCACTGTGGTTCAGACTTGGGGATGCCAGAAACAGCTGGGAGTGACAATGAAACAATTTTACTGTTTCAATAAGTTAGGCACTATGAAGAGTTTGAAGGTATCGATAATCATTTTTAATGTTACAATGAAAATGAAGATTTGGACGATGCATTCATCAAAACCATTGTATGAAGACAATACATTATCTGTACTAGGTGTCTGCGCAATTTTGTTCATTTAAGGTCAATAAAAAGAACATGGCAGTGTATTAGTTGTCCATCGTATCTGACGATGACAGTGAAATGTGCGGGAGAAGCCATTGCATCGGGACAATTCCAGTCTCTTGAACATGGAAGTCTGGGCCCAATAGCACAAGTAGTCATCACAAACCAGGCTTTCCCTGGTTACAGTGGATAGCCATGACTTCTCCTGGGCCTTATCAGGCCTTCGCTCTCCTTGAAACGTTGCAGGACCACCTTGGCCATCGGATCTCTCTGTTGATCTCATCTGTGCAGTCTTCCAGAGCTGACTTCACATGCTAGGACAGGCATGTCCCTGTTTCACCAGGGTATGGGGCCTGCCGGCTGTCCTCGCCTGGTTCAGCCTGCCAGTCGAAGCAGTGTACCCGGGTGTTGCGGCTTGGAGCCACCGGTGCGAGCTGATGTCCAGTGGGGCCCAAAGCTGAGTGAGCTGCCCCAGAATGGACATGGCAAGCTCCTTCACCAGAGGCGCTACCCCTCCCTGGACATCCTGTTCATGGCAGCATACATTGGGTGAATTTCCCCGTTGATATTGAATACAGTTTTGTAGTACTGTAGTATTATTGGTAGTTTCTAATCTGCTAAAATACATAATTTGTTACTGTTAAGCTTTATTATACTTATTTGTCTTTATTACACTTTTCTAACTATTTCCATGAAACTTCAGCTAATTGGGGCATCCGTTTAATTGGGCTGAAATGTACTTGCCCTGATGTGTCCCAATCAATTAAAATCCATTGTATTTCCGAGGCTGGGGTCTCAGACACTGAAAGCATAGCAGCTGTTGTTCGGATCTCAGAATGGCCCTGGTGACCAAGATTGTTAAAAACCCAGTCAACGTTGAGGCGAAAAGAAAACTTGTAATGCTCACTGTAGGAATTCGACAATGAAAGGGCACAGTTCTGTGGTGAGAACATCACCTCTACTAACAAGACACAAAATTCTGGAGGAACTGAGCAGGCCAGACAGCATCTATGGAAAGGAATAACCAGTCAACGTTTCAGGCCGAGACCCTTCTTCGGGGCTGGAAAAAGGTGGGGGAAGGAGAGAGGATAACAAGGTGGCGTGAGGGAAATGAGCACAAGCTGGCGGGTTATCGGCAAGGCCAGACATAGTGGTTTGCACAACGCTCTATAGTACAGGTGACCCAGGTTCAATTTCTGCCACAGCCTGCAAGGAGTTTGTGCCTTCTCCCCATGACCATGTGGGTTTCCTCCAGGTGGTCAGGTTTCCTCCCACAGTCGAGAGACGTAATGGTTGGTAGGTTAATTGATCATTGTAAATTAATTAGGCTCGGGTTAAACTGGGGAATGCAGGGTGGTGCAGCTTGAGGGACGGAAGGGTCTTTTCCGCTCTGTGCCTCAATAAAACTAAAAAAGTTGAGGGAGTAGGTAGGTAGGTGGGTGGGGTAGAGTTAGAAACTGGGAGGTGATCAGTGGAAGAAGGAGGAATGCAATTGGAGAGGAGCATAGGAAAAAGAGGAGGAAGGGCACCAGAGGGGGGTTGATGGGCAGGTGAGGAAAAGGGGAGTAAGGGGGGGAGCCAGAATGGGGAATAGTAAAAGGGCGAAGGGAGAGAAATTACCAGAAGTTTAAGATATTGATATTCACGCTATTAGGTTGGAGGCTACTCAGACAGAATATGAGGTGTTGTTCCTCCAACCTGAATACGCATCCTTGAGGCAGTAGAGGAGGCCGTGGGCTGACAAGTTGAAATGGGAATCCCTACAAGTCTAAGATTATTGATCTGGAGATGGACCTTGTCCGCACTCGTGTCCCTGTGGGTGTTTGTCGCTGCCTTAGAAGGGGCCCGTGCATCATCAGCTTGTGTGGTATATAGCAGCTGCCACCTAACGATGGTAATTAATTATATCTAAATTACCATAGGCTGGTTTTGAGAGATATGATGGTGTTATTAATGTCAGTCCTTTCTCAAGCAGGCATGTTTCACAGGTTATTATTGTTAAGGAGCAACCACATATCTGTCAGGAGATATGAAGTTAACCGGGCCTGAGTTGACATCGAGGCAGAGATATTCATGGACCCATGAACACTCCCACACTCTTTGCTCTCTTATTGCACTATTTAAAAAAAAATCTTTTGTAACTTTTAGTAATTTTTTCATGCATTTCTCTTTTGAAATTTTCGTTTATTTTATTTTTTAATTGTGACTGAGTTTTTTTTTTGTCTTGTACTGTACTGCTGCAAAATAACACATTTCATGATGTATGTCAGAGCTAGTAAATCCAATTTTGTGTGGAGTTCCTGAGTGATATACATCACAAACCAGAATGTGACAGGACAGATGTCCCAGGAATGAAAAGGTTAATGTATGAGGAGTGTTTGATGCCTCTGAGCCTGTACTCACTGGAATTTAGAAGAATGATGGGAGATCTCATTGAAACCTATTGGACATTGAAAGGCTTGGAGAAGATTTCCTGTAGTGGGAGAATCTAGGACCAGAGGGCACAGTGCCAGAACAGAAGGATGTCCCTTTAGAACAGCGTTGAGGAGGAGTTTTCTGAGTCAGACTTCGGTGAATCTGTGGAATTTATTGCCGCAGATTCCTGTGCAGGCTAGGTCACTGGGTGTATTTAAAGCAGAGGTTGATAGATTAATTAGTAAGGGTGAAAAAGGTTTTGGGAAGAAGGCAGGAGAAAGGATTTGAGAGGGAATCAGCTGTGAAGAAGTGTAGGAGAAGATTCGATGGGCTAAATGGACTGTGTGGTCTATCCTGTCTTTCAGCTGATCTGAAGCTGAGTTGCCACCTGTCTGTGTTTGCTCTGAATTGCTCCTCACCCCCATGTAATGGAAAGCTGAATGTCTCAAACTTAGCTGTCCCTCCTACAAGTTTGACAGCTGCTCTAGTGTAGGCCTGATGGACCAAATAGCTTTCTCATGCTTCTAAAGTTCTTATCCTTCAAATATTTGTGAAGAAATGTCTCTTCCTGGGTCACGTCTGTCCACAGCTGTGCTCTGAAATAAAGATTATGAACCCTTAGTCTGACTGCACCATCCCTCCATTTTGTTGGAAGTACTTTCTATCCATGAACCTCTGTGAAAAGCTTAACCATAACATACCTAAATATATCACTCTTAATCTTCTGCACTCAGGGAACCATAAAGAAATCATTAAATGCAGGGTGGTTTTACACTAGATAAATATAGTTAGTTATTACTGAATTGGAATCTTTGTACCTAATGGGGTTGTAGGGAAGCTGCTTTTCTCCCACTATGTATTTACCAATGTAATTTATAGCCATTATACAAGAGTTGACATCTCTGCAGGAGAGTTTGGAAACTCCAGTAGTTAGGTACTTATCTCCAAAATATTACGGTGAACAACCAGGAAAGGGAGAGATCAAAGAACATTGGAAAGATTTTGTTCTTTATTTAGAATCGGGTTTATTGTCACGGACTTATGTTGTGCAAAGCAAGATTAACGAGACAGTGTTCACGGGTTCATGGCCCATTCAGAAGGCTGGCTTTAGAGGGGAAGGAGCTGTTCCTAAAACAGTAGCAGTGGAGAATAAACTGTAAAATGTACTGAAAAAGTGCAGGGTAGGTGAATGATAATGTGCAAGAACATAATGAGGTAGATTGCGAGGCCAAGAGTCCATCTTATCATACTAAACATCCATTTAAGAGTCTGATAACAGTGAGATAGAAGCTGTCCTTGAGCCTGGTGGTGCGTGCTATCTTCCACCTGACGTTGGGAGGCGGGAGAGAAGAGTGAATAACTGGGGCGGCTGGGGTCTTCGATTATGTGGGCTGCTTTAGTGAGGCAGTGAGAAGTGTCGACAATGTCTATGTAGGGGAGGCTGGTTGTCTATGATCTGCAGTTCTTTGTAGTCACAGGTAGAGCCGTTGCCATACCAAGCCATATACATCCAGACAGAATGCTTTCTGTGGGGCATTGATTAAAACTTGATATGGGTCATGCAAATTCCTTTAGCCTCTTGAGGAAGTCGAGGCATTGGCGAGCTTTCTTGGCCACGACGTCAACATACTGGACCAGGATGATACTGGGGATGTTCACACCGAGGAACCTGAAGCTCTCAACCTCTCAGTGATGTGGACAGGAGGATGTGCTCTGTCCCTCTTTCTGAAGTCAATGAGCAGCTCTTTTGTCGACATTGAGGGAAAGGATGTTGCTATGATAGCCCGTCAATGTCAGCAGAAGGTCAACTTGGTCAGAATAAGGCCTTGATGTCCAGAATGAGGTGATTGACATTACACAGCATTCAGGCTTTAATAAAATATGATAAAAATTCATGTGTTCTCAGATTGTTTAGTCATTGTAAACAGCCCTTAGTATGTAAGTGAATGTTAGAAACTGGGAGATGACTGATAGGAGGAGTGCAATGCAGTTGCTGTAGGGCTGATTGATAGTCTGCACAGCTTTGATGGGCTGAAGGGCCTGTTTATGTGTTGTGACTCTCTGCGATGCTATGGCACTGTGAAAACTTTTCCTGCCCAAGAGCTGAAGGGGTAATCACGTAGGCTTCATCTGGCATAGCAGTCAGCGCTTCTGCCTGGCACAAACCATAGAACAACAGTGAAGCAAGGTCCTTCAGCCATGGCTGTGGGCTGTCGGCTGTCTGCACTGAGAGAGAGACTGGGCTGGTGGGACTGGACTGGAGGAGGGACTGGATGGGTGGGGCTGGAGGGACTGGACAGATGGGACTGGACTGGGCTGGAGGGACTGGACGGGTGGGACTGGACTGGAGGAATTGCTCTCATGGCACCTGGCAGGATCCAGTGGGGTAAAGGCCTCCTTTATCATGTAGAGTTGTATGTGGTGTCCTTTGCTCCCACTCTCCATGGGAACCCATCCAGTCTGTAGAATTTAAGAGCTTTAATCTGGTTTAATTGAGTTGATACTCATTAAATTATAGATGACCTTCCTCATCACTTTCTTATCTTTTAAATCTGAATTGTGAAACACCACTCTCAAAGTTCTCAAGAATGTGTCGCACCCAGCAGTGGCCACTCCGGCTCCGCTAACCGTGTCTCCCCCCAGGCTGTGAGATGACTGAACTCCCTGCCAGCACCCAGGTTCCATCACGTATGAAGTGCCTGTAGCGTTATACCGTTTACTTTTTAACTTGTGTCATAAATGGACCTTGTGCTAAATGTTAATCTTCTGGAATATATTGTATTATTTGTTAATTTATTTATGGTGGTGTTGTTTGTATTGCGTTGTGCACCTTGGTCCAGAGGAACGTTGTTTCATTTGGCTGTATATGTGTGTACGGTTGAATGATAATAAACTTGAAATTGAATTGAAATTCACTGTGTGTGCTTGTATAAAGCAGGGTCATGGCCAGTGCAATGGAAAATGAAAGATGGTTATTTTATGGAAATAAGATTATAATGCAAACCGTTTTGACTGAACTTTTTATTAGTGTGTTCTGCTTGCATTGTTTGATGATATGCGTTTGACTACTCAAACATTAAGATTGATTTGACTCTTGCTGGGTTACAGCTGCCTCGTCGCCTGCCTTTAATAATCTCAAGAACACAAGCAGATGGCAGGCAGACGTGGCTTTTCTCCTCTCTAATATTCTGTACAGAGCAAAACCACATTAATGCTGACTTCTGGCTCTGAAGGGGGTTAGTGCTGTGTGTCAGGGAGCCCCCATTTCAAACAGAGCTTGGGGGCAGGCCCTTCTCTCCACAGTGTTGTGCTGAACTGCTGACACCTAGTTAAACTGATCCTTTCTGCCTGCATGCGCTCCATACCCTTCCATTCCCTGCATATTTGTGTGCCAAGTGAAAGCGTTTATAACACCTCTATCATATCGCCCTCCACCCTACCTCTGTTAAAGTATTCCAGACATCCACAACTGTGTACAAAATTATTCTGGTTTCTTCCTCCATCCTTTCCAGTCCTGTTGAAGAATCTTGGTTGTTTATTATCTCCATAGACACTACCTGCCCTGTTGAGTTCCTCTGGCATTTTCTGTGTGATGCCCTGCACATTTCCTTTGGACTGCACCTCTTCATTTTAAATGCACGTCCTCTGGTATTAGACATTTCGACCCTGGGAGAAAGATACCCGCTGTCTTCTCTATCTGTGCCTCTCATAATTATACAAACTTCAATTAGGTCTCCTCAGCCCCCTTTGTTCCAGAAAAGAAGCAACCGTCCTTGTAGCACATCCAACTCTAATCCAGGCAGCATCCTGGTAAACTGCATCTCCAAAGCCTCCACATCCTTCCTTTAATAGGACAACTAGAATTGAAAGCTGCATTGTAGTTGGTAATATTGAATGAACTCCAGGACCTCCTTAATGTTCTCTGTTGACTGTCCTGACTCTGTCTTCCCCATGTTTGAAGATCTAGGTTTTACCCAGTGTTCCCAACCTGGTTTTGAATTCTGACTCTTGGCTTTTAAGACAGAAGGCAAATCCTTGACCAGCAAGCATTGCCAATAGGAGAGATTAACTAAACAGTAATCTGTTTTGTGATAAACAATTACGGTGTTTGCCCACACTCTGAGTGCAAAGCAATTCACTGTAGGTGAAGGATTTGTGGAATTTCCCATCAGATGTCATGTTGTTGTGGGAAGTGGAAGAGCTTACTGAAAAACAAGAGTGAATACAAAATCACCGTGAGGTTAATGATCAACTCAACTCTCTCTCTCTGTGACTAATACAACCTATCTTTCTCTTTGTGTCTCTACCTGTGTGTGTGTGAACTCTGACACTGTGCCTCCCTCTCCCTCTCCCTCTCCCTCTCCCGCTCTCTTTTCTCTTGCTCTATGGTTCTGTTTGGGACCCACAGAGTAGGAGTGACAATTTTAAGCGAAGGCTGCTGTTGTGGATTGGAATGAGGGACGGACAGACAGACAGACAGACAGATGACTGCCTTAACAGGGATAGGGTTCCTCTTGTCCTCACCTACCACCTCATGAGCCTCCGCAACCAAAATTTCATTCTTCACAAGTTCTGCCATCTTCAATGGAACACTACCACCTTTACCAGCCGCCGCCCCCACTCCCCACTTTCCACTCTCTGTCTGACTCCCTTGGACGTTTGCCTCTCCCCATTAATCTCCACCCCAGCACTTGTCACTGCAAGTGACAGAGGTCCATTCACCTCCATTCAGGGCCCTGAACATCTTTGCTAGGTGAGGCAACACTTCACCTGTGAATGTATTGGGGTTGTCAATTGTATAGAGTGCTGCAAATGCAGCCTCCTCCTCATTGGTGAGACCTGGCATAAGTTGGGCGACTGCTTTGTCGAGCATCTCTGCTCCATCTGCCAAAAGTGGAACTTCCTGGTGGCCAACTGTTAATTCCTATCCCCATTTTTGTTCCGACATGTCAGTCCATGGTCTCCTTTTGTGCCAAGATGAGGCCACACTCAGGTTGAAGGAGCAACACCTTATAATTCCATCTGGGTAGCCTCCAACTTCATAGCAGGAACATTGATTTCTCCTTCCATTAATTTTTTTCCACCCCCCTTCCCTCTTCTCTGCACCTGCCGTCATCTCCCCCGGTGTTTCTCTTTCTTCCCTTTCTCTCACGATCCATTCTTCTCTCCTATCAGATTCCTTTTCTCACTTATCACTTTTTCGCTGTCCTCCTCCCTTCCCCTACTTTCTGCCTTCCTTTCCAGTCCTGAAGAAGGGTCTCGGCCCAAAATGTCGACTGTTTATTCATTTCCATTGATGCTGCCTGACCTGCTGAGTTCTTCCAGCATTTTGTGTGTTACTTTGGATTTCTAGCATCTGCAGAATCAGAACCTCAGTATTTTGTACAGTAGGAATCACAATTTCACACTTATTTCTGATTTCAACATTTGATCTCATGGGTGAGAGGGATATGGGCTATGGTCGGGGTGCAGGTTGATGGGATAAGGCAGCATTAAAGTAAGAAGTTGCCTCAACATAATTTTTAACCAGTGATGCCTGTTTCTCTTTATAACTACTAACATTACAATGAAAAGTGGTTTTAGGACCTGTAATTGCAGACAGTTTTTTTTGTTTATTAACTGATCAATGCAAAGATAAGCAGAATTTCCCCCATTGTTGTCGTAGCAGAAGTTGACCTTGTTATGATTAAATCTGATTTTGTTCTGTAAAAGTATTTGAGTGTGGAGAATGTTTGATTCACGATATTTGTTGGGCTGTCAGATGTGAGCAGGGAAGTGGGACTAATGACTGATGCTTTCAAAGTGCTAGCATGGTTAAACTGGGATTACATGGAGTTTTGAATGGTCTTGTTTCATTCCTAGAAATGGTTTGTGAATCTGGATGTGAAGGGACAGGCTAAGAGGGAATACACCCACATGGGACTTGGCCAGTTGAACTGGAGACCGAGACCATGAGAAAATTTGAAAACAATTTCTGTGGATTGTTAGATCATTCATCAAAAATACCAGAAAAAAAACACAGGAGACTGCTCAGCCCTCAAGCCTGTCCTGCCATTCAACATGATCATGGCTGCCTCAACTAATCTCTGTGGTCCTCAGAAACTTAATTTTTTTTTTGTAATTTAAACACAAGGAATTATTCCCTCCACTTCCTCTCCTGCTCGCATTCTGTTCCACTCCACTCTGCCAACCCTTTCTCCTTCTTAGATTCTTCATCTGTTTTCATGGAAGTTGTTTGCCCGTTTAAAACGTGTGGAATGTTGGATCACTAGTTGCACTATGCTTGTGTTTGCAGCGAAGGGGGAGATTGTTACCAAGTTTAAGTTCTTAATGCTGGCCATTGGCAAAGGCCAGTATGGGTATATTCATTACAAGCCAGTTCCTTTACACCCTTTTCACAAACAATCCATATACAGTATTGCTCAGCAGTTACTTGTCAGCTGCTCCAAAGATATTGTTGGCACTTTGTAATGTGCTGATTTAATAATGGTCTGTTGATGGTGCATGTGATGTGACCAGGATACAGTGTCCCTCCTCCCCCTTTGCTGTGTCTGAGCTTCTATTCCTCACTTGTACTTCCATTAGGGGTGAGATCGTTTGCCCTCGTACATTAGAGAGCCCCCACAATGGTTTTCCTTCACTGTTGCCTCCGGAGTCTCCCCAGAACACCTCCTGTTTGGCCCCCTTCAGTTTCACAGTTAGACACTACCTTTGGTAACATTACCTTCTGTGTCTTTTCTGCACAATCCAATCCTAACGTTATCCATGTCCAGTCGGTGAGGTCGCCAAACCCCACTCTTCTGATCTGTTCTGTGTTCCAACTTATTAAAGGATGTCTGGTCCTGGATGAGTTCTGCATTAATATTTTGGAGGAATAAATCCATTGGATTACTATTGATTTATTGATCGATTGAGATACAGTGCAGAATAGGCTCTGCCGGTCCCTTGAGCCCGTGCATCCTAACAACCCCCGGTTTAACCCTCGCCTGACCATGGGACAATTTACAATGACCAATTAACCTACCAACCGGTACATGTTTGGACTTGGGAATCTGGAGCACCCAGGGGAAATGAAGGTGCTCACGGGGAGAATGTGGAAACTCCTTACAGGTAGTGGTGGGAATTGAACCTGGGTTGCTGGCACTGTAAAACGTTGTGCTAACCACTGCACCACCATGTCGTGGATTCCTGCTGCAGTCTCTGCTTCTAAGCCTCTGATGCATGACAGTGTCAGGATCAATTCCTCTCCAAAGATGGTGCCTGACCTGCTGAGTTCCTCCAGCACACTTTGTGTGGGGTTCCATTAGAATGTTAAGCATATCCAGCATTTTAAAAATTTCTGGTTATCTTGCCCAGTCAACCTGAATCCTGCAAGAAAGACAGAGAGAGAGAATGAGAGGGAGTGAGAGTTTTACAGGGGGAGAGAGAGAGAGAGCCCTGTGAGCCCTGTATCTTTCTCCCCTCTGCTCCAGACCTGCCTACGCTGGTCCCATCGAGCAGCATGTTTGCTTTGGAACATTTCAAGTGCCTGACACTGGAGCCAACACAAGCAATACAACTGGTGATCCTGTGCTTTCCTGGCCCGCGTCCATCTATACACAAGTGTGACACCAGGCACGAAGCTTAACCCCTCGATGTTTTGTACAGCTCTCTCTGCTCAGATCTGATCTCCATCCTTGCAGTTTGGAAACTGAAGACAGTGAGAGAGATTTTACTGGCATTCCTTATAGAAAAGTGGAAAATGTGTAATTTTGTTTTTCTTTCTGTAATTCATCACGAGATAAGTTCAAGTTCAATTATAGCAACTTCCTTCCTCGTTTCATTGCTTTGGTTTATGTTTCACTGGTGATAAATTAACTTAATCCGGGGCAGATTTCACATCTAAATCTCTCGGTGAATTCATTTGATGGAGATGGATTGCATGCGGTTGATTAGATAAATACCTCAGCATCCTGGCAATCCTTGTGAGTGATGGGGCAGTGAGCTGGCAAGATATTGGCATTTCTTCCAATAAGTCTTGCCTCAAAGCAGGCCATTCGTGGACGGGGCTTGTTCTGACTGAGCCAATCATCCTAGCCCCAATGTATTGCTGCAGGAATTCCTCGGGGCAGGGTCCTGGGGCTGGTGGTGATCAGCTGTTCCATCTATTGTTTGGTCAGAAGTGGGAATGTTTCCTGATGATTACCCTATGGTCAATTCAGTTTGCAACTCCTCGGCAAATGAACCCATGTCTGCACTTAATAAGACCTGGACAACATTCAGATATGGACTGGACAACGACAAGTAACATCCATGCCATGGAAGGATGCCAGCCAATGACCACTCTAATAAGAGAAGGAATATCTATCTACGCATGACATTCAATGGTGTCCCCTACCATCAGTAGCATTCACCATCGGTCCAAAGCCAAACTCAAGCAGCCAGATCAATGCTGTGTCTACAAGAGCAAGTCAGAAGCCGGGTATCCTGCAGTAAGTGCATTTTTATCAGTGCGCCATAGAAAGGATCCTGCCTGGATGCATAAGGGCTTGACTTTGCAATGGCTCTGCATGTGACCGCGTGGAAGCATTCTTGGACACATGGTAGATACCAGCCTTCCCTCTGTGGATTCTGTCTATACCTTCTGCTGCCTCAGTAAGGCAGCCAGCATAATCGAAGACCACAGCCACCCTGGGCATTCTCTTTTCTTTCTCCCCCCACCCCCACCCCCTGTAGGGACAGAAAATGCAAAAGCCTGAAAGCATGAACCACCAGCCTCAGGGACAGCTTCTACCCCACTGTTGTAAGGCTGTTGAGTATTTCCCTTGTATAAGATGGACTCCTGACCTCTCAATCTGTGTCATTGTGGCCTTGCACCTTATTGCTTACCTGCATTGCTCTTTAACTGAGACTGTAGCACTTTATTCTGAAATCTGTTATTGCTTTACCTTGTACTAACTCAGTGCGTTGTCGCGATGAATTGATGTGTATGGACGGTACGCGATATGGGCAAGCTGTTCACTATCTTGGTACATCTGGCAATAATGGACTGATTTACCAATTTTAAGTTATCTTGCCTGCTGCCTTGGCTGTCATCCGCTTCAAAGGGATAATGATTCCTGTAAGGTGCGACACTCATTTGAAGGTTAGCTGTACATTGAAACTTGCAGTGAAATGCAGTGCTTGCTTTCGCAGGCAACACGGTCAGAGTATGTGCTGGGGGCAGCCCGCAAGTGTCACCGTGCTTTAGGTACCAATGTAACGTGGCCACAACTTACTGACCCTAACCCGCAAGTCTTTGGTGTGTGGAAGGACCTGAAGGAAACCCACACGGTCACTGGGAGAATGGACGTGCTCTTTCCGGACAGCGGTAAGGATAATCACTGGCGCTGTGTGGCTGCTGCGCCACCGTGTGTTTGCCTCTGGTGCTGCCGCTGGGAGTTGTTTAGGTTATTCAGGGCACGGAGAGCAGTGTTTTACCTCACCAGCTAATGGGCGATCCGTGGGGGCCTGGACTTGCCCCCTGCGAGTTGATGTAGAGGTGTGCCAACTGCTGCGGCTGCTCATTACTGAAACGAGCACGTCGACTCGGAGCGCAGTTGCTGATTTATCACCACCGTTAGCACGTGCTGGGCTTTGAACCGAGGCTGAGGATGGGCTCTGGGAACTGGAAGCTGAGTAAATTGTCTCTCAGCTGCTAATAATAACCTGGCCTGGCCATTTGCTTCCAGTTCTGGCAGCGAGGGCCCGGTAGAACACCTTGGGGACACACACTTAGCTCCAGTTTCCGGAAGCAGAAGACGTGGTTGAAAAACAAAAGCATGTGTCACATTGGCCAGCATTTAATGAAGGAAGCAGGGTTTCTTATTCTGTTATTTCTATGGGATCAAATGTCATGGTTTTTAACTCTTTAGGTAGATATTTTTTTGGCGGGGAGTTGGTAACTGTTATTCTTGATTGGAGATGTGAAAGCTGGGGATGGGTGGAGGTCCGTTCCTTCTTGGAGCCCTTCTGTTCCGGGGAAGCATGGAAGTAATATAGGCCCCTCAGCCGTGAGCTACGTGTACACAACGTCATCCCACTGATGTTTACAAGATCCTAAACAGCCTGAAAAGTGTAGATCTGGAAAATTACTTTCAATTATAAAAGCAGAACAGGGTGATATTGATCCTACCTAGTTGAAGTTAAATTTGAAGTTGATGTCAGCAAGTCAGAGAGAGCACTGGGAGTGAGGTCGAGCATGGACCAGGCTCCCAGTTACATTAACACAATTCTGCTATTATTTAGTAAAGCTATTTGATGCAGCAATAGGGTGCCTATTTTTTGTATCTCTCTGAAATGACTGTAATTACCTTAAATGAGGGAGGAGGAGAAGATGGCGGCGTGACGCAGCGTGCGTAGCCTCTCCGGTGAAATTATATCGTATTTGTAAGTAGGATGCCGTGCACAATTCTGATTTGATGGAGACAGCCGTGAGAGCACGGAGGAACATCTGGATTGACTTCTGAAACGCCTGGTTCGCTGCCGCTGCTACTGTGCGATCAAAACTCTAGGGAGGGAAGGCCCCAAAATCCTCAGCTTTGCCTGCTGCTGGTGACCGGGGCTGAGGTCGAAACGTTGGGCAGAGATGGTGCTCGGTGTCGGAGAGCTGGTTGGAGCTTGAAGTTTTCGGACTACTCAGTTGGACTGTAGTCGGGTATGGCAGGGAGAGTTTTCTTCCTTCTCCCGTCTGCGTGAGATGTGGGACTTTCGAGAGACTTTGAACTTTTTGCTGTGCTCACGGCTTGTTCTTCATCAAGTTACGGTATTGTTTGCACTGTTGTAACTGTATGTTATAATTATGTGGTTTTTGTCAGTTTTTCAGTCTTGGTCTGTCTATGTTTCTGTGATATCACACCGGAGGAATATTGTATCATTTCTTAATGCATGCATTACGAAATGACAATAAAAGAGGACTGCATGTCCTCATAATCTAATCTAATCTAATCTAATTTGGAATTGATATTGGATTTTTGTTTTGGTTTGGTGTATTGTTAAATCTACCAAGATACAGTGAAAAGCTTTCCTTGATTTATCATGACACTGTGCGTTGAACGAGAAAAGGTCAATGTAAAAACAAAGCAGAATAAAATGTAAGAGCTATGGAAAAAGTGCAGAGCAGGTAAACAGTAAGGTACAAAATTACGAGGTCAAAGTCCATCTTATTGTACAAGATGTCCATTCAAAAGTCTGATAACAGTGGCATAGCAGCTGTCTTTGAAACAGCTTGATAATTTTTGATTACCTTCTAATACTAATTGTCAATTCAACATATTGACCCTTTGATATCCCAAGGGAGAAAATTGGTATGGCTGTTAGCCTGCAAGGGATCCTGCTGGGATCCCACTCCCTGGCAAACTCACTGTGAAGTGTCATAAGCTCATCTTCAGATTGTCACTGGAGCAATCTTCCTACAGTGGTACAGCTGTAGTGCGGCTGCCTCGAAGCTCCAGTTATCCAAGGTTCAGACCTGATCAGACTGTATCACTGTGGCGGGGTTGTCTCTCTGTCTCTTTGCATTGGGTGTTTGGCTTTTTAAAAATTGGGTTCTTTCAGGTTTCTTGCTTTGTGGCTGCCTGTAAGCAGACGAATCTCAAGGTTGTATTATTTATACATTCTTTGATGATAAATGTACTTTGAATCCTTGAATGTCAACCCTGTTAATCCTTTAGTCATATTTGAGACCTTTATCAAGTCACCACTAGATTTTCACTTTCCAGCTTGTTTAGTCTTTTCTGAAAGATTTAAAACTGAAAACATTCCAGTGCCTCTGCGCTTTTCATAATATATTGTATGGTCTAGAACTGCCTGAGTGGAACCACGCCAAAGTTCTAGGTATGTTTAACTTGTTCTTTCTCCGTCCAGTTTCTGTAGAAATTAACCACAATGCTTTCTTTGCTCCTTCTTTGTGCTGGTAAAGCCTACGCTGCTATTTTCAGTTATTTCTACAGATCTTTACTACTTCTCCTTGTGAAGAACATATTTCTGATGTTAAATTATGTGGATTGACAACAACTGGGAGTGTATTCTCTGGAATTTAGGAGGCTGCAATGGTAATTTGATGGATGTTTTCTAAGTATTATGGAGAACAGTAAGTGTGGGCTGAAACAAAGGTGGTGCTGAATCAGCAAACTGGAGGGAGATTGAAAATCTGGCTGCGTGATGCCATAACAACAGCCTCTCACTGAACGTCAGCAAGACCAAGAAAATGATTATAGACTTTAAGAAGGGGAAACCGGAGGCTAGTTCTCATCGGATGATCAGAGGGGGAGAGGGTTAACAACTTCAAATTCCTGGCTGTTATTATTTCAGAGGACCTGTCCTGGATCCAGCACGTAAGTGCAATTGCAGAGCAGTGCCTCTGCTTCCTTAGAAGTCTGTGGAGATTCGGCACGTCATCAAAAACTGATGAACCTATAGATGTGTAGTGGAGAGTATATTGACTGGCTGTATCATGGTCTAGTATGTAAACACCACTGCTCTTGAATGGAAAGTCCTACAAAAGGTGGTGAATTCACAGCCTAGTACGTCGTGGGTAAAGCCATTGAGCACATGAAAAGCTGTCGTAGGAAAGCAGCATCCATCATCAGAGATCGTCCCCAGCCAGGTCATGCTCTCTTCGCACTGCTGTCATCAGGTAGAAGGTACAGGAGCCTCAGGACTTGCACCACCAGGTTCAAGAACAGCTCCTACCCCTCAACCATCAGGCTCTTGAATAAAAGGGGATAACTACATTTACTTCCCCCATCATTGAAATGTTCCTACAATGAATGATCTAACTTTAAGGACCTGTGCGTGGGAGGGGAGGGTGTTGGGGTGTATTCATTCTGTGAGGGTTCTTGTTTTGTGAATGTCTGAAGAGTAAGAATTTCAGGTCATGTAATGCATACATTCTCTGAAAATAAACTGAACTATTTGATCTCACATTGAAATTATTTATTGCTATTTACTTTGCCTGTGCTCAGTTTGTTATCTTCTGCACTCTGGACTCTGCACTCTTCTACAATCTTTCATTGATCCTGTTAGCTACTATTCTGTAGATTTGTTGAGTATGCCCACAAGAAAGTGAATCTCAGGGTTGTATATTGTAACAAATGCCCTTTGATAATAAATTTACTTTGAAGTTTGCACTTTGAATAAAGTGCTTGGAGGAGAGTGGGGAATGAGAGAAGTTTGACATCTCTGTCAGTTGATGGCAGAGGATGTAGGACATTGCTCTGAAACATTAACTCTCCTTCCCGTAGAGGTATTGCCTGATCTGCTGAGCGTTTTCAGCATTTTCCAATTTTATTTCAGATTGCCGGCATCTGCTGTATTTTGCTACTGGAGTAAGCATGGATGTTGGTTGTAGTTGACATTGTGGCAGGCCACGAGAGCTCCCTTGTGTTTCTTCAAATAGAGCCAGGGGATATTTTGTGGAAGGCATTAAGCTGAGTGCAACTTATGAGGGGACCTCAGTTCAGTGTCTCATCCATAAGATGAGGCCTCTGCTGCTACACCATCTCACTTGTTAGCTCAGGTGGTTATGCTTGAGTGGGTCTTGAACCAAGAAACATGCAAGCTAAAGGCAATACACTCCTGAGTCAAGCCAAGTGAGTAAGAGAGGGGTGTGGTGGCAGGGTGTTGAAGTCCCTGCAGGGAGGACTCACCCTGTCTGCACATCCTGTTTGCTGTCCTCCATATCCTAGAAATGGAGATGCAAGCTGCTTCAGAACCTGCTCTTTATAAGGACCATAAAGCTCTGGAGGGCCATTTCCACACTGTTTTGTTTTGATTCTTTTAGTTTTATGCACAGTCTGTTTCTCAGATTTGGGGGAATTAAGAAGTAGAGGACATGGTAGTTCAAAGTAAATTTATTAGCAAAGCACATGTATATCATTATATACCTCCTTAAGATTCATTTTCTTTCAAGACATTCACAGTAGAGCATTGAAATACAACAGAATTAATGAAAAACTACACACAAACAAAAACTGACAAATAACCATTGTGAAATATTTTTTAAAAAGCAAACAAATAACACTATGAGCATGAGTTGTAGTGAAGATGAGTCCATAGGTTATGGAAACAGTTCAGAGTTGAGGTAAGTGAAGTTACCCATGCTCGTTCAGGAGCCTGACTGGTGAAGGCTGAACTGTTCCTGAACCTGGCACTGTGGGACCTAAGGTTCCTGTACCTCCTTCCTGATAGAGGTTTAACATGAGAGGGGAGAAACTTAATAGGAACCTGAGGGGCAACTTTTTCACCCAGAAGGTGGTTTGAACATAGAAGGAGTTGCCAGAGGAAGTGCTTGAAGCAGGCACGTTAACAATTTAAAGGCACTTTCATTGGTACATGGATGGGCAAGGTTTAGAGGGATATGGACCAAAGAGTAGGCTTAATGGGACAAGGTAGCAGAGAGTAAGGGACACAGAACATTGGAGGTTTGCAGCATCTACGGAAAGGAATGAACAGTTGACATTTTGGGCTGAGACGCTTCATCGTAAAGGGGAACCTTGGCTGACATCCAACACTTGGAGACCAAAGGGCCTTTCTCTATGCTGCATGACTCCGTGACTCGTCCCTGCCCAACCCCAATCACTTCATCCCGACTCAACACACATTCTGCCACCTAGACATCTCCAGTCAGGGTAACGGGTACGGGTGCCTTCCTGTGTGAACAGAATCCTTCCTGGAAGTGGAACGCTAAAATGTCAAATGTCACCATTCCTGTGCATGTGACTTGCACATATTCAGTGGCAAACAGGTAATGGGGAAGTGACACACAAAGCAAACCTTTCTCTTGAATTTTTTCAAAGAGACAGCTCTTTCTTTGACAATATATGGACTGCAATGTAACTGATGGAGCTTCATCCAGTGGCTCATAGGATAAGGTTAATGAAATCAGGAACAACAAAGGACACTAAACACAGAAATTAAACGGGGCCAATTTCATTACTACTGTAGCAAACAACTATACATGATAAGAAGCAGATGCACATCTAATGGGAGGGGTTTGAGGTGGATGTTGGCAAACACTCCTGCAAACTCTGCACTAAAATGAAAGCTGGTACAATGTAAGCTGTTCACGCAGGCTGAATCTGGTCTCACTGTTTACTTCATCTGGCTCTCTCTCTTCCCCCCCCCCTCATCTGGATTTAATCCACTTCATTTTCTTTCTCTGTTCTCCTCCCCCACCTTCCACGTTCTTCCCCTCTCCCCCCCTCTCCCCCCCTCTCCCCCCCTCTCCCCCCTCTCCCCCCTCTCCCCCCTCTCCCCCCTCTCCCCCCTCTCCCCCCTCTCCCCCCCTCTCCCCCCCTCTCCCCCCCTCTCCCCCCCTCTCCCCCCCTCTCCCCCCCTCTCCCCCCCTCTCCCCCCTCTCCCCCCTCTCCCCCCTCTCCCCCCTCTCCCCCCCTCTCTCTCTTCCCCCCCCCAGCTCGTGTTTGCCTATTTTCTTCTGTTCCTTAAAGCTGCAACAGTCTTCGTACAGAGTTGGTAAACTATGAACAAGCCATCAGTTAGTCTGTTGTGCCTAAGCACTAAGATTGAGTTATAGTCCATTTGAAAGAGGGCCAAAATCCTCTGAAAAGCAATGTGTAAGACCTGTTCAGTAAATGGTGGATGGAGTTTAAAGTGGATGAATTTGGGGGTTATCGATTTTGATTACAGAAATGGAAACGCAGTTCGTTACCTTTGTGGTGAGAGTTTGGGGAATGGGGGAGTACAAGAAGACCCTGTTGTCATTGTACACTGCAAACCAATGATCTGATGTGGTAAGTTGCTAGGAGACAAAGATCTATGTGGCCTTTAGTGCAAGAGGGTTTGAGTAGAGGAACCAGGATGCTTTACTGCTGCTGTGTAGAGCTTGGTAAGGCTCCTCCTGGAGTTATGTGCTGTTTTGGTCTCATGGGATGGAAATATTTTTGTTATGAAGATTTACTCGGCCAGTTATTGGGATGGCAGGACTGGTGCGGGAAGGGAAGTGGTCAATTAAGCTGACATTCACAGTTGTTTATAAAGATGAGAATCACGGAGTCATCGAGCACTCCTGCACAGTAGCAGGCCTTTTGCCCCTTCTAGTCTTTAACAGCCTGGTAGTCACATCTACCTGCACCCAGACCATAGCCTTCCAAACCTCTCCCATCCATGTACCTCTCCAAGCATCTCCTAACTGTTACAAGTGAACCCTCATGACCACTTTCATTGGTAACTTGGTCCACTTTAGCATCACCCTCTGAGTGGAGAAGATTCTTTCTCAGATTCTTCTTAAATATTGCATCTTTCACTCTGAACCTGTGATCTCCAGTTCTAGTCTCACCCAGCCTGAGGGGGAAAAGCCTGCTTGTATTTACCCTATCTGTACCCCTCATCACTTTGTATACCTCCATCAAATCTCCTCTCAGTCTTCTACATTCTGGAAAATAAAGTCCTCACCTATTCAACCTTTTCCTCTATCTCTGGTCCTGGCAGCGTCCTTGTAAATTTTCTCTGTACTCTTTTTCAATCTTATTGATATCTTTCCTGTAGAAGGGTGACTAAAACTGCACAAAATACTCCAAATTTGGCCTCACCAACGTCTAATACAGCTTCAAATAAGATTCCGATTCCTGTACTCAGAGCTCGGATGGCCCTGTGCCAAAGGCTCTCTTTGTGACTCTGTCTACCTGCGTTGCCACTTTCAAAGAATTAGGGATCTGTATTCCCAAGCTCCTTCGTTCTACTGTACACCAAGTGCACTACCGTTCACTGCGTAAACAGGGAACCTCCTAGAAATCTATTGAAGCTCAGCAGAACTAAAGAGATTACATACAGACTGATCTGAATGGCCAGTGATTCCAGAATCAGTGGTCGCAGCCTCAGGGTAGGGGGTCTGCTGTTTAGAAGCACAATTAGGAGAAATATCTTCATCCAGAGCATGGTGACCAACCTGTGGAACTTTCTGCACCACACCCAGAATGGTGGAGGAACTCAGCAGGTCAGGCAGCATCTATAGAAGGGAATAAACAGTTGGTGTTTTGGGCTGAGTCTCTTCATCGGGTCTGGAAAGGAAGGAAACAGAAACCAAAATAAGAAGGTGGGAGGAGGACATGGAGCATAATGGATCCAATACGATTCATCCACCAGTTGAAGCCTGGACTATAGATGTTACTGCAAGCAAGGGGCAAGGACAGGAGTTTGGGGTGTTAAGAGATAAGAAGAGTTGAGAGTTATCCCCTTGCACAAGGACTCTGGTCACTAATAATCTGTACCAGGCAGAGGTAATGTGTGAATGAGAAACACACTCGTCTTGATGATGGACTCTGGAACCAGGTTGGTGAAGGAGAAACCAGAGCTGTTAATGCCTCATTTCGTAAATTTTGAAGATTAATTCCAGCTGTTTTTTTAAACACTGAGAGAGAAGTATAAGTTAGACCTGTTGGAAAGAAAGGTTACCAGACTGACCTTTGACCAAGTTGGAGAGACTCCCAGTTCAAATCATAGGACTGAATAGGCTTCAAATGGGTTTATGTGTTCATGTTCTTCCCCCCCTCCCCCCCCTTCACTCTCCTCAGAGGTTACATGGCAGATCAGCACATTTTCAGTGCTGTTGGCATCACCTCGAAGCAAAGAGTTTCAACTGGAGTGTTGCCAAAAACTTCCCGAAAATTGAATAAACTTATCCAAATGATGGTAATGAAGCCACAGCTCTTTCAAGCAATCCGCATAAAGGCTTGCTTTTATGTGGGATGTTCACTTCCAAAGTGCTTTAACAGTATTTTCATTGTGTCTGTAATCAACTCCATGTCAACTCATGGTCATCGGTAGGCACTGAGGTACTTCAGGAGTGCGGACACTCTCACAATGTGGGGAACATGGGAGACGTGTGGAACATCTCACAAGCAGCTGTATGATAATAACCAGATGCTTTGTTTCCAAGGATAAGTACAAGATGAGCACTGTGAATAACTCTGCCTTTTGAAAAACAGTCTTTGAGTCGTAGAATATTTATGACTCAAAAGTCTGTTTTTCAAAAGGCAACAGAGGAAACATGCCCTTTGGCTCAACTGATCGAAGCCCACTAACTGCCCCATCTTAGCTAGTCCCATTTGCCCATATTCCTCTGAAGCTTTCTTATCCATGTCCTGTCCAAATTCCTTTTAAACATTGCTATTGAACCAGCCGCAGCCACTTCCTCTGGCAGCTTGTCCCATATACTCACCACCCTTATGCCCTCGGGTTCCTGTTAAAACTTTCCCCTCTCTCCTTAATCCTTTGCCTTCTGGTTTATGATACCCTTTACCTGGGAGAAAGACTGTGTATTCAGCCTATCAATACCCCTCCTGATTTCTACACTTCTACAAGGTCATCCCCCCACCCCAGCCTCCTACATCCAAAGAATAAAGCCCAACCTCTCCCTATATCTGAGGACGTTGAATCCTGGCAAACATGAGGAAATCTGCAGATGTTAGAAATTCAAGCAACACACATACAAAATGCTGGTGAACGCAGCAGGCCAGGCAGCATTTTTTATGTGAATCCTGGCAACCTTCTTGTAAAGCTTTTCTGCACTTGTTCCAGCATAATGACGTCTGTCCTATAATAGGGAGACCAAAACTGTATATAATACTCCAAGTTCAGGCTCACTTACGCCTTGGACAGCACAGCACAGTATCACAATTCATTTACTCAGCGCCCTGACTGATGAAGGCCAGCATCTTGCGTGCCTTCTTCACCACCCTGTCCACCTGTGAGATCACTCTCAGGGGAATTTGTACTGCTCGGTCCCTCTGTTATACCACACACTGCTGTGCCCGGCCACTGATGGTGGTTTGCTAATCTTTCCAGTGAATCTGGAGCATTTTGTTGGTTGTGACTTTCCAGTGCCTTGTCCAGGCTGCAGAATTACAATGAGAGTATCACTGATGTACGTCGTTAAATTTGTTGTTTTGTGGCAGCGGTATAGAGAAATTCATAAGAAGACTGTAATTTACAAAAGGATATATATATATATATATATATTAAAATAAATAATGCAAAAATAGTGAGTTTCTGTTCATAGTTGGTCCATTGTCTGTTCAGGAATCTGATGGCAGAGGGGGGAAGCTGTTGGTTAAACACTGAGAATGTGCCCTGAAGGCTCTGTAGCTCCTCTCTCTCAGTCAGGTTCAGTATCAACAGTGAGGTGCTGTTCCTTGTCCATTCACAAGCCCAATGCTGGATCTGAAGCATTGAGTGTGTGTCTCCAGGCTTCCCCTTGATGGTAGCAGTCAGAAGAGGGCATGACCTGGTGATGGTGGTCCTTAACGTTGGAAGCCACCCTTTTGAGGCAATGCCTTTTGAAGGTGTCCTGGACGCTGGGGAGGCTAGTGCCCATGATGGAGATGGCTGAGTTTACAACTTTCTGCAGCTTTTTCCAGTCCTGTGCAGTGGGCTCTTTACACCAGATGGTGATGCAACCAGTCAAAATACTCTTTAGATTAGATTAGATTATGAGGTCACTCAGTCCTCGTTTATTGTCATTTAGAAATGCATGCATGCATTAAGAAATGATACAATGTTCCTCAGGAGTGATATCACAAAAAAAAACAGGACAAACCAAAGACTAACACTGACAAAACCACATAATTATAACATATAGTTACAGCAGTGCAAAGCAATACCATAATTTGATAAAGAGCAGACCATGGGAACGGTAAAAAAAAATCTCAAAGTTTCGATCGACTCCCGATAGACCCGCTAGCAGGCGACAGAAGGGAGAAACTCTCTCTGCTATAAACCTCCAGGCACCGACAACTGTCGATGCATTGGAAGCACCTGACCACAGCCGACACTGAGTCCGTCTGAAAACTTTGAGCCTCCAACCAGCCCTTCGACACTGAGCACCGTCTCTGCCAAGTGCTTCGACCCCGGCCCCGGCCACCAAGCAACAAGCAAAGCCAAGGATTCGGGGCCTTCCCCTCCGGAGATTCAGGATCACACAGTAACAATGGCAGCGAAAAAGGCATTTCAGAAGTTTCTCCAGATGTTCCTCTGTTCTCTCACGTCTGTCTCCATCAAATCAGGATTGTGCACGGCACCCTACTTGACAGATTACAGATATCATTCACCAGAGTGGCCGTGCAAGCTACGTCGCGCCGCCATCTTCTCCTCCTCCAATATATATGTAGAAACTTAAGAGTGTCTTTCATGACATACTAGGTCTCCTCAAGGTCCAAATGAAATACATCTGTTGTCGTGCCTTCTTTGTAATTGCATCAAAATGTCAGACCTGGGATAGATCCTCGGAGACGTTGGAACTTGAAACAATTCACCCTTTCCACTGCTAATCCCTCAATGAGAACTGGTGTGTGTTACCTCAATTCTCCCTTCCTAAATTACACAATCAGTTACTTGGTCTTACGGATGTTGAGTGCGAGGTTATTGTGGCAGCATTCAGCCAGCTGATCTGTCTTGTCTTGTGCGCCTGCTCGTCACCATCTGAAATTCTGCCTGCGACAGTTGTGCTGTGGGAAAGTTTATAGATGGCGTTTGAGCTAAGCCTAGCCACACAGTCATGGGTGTAGAGAGAGTAGGGCAGTGGGCTAAGCACACATCCCTGAGGTGCACCAGTGTTGGTTTTTAGCAGGAGGAGGTTTTATTTCCGATAGCACAGATTGGTCTCCAGGTGAGGAAGTCAAGGATCCAGTTGCAGAGGGAGATGCAGAGGCCCAGATTTTGGAGCTTGTTGATTAGAACTGAGTGTATAATTGTATTGAACGCTGAGCTGTAATCAATAGACAGCAGCCTGACATTCCAGGCGATCAAGGCCGAGTGGAGATTATATCTGCTGTAGACCTTTTGTGCCGATAGGCAAATTGCAGCAGGGCCAGGTCCCTGATCAGACAGCAGTTGATTATAGTCATGATCAGCCTCTCACATTAGATAAGAGTGCTACTGGGCTATAGTCGTAATAAGAAGTGAGCAAATCCAGAGTGATGGGGGTCCTTGATGATGGACGCAGCCTTTCTGAGACATCGTTCTTTGAAGGTTTTTGATTCTGGGGAGGCTGGTGCTCATGGTGGAACTGACTGAGTTTGCAACACTCTGCAGTTTTTTTTCTGGTCCTGTGAGTGGCCCCTCCATACCAGAGGGCGATGCAACCAGTCAGCATGCTCTCCAGGGTACATCTGTAGAAATTTTCTAGAACGGTTGGTAACGTACCAAATGAGAAGAGTGCAGGGCTACAGGAATTGCTGACGCCTGGTAGACCATGAGTTTAGACAATAGGTGCAGGAGTAGGCCATTCGGCCATTCAGCCATTCGAGCCAGCACCGCCATTCACTGTGATCATGGCTGATCATCCACAATCAATATCCAGTTCCTGCCTTATCCCCATAACCTTTGATTCCACTATCTTTAAGAGCTCTATACATCTCTTTCTTGAAAGCATCCGGAGATTTGGCCTCCACAGCCTTATGGGGTAGAGCATTCCATACATCCACCACTTGCTGGGTGAAAAAGTTTTAGTGCCTGGCCACCTGCATACACCCTTTCCCCAGATGGATGAAGACTATGCTGTTGTACAGAAGGTGGTGGCCCAGTTCCTCATCCTCACCCAACACCAACGTCGCATGCCCACAACTTACTTGGAATGTGGGAGGAAACCAGAGCATGCGGAGGAACCCCGCGCAGTCAGAGAGAGAGCATACAAACTTCTTACGAACGGTGGTGGGAATTGAACCCTGATCTTACGGCTGTAATGCATTCATTACCGTACTGTGCGACCCTAGTTGAGGACAGTTTGACTTACAAAGAACATAAGACGATAAGATCTAGGATCAGAGTTAGGTTAGTGTGACACTCATTCTCTCGTGCTCCAGTGAAGCTGCACACAAGTCCTAACCACGGCAATGGAACACTACGGACTTGTCTCTGATTTTGTCTTTGTTTTGCACTAATGTCTTGCATGCTCTTTTATTTGTCTCTTCAATGCCTTGTTGAACTCTGAACTGTAATAGAGTCACGCTAACTGCTACCCTACCATGGCACCCATATGTTAATTTTGTGGTTAATGTTTTGTGATTTGAGATTTTTCAATTTTCAAACTCCAGATTTATCCAGTTGGTTAAATCTAAATTGCTTGATTGCCGTGGTGGGATTTGAACTTGTGTCGTTAGGTCAATCGTGCAGAATTGGCTGCTGGCCCAGTAACATAACTTAACCACTATGCCACTGCCTTGAGTAGTCTGAATCTATGGGCCTGTGATGTTTCATTGTACCTGACTCTCACCGTACATGTGCACGTGACACTAATTGTACTTGTGCCTCGTTGTATTATTGCATGTGACAATAAACGCAGTTTGACTCCATGTGCAGTTTGGTGTGCACAACTGTGCATGTTATGTGTGTACTGACACTCAGCCACTGAGGTTGGGGTTGCCATGGTTCTGGAGTGTGGGTCAGCGTTATGAGAACAACAGGAAATGTTGTGGGCATGCTATCTTGGCTCCAAAGGCATGGTGACATTTGTGGGCTGCTCCAGCACATCCACAGACTTTGATGACACATTTCACTGTGTGTTTCGATGTACCTATGACAAATAAAGCTAATTTTATCCTTAAAAATACCCTCTCAATAACTAGCTCTGTGATTTGACTCAAGGTCAAAACTACAAGTACATGTATGCACAGGTGCAATGGAAAGCCTACCAGCACAGAGCATCAGATAAACAGCAATCATGAGGGAGATATTAATCATACTTATGTTAGAGGAAGGTCCCAATAGCTACACGATCTCTTCAACCTTTTGGTCCCGGCGAGGTGGTGGGAAAACATGAAGTCCTTGTGTTGTCAGAAACTATTATATTCGGATGTAGTTTTTGTTAGCTTTTGCTTTGTCCATTACTTGCTGATCTCACCAAATAAAGCATTGAGCAAGGTTGAAATCAATGAGAATGAGAGAGGAAGGCAAGCGGTGTTTGGCACCATCTGCCTAAGTTTGACCAGCCTTCCTCTCCCTCTTGCTTGCTGTTGATGGATGAAGGTACAGGGGTCTTGGGCAAGGTTTGAGGATTTGGCTCATTTCTAGAGGACCCTGCAGTTCATGTTATATCCGTTTTTGGTTTCCGGCTACAGTTTTTTATTATTGCTACTTTGCACGATTTTGATTGGAGCACTGGCTCTGCGGCCAGCATGCATCAAATGACACAGCGCTAACTTGAACTAAGCTGAACATTCCTGGTCTGTCTCAAGGACTCTGTGGTTTGATGTTTAATATTCGGTGCACTATTTGCTCAGTTTTTGTCGTTTGCAAAATTTTTTTTTCACATTGGGTGTTTGATGTTTACTTTGAACAGGTTCCATGGTGTTTCTTTGTTTCGTGACTGTCTATGGGGAAGACGAATCTCAGGCTTGTATACTGCATACATATTTTAATAATAAGTGTACTTTGAACTTTGAAAAAATATATATACTATTGACCTTCTTTCAAGGTTTACTAAGAATGGTCTCGCAGTTAAATTCCACGGAGAACTCTCACTTTAATAACCCCAGGCTGTCCCAAACAGGTTCACAACTAATGACGTGCCGTTTCGGGTGTAGTAAATAATGGCAGCCAAATTTTATTAGGGGTTGCTACGGTAGTGTAGTGGTTAGTGTGACACTATTACAACCCGGGGCTTCGGAGTTTGGAGTTCAGTTTTGGAGCCATCTGTAAGGAGTTCGTACATTCTTCTGTGTGTTGGGCACGTGGCCAAGTGGTTAAGGCATTCGTCTAGTTATTTCAAGGTCGCTAGTTTGAGCCTCAGCAGTGGCAGTGTGTTTGTGCCCTTGAGCAAGGTACTTAATCACACATCGCTCTAGTGTCTGTGTGAGGAGTGGTGCCCCACACAGACTTCCAATCTGCGCCTTGTAAGGCACAAAAACGCCCGACGCAGGCCTCTCATGGTCTGAGTCGACATTCCCTCCCTTCCTCCCTCCGTGACCATGTGTGTTTTGTCCACGTGCACTGGTTTCCTCCCACATCCCAAGGTCATGCAGGTGTGTCGGCTAATTGTAAATTGTCCTGTGATTAGGCTAGGGACAAATAGGTGGGCTGCTGGTGAGGCCGGAAGAGCCTATTCTGTACTGTATCACTGAATAATAAATAAAATAAATTCCACACAAATACACATAATTAAATTTTTAAAAATCTATCTTGATGGTCAGAGTGTTGGTAAACTGCAGTGATTAGGGTTGGTTTAAGAACTGAATGGTTGAAGGGAAGTAGCTGTTTCTGAACCTGGTGGTGTGGGGCTTCGGGCTTCTGTACCTCCTGCCCTATGGCAGTGAGAAGATGTCAAGGCCTGGATGGTGGGGATCGTTGATGATGGATGTTGTCATCTTGAGGCAGCACCTCCTGTAGATACTTCCGATGGTGGGGGGCGGGGGGGGGGGGATGTATTAGACTGAGTCCATTGTTCTCTGCAGCTTCTTGTGTTCCTGTGCAGTCAAACTGCTGTACCAGGCCATGATACTACCAGTCACCTGCTGGCCCTCAAATTTACCTGGTCATTCCTTAACGCTTCCCTTCCCTGTCTCGATCTCTCTGGCTCTATCTCTGGAGACAGCTTATCTACTGATACCTTTAGTAAACCCACTGACTCTCACAGCTACCTGGAGTATACCTTTCCCCACCCTGTCACTTGTAAAATGCATCTGCTTTTGGGATGAGGCTTTTCATTCCAGAACCATTGAGATGTCCTCCTCCTTCAAAGAAGGGGGCTTTCCGTCCTCCACCACCAATACTGCCCTCACCCACGTCTCTTCCATGTAGCACACGTCTGTCCTCACCCCATCCTCCCACCACCCCACCAGGGATAGAGTTCCTCTTGTTCTCACCTACCACCCCACTAGTCTCTGTGTTCAGCATTTAATCCTCTGTAACTTCTTCCATCTCCAATGGGATCCCACCACCAAGCACATCTTTCCCTCCCCATCCCCCTAGTTTCTGCAGGGATCGCTCCCTATGTGATTCCCTTGTCCATTCAACCGTCCCCACTGATCCCCCTCTTGGCACCTATCCTTGCAAGCAGAACAAGTGCCACACCTGCCCCTACACTTCCTCCCTCACCACCATTCAGAGCCCCAAACAGTCCTTCCAGGTGAGGCGACACTTCACCTGTGAGTCTGTTGGGGTCATATACTGTGTCCGGTGCTCCCGGTGTGGCCTGCTGTATATCGGTGAGATCTGACGTAGATTGGGAGACCACTTCGCTGTGCACCAGAAGAAGTGGGGTCTCCTGGTGGCCACTCATTTCAATTCCACTTCCCATTCCCATTCTGACATGTCATAGAACATAGAACATAGAATAGTACAGCACAGTACAGGCCCTTCAGCCCACAATGTTGTGCCGACCCTCAAACCCTGCCTCCCATATAGGCCCCCACCTTAAATTCCTCCATATACCTGTCTAGTAGTCTCTTAAACTTCACTAGTGTATCTGCCTCCACCACTGACTCAGGCAGTGCATTCCACACACCAACCACTCTCTGAGTAAAAAAACCTTCCTCTAATATCCCCCTTGAACTTCCCACCCCTTACCTTAAAGCCATGTCCTCTTGTATTGAGCAGTGGTGCCCTGGGGAAGAGGCGCTGGCTATCCACTCTATCTATTCCTCTTATTATCTTGTATACCTCTATCATGTCTCCTCTCATCCTCCTTCTCTCCAAAGAGTAAAACCCTAGCTCCCTTAATCTCTGATCATAATGCATACTTTCTAAACCAGGCAGCATCCTGGTAAATCTCCTCTGTACCCTTTCCAATGCTTCCACATCCTTCCTATAGTGAGGTGACGAGAACTGGACACAGTACTCCAAATGTGGCCTAACCAGAGTTTTATAGAGCTACATCATTACATCGCGACTCTTAAACTCTATCCCTCGACTTATGAAAGCTAACACCCCATAAGCTTTCTTAACTACCCTATCCACCTGTGAGGCAACTTTCAGGGATCTGTGGACATGTACCCAGAGATCCCTCTGCTCCTCCACACTACCAAGTATCCTGCCATTTACTTTGTACTCTGCCTTGGAGTTTGTCCTTCCAAAGTGTACCACCTCACACTTCTCCGGGTTGAACTCCATCTGCCACTTCTCAGCCCACTTCTGCATCCTATCAATGTCTCTCTGCAATTTTTGACAATCCTCTACACTATCTACAACACCACCAACCTTTGTGTCGTCTGCAAACTTGCCAACCCACCCTTCTACCCCCACATCCAGGTCGTTAATAAAAATCACAAAAAGTAGAGGTCGCAGAACAGATCCTTGTGGGACACCACTAGTCACAATCCTCCAATCTGAATGTACTCCCTCCACCACAACCCTTTGCCTTCTGCAGGCAAGCCAATTCTGAATCCACCTGGCCAAACTTCCCTGGATCCCATGCCTTCTGACTTTCTGAATAAGCCTACTGTGTGGAACCTTGTCAAATGCCTTACTAAAATCTATATAGATCACATCCACTGCACTACCCTCATCTATATGCCTGGTCACCTCCTCAAAGAACTCTATCAGGCTTGTTAGACACGATCTGCCCTTCACAAAGCCATGCTGACTATCCCTGATCAGACCATGATTCTCTAAATGCCCAGAGAACCTATCTCTAAGAATCTTTTCCAACAGCTTTCCCACCATAGATGTAAGGCTCACTGGTCGATAATCACCCGGAATATCCCTACTAGTTTCTTTGAACAAGGGGACAACATTCGCCTCCCTCCAATCCTCTGGTGCCATTCCCGTGGACAACGAGGACATAAAGATCCTAGCCAGAGGCTCAGCAATCTCTTCCCTCACCTCGTGGAGCAACCTGGGGAATATTCCATCAGGCCCCGGGGACTTATCCGTCCTAATGTATTTTAACAACTCCAACACCTCCTCTCCCTTAATATCAACATGCTCCAGAACATCAACCTCACTCATATTGTCCTCACCATCATCAAGTTCCCTCTCATTGGTGAATACTGAAGAGAAGTATTCATTGAGGACCTCGCTCACTTCCACAGCCTCCAGGCACATCTTCCCACCTTTATCTCTAATTGGTCCTACCTTCACTCCTGTCATCCTTTTTTTCTTCACATAATTGAAGAATGCCTTGGGGTTTTCCTTTACCATACTCGCCAAGGCCTTCTCATGCCCCCTTCTTACTCTTCTCAGCCCTCTCTTAAGCTCCTTTCTTGCTTCCCTATATTCCTCAATAGACCCATCTGATCCCTGCTTCCTAAACCTCATGTATGCTGCCTTCTTCCACCTGACTAGATTTTCCACCTCACTTAGGACAAATTTATCCCTAACATCCTGCAAGAGATCTCCAAAACTTCGACCACATGTCCATAGTACATTTCCCTGCAAAAACATCATCCCAATTCACACCCGCAAGTTCTAGCCTTACAGCCTCATAATTTGCCCTTCCCCAATAAAAAATTTTCCTGTCCTCTCTGATTCCATGATAATGCTAAAGGCCAGGGAACGGTGGTCACTGTCCCCCAGATGCTCACCCACTGAGAGATCTGTGACCTGACCCGGTTCATTACCAAGTAGTAGATCTAGTATGGCATTCCCCCTAGTCAGCCTGTCCACATACCGTGACAGGAATCCATCCTGGACACACTTAACGAACTCTGCCCCATCTAAACCCTTGGAAGTAATCAGATGCCAATCAATATTAGGGAAGTTAAAGTCGCCCATGATAACAACCCTGTTATTTTTGCACCTTTCCGAAATCTGCCTCCCAATCTGCTCCTCTGTATCTCTGCTGCTTCCAGGGGGCCTATAGAGTACCCCCAATAGAGTTACTGCTCCCTTCCTGTTCTTGACTTCCACCCATATTGACTCAAAAGAGGATCCTGCTGCATTATCCACCCTTTCTGTAGCTGTAATAGTATCCCTGACCAGTAATGCCAGCCCTCCTCCCCTTTTTCCGCCCTCTCTATCCCTTTTAAAGCACTGAAATCCAGGAATATTGAGAATCCATTCCTGCCCTGGTGCCAGCCAAGTCTCTGTAATGGCCACTACATCATAATTCCATGTATGTATCCAAGCTCTCAGTTCATCACCTTTGTTCCTGATGCTTCTTGCATTGAGGTACACACACTTCAGCCCTTCTACCTTTCTGTCTTTACACCGTTTATTCTGCTTCTCTTTCCTCAAAGCCTCTCTATATGTTAGATCTGGCTTTACTCAATGCACTTCTTTCACTGCTCTATTGCTCTGGGTCCCAACCCCCTTGCAAATTAGTTTAAACCCTCCCGAACCATGCTAGCAAACCTACCTGCAAGGATATTGCTCCCCCTCGAGTTCAGGTGCAACCCATCCAATCTGTACAGGTCCCACCTTCCCCAGAAGAGATCCCAATGATCCAAAAATCTAAAACCCTGCTGCCTGCACCAATTCCTCAGCCACGCATTCAACTGCCATCTCCTCCAATTTTTACCATCACTGTCACGTAGCACTGGCAGCAATCCTGAGAACGCCACCCTTGAGGTCCTGTTCTTTAGCCTTCTGCCTAGATCCTGAAACTCACACTTCAGGACCTCATCCCTCTTCCTGCCTATGTCATTGGTCCCAACATGTATCATGACTTCTGGTTGCTTTCCCTCTCGTACCAGGATGTCGTGCACCCAGTCAGAGACATCCTGGACCCTGGCACCTGGGAGGCAACAAACCATGCGGGTGTCCTTCTCACATCCACAAAATCCCTGTCTGCTCCCCTGACTATTGAGTCTCCAATGACAACAGCTCTCCTCTTCTCCGTCCCACCACTCCATGGCCTCCTCTATTGCCGCTGTTACGTACCCCGTAACTGGGTTGCCAAACCAGCAGAAATGGATCACTCAGTTGGAGTCTGGATTACTAGAACTAAGAAAGTTTTATTAAAGAAACAAGCAACACAGTACTCTAATCAAAAGGATAATAAATGCAACAGTTCAGCAATGATAAACACACATGTACACAGAATTAAGATAACAGGATCAATCAAGCTCTATCGTTGTCTAGGGGTAAATGACCAGTTTCAAAGTGACGCAAAGTTCAGTCCAATTTAGTTCAGTTCAGTTCACAGTAATTGCTGCCGTGGCGATGGACAGTGGGGGGAAGGAGAGAGAGAGCAAAACGAATGAATATTCAAGGCTTCCGCACAGACCTTCGCAGTCAGCTTTCGGGCGAGTCCTTTGTGATGTCATCTGAGGTCACCGACCGTGACCCCTCCGTTTCCAGATACGATCGTTTCCCTGCGGTGAACCTGGCACCCAGGCAAGGGTGGACACACACCAGGTTCCCGCCGATCGTGCCTTTCCACCCTGTGCGTCTATGGCCTGGTACTTCCCACCGACTTGTGAGAGACGCACGGCTTCCAGGGTCTTGTTACCTCAGGTGTCGTGTGTGTGTCCTGCCTTAGCGAACCTGTCCCTTTTTATCCCCCTGCTGGGGTATCGCCTGTCCATCACTTCAAACAGTTCAGGGTTCAAAGGGGGAGCCGCTCCCGACAGCTCTCCTTCCTTCATTAACATCTCCAAATGCTGCTCCATTGTTTTCCTTATCTCTCTCTCTCTCCTGAAGACAGGTGGCAGACCAACTGCTGATCCCACTGGTGCCAGCACAGGACAGCTACATCGTAATCTATGTGTATTCTTGTCACACCGCGACGAGGCCACACTCAGGTTGAAGGAGCAACACCTTGTAAATCTGTCTGAGTAGCTTCCAACCTGTTGGCATGAACTTCAACTTCTTGAACCTCTGGTAATCACCCCCCCCCCCCCACCCCCGGCTTTCATCATTCCCCAATCCCCTTTCCCTCTCTCACCTTATCTCTTCACCTGCCCATCACCTCCCTCTGGTGCTCCTCCCCTTCCCTTTCTTCCATGGTCTTCCATGCTCTCCGATCCGATTCCACCTCCTCCAGCCCTTTATCTCTTTCACCAATCAACTTCCCAGCTCTTTACTCTCCAGGTTTCACCCTATTACCTACCACCTTGTACTACTTCCTCCCCTCCCACCACCTTTTTGTCCTGATCCCATATTTTTTTTCCAGTCCTGATGAAGGGTCTCAGCCTGAAACATCGACTCTACTCTTTTCCACAGATGCTGCCTGGCCTGCTGAGTTCCTCCAGCATTTTGTGTGTGTTACTCAGATTTCCAGCGTCTGCAGATTCTCTCAGTCCATGTAAATCATGTTCACCTTATCACCTCTGCTGGAGAGCTTTCCTCCATAGCTTCCTTCTATTTCTTCCCTAAAGGTTCCCAAAATTATTAAGATATGGAAAACTTAAAAAACGTTCTTTATCCATCATGTCCACTCACAATGCACTGACTCTTGGGAAAGGGTGAAGCCTCATAAACACAAGAGACTCTGCAGATGCTGGAAATCTAGAGAGAGAGAGACACATACACACACATACACACACACACACACACACACACACACACACACACACACACACACACACACACACACACACACACACACACACACACACACACACACACACACACACACACACACACACACACACACACCACTCCCCGGCCAGAGGAACTCTGCAAGGTCAGGCAACATCTATGGAGACAAATAAACATTCAACGTTCCAAGCCAGGACCCTTCATCATAACCGGAAAGGAAGGGGAAGAGGTCAGAATAAGAAGGGCAAACACGAGGAAATAAGAAGGGGGAGGTTTACAAGCTGGAAGGTGATAGGTGAGAGGGAAGTCAGGTGTATAGGGGAGGGGAGGTTTGCAAGCTGGCAAGGGATAGGTGAGACCAGGTGAGGGGGAGGGGTGATAAAGTAACAAGCTAGGATGTGATAAAGTGGAAGAGGTAAAAGGCTGAAGAAGGAGGAACCTTCTCATCTGCCTGTCACCTCCCTCTGGTGCCCTCCTCCTTCCCTTTCTCCATTGATCCACTCTCCTCTCCTATCAGATTCTTCTTCTTCAGCCCTTAACCACTTGCACTTAGAGTTTTTCAGCTTCTCACTTCATAGCCCCTCCATCCTCCCCCTCACCTGGTCTCACCTATCACCTGCCATGTTGTACTTCCCTTCCCCCACTTTTCCCCTTCTGGCTTCTTCCTGCTTCCTTTCCAGGCCTGATGAAGGGTCTCGGCCCAAATCGTTGAGTTTACTCTTTTCCTGGGTGCTGTCTGGCCTGCTGAGTTCCTCCTGCATCTTGTGTGTGTGTGTTGCTTTGATTTCCATCATCCGCAGATTTTCTCGTGTTTATGCTACCAGTCAGGGAACTTTCAACAGTACATCTGTCGATGCTTGTTAGTGTTTGGTGACGAGGTGAACCTCCTTCATCTCCTAAGAAAGTAAAAAAATGCTGGTGTGTCTTCCTGTGTGCTGGGCCCAGGACATTCATTGTCAGATGTCGGTGTTTCCAGGGAAGTTCAGATGTGTCTGTGTCTCTGCACTTGGTCACCTGCCCAAATGTGTAGGCCTCAGGCTTGTTGCTGTCTGGACAGCCTTGCTTTCTTAATGAGTTTGGAAATATGCGGAGAGTAAAGTAGAAGGAAAACTGCAGAACATATTTGATTCCTTTTTTAAATTAGATTTGGGTTTTTTTTTTACTCAACGTGGAAGCCATTAAATCAAGATGTTTTGGTAAGTTAGTGAATTTTTAAATTAAATTTTATTTATCCAGAGATACAGCACTGTATCAGGCCCATCTGGCCAAATGTGTTTGTGCCACCCGATTGTACCCATGTGACCAATTAACCTGCTAACCTTTGGAATGAGAGGAAACCGGAGCACCTTGAGTAAGCCCACATGGTCACGAGGAGAACATAACTCCTTGCAGACAGCACAGAACTGAATCGGGTCACTGGTGCTGTAACAGTATTATGCTAACCACCATGCCACCCACTGTACAGCAGGGCTCCTTCTCCGTGACTTCAGCCATGCCTTCTCAGACTTGTAATGCAAGCATGAGGTCTGACATGATGGTTCTTGGCAATTTTTTCTACAGAAGTGGTTTGCCATTACCTTCTGGGCAGTGCCTTTACAAGGTGGGTGACCCCAGCCATTATCAATACTCTTCAGAGATTGTCTGCCTGGCGTCAGTGGTCGCATCACCAGGACATGTGATATGCACCAGCTGCTCATACATCTCCCATGGCTTCACGTGCCCCTGATCAGGGGGGCTGGCGGGTGCTATACCTTGCCCAAGGGTGACGTCCAGGCTAGTGGAGGGAGGGAGGGAGCACCTTACACCTCCTTTGGTATAGACGTATCTCTACACCGCCACCCACAAAATTTAAACCAAAACAATGAAATGAAGTTGGAACACAGTCCTCGTCTGGTTTGCTTGCATCATTTTCAGTGGGAAGATGGGCATCTCTGTGTGGGACACAGAGGCTCCTCTCTGCATTTCTCTAGCAGGCCACGTTGTACAATGGTGATTAGTGATGGCAATACACGCCAGTGATCCTGTGAATGTGGGGAGCGTAGCAGAGCGTTACAGCACTCGGTGTTGCTGCCTTACAGCCCCACGGACCTCGACCTCACATCTGACCTTGGATGCTGTCTCTGTGGAGTCTGCACCATCTCTCTGAGCCCTGCTTCTCCCCACCCCCACTAGCTGCTCCAGTTTCCTCGCACATCAGTGTTCAGCCTTTCTAAAGCACTGCTGAGGCCTCACCTGGAGTATTGTGAGCAGTTTTGAGCCCCTTATCTAAGACATGATATACTGACACTAGAGAGGGTTCAAAGAAGATTTCACGAAAATGATTCCAGGATTGAAAGGCTTGTCATATGAAGAGCGTTTGATGGCTCTGGGCCTCCACTCACTGGAACTCAAAAGAATGAGGGGTGACCTAATTGAAACCTATCGAATGTTGAAAAGCCTCAATAGAGTGGTTGTGGAGAGGATGTTTCCTACTGGTGGGAGAGTCTAGGACCAGAGGACACAGCCTCAGAATAGAGGGACGTCTTTTTAGAACAGATGAGGAAGAATTTCTTTAGCCAGAGAGTGGTGAATCTGTGGAATTCGTTGCCACAGGTGGCTGTGGAGGCCAAGTCTTTACGTACATTTAAAGCAGAGGTTAATAGATTCTTGATTGGTCAGGGCATGAAGGGATATGGGGAGAAGGCGGGAGATTGGAGCCAAGAAGAGAAATGGATCAGCCATGATGAAATGGCGGAGTAGACTCAATGGGCCAAATGGCCTAATTCTGCTCTTATATCTTATCCCAAATATGTGCAGCTTGGGTGGTTGATTCGGTGAATGGAAGTTACCCTGAAGATTGATGGGTAGAAGGGGAATCAGAGGGGTGTTGATGAGTGTTTAAGAGAGAGTGTAACAAACAAATTAATGAGGAAATGGAATTGCAGTGGGAGCTAGCAGAGACTCAATGGGCTGAACAGCCTCTTCTACTATCGTAAGGAAAAGGCATCCTGACCAAGAGGCAGACAGGAGTCTCTGGTGTGTCTGCAGCTTACAGCAAACTTCTACAGTTTACCTTCATCATTAAACTTCCAGCAGAGAAACGAAGAGAACTGTGCTGGAGGACTCCCACAGCAGCAATAATCCTAACAGCAATGTAATAAAAAGAGACTGGACTTGTTCACTTGTCTTGAAAGCAAAACCCATCTTCACGGGCCATTTATGCAATTGTTTTCTTTTGAGTCTCTTTTTTTCTTTCCCAAGGTCTCAGCATTTTTAGCTCCCTGTCAGTAAGTTTTATTTTCTGAGACCTCGTGTCAGTTTTTCCAAGACTGCAGTGGACTTCTGGCCCTTGTCCATTTGGGTTTGGGCCAAGTTTCAGGGGAAATGGAATAAAACTAGAAGCTACTGGAAACATTCAGTGGGCCAGGCAGCGTCTGTGGAGAGAGAAACACAGTGTAAACAGGATCGTTCAAGTTTATTGTCATCTGACTGTACATATATACAACCAAACACAACAACCTTTTCCTGAATAACAGTGCACCCACAACACTGCACATAAACCAAAATATAATGTAACTGTTAACAAAATATAATTCCAAAATGCATGTAGTGCCCAGCACAGGTAAACAGTACAGTAAACATCTCACTGACCTAGGGACAAAACCTGGAGGTGGCAGGGTATTATTCATCTCTCAGCCTGAGGGAAGAAGCTGTTATATCAAGAAGGTTGGTGAATGCTAAGTATTTGCATCCTATTTCCAGCATCTTCAAACTTTGCTTTTCAAAAGCAGAAGTCGGGCTTTTCCCCTGTATCTCTTCCTTTCTCCTTTCTCAAACGGTCTCATGTTCTATCCTATCCTAGGATTAAATTCAGGCATCTGACCTGGACGTAGGTTTGATCTTTGGGAGTGGTACAGAGGGAGCATCATGCTTCCGCAGATACACAATCAAAGTGCTGGAGGAATTCAGCAAGCCAGGCAGCGTCTAGGGAGAGGAATAAACAGACAATGTCTCAAGTCAAGGCCATTCATTAGGACTGGAAAAGAGGGGGCAGAAGCCAGAATATGTGGGGGGTGAGGTGGAGGAATACAAGCTGGCAGGTGAGGGAGAGGGTGTGTGGATGTGGGGGAGGTCAAATGAAAATGAGAAGCTGGCAGGTGATAGGCAGCAAAGTTAAAGAGGTGAAGAAGAAGGAATTTGATAGGAGAGAACAATAGACCATGGGAGAAAGAGAAGGAAGAGGAGCACCAGAGGGAGGTGATATAGGCAGGTGAGGAGAAGTGGTGAGAAGGGAGCCAGAATGAGAAAAGGAACAAGAGAAAAAGGGGAGGGGAGGTGAAATTAACTGAAGTTAGAGAAATTGGTGTTCATGCTTTGTGTGTGTGTGTGTGTGTTGCTCAAGGTTTCTGGCATCTTTGGAGTTTCTTGTGTTTTTGGGATGCTGCCAGAGTGGCTGTCTTTAAGATAATACATTAAGACAAGCCCTGTCTACCTTTGCAGGCAACCACAAAATACCCCTGGTACCATTTTGGAGAAGATTTTGCAGAGGTGGGAACAGGCGCTGGTGTGGCATTGGTTCTCCCTGGTACACTGGGAAATACTTGTATGACAGATAATAATGAAAAAATGCTCCTGCTGACTTCTTCCAGCTGATTGTTGCACCAAAGAAAGAATTGATTTAATTATTGTACTTTTTTTTTTGTTTGTGCAGGCTTGCAGAATGACTGTATTTCCTATGTTTTAATAGCAACGGTTCTCCAAGAGGACCACAACCTTATCGTGGTTTGGAGGCTTGCGTGGCTCACTGACCTCAGAGAGCTACGCTGGCTGGAGTCAGGGCTTTATGCTTTGGTTCTTGGCAGGGTCACTCATGCCAAACAGGTCAAAGGGTAGAGGCCAGGCCAAGAGTGATCCACTGGTCCTCCAGGTTCAGGGGTTCTGCTCAGGGCTAACAACCCTGACTGGTAAAACAAAGCTGTAACGGAAACAGCAATGAAGAATTCTTCTACGTCTGAGTGGCCAAAGACACACAAAGATGGAGGACCTTCATTGCTGCCCTAAACACCAGTGGTGTAATGGGCAGTAAGTGAGTAAGCAGGGACAGTGTCTGGTTGTGTCATCTGATGTTACGAAGGCGATAATATAAACACCAAATGCATGTATTTTCATATGAAACTTTGTGTCTCATTTTCTCCAGTGGGGAATTGTTGGTGATGTGTGAATTAAGGAACAAGAGACGTTTTGGAGGGGTCGATTCTAGGTGAGAGGCAACTTTTTCCATTCAGAGGGTGGCGGGTGCCAGAGGCAGTGGTAGAGGCATGTACAATTACAGTGCTTAAAAGACATGTGGACTTGTACATGGATAGAAATGGTTTAGAGGGGTATGGACCAAATACAGGCAAATGAGGGATAGCTGTGGCAGGCAATGTGGATAGCAGGCACAAGTTGGGCCGAACAGCCTGTTTCCATGCAATTCAATTACAGTGTAAGATGACATTGGTGAGACACAATGATACCTTACTGGCAGCAAAGAAATCTACTAACTAGCCATTTAATAGCCTGCAAATTTGCTTTTGGAGTCGTGGTTTTGAACCTAACATTGTTGCAGTGTGAACTGGAGTCTCAAAGGTGCAGTGGGATTACGGTGTGGCCGGTATGTGTTGAATCGAGGCAGTGGGGCCAGGGCCTGGGCCCGAGGGTGAGGAATGGGCTGATGTTCGGCCACTAATGGAGCGGAATTGGAGCCAAATTAAAACAGCAGGGCCCGGGGCTGGGAGTGAGGTACAAGCCAGTGTTTGGCCCATTTATGCGCTTGGTCAGATTGAAAAGGTTGGGGCCGGAGGCAAGGGACGAGCCGGTGTTCAGCTCGCTGCTTGGCGAGGTTTACTCGTCTGTGCGCTGAACCGAGGCAACTAACGGGCCGGCACCAGCGATAAGCTGGCTTTGTGGCTGTGGACTCACCTCTGTGAACTTTAGTTCTGAGTGTTCCGTGTTTTCTTTTTATTGTTTGTACGATTTGTTTTTTTCCCACACATTGGGTGAATGACAGTTTTTTTAAATGGGTTCTATTGGGTTGCTTTGTAGCTGTCTGTAAGAAGATGAATTTCAAGGTTGTAGATGCGTCTCTCAAGGTCGTGTATACATACTTTGGTAATAAGTGTACTTTAAACTTTGAAAGGCTACTTTTAGTCATGTGGGAAGCTGCCACATTACTACTGTCCCTTTACCCATGTAATTCACCCTCACATCACCGACAAAATTCTATCCTTGTGTCTTCCCCTGACTTGTTAACGCCAAGCATCACTCGTGCTCAGAATCACTTTATGGACATACAATCAATCTATGTATACAAGATATCATATGTATTTGTATTGTGTTTTTATTATTATTATGTACTTTATCTTGTTGTGTTTTGTTCTGTGCTGCATCAGATGCAGAGGTACAATTATTTTGTCTCCTTTACACTTGCGTACTAGAAATGACATTAAACAATCCTGAATCCTAATTCTTTTCAAGGAAGCGAAATGCAAGCGTTGCATGCCAGCTTTTATATCCTTGAAGTGTGATTGTTTCCGAGGAGCACAGAAATGTTACTCTTGTAGATAATCTGTCTCTGAGATTCTGCAAGGGTACACGAGACTCTCAACAATCGATGTGTACAAGGGGAACTCAGTAAGTCAGGCAGTGTAATGGATAATGATATACTCAGGAGATTCCCGGGGCTCAAGGGACTGAGTTTTGGAGAGAGGTTGAGCATTTTCATTGGAGCATAAGAGAATGAGGGCTGATCTTTCAGAGTACTGTATATAGGGTAGTGGTGGGCATAGATAGGGCAGATGTATACAGGGAACCAAGTAATAACTGAGTAACCACACTGTCAGATTCACCAATGACTCGACAGAGTTGGGGCCCGTTACCAGTAATGACGAGGTAGGTGGCCTGCAGAGAGGAGGTGGAAGAGCACAAGGCCTGGTGCAAAGCAAATAAGAAAACCCAGTGCTCCAGAAACCCAGCTGAAGCTCTAAAGGCCTCCTCTCTAACCAAGAAAAGGTGCCACACCTGGAGACAGCCTGAAAAACTGGCCCAGGGCAGAGGTAGAGGCCTCTGACAGGCTGCTGTCTAGGCCCCAGTAGGGATGATGGGGCTTAAACCGTTTAAAAAACAACCATGGCGTAATAAAGGTTGGGAACCCCCGGTTTAGAAGGTGACGAGCTAGATGCAGACAAATAGGACCAGCTTAGATGGGAGTCTTGGTAAGGAGGGCCAGTTTCTATGCTGTTCTGTACATCAAAGCTTTTGCTAACAAAAGACAACAGGGGATTGAAAGTACTTCTTGCAACAGCAGTAACAATTGGAGGCTCCATAACAGGGTCTGAACACCCACTCTCCCTCATTCTGGCAATGCGCAGTTATAACAGATATTTCATCTTTCTGGTCTACAAGCTGAGCCTGAAGCTCCAGTCTTGACCTCCGTATGTTGTGCCTGTTTACAGCACATTTTCATGAGCATCTCGTAGTAGGGATGAATAATTCAAAGTTTAAAGTAAATTTATTATCAGAGTACATCTGTCACCATATACAACCCTGAGATTCATTTTTCTTGTGGGCAATCACAGAAAATACAAGAAACACAATAGAATCAGTAAAGGACAACAATCAGTGTGCAAAAAATAAACCCATCAAACTGTACAAATACAAAAAGAAAGAGAAGAAAAAAAACATAAATAAGCAATAAATATCAAGAAGATGAGGTGAAGAGCCCTTAGTTTTTATGAGTAGATTAATGAGTGTAGGCAGCAGGCAACAGAATGCAGATCTTCCGTCACTCTATCGCTATCTCCTTGCAGCTTGTCTGGTTGGCTGAGAGATGTACACTATCCCAGCAGTTTCCTGATATGTGGTCATACAGTACGTAAAGGTGACATTACAGTGACCACGCTTCATGGCACCAGGGTTTGGTTCCTGCTGCTGTCCGTAAGGAGTTTGTATGTTCTCCCTGGACCATGTGGGTTTCAAACTACAAAGTACAAAATACATTTTATTTCAAAGTATGTATGCATTATACAACCTTGAGATTTGTCTTCTTACAGGTAGCCAAGAACCCCAATAGAATCCATTAAAAACAAAAGACCATCCAAACACCTGGTGTGCAGAGAGAGAGAAAAAAAGAATGAATCGTGCAAACAATAAAAGCAAGCAAATTTCATTCAGAACTGAAATTCACAAAGCTAAGCATCACTGCAGCCGATTCAGACATTCACGAGTTGCAGGCCACGATCTCAGTCCAGCTCAGAGACGAGAAAACCCCGCAGAGCAGCAAGCCAAACTGGCCCATCTCTCACCTCCAACCCCGACATCCTGATCCATTCAATTTGGCTCGGTGCTTAAATCATCCAAAACTCAGGTCGTTCCTCACCCATAACCTCGGGTCCCGTCACCTCAATACGGACAGAACCAAAGCTTTCCAATTCAGTTCGGCTCTTAAATCGATGAATTTCCTCTGGGTGCTCCCGGTTTCCCACATATTCTAAAGACGTATGGATTAGGGTTAAGGCTGATTTATACTTGTGCGTATGGGCTACGCTGTAGCTTACGCCGTAGCCTACGCAAGTGACCTACGCCGTTGTGAGCATTTATACTTGTGTGTTAGTGTGTCTGTGTCGCTCTGCAATTCACCGCCAAAACGCTAGTTGGCGGTGGGGTTTCTATGCCACTGTGTTGAGTTTCTTCCCGTACTACAAACAATGGCGATTGGAACTGAGCGCATCATGTTGGAGTTAGAGCTAATAAATGTTGAACAAGAGTTTCTTCTCTCTCAATTCTGAAATGGCAGAGAAGAAACAGCAACTGGAAATGTGTAGGAGGAAATGCGATGCTACCAAGCGAACCAATCACAGTTGTTGCGGTCTGTGTCGCCGCGATGCGTAGTTACATTTTGGGCGCATTAGGCTACGGTGTAGGGTTCGGCATAGAATACAGTGTAGGGTACGCGGCTACACCGTACCTACGGCGTACATTTAACGCAGAAGTATAAATTGGGTTTTCGTGTAGCTGTGGTATTGTTGGAATCTGATGTTTTTGTTTGAGGTTCTTTCCATAGTCAAGAATGAGGCATATAACTCATTGCTCACAATAATTTTATTAAGCACAAAGAGGACGAGGAATTTGAAAAGGAGAGTAGCAAGAATAGAGAGAATGCTATGAAGGGGAGAGAACAATTAAAGAAGAAAAGATAACAAGCCAACATGCTCTGCTCTTCTTATACCATTGATAACAGCCATTCCATTCAAATTTGTAGATAAGAGTTAACCAGTCAGATAGACTGTATCTCCCCAAAAAGCTTCCAGAATAATATCAAGAACTGTAACCACTAGGGGACATGCGAACAATTGTGTGGAATACAAGCAGACATGAGAAAGGTCAGACTACAGTGAAAGTAACAATTATACAGTGTAATCCAACAGCTTGTTATATTGGCACCAGAAGCATGGCAACATTTCTGGGTTGCCCCAACGCATCCTCGGGTTGTGTTGGTCATTGATGCAAATGACGCATTTCACTGTGTGTTTCGATGTGGATGTGACAAATAACGTTAATCTTTATCGTTTCATCGTTATCTCTATTACAGGCCATTTGGCCCCTTCATTCCTGTAACCTTTATTCAAAGCAGCACCACCACTTCCCTTTCAGCATTGCAGAGGGACCATTCCTGTCCTGGTTCCTTTCCCTGTTCTGTCTTACCATCTTCAGCAACCATCTCCTTCTCATGCACCTCTAACTCAACCACAAAAGATGTAGGACTTAAACACAAGGGATTCTGTAGGTGCTGGAGACCGAGAGCGACACACACGAAATACTGGAGGAACGCAGGCAGCATCTATAAACAGTCAATGTTTTGGGCTGAGACCCTTCATCAGGACTGGAAAGGAACGGGTGGGAGCCAGAATAAGAAGGTGGGAGAGGGCAGGGTAATCAAGTCCAAGCTTAAATGTATTGTCATTCAACTGTACACATGTACACAGCTAAATGAAATAACGTCCCTCTGGGAACAAGTCACGAAACACGAACGTATATCACATACAGCACATAAAATAATATTAACAGATTAAAAAGCCCATCAGTTCCATGATGAGAACACGCCACAAATGTGCACTTGTGTCAGAGAGTAACTCATGCAGTCCAGCTGAGAAACACTGACATCAGCCCTCATCTCCTTGCCCCTGAAGCTGGAATGTTCCAAATTCTGAGACTCATGCAAAATGCTGCAGGCACTCAGCAGGGCCTGGAGGGGAATAACTAGTTGACGCTTTGAGCTGATACCCCTCCTAATGAAGAGGGTAAACCCAGCTGTTTATTCTCCTCCATAGATGCTGCCTGACCTGCTGAGTTCCTCCATCATTTTGTGTGTGATACAATAACTGACTCAATTTTTCAACCCTTCCCTTTCAAATAAAATGTTGATTTACTTCTGCTTCTTCCAATTCAATGTCTTGGTGTTGATTTTCCATTTCAGACCCGTAGAAGGGTGAATGATCTGGGGAGAGACTGACAACACACAGCCCTTTTCCGCATTCGGGAGGGACTGTTCCTTTCCTTCAGGTTCCTCCAAACTGACAGCATGAGCACCTGACAATTTCTGGTAATTTTTTACCTCTAGCACCTTCTGTCCTTTTTCATTTTCCTTTCTGGCTTCCCTTTTACCTCTCCTCTTCACATGCCCATCACCTCCTTCCCCTCCTTCCGTGGTCCACTCTCTTCTATCAGATTCCTGTTTCTTCATCCCCTTACCTTTTCCTCCTATCACCTCACAGCTTCTCACTCCATCCTCTTCCCCCTCCCCACCCAACTTCCCCCCTCACCTGGTCTGACTTATCACCTGTCGGCTTGTACTCCTTCCCCTTTCCCCAACCTCCTTATTCGGGATTTGTCTCCCTTCCTCTCCATGAAGGATCTGGTCCGAAACATTGGTTATTTAATTCCTCTCCGTAGATGCTGCCTGGCCTGCTGAGTTCCTCCAGCATTTTGTGTGTGTTACCCTGGATTAGCAGCATCTGCAGAATCCCTTGTGTTCATGATTTGTTGTTATTTCTTGTCTCTCTGGCTCACCCTTTCACTTTCTGTCATCTACTGACTGGGCACTTGCAGCCTTTGGGATAATTCACCACTTACACTGCACTTCACTTCTGAACCAAGTGTACAAATTGTGACCAATTTGTAGGTTGGGCTTAAAGTGGACTCAGATGACCTTTGTTTAGGGCAAGGGTTTCCAGGCTGGAATTGTCAGATCCCTTGGTTAATGGTAAGACTGCATCGCATAAAAAGGTTTAGGGACATGGGCTAGAGATTTATGTAAACACAAGATATTCTGCAGACTCTGGAAATCCAGAGTAACTGACACAAGATGGTAGAGAGCTCAGCAGGTCAGGCAGCATCGATGGAGAGGAATATGCAGTCAGTGTTTCAGTCTGAGCCCTGAAGAAGGGTCTTGGTCCCAAACATCGACTGTTTCTTCTCTCTATAGATGATGCTTGACCGGCTGAGTTAGTTCTTCCAGCATTTGGTGTGTGTTACCCAGTGATTAATGTAGTTTGGAGGAAGCCATCTGCCAGGAATCCTCACTCTTGCTGCCTCCAGGCAAGTGGTCATGTGGTGTGGAGAGCTGTACTTTGACCAGCCCCTCCGCTTCACATCTCTGCTCCAAGGAAAAATATCAGTCTGTCAGGCCTCAGCATTATCTAGGGCAGCAATTTGCTCTGAGTGCTATTTTGAGTGAACAAATGTGTTTGTTCTGATATATTGATGTAATATCTCTGAATTTTTGTTGTCAAATTGAGACCTGTTTCTACGTCTACCAGCAGCACTACCATATTCAGGTCAGCACAAGTCACCTGTCTCTGCCTTGTGATCTTTGATTTTGTGTGTGTGTGTGAGAGAGAGAGGGGGGACACTGTGTGTCGTGTGCACGTGAGATATTTGTGTGGATGGGGTGTATGTGTGTGAGTATGTTTGGGTGGGGTGTGATGGCTGTGTGTTTATGTGCATGTGGAGCTTGTGTATACACGTGTGGTGTGTGTGTGTGTATTTGTGTGGTGCTTGTGTCCATGGTGTTTGTGTGGATGCATATGCGTGTGTATGGTGTATGTACAGGTGACTCTGCTATTTATATAGGGGCGTGTGTGTGTGTGTGTGTGTGTGTGTGTGTATTTCATTGTAACTTGATGAAAAACTACCTTTAATAAAAGCCTACGCAGGGATATAGCACCTAGGATATGGAGCTGATAATCTACAACGGTCCCCTGTGATATTCTGGTTAAGTTATTTGGACCTTGCTGTACACGGACCAGCTCACTGCTTTGCCACTTGCTTGAAACTTGCCACTCTTCAGAAGCGGTGCCCTGAACACGAAGTGCTCTAGGCCATAGAATGTAGAACAGTACAACACAGGAACAGGCCATTCAGCCCACAGTGTTGTGCCGAACCTGCTAAAAAGCAAATCAAAAACACTCAAACATTAATCCCTCCTTCTACACAATGTCCGTATCCCTCCATCTGCCTTACATCCATGTGCCTATCCAAACGTTTCTTAATAGCCTCTTACACATTTGCCTCCACCGCCATACCAGGCATCGCATTCCAGGCCATCTACCACTCTGGGTGAAAAAAAACTTACTCCTCACATCACCTTTGAACCTAGCCCTCTCTCCTTCAATGCACGGCCTGTCATATTAGACATTTCAATATTGGGAAACAGATACTCCCTGTCTACTCTGTCTGTGCCTCTTATAATCTTGTAAACCTCTATCAGATCTCCCCTCGGCCTCCGGTGCTCCAGAGAAAACAACCCAAGTTGATCCAGCCTTTCGTGATAGCACAGGCTCTCTAAATCAGGCAGCATCCTGGTAAATCTCTTCTGCACCCTCCCCGAAGCCTCAACATCCTCCCTACAGTGGGGCAACCAGAACTGTATGCAGTACTCCAGATGTGGCTTAACCAGACTCTTATAAAGTTGCGACATAACCTCTTGACTTTTGAACTCAATGCCTGGATTAATAGAAACGAACATTCCCTAAGCCACCTTAATCACCTTATAGACTTCTGTAGTCACTTTCACGGAGCAATGAACTTGGACCCCAAGATCTCCCTGCTCAGCAAAACTGTTATATATTCTTGTATCTGTGTATTCTTTGCCAGTCTTCTACAATTCCACCAATCTTGGGAACATCTGCAAATTTACTAACCTACCCCTCTACATTTTCATCCATTTCATTTATATACATAACAAACAGCAGAGGTCCCAGTATGGATACCTACAGAACTCCACTAATTACAGACCTGCAGCTTGAACAAGTCCCTTCAACCATGACCCTCTGTCTTCTGAGCACAAGCCAGTTTTGAATCCAAACAGCCAATTTGCTGCAGACCCCATGCATCGTAATCTTCTGGATTAGCTTCCCATGTGGGTCTTTGTCAAGCTCGTTACTAAAGTCCAAGTGAACAAGATCCACTGCCTTACCCTAATCAATCTCTTTCATCACCTTGCCAAACAACTCAACCATCTTGGTAAGACATGACCTGGCCAGGTAAAGCCATGCTGACTCTCCCTAATCAGGATATGGGTTTCCAAATGCTCACATATCCCATCCCTAAGAATTTTCTGCAGCAATTTCCCTACAACTGATGCAAGACTCACTGGTCTATAGTGCCAGGATTTTCTCTTGTTCCCTTCTCAAATAGAGGTACAATATTGGCCACTCACCAGCCCTCTGGGTCCTCGCCTGTGCCTAGATAGGACACAAAGATACTGGTCAAGGCCCCAGCAATCTTGTCTCTTGCCTACTTTAATAACCTGCAGTAAATCCCATCAGGCCCTGGGGACTTATCCACCTCAACACTCATTAGTAGGTCCAACATTTCCTCCTGTTTGACCCCTAAGCACCCGAACGTACCTTGGGATTCACCTTAGTCCTATTTGCCAAGGACTTTTCAAGGACTGCCTATGCCATTGGTGCCAATTAACCGCAACCCCTGGCTGCTCACCATCCCCTAGAGAATAAGCAGTCACTTCCATACATCCTGAACACTAGCACCTGGGAAGCAACATACCTCCCTGATGCCTCTTTTGCAGCAACAGAATTACCTTTCTGTCCCCCTAACTATGGAGTCCCTATAACTACTGCACGGCCTGACTTTACCCTGCTGAGCCTCAAGCCTGCCGTAGTGCACCAGCCTGGCTGCTGCTGTCATTCTCTGTTGGGTCATTACCCCCCCCCCCCCCACACACACACTCCAGTAGTATCCAAAGAGGTGTACTGTTTGCTGAGGGGAATGGCCATGGGGAAACCCTGCACAGACTTCCTAATACCCTTACCTCTCCTGATGGTCACCCATCTACTGACCCGAAGCCTGTACTCTGGGTGTGACTACCTCTTCAAAAGTCGCATCTAAACTATCTTCAGCCTCCGGAATGACCCTAAGTACATCGCTCTCCAGCTCCAACTCCTTGACCCGGTCAGTCAGGATTTGAAGTTGGGCGCTCTTACCACAGCTGTGGTCATCAGGGTATCTTGAATTCACACATCTGACAAGAGGAGCATTCCATCCTTACCGCTCAGTACTGGGGGGAAAAAAAGCTTACCTCTTCTTATCTGTGCTTCCATCTGCTCTTGCTGAAGCTTGTTCAGACAAAACCTTCCCACTCTATCACTGGCACACTCCAACAATGGCTGCTCTGCTTGAGCCTGCCTTTCTTTTATTTGCGGCTGAGTTTAGGCACCTGACACCCACACTTACCGTGCCTGCGCAGCCAACAAAGACCGGCCTTACCCCAATCTACTCCTTTTATATTCTCTCTCCCGACTTCAGTCGGACTCTGACACCTGTGCTGAAGTGAAGTGTAAATGTTTTCTTTCAGTGAGAGGCCGGGCCAGTTCAGCGAATGACCCCCCAGCAGCTGGAGGCATGGTGCAGATGTTCATTACGCCTGTCTGGTGTGCTCCTGTTGCACACGTGCTAGCCAGTTTTTTAAAAACATGTTTAAAGTGCTTCCACATGAGGGGCACTGATTAGAAGCACTATCACCAGATTTCTTCCAGATGTGCCTCCTTAACCCCAGTTAATTACCACAGCAGCAGAATGGTGCCACTGTTGATAGATTGCAAGTAGTCTGTTGGTGCAAATCATTTCCAGTATTTTCTTTAGCACTGAAAGAATTAATGACTTTAAAAGCTAAAATCACAAAGAATTGTGTTTCTGAGTCTCGAGACTCTGTGGGTTAATAGCATCATATGAGCCCTTCATCCATCAGGCTCCTGAATCAGCATGGATAACTTCCCGCAAAGTTAAAGTTCAAAGTAAATTTATTATCAAAGTACATATACTACTCTGAGATTCATTTTCTTGTGGCATTTATGGTAGATACAAAGGGGCACAGTCAAATCAATGAAAAACTACACACAAAGTCAGACAAACAAGCAATATCCAATAAATGACAAATTGTGCAAATATTAAAAGAAAAGCTAATAATAAATAATGTAGAATCATTGAAAGTGAGTCCATAGGTTGTGAAATCAGTTCACTGTTACGGTGAGTGAAGTTATCCGCACTGGTTCAGGAGCCTGATGGTTATGGGGTAATAACTGTTCCTGAACCTGGTGGTGGGGGACCTGAGGCTCCTGTTTCTCCTTCCTGATGGTAGCAGCAAGAAGAGAGCATGGGGTGGATGGTGGGGTCCTCGATGATGGATGCTGCTTTCTTATGGTATTGCTCCATGTAGATGTGCTCATTGCTGGAGCGAGCTTTTCCTGTGATGGACTGGGCTGTATCCATTACTTTCTGTAGGCTTTTATGTTCACATGCCTTGGTGTTTCCATAACAGGCTATGATATAACCAGTCAGGATACTCTCCACTGTGCATCTATAGAAGCTTGTCAAAGTTTTACATTCAAAGTTCAAAGTAAATTTATTATCAAATTACAGATATGTCACCATATATAACCCTGAGGTTTGTTTTCTTGCGGGCATTTACAGTAACTCTAAGAAACATACTCGAATCAATTAAAGACTCCACTTAACAGGACATACAACCAATGTTCAAAAAACAACAAACTGCAAATACAAAAGAAAAACAACGACTTAATAAATAAATAAATACATATTGAGAAGGAGATGAAGAGTCGTTGAAAGTGAGTACGTAGGTTGTGTTCAAAAGGTTCAAAGGGACATTTAAACAAGCCTGACACATTTTGGAAACAAGTCCTGTGGACTGATGAAGTTAAAATAGAACTTTTTGCCGCAATGAGGAAAGGTATGTTTGGAGAAAAAAGGGTACAGAATTTCATGAAAAGAACCCCTCTCCAACTGTTAAGCATGGGGTGGAGGGGGGTTTGGATTGATCATGCTTTGGGCTTGTGTTGCAGCCAGTGGCACGGGGAACATTTACTGGTAGAGGGAAGAATGAATTCAATTAAATACCAGCAAATTCTGGAAGCAAACATCACACCGTCTGTAAAAAAGCCGAAGATGTAAAGAGGATGGCTTCTACAACAGGATAATGATCCTAAACACACCTCAAACTCCACAATGGACTACCTCAAGAGGCGCAAGCTGATGGTTTTGCCATGGCCCTCAGAGCCCCCCGACCTAAACATCATCGAGAATCTGTGGATAGACCTCAAAAGAGCAGTGCATGCAAGACAGCCCAAGAATCTCACAGAGCTAGAAGCCTTTTGCAAGGAAGAATGGGTGAAAATCCCCCAAACAAGAACTGAAAGACTCTTAGCTGGCTACAAAAAGCCTTTACAAGCTGTGATACTTGCCAAAGGGGGTGTTACTAAGTACTGCCATGCAGGGTGCCCAAACTTTTGTTTCGGGCCTTTTTCCTTTTTTTTGTTATTTTGAGACGGTAAAAGATGGAAATAAAAAGAGTTTTCTTGCTTAAAATTTTAAAGAAATGTGTCATCTTTAACTTCATGCCTTTTGGAAATCAGTTCATCTTTTAATCGCTTAGCTATTCACAGTAGCAGAAATTTTGACCAGGGGTGCCAAAACTTTTGCACACCACTGTATGTGATAGATAAATGAATGACTCTGAATGTGAACTTTAAGCAAAAATTGACAAAGCTTGTTTTGCTTGTAGTTTACATTTATTTAGTTAGTTTTTATTTTAATTTAGAGATGCTGCGCAGAATAGGCTCTTCCGGCCCTTTGAGCTACGCCACCAACAGCCCCTGATTTAACCCTAGCCTAATCACGGGACAATTTAAATGACCAACTGACCTGTCAACTGGTACTTACCTGGACTGTGGAGCAAACCGGAGCACCCGGAGGAAACCCACACATTCCACAGGGGAAACGTACTGTTACGTACCCCGTAACTGGGTTGCCAAGCCAGCAGAAATGGATCACTCAGTTGGAGTCTGGATTACTAGAACTAAGAAAGTTTTATTAAAGAAACAAGCAACACAGTACTCTAATCAAAAGGATAATGAATGCAACAGTTCAGCAATGTTAAACATACATGTACACAGAATTAAGATAACAGGATTAATCAAGCTCTATCGTTGTCTAGGGGTAAATGACCAGTTTCAAAGTGACGCAAAGTTCAGTTCAGTTTGCAGTAATCGCTGCCGTGGCGATGGACAGTGGGGGGAAGGAGAGAGAGAGCAAAACGAATGAATATTCAAAACGGCTTCCACACAGACCTTCGCAGTCAGCTTTCGGGCAAGTCCTTTGTGATGTCATCTGAGGTCACTGACCGTGACCCTTCTGTTTCCCGATACGATCGTTTCTCTGTGGTGAACCCGGCACCCAGGCAAGGGTGGACACACACCAGGTTCCCGCCGATCGTGCCTTTCCACCCTGAGCGTCTATGGCTTGATCCCGCAATCAGCCGTCCAAAACTTCCCACCGACTTGTGAGAGGCGCACCGCTTCCAGGGTCTCATTACCTCGTGGTGTCGTGTGTGTCCTGCCTTAGCGAACCTGTCCCTTTTTATCCCCCTGCTGGGGTATCACCTGTCCATCACTTCAAACAGTTCAGGGTTCAAAGGGTGAGCCGATCTTGACAGCTCTCCTTCCGTTAAACTCTCCCGTCCCTTCATTAACATCTCCAAATGCTGCTCCATTGTTTTCCTTATCTCTCTCTCCTGAAGACAGGTGGCAGACCAACTGCTGATCCCACTGGTGCCAGCACAGGACAGCTAACATCTTAATCTATGTGTATTCTCGTCACAGTACAGACTCCTTACAGAGGACGCACTCCGATGGCCGGAGTTGTAAAGCTATCACACGAACCGCTACGCTCCCCTAATCTCTGTTACTTTCTCACATAATTGTTCTGGATCTCAAAGCCTGAGAATAGTGATTGGTGGATTCGGTAAGGATGAATTTCTGTCACGTAAACTGCTGTAATGTGGGGTGCACTGTAACAATTGTCCTAGATCAACAGATGGAGGGTCTTTACAAGATGGCGCTGGTGATGCCCAGTGATGTCTGTTGGCAGCTCACAAAATTACTGGATATGCTGTACTTCCTTTGAACTGTTTATCGCTGCTTTCTTCAGCCTGTAATCTCCCTTGAAGAAATATACTTTGGAGCAGTCTAAATGAACTACCAACTTACTTAGTTGTTATTATTATTATTATAATATTTTTGTATTTGCACAGTTAGCCTTTTGCACGTTGCTTGTTTGTCAGTCTTTGTGTGTAATTTCTCATTGATTCTGTTGTATATCTTTGTTCTACTGTGAATGCCTGCAAGATGTAGAGAACAATGGGTTAGGGAGTATATTTTTGATGAAGTTGAAGGATAGGGTTGTATTTGGTGACATTTATGTGCTTCAATAGTAAATTTACTTTCAACTGTGAACTTTGATCTAAAGCATCAACTCAGCAACCACAAATGATGCCTGACCCATTGAATTCCCGAGAACATATTGTTATTTGTTAATTGTTCATTCCAATCCCGTTATCCTTTAAATATAGCTTCAGTTCAGGCTGATCTTAGTAACTAGTTGCACTCTACTGAATTAAACACAGCCGACTGATCTTAGTGCATTCTGCCACTGAAAGGACCACTTAAAAACCTTCGACAACATTGGTGAAAGGATTGCAGTCTCACATTACGACATTCCTGGAGTTGATAATGGATCTCGAACCCAAGGCCGGGGAAGCAAAGCTCAGACACCAGGCTGGGTCTTATCTTTCATAAAGACTGTTTCTACCAACTGCTCATTACTGGATCGAGTTACGGCTAATCACTTTCAACATTGCCTCTGCTCTAACTTGTCCGCTCGCTCTGCTCTGTTTCATACTGGGCTCATTTCATTGGCTGTACAATACCACAGTTGAAATATATGCTAAAATGCAAATTTATTTCCTCTTCTATATCTGGCTTTGTCAAACCCAAGATGAGATCCCGCTTTATTCCTAAACACAAGAAATTCTGCAGCTGCTGGAAATCTAGAAAAGCACACACAAAGTGCTGGAGGAACTCAGCCGGTCAGACAGCATCTGTGGGAATGAATAAACAATCGATGTTTTGGGCTGAATCTGCTCATTGTGACTGCACGGCCTGAGCCGTTAACTGTTTATTCACTTCCACAGATGCTGTCTGACCCGCTGAGTTCCTCCAGCATTTCATGTGTGTTCCTCCTTTAGTTTTGTTGCTGTTCTGTGTCTCAGCTACATCTAAATTGGTAGGAGTCTCATCTTTTAAATTGGCGAGTTATGGACTGAGGTGACTTGAGCATAGAAACCCACTGCAGTACAGAGGGAGTCTGGCCATGTTGGAATTACAGAATTTGTAACTGAGGAGCTGGTGGTAGACCTGAGGAGAGCTAAGGTACCCGTGACCCCTGTTTCCATCCAGGGGGTCAGTGTGGACATGGTGGAGGATTACAAATACCTGGGGATATGAATTGACAATAAACTGGACTGGTCAAAGAACACTGAGGCTGTCTACAAGAAGGGTCAGAGCCGTCTCTATTTCCTGAGGAGACTGAGGTCCTTTAACATCTGCCGGACAATGCTGAGGATGTTCTATGAGTCTGTGGTGGCCAGTGCGATCATGTTTGCTGTTGTGTGCTGGGGCAGCAGGCTGAGTGTAGCAGACACCAACAGAATCAACAAACTCATTCGTAAGGCCAGTGATGTTGTAGGGATGGAACTGGACTCTCTGACGGTGGTGTCAGAAAAGAGGATGCTGTCCAAGTTGCATGCCATCTTGGTCAATGTCTCCCATCCACTACATAATGTACTGGTTGGGCACAGGAGTACATTCAACCAGAGACTCATTCCACTGAGATTCAACACAGAGCGTCATAGGAAGTCATTCCTGCCTATGGCCATCAAACTTTACAACTCCTCCCTTGCAGGGTCAGACACCTTGAGCCAATAGGCTGGTCCTGGATATTTCATAATTTACTGGCATAATTTACATATTACTATTTAACTATTTATGGTTTTATTATTACTATTTAATAATTTATGGTGCATCTGTAACGAAAACCAATTTCCCCTGGGATCAATAAAGTATAACTATGACTATCTGTTGCAGTACAGAGGGAGTCTGGTCGTGTGGAGGTATTGTGTTGGGTAATGTTTTAGCAGTGAGCCTGCAGCAACATTAGATTTGCTAAACAAACCGTTGGAGGAAGAAGATTAAAGCTTAGCTTTACTTGTCAGATGCACATAGTGAAATGCATCATTTGTGTTCACAACCAACACAATCAGAGGATGCGCTGGGGGCAGCCCTCAAACGTTGCCATGCTTCTGGCACAACTAACATGCCCACAACTCACTAACCCTGACAGTACATCTTTGAAATGTGGCAGGAAACCCACACAGTCACAGTGAGAATGTACAAGCTCCTTACAGACAGTCAAACAAAAAATGCTTTTACCAGTGGCTCATTCAGACATGGCCAGTTTTGAGAGGAGTGGATTTCACTCAGGTCCACTGCCTGAGTAGAAAAGGCAGCAGTGACTTGCTACAGGGAAAAAGAGTTTTGACCAGCGACCAATCGGCATTTGGGATTGATTAGCAAGAGTACATGAAAGGAAGGCGGGGCAAGCGCAGCCGCCGTCGTCACAGCAGCCGCTGCCGTCGTCAGAGTGGAGATCTTGAGGCTTTAGCTCTCCGAGGTGTCAGCAAAGAGGGATTTCAGTCTGAGAAAGCAAAGGAAAGAAAAGTTCAAGGCCAAGTTTTTTCCATCCACCTTTCACCTTTGGTCATCTAGGTAGGGATGCCAGGCAGGATAGTGAATGCTCCTCTTGCAGGATATAGGAAGGCAGGGAGACTTTCAGTGTCCCTGACCACTACAGCTGCGAGAAGTGCATCCAGCTGCAGCTTCTAACAAACTGCGTTAAGGAGTTGGAGCTGAAACTGGATGAACTCGGATCATTCAGGGTCCAAGGGGTAATAGATAGGACATATAGAGAGGTAGTTACACCCAAGGTGCAGCACACAGGAAACTGGGTGACAGGAAGGGGAAGGGGGTTAAAAATCCAGTGCAGAGTACCCCTGTACTCTTGTGGCCATCCCCCTGAGCAATAGGTATATCATTTTGGATACTGTCGGTGGAGGGGGTGGGGGGAACCTCACAGAGGAAAGTCAAGTAGTTGGGTTTCTGGCACTGAGTCTGCCTCTGTGACTCAGAAGGGAAGGCGTACGCTGAGGTGATTTGTTAGTTATGGGAACAGACAGGAGATTCTGTGGGTGAGAATGAGACTCCCAGATGGTATGTTGTTTCCCAGGTGCCAGCGTCCGGCATATCTCAGATCAAGTCCTCAGCATTCTTAAGTGGGCAGGTGAACAGCCAGAAGCTGTAGACCATGTAGATACGAATGATGAGTATAGGATGGGTAGGATGAGTGATGAGGTTCTGCACAGGGAGTTTAGGGAGATAGGTGCTAAGTTAAAGGGCAGGACCTCCAGGTTTGTGATCTCAGGAATGCTACATGCTAGTGAGGCCAGAACTAGGAAGATTATACAGTTTAATACGCGGCTAAGGAGTTGGTGTAGGAGGGAGGGTATAAGATTTTTGGATCATTCATCTCTCTTCCAAGCAAGGTAGGCCCTGTACAGAGGGGCCAGTTTGCACCTGAACTGAAGGGGGTGGGGTGGGGGTTAATATCCTAGCAGGAAGGCTTGTGGTGGGGTTTAGACTAGAGCTGCAAGCGGATGGGAACCAGAGTGCCAGAACAGTTAGTGGATAAAAATGTTTTAAGACCTCAGGTAAAGTCAGGAATCAAAAGATTGAGCATAGTGTGACTGTGTCTTGAGCTATGTATATTTCAATGCAAGAAGTATCGTAAGAAAGGCGGATGATAGTGCTGAGGATGAGGTAGCTGGTTTACAAACAGAGGCGATGTGTAGTGAGGAGAGGCTGTTGATGGGGCAGAATTGCAGTCAGCAGAATAGAAAAGGGTGAATACCGGATTGAAGGTGTTATATTTGAAAGCATGCAGTATATGGAATGTGGAATAACTTGCAGTACAGTTGTAGATTAGCAGGTATGATGTTGCAGGCATCACTGAATCATGGCTGAAAGTTGTTTTTTAGCTGGGAGCTTAGAGTCCAGGGATACACACTGTATCATAAGGACAAAGAAGGCAGAGGGGGTGGCGATGCTCTGTTGGTAAAAAATGTAATCAAATCATCAGAAAGAGGTAGCATAGGGTCAGAAGGTGTTGAATCATTGCGGATAGAGCATAGGAACTGCAAGGGTAAATAGACCCTGATGGGAGTTGTATACAGACCCCCAAACAGTAGTAAGGATCTGGCCTACGTATTACAATGGGAGACAGAAAATGCAAACCAAAAGGGCCATGTTACAATACTCATGGGGGATTTCAAAATGAAGGCGGTTTGGACAAATTCAGTTGCTGCTGGATCCCAAGGGGGCAATGTCTAGAGCGCCTATGAGAGAACTTTAAAGAGCAGCTCGTGGTTGAGCCCACTAGAGGATCAGCTGTTCTGGATTGGGTGTTGTGCAATGAACTGGAATTGATTAGAGAGCTTAAGGTAAAAGAACCCTTAGGAAAAAGGGCAATGGCTGGAATTTCTGGAAGCAATTTGGAAGGCACAGGATATCCCAAAGAGGAAGAAGTATTCTAAAGACCAGATGACACAACTGTGGCTGACAAGAGATGTCAAAGCCACCATTAAAGCCAAAGACAAGGCATATAATAGAACAAAAATTAGTGGGAAGTTAGAGGATTGGGAAGCTTTTAAAAACCAACAGAAGGCAACTGAAAATGTCATTAAGGAAGTAAAGGTGGAATACAAAAGTGAGCTAGCCAATAATATTAAAGAGGATTTCAAAAGTTTCTTCAGATACATAAAATGTTCAAGAGAGGTGAGAGTGGATATTGGACCACTGGAAAACAATGCTGGATTAGTATTAATAGGGGACAAGAAATTGGCAGATGAACTGAACAAGTATTTTACATCAGTCTTCACTGTGGAAGTTCCAGGTGTCAGGCGTCATGAAGTGTGTGAAGTTACCATTACTAGTGAGAAGGTTCTTGGGAATCTGAAAGGTTTGAAGGTAGGTAAGTCGCCTGGACCAGATGGTGTACACCCCAGAGTTCTGAAAGAGTTGGCTGTAGAAATTGTGGAGGCATTAGTAATGATCTTTCAAGAATCACTAGGTTTCTGTAAAATTGCAAATATCACTTCGCTCTTCAAAAAGGGAGAGAGGCAGAAGAAAGGAAACTATAGGCCAGTTAGTCTGACCTCAGTGGTTGGGAAGATGTTGGAGTTGGTTATTAAGGATGAGGTCTCAGGGTACTAGGAGGCACATGATAAAATAGGCCATAGTCAGCATGGTTTCCTCAAGGCAAAATCTTGCCTGAAAAATCTGTTGGAATTATTTTGAAGAAATAACAAGCAGGATAGACAAATGAGAATGGGTTGATGTTGTGTACTTGGATTTGACGAGGTGCCACACATGAGGTTGCTTAACAGGCCACGAGCCTATGGTATTACAGAAAAGATTCTAGCATGGATAAAGCAGTGGTTAATAGGAGGCAAAGAATGGGAATAAAGGGAGTCTTTTCTGGTTGGCTGCTGGTTACTAGTGGTGTTCCACAGGGGTCTGTGTTGGGACCGATTCTTTTTACGTTACATGTCAGTGATTTGGATGATGGAATTGATGACGTTGTTGCAAAGTTTGCAGACAATACGAAGATAGGTGCAGGGGCAGGAAGTTTTGAGGAAGTAGAGAGGCTACAGAAGGACTTAGACAGATTAGGAGAATAGGCAAAGAAATGGCAGACGGAATACAATGTTGGGAAGTGTATGGTCATGCACTTTGGTAGAAGAAATGAAAGGGTTGAAGATGTAATGTTGAGACCATATAAAGCACTGGTGAGTCCTCACTTAGAACATATTGAGCAGTTTTGTGCCCTTCATCATAGAAAGAATGTGCTGAAACTGGAGAGGTTTCAATGGAGGTTCACAAAAGTGATTCCAGGATTGTCATTTAAAGAGCATTTGATGTCTTTGTGCCTGTATTCACTGAAATGCAGAAGAATGAAGCATGACTTCACTGAAACCTGTCCAGTGGTGAAAGGTCTTGATAGAGTGGATGTGGAGAGGATGTTTCCTTTGTTGGGAAAGTCTAAGACCAGAGGACACAGCCTCGGAATAGAGGGGTGTCCTTTTAGATTGGAGATGAAGAAGAATTTCTTTAGGCAGAGATTGGTGAATTTGTAGAATTCTTTGTCACAGGCAGCTGTGGAGGCCAAGTCTTTATGTATATTTAAGGCAGAGGTTGATAGATTCTTGAGTGGTCAGGGCACGAAAGGATATGGAGAGAGGCAGGATATTGGGGCTGAGAGGAAAAATGGATCAGCCATGATGAAATAGCAGAGCAGACTCGATGGGCCAAATAGCCTAATTCTGCTCCTATATCTTACGGTTTCATGGTGATGAGAATCAAACTTTGATGTCTCACTGCTGGCACTGTAAAGCTTTATGCTAACCGTTACATACTGTGCTACCCTTTAGTGGTCTAGAGTTGGTGGGCAAGGTGGAGAAGGGTTTCAGTGGATGTTTAGAGAAGGGGGTAGATTTGGAAATGACATCCTGGCAGAGATAGGAAACCCTAATGCTGATTTACCAACAGTGAGTTTATGGCTTATCTCAGGGATCCCATCCTGCTAAAGGGTCTCGGCTCAAAACATCAACTGTAGTTTTTTCCACGGATGCTGCCTGGCCTGCTGAGTTCCTCCAGCATCTTGTGTGTGTTGCTGAGGTATTAAATCCTACTTGTCCCAAGAATGGCCACCAATATATGACCCTAATATGGTCCAAAACAAACGGTGCAAGGGGAACAATTTGATTTGTGCGCATTCAATGTGAAAATTGTCACGCTCACAGAAGTGGATCATCAGGGTGAAGCATCTGGCTGTTTCAGTGGAGCTTTACTGAAATATGATATGTAGTATGTGACTGAATTAAAATCTATAAGCTCTTGAGGGACCAGGAGTGGACAGCCGGTATCTTCTCCCCAGAGTTTAAATGTTTAATGCCAGAGGGCATGCATTTAAAGTGAGAGGGATAAATTCAAAGGAGGTGTGTGAGTTAAGTTTCTTTACACAGAGATTGGTGGGTGCTTGGAATTCTTTATTTTATTTAGAGATACGGTGCTAAAACGGCCATTCTGACCCAATGAACCTGTCCACCCAGCAGCCCACCTATCCAATCCTAGCCTAATGACAGGACAACTTTCCCTGTCCATTTGACCCATGAACCGGGCTGTCCTTGGGCCGAGCGAGGAAACCGAAACACGGCGAGGAAACCCACATGGTGATGGGGAGAATGTACAAACTCCTTACAGACGGAGTCAGAATTGAACTCCAAACTCTGATGCCTTGAGCTGCGATGGCAGCTCCTTAAATGCCTCGAACACGTTGGCCTCCACCATCACCTCGTGCACATCCTGGAGTGGTTGTGGACGCAGAGTTATTCATTTAAGAGGCTCTGAGGTCGGCACATGAACAGACAAGACTGGAGGAATAGACTGTACAGGCAGAACGGACTGGTTTAGTAGGCGTTTAATTACGTATAATCAGTTTGATGCAATTCCTGTGGTGCCAAACTAATTAAACAAGTAATAAAACGCCTACTAAGGCCCTGTTCCTGCGCCACCCTGTTTTATATTCTCTATAAATGGTCTTTCTCATATTCTACTCTGAGCAAAATCGATTTTCAAATCACATAACTGAGAGAAACAGTACCATGTACCTAGATTACCAGACCTTAATTTTAGTTTTGCCAAAGTTATTTTCCAAACAGTTCCTTCCCTTACAAATGGAAAGATATTCTGTCCTGTCTAGTTCAAAAGCTAGAATCAAAGTCAATTTATTATCAAAGTACAAGTCACCATATACTACATTGAGATTCATTTTCTTGCAGGTACTTACATGAAATAAAGAAACACAATAGAATTTATGAATAACTATACAAAAGACTGAAAGTTAACAGGAAGTGCAAGATAAACTGCTTGTCAGAAAGGGATACACTCAAGGGCAAATGCATGTAAATATTTTTAAGAAATCTGTTGCTGACACAAAAGCCAATTGTAGCATTTGCGTCATTAAAACCATCTGTCTTGTGCTCAGGGGAGCACCTCCTTACAAGTTTCCAAAGATAATTGTGGTTACTTTCAGTGATTAGGTACCAGTGTGCTGCATAACACATGTTTCTCATCCACCAGCGGTACCCATGAGTTGGGGACAATGGAAACAGTCTCCTGTCGCACTGTGGTATCACAGGTTTCCTGGTGCTACAGGTAGGACAGTACCCTCTCCATACTGGACCTGAGCTGAACTTCGGAGCTTGAGGCTCCGGAGTTTGAACTCTTGACCGTTCTGCTGGGTGCCGGAGTAGAGTAGCGGTGAGCACAACACTGTTCCAGCCCAGGGTGTCAGGTTCAATTCTGGTGCCGCCCATAAAGGGTGTGTACTTTTCCTCGTGAATGCAAGGGTTTTCCCCAGGCGCTCCTGTTTCCTCCCACAGTCTAAAGACATACTGGTTAGCAAGCTAAATGGTTATTGTAAATTGCCCTGGGGTTAGGCTGAGGTTGCTGGGTGGCACAGGTTAGAAACACAGAAAACCTACAGCACAAAACAGGCCCTTTGGCCCACAAAGCTGTGTCGAACACGTCCTTACCTTAGAAATTACCTATTGCCCTCTATTTTTCTAAGCTCCATGTACCTATCCAGGAGTCTCTTAAAAGACCCTTTCGTATCGGCCTCCACCACCGTCGCTGGCAGTCCATTCCACGCTCTCACGACTCTCTGCGTGTAAAAAAAAAATTACCCCTGACATCTCCTCTGTACCTACTTCCAAGCACTTTAAAACTGTGCCCTCTTGTGTTAGCCATCTCAGGCCTGGGGAAAAGCCTCTGACTATCCACACGATCAATGCCTCTCATCACCTTGTACACAAAGGTTATTGGGCTGGAACAGTCTGTTCCACTCTGTGTCTCTAAATAAAATAAATCATTAAGTAAGTAGACTCAAACATTAGAGAGGGACTGACTGAGGAGCTACCAGAGGAGGACTATAGCCCAACCTGTCCAACACGTTGTGAGCTGGAGCCTGAACCCGACAATTGCACTGCATTTTATTGAATATGCTATCCATCGTAATGTCGCAAAAGGAGGCAAAGGCAGGTAGAGGCAATATATTTATGGCAAGTGCTGCAAGAATACAGTATCCCCATCTCTGTATTGTTGAGGTTGCGTGACTAATTTCTGATTTTCCGTTCCCACCCAACTATAGAGCATTGCACTCCATTTGGCATAAGAATTGGTACTGGAATCAAGTGCCCAGCTATGGTGGAAATCTTGTCTTGCGTGCTGTTCATACAGATCCAATCAATACACAGTGTTGTGATGTAGCAATAACAATAAAGTGCAACAGCTGCAGTGAAAGGGCAGCACAGGGAAACAATGAAGACCAAGATCAGAATGAGGTAGATGGTGAGGTCAAGAGTCTAACTTATTGTACCAGGAAACGACTCAATAGTCTTTGAACAGCTGGGGTAGAAGCTGGCCTTGAGCCTGGTGCTATGTTCTTTCACACACACAAAATGCTGGAGAATCTCAGCAGGTCAGGCAGTATTCAAGAACAGAAACAAACAGCTGACGTTTTGGGCTGAGACCTTTCATCAGAATTGGAAAGGAGGGGGGAGAGAGGGAGGTACCACCGGCAGCTGATGGATGAGGCCAGGTGAGGGGGAAGCTGTGTGAGTGGGGAGTGGGGGTGTTATTTGAGGAGTGGAGAGGTGATCGAGAAAGACCAGGTGTGGGGGAACGTGGGTAGTGGAAGAGTGATTTGAGGAGCAGAGAGGTGAGGGGGAAGGTGGGTGGTTGGCGAGTGGGGGTGTTATTTGAGGAGCTGAGAGGTGAGGGGGAACACCAGGTGAGTGGGGGTGTGATTTGAGGAGTGGAGAGGTGATGGGAAGATCAGGTGAGGGGGAACATCAGTGTTTGGGGAGTGGGGGTGTTATTTGAGGAGCGGAGAGGTGATGAGGAAGACCAGGTGTAGGGAAATTTGGGGGATTGGGGAGTGGGAGAGTGATTTGAGGAGCAGACAGGTGATCGAGGAAGACCAGGTGAGGGGGAATGTTGGTGGATTGGGGAGAGAGGGTATGATTTGAGGAGCATAGAGGTGATCGAGAAAAACCAGGTGAGGGGGAACGTGGGTGGATTGGGGAGAGAGGGTATGATTTGAGGAGCAGAGAGGTGATCGAGAAAGACCAGGTGTGGGGGAACGTGGGTAGTGGGAGAGTGATTTGAGGAGCAGAGAAGTGATCGAGAAAGACCAGGTGAGGGGGAACGTGGGTGGATTGGGGAGAGAGGGTATGATTTGAGGAGCAGAGAGGTGATGGGGGAAGGCCAGGTGAGGGGGAAGGTGGATGGATTAGGGAGTGGGAGAGTGATGTGAGAAGCTGGGAGGTGATGGGGAAGAGGTAGAGATGAGTTTTTATTTGTCTCATTCACATTGAAACAACAAAATACAGTGAAATGGGTCATGTATGTCAAATCAAATCAGCGAGCATTGTGCTGGAGTCATGCTTATGGTACCAACTTAGAGTGCCCACAACTTACTAACCCTAACGCTAACCGTACATCTTTGGAACGTGGAAGGCAAGCGGACTACCCCGAGGAAACTCACACGGTCACAAGGAGAACGTACAAACTCTTTACTGGTGGGAATTGAGCACGGAATGATTGTTGTTGGTGCTGTCAGCTGTGCTATGCTACCAGCCACAAGAACTGAAGAAGGAATCTGTTGGGTGAGGACAGTGGGACATGGAATAAAGGGAAGGAGGTGGCAAACCAGAGGGCCTCTTTAACTTGAACTCACGCCAAAGCCTAGTCTCTTCCTAAAGAGGCATTATTGCTTTGTGGGGAACATGATAATCAGGTGCACCCAGAGGTGCAGTGTTGGCTGATGGAGCAAGGAGCAGGAAAGAAGAATAATTCCCAACTCAAGATAATCCACCTGAGAGTGTTGGCACAAACCTCAGTTTAACCGATCACCTAAAGGATAATATCTTTATTACTTCTCTGACCACAGCAAGCCAAGATCTTCATGTATAAGTGTCCCAAGTGGGACTTCAATCCATGGGCTCCTGCTTCTGAGGAAAAGTGTACCACCAGCTGAGATGCAACTGATACCTTTGGGTTGGGCGGGCATCAGTGGAGAACCAATTGTGTTAGTGAGATCCTAAATCTTCTGGTCATCTGCAGCTTTTATTTTCTCCCCTCCCTCCTCCACACACCCATCACTTCCACTCTGACTCCTCCATTTCACCTCACCTACTGACCGGCACTTGGAGCCTTCCAGCTTCAACACCGAGGATCCTGATTTAAATTTGATCCTGGAATTGCCATTTATCCTATTTACAGGGTTTCTTTAGCTCACACCATCTTATTTGTTCTGTAATCTCCCTTGGCTTCTATCCTATCACAGACTGTTCTGCCCCTCCTCCTACTCTGCAATTTCATTTGCTTTATCACTAGTTCTGATGGAAGGTAATCAATCTCAACTGTCTGCTCTGTTTCTCCCTCAGGAGCCTGATGAACTGAATTTAGCATTATTCTGCTTTTATTTTCAGTTTGGCTTTTGTTCTCAAAAAGGAGCTTGTATTCTGAGCTCTGTCTTAGGAAGCAATTAACAGACAGAGAGGGGAAAAAAATCAAGGAAATATTAAAAGCCTCCTTGGAGAAAAGCAACATCTCAATTAAATTTTCAGCTTAGAACCACTCAAAGTGAAAGACTATTAGTGATGGAGTTGAGAACATTGAGGTCATCCACCAGGAGAATACAAGTCCAAAAGTTGCATTTTGGGAAGTAGTACTAGTGCGATCACTCGAGTCAAGTATGATGTTCCCCAAAGGGGTTATTCCCTTAATGGACAATGCCTGTGCACGACTTTGCTTAACGTGGGAAGGCTGACACAATGGCATTCACCACATGGTCCCTGACAGATTGGGGTATGAAATGCAAGGTGGCAGAGTGCTGCTGCAACCTTCCTGCCTTTGTGATGTGTCATCAACTTCCACTAGCTTCACTGTTGAGGTCTTGGTTGGATCATTCTTTGACTGGAACAAACCCCCTTGACCGTACAGCCATTGGTGACCCTACCAGGAGCTAAGCTCCAGATGACATCACTCTCACGATCTCCGGAACTCTCAACCCTCTCCACCACGACAAGGCGACCATCCTCGGGAAGTACTTTGGGAAGACGAGTGAAGGGAGAACTTTTACAGTAAATGATAGGGTCCTGGTGGGTTGTAAAACATTATGTTTTACAGTTCCCTGAATGTGGTGCCCGTGGTAGACAGTGTGGTGAAGCAGGTTCTTGGCATATTGTCCTTCACCAGTCAGGGAAGTGAGTATAGAAGCTGGGATGTTGAGGTTGTACAAGATGTTGATAAGGTTACAGTTGGAATATTGTATTCCCTTCTGGTCTCTCTGCTAGTATCAGACATTCTATGGGAAAACAGGTTTTCTTTATCTACTCTATCTAGACCTCTCATAACTGATGAGGGTGGGCCTGTGGATGTTGTATGCATGGACTTTAGTAGAGCGTTTGACTGGGAGATTTGTTGTTGGCTGGCACAGAAAATGAAGTCACATGGGGTAAAGATGAGTTGGCAGATTGGATTCAGAGAGGACCTGGTCATATAAGGCAGGGAGGAGTGGTGGAGGTGTGTTCCTCTTTCTGCCCTCATTGTCATGGGAGAAAAGTAGTTCACGTTCAAATTCACTGTCATTCAACTGTACACATGTGCACAGCTGAACGAGATAATGTTCCTCTGGGACCAAGGAGTAAAGCACGGTACGTATATCATGTACAGCACAAAATAACATTATCTCAATAATATTAACAGATAAAGATATTCTGCAGATGTACATTTGACATTACGTGCATATAAGGCATGTATTTAAATATAAAACAGTCTGATGCTGTTGGCGTTATCATAAGCCAAGCATACTGGGTGGTGGTTTGGTGTTCAGAAGCCTCACAGCCTGGGGAAGAAGCTGTTATCCAGCCATAATAGTGCTCGTTCTTAGACCGTGGTACTTTCTGCCTGATGATATGTGATCAAAACAGATTGTGGGACAGACAGGGTGGGTCCTTGACAAATTGGTGTTTGTCCTGGATGGGACAGGAGAGAGACCCTGATCATTCTCTCGGGAGTGCTCACAATCATTCGCAGGTGCCATGCAGTTCCCATATAGACAGTGATATAGACACTCAGGACAGCCTCAATGGTGCTTCAGTAGAAAATAGTTAGAATGGGGTAGGAAACCTCAGGAAGTGGAGGCACTGCTGTGTTTTCATGACTCAGGAGGCAGCGTGGAGGGACCAAGTGAGATCCTCCATCATATGCACTCCCAGAAACTTGATGCTTCCAACTCCCTCCACGGGATAGACGTTAATGTGCGTAGGAAGTGGTTAGCCTGTACTGTCAGTGGAATGATTCGGGTGATATGAAGGCAGGTTGCGGTTCAGGGTGGGGGTGGATGTAATGCAGTTCATGACCAGTTGATCAAAGCGCTTCATTATTACCGAAAACAACAGGAATTCTGCAGATGTCGAAGGGTCTCGGCCTGAAACGTCGACTGCACCTCTTCCTGCCTGCTGCGTTCACCAGCAACTTTGATGTGTGTTGCTCATTATTACCAAGGTCAGTGCCACTGGACAGTAGTCTTTGAAAGTGAGTCTGCAGGTTGTGGATCAGTTCAGAGCTGGGGGAATGAAGTTATCCAGACTGGTTTAGGAACCTGATAACTGTTAACATCTGTTCCAGAACCTGGTGGTGTGTGGCCGAAGGCTCCTATACCTCTGCCCGTTGTTCACCAGGATGATGTCTAGACGGGAGACCATGAACTATGATAAAAAGTTGGGCAGACTTGGATTGTTTTGAGTGTTGAGGCTGAGGGTTGAGCTGGCAGAATTATAAGAAAACTAAGAGAGGCACAAATAGGGGGGAAAGGTCAGCGTCTTGTCTGGAGGCCAGTATGTGAGTCCAGGCCAGAGAGTGGAGGTAGGAGACCTGGTGAGGCCTGGAGGTGGCCTGTGTTCGTGTTAGAGGTCTCCCTATGTGTGTGAGTGAGTGGGAAAGGGACTTCTGCTGTTGTTAGCTTGTTCTGTTGCTGTTGTTACTGCTGCTTGTATTGCTCTGATGAACATTGTGGTTATGCTATGTTGATGCCAGAATGTGTGATAACACTTGCGGGCTGTCCTCAGCACATCCACAGGTTGTGTTGGGTGTTAACACAAATGACACATAATAACCATAATACAATCAATGAAAGACTACAACCATCAGGGTGGACATGCAGTGTGCAAAAGACAATGAGCTGTTCAAGTACAAAAAAAATAGTAATAATAATAATAAATGAGCAATGACTATCGAGAACATGAGATGAAGTGAGCCCATTGGTTATGGAAATATTTGCATGATGGGGCAAGTGAAGTTGAGTGAACTTATCCCTTCTGATTCAAGAACCTGATGGTTGAGAGGTAATAACTGTTCCTAAAACTGATGGTGTGAATACTGAGGCTCCTGTACATTCTTCCGGATGGCAGCAGGAAGAAGAGAGCATGTCCTGGGTGGTGATGTCTGTGATGATGGATGCTGCTCTCCTGCAACAATGCTCCCTGTTACTGTGCTCAATGCTGGGGAGGGTTTTACCGTGGTGGATTGGGCCATATCCACTACGTTCCCATACCAGGCTGTGATGCAGCCACTCAATGTACTCTCCACCACGCATCCAGAAAAGTTTGTCAAAGTTTTAGAAGTCATGCTGAATCGTTACAAACTTCTAAGGAAGTAGAGGCACTGCCGTGCATTTTTTTTGTAATGGCACTTACATGCTGGGCCCAGCATGGGTCCTCTGAAATGATTACAACAAGGAATTTAAGGTTGCTGACCCTCTCCACCTCTGATCCCCTGATGAGGACTGGCTCATGGTCCTCCAGTTTCCTCCTCCTGAAGTCAATAATCAGTTCCTTGGTCTTGCTGACCTTGAGTAAGAGGTTGTTGTATTGACACCACTCAAACCGGGTTTTCAATCTGCCTCCTATATACTGCTTTTGCACCAGCTTTGATTGGGCCAGCGACCGTGGTGTCGTCAGCAAACTTGGATATGGTATTGGAGCTGTGCTTAGCCTCACAGTCATAAGTGTAAAGCAAGTAGAGCAGGGGGCTAAGCACACAGCCTTGTGGTGCACCTGTGCTGATGGAGATTGTGGAGGAGTTGTTGTTGCCAATCTGAACTGATTGGGGTCTGCAAGTGAGGAAATCCAGGATCCAACTGCACATATTGTGGCCAAGGTCTTGATGCTTATTGATTGGTTTTGAGGGGATGATGGTATTGAATGTGCAAGGTTACATAGCGAGGAGGAAATGCTGTACCACTTTGCCAGAAGAAGTGGTGGAACAACATTTAAAGGCATTAACACAGGCCCATGTACAGGAATGGATCATTTCCAGGCTGATGGGATTAGTTCGATTGGCTTTGTGGTCAACGCAGACATGCTTTGAGAGACCTAGATACAGTGGACATGGAGAAGATATTTCCAATTGTGGGAGAGTCTTGGACAGAGAGCACAGCCGCAGATTAGAAAGAAGGCAGTTTAGAACAAAGATGAGAAGGAATTTCTTTAGCTGGAGGGTGGAGAATCTCTGGAATTCATTGCCCCAGAGTGCTGTGGAGGCCAAGTCACTGGATATAATTAAAGGGAGGTTGATAGCTTCTTGATTAGGAAGGTGTCAAAGGTTATGTGGAGAAGGAGGAGAAAGGGGTTGAGAGGGAAAATAAAAACAGTCACAATCAAATTGTGAAGCAGACACGATAGGTTGAAGGGCCTAAATCGGCTCCTTTGTCCTATGGCGGGCTGGATGGCCCGTTCCGTGCTGTACCTTCTGTCTACTTTGCAGATTTGGACAGACTAGGGAAAGATGACAACTGAATATTGATGCAATAGTCAAGCCAGCAGCTGACCACATGGTGACCAGTGTTACCCTCAATAGCTGACCACATGGTGATGGTGTGACATTCAGCAGCTGACCACTTGGTAACGGTGTGACCTTCAGTAGCTGACCACATGGTGTGACCTTCAGCAGCTGACCACACGGTGATGGTGTGACCTTCAGCACTGACTACATGGTAACGGTGTGACCTTCAGTAGCTGACCACATGGTAACGGTGTGACCTCCAGCAGCTGACCACTTGGTAACGGTGTGACCTTCAGTAGCTGACCACATGGTGTGACCTTCAGCAGCTGACCACGCGGTGATGGTGTGACCTTCAGCACTGACCACATGGTAACGGTGTGACCTTCAGTAGCTGACCACATGGTAACGGTGTGACCTCCAGCAGCTGACCACATGGTAAAGGTGTGACCTTCAGTCCGCAACATCCAACACTGCATATGGAAAATTCCCTCATTTTGATCCTCATATCCAGCTGGTTCTCCAGAGATACTTTATGAGCAAGGCCTTTGTTCAGGGTATCTGTGGTCACGCGATAACTCTCGGTTGCATTCCATTCACTAATTGGAACATCGCCCACCTTTCCCACTCCAATCCACCAGTCAACCCATCTAGGAAGCTCTCCACATTGTATTTACCTGCAGTCCGAGTTCTACAACGCATCCCCATCACTCAACATTGCCTTGGCCAGCAGATATCCTCCCCAGTAGATCTCTGGGACATCACATGAGGAAATAGAAGCTCTAGGTCAGAGATTTCCGACCTTTTTATTGCACCTCAGGTTGGAAACACCAGGTTCGGACATGGCCCAAGTGCGGAGTGAGAGACACTGAAGCGGGTCGATAGTTCACAAACTTTAATGCAAACAGTGTTAAGAGGGGAAAGAAAACGATAAATGCTAGGCCAAACAGGGCCACTAACTAAAACTTTCAATTGGGAAAACGAAGCCTACCTGTGGCTGAAAAGAACATCTAAAATATGAAACAAATACCACTAGTCTCTAGAGTCAGTTGACTCGACAGTCCAATTTCTCAAGCCAGGTCGAATGCAAACAGGCAGCGAAGCGTTACTGTGCTCTGTCCAAGTCTTGACAAACAGTATGACAAGTATGGAGTTAAGTACCATCACAATGAAATAATAATTAGCTGACACGTGTGTATTCACAAACGCAATTGCCGTATCTACTGCGCTGTCGAATCCGTGGGTGTGACAAACCCCTGCCCTAGGCGGTCTGCCTGTGAGCTGCTAAACTCAATCTGAACTTGGGTCGGTTAATAAGAAATGACAAGTATTCATTGATGCTTCAGAAGGAGCTTTGCATTGAGCTGGTTACATCATATTTACCAATTGCTGTTTTAAATCAAGCCGTCTTTTTCTTTTACTCCCTCTCAGTTTCACCTCATTAATTTTAATTCAAACAATTAGGTTTTCCAAGTCGAGTTTATTGTCGTACATAGGAGGTACAGTACATGTGTGTACAGGCACAATAAAACCTGACCCCTCGTGGCATCAGAGGCTCATAGCATCAAATAAACAGCACTGACAGGCAAACCACATTAAACATAAATTATGCACAGTTTTTACAAGCAAGAGCACAATTAAAACAAAAAAGTCCTTTGAAATGGTCTTAGTGTCACTGCACTGTAATGATTGGGGATTGCCAGTTAGCTCAAGAACAGAATGGTTGAAGGGAAGTAGTTGTTCTTGAACTTGGTGATCTTTCTCTGTCCTGATGGTAGCTATGAGAAGTTGGTGTGGATGGTGGGGAACTCCTGGTGTGAAATAAACCCAACTCTCACACGATTAGTTTGCTTGTAAACAATAAACACGAGATTCTGCAGATGCTGGAAATCCAAAGCAACACACACAAAATGCTGGAGGAACTCAGCAGGTCAGGCAGCATCTGTGGAAATGAATAAACAAGCTTCAGGCCGAGACCCTTCGTCAAGACACTGTGCTGCCTCTGCTCGTGCTGGACAGTGCAGTAGTGCAGCAGTTAGCAGAACGCCTTACCGTGCCAGTGACCTGGGTTCAAATCCCGCTGCCGCCTGTAAGAAGTTTGTACTTTCTCTCTGTGATCCTGGGTATTTCCTCCAGGTGCTCCAGTTTCCTCCCTCATTCGAAAGGCGTACAAGTTCATCACCAGGTGGTGCCTGACTCTGAGCTGGCTGCCACCGATTTAGAGGCTCTCCTTGTTTATATTGTGTACCTAAGTGTATGTCTTTCATAAAACTCAAGTATTACTTGTGAAACGTTCATGAAGTGTAGTGGTTATCACAACAATTTGCAGTACTGGGGTTCCAGGTCCAGTTCACGCTGCTGACTGTAAGGAGTTTGTATGTTCTCCCTGTGACCATGTGGGTTTCCTCCGGGTGTCCCTGTTTCCTCCCACAGTTAAAGACGTACAAGTTGGTAGGTTAATTGGCCATTGTAAATGGTCCCGTAATGACGATGTGACCTGCTATCAAAGGGAGATAGATTGACCTGCAGCACGATGTGCTGGTGTAACGCGCTGTAATGTTTCATGCTCGTGTAATGGTTTCTCTGTAGCAGCAGTGTTTGGGCTATGACTAGAGGTAATGGGGACTTTGGAATGTGCGCTGGCTGATGAGGGGAGATGTTTTTCTTTCTTGTGGGCCCGAGCGAAGGTTTTGCGGTCTTTTGTTCAGCGGAAGACGGAGAGAGAAGATACCAGAACGGGGAAGTCATAGACTGCAGAACTTGGGATGGGGTCGGGAGTTGACACCAGAGGAGATAGTCGATGGAGAATGAACAGAGGGGAAACAGTGAGCTCCAACGTTGTGCATTAGGCTGTTTCATGAGAACGGGCCCTTTTACTTTTTTGTGTCTTTACTAACCTATAGTTAAATTAAGAAATATAAAACTCAATCGTTTAATTGCATATTGTGTACTGTTTGTTATTTCATGGTACTGACTTGTAACAGGGGACACATCGCACAGCGTCCCCCCAAACAAGATTTCTCAAGTTTGGCCGGGCAGGAGGCTGTCGTCCCCAAGATTAAGCCGCTACCGAACCTGAGGGTTACACTTGACTTGGAGCTAATGCTATCAAGGCAATGGAACTGAGGGTTGTCTTATGCTGGCAACCCCCGACCTGCCCCCCCCCCCTTGGAAATTAATGGCCAGGCAGTGTCTGTGGTCAACTCATTCAAAATCCTGGGGACTACCGTTACCGATACATCGAAGTGGGACCAGCACTTTACGCTCGTCACTTGGAAAGCCCAGCACAGATTGTTCTTCCTACACCAGCTTAGGAAACGTAACATCCCAGGGCGTATCCTGATGAATTTTTACTCAGCCATCGTTGAGAGTGTTGTGACCACCTCTATCAATGTTTGCTCTCCCGCCGCCTCCTCCCTCTCCAAGTCCCGGTTGTAGTGAGTGGTTCACTCAGTGGAGAAGATCATTGGCTGTTAGGTACTGACATTAAAATGTCTGTTCATTGCCAGAGCGGAAAAAAGAGCTGGAAAAATTACTCCTGACTCCACCCACCCGAGTGGTCACCCATTCACCAAATTGCCATCAGGGAGACGCTACAAGCCCATCACCACCAGGACTACACGTCATCTCCAAGGATTCTTTCCTGCAGCTACCCAGCTTCTCAACACAACTCACCCAGGTGTAATACACTAACTGTCCCTGCACAACATCCTTAAATGGCCTTTCCTGCTCTCCCTGTTCTGTTGGTAATTATTGAGTTTGTTTATATATTCACATTTATTAAGTTTGATTATTGATGTTTGTGCATGTGACCACTCTGCTAATTGTTGATTGCTCATGGTTGTTTGACCTATTGCCTTGTAAATTATTGATTGCTATTGTGTTATCCGTTATGGTATTGTGCTGTGTTTTATGCTTGGCACCGAACCACAGTCAATTCTGGTATGTTTCACACACTGGCAATAA